>NW_022060271.1:1089001-1689001 GCF_007364275.1 Archocentrus centrarchus
GGCGGGGCGCACCTGTACAGGTCAGAGACCTAACCCCAGTAAGTGTGTTTGAACTGTGGGAGGACCCACACAGACACGGGAGCACACACACACACACACTCCACAGAGAGGCCCGGGGCTGGATTCAAACCCAGGACCTTGTTGCTGTGAGGCAGCAGTGCTAACCGCTGCAAACCGACGCTCCAAACCTCTGATGGATCAGCAGAGAGTCTGACAGCCCAGTCTCTCTGTGCTTCATTCAAACCCTCATGCAGCAGCAGTGGAAGCTGCTGTTGACCTGTGGAGGGATCAGCAGCAGCTGTGATCCCCACAGCATTTAGAACTGCAGCTGTTTAACCAGGACGCTTCTGGAGCATTGCAAGGTTCTCCAAACTATGAAAACGGATCGGAACAACACCAGAAGAAGCAGATCAGTCAGAGTCCAGCTGAGGAGGAACAGCTACACCGTTACAGCTACACTGTTGCAGCTACACTGTTGCAGCTACACTGTGCGCTACACTGTTAGAGAATGCTCTCAGAGCCAGCTGAAACCTGCAGTTTGATGTGGAGGCTCTGGGGTCCTGCTGCTCTCTGCTCGGCTTCATAACCACAGATCTGCCACCTCTGCAGGTTCTTCATGTCCAAGACAAAGAACTGCAGCTGCAGCCTGTCACATGACCTTTAGGGTCCAAAAAAGCAGACGAGCCTGCATCCACCCTCCACCTGCACCACCTCCAAAGTTCAGTAAATCTGTGGAAGAACCTTAAGCTGAATCTAAACATGTTTTATTTCAGGATGCTCTGAAACAGCAGGGCGAGCCTCCTCTGTGGAGGAGTCTGATAGGTTCAGATCATTTTATAAAACATGGAACAAAGCACGCAACTCTTATTTCACTTGCACAAGGGGGGGAACGTCCTCTAAGCTCTCTCAGAACGAAGAGGAGAAGATCTCAGAAGGACGGCCTCCTTCACAGCTGTTTTATTTCACTCGCTCACATGATTACATCACGTATGTTTACACAAAGCTCAGGTAACAACATCACTCACTTCACATGATGTAATTGTGTGTGTGTGTGTGTGTGTGTGTGTGTGTGTGTGTGTGTGTCCTCATTAAGATAAAAGGGACAACAATATAACATAGAAAACAAATGATCAACTTATAAAAACTGAAGCTATGATAATTCATAACAACCAGAATAAAGTTACATAAAACAATTCCAACAGAGTCTGTATTAAAGGAGTAGAAGAAGAACAGCCTCAAAGCTTCTGTCTGTCTTGTATAAACTCTGTTTCCCACAATGCTCTGTGTTTCAGTGTTGCCCTGGTAACTGCCCCCCCTGTGACCAAAGCTGCGGGCGAACCCTGGGCTGTCGGAACCACAAGTGTCCCTCAGTCTGCCACCAAGGTATCTGATTACATTTACAGGGCTGTACTCGAGTGTTTTCTGACTCCTTACAAACTGCACACACTCTGAATGTTTCCACTGCAGTGGAGGCAGCACGGATGTCATGAGTGGACTCACAGAACATGACCTCATCTAACTAACAGAGCCAGCATCTCATCACAGTGAGGCTGAGAGGCTCAGACACACACACACACACACACACCACACACACCTGGTGCAGCAGATGTGGTGCCATCAGAGGGGCTGAGGTTACTGTGAATACTGGAACTGTTTCCACTTGTCAGCCTGAAGCTCCATAAGCTGCAGTTCCTCTGACGTCCACCAGAGGCTGCAGCAGTGAGTCTGTCCCCACAGACTGCAGTGTTAACATGTCCACATATACAGCACACACACACGCACAGACACACACAGGATGTCACATCACATTCCTGTCTGTCACATTGGTTGTGAAGTGTTGAAGGATTCACAGCTGGATGAAGGTCAGAGGTCAAACTGAGGAGAAAATTCTGGCTCAGAACACCTTCTCGTTTGTGTGTGTGTGTGTGTGTGTGTGTGTGTGTGTGTGTGTGTGTGTGTGTGTGCGTGCGTGCGTGCGTGCGTGTGCGTGCTGACATTTCTTCCAGCTGATAGCACAGAACACGGAGCTGAATGTTTGGGAAAAAGCTGACCTCCGTTTCCTGCTGATCATCATTAATCCCCTTTAACACTGTTGTGTGTGTGTGTGGTGTTGTGTGTGTGTGTGTGTGTGTGTGTGAATAACAGACAGCTTCCTGCATCTATTGTTTCCTGATCGGGCGATAACAGATCGTTTATTCATCCGTCTCCCTCCTGATTGGCTGAATAGATTAAAGTTAATTTATTTGTGTGGCTGCGTGCTGATTGGCTGCTCTGACCTTTGAAGAGGGAGCAGGGAGAAGGTCACACTCCTGCCAACGCACTGCCACACAGATAACAGCTGTACGTGTGTGTGTGTTGTCACATTTCAGTTGAAGGCTTCAAACTTTGAGCTGCTGTTACTTCTGGTAACTCTGGGAACTCTGGAACAGCCGTGTTTCCCTCTGATTCAGATCTTGTTGTGGGGGGGGGCGAGCTCAGTGAATTATTGAATGATGGTTTATAAGTTTTTCCCAAACAGCCCGACATAATCAGCTGCCTCATCGACAGACTGGTAGATGATGATGATGATGAGGCTGATGTCACCAGATCTGTGACAGAGGGTCTCAGGATGTCCGTTTGCTGTGGGGTTCATCGAGCAGTGACCTCTGACCTCCAAGTCTGAGGCCGTAGGTCTTTGCTGGTGAAGGGTTGGGTGGTGTTTGTGTCTGTGGGTTCGATATGTTCTCGTTGCAGAAGTAAAGGCAGTAAAGCGTGCAGCAGCAGGTATTGTCCACCCTCGAGGTCAAACACGAGTCGATCCTGGTGGTTTTGTATTTGACCCGCTGGTCCACAGGATCCATTTAAATGTAACCTGAACTGTCAGTGTGATCACCGATGTCGGCTGGTCGAAGCCGAAAACTGTTGCAGCCAATCACGTGTCACCTTATGAAGCACAGCACTGAGCTGGCCGTGAAGCCTCCTGGATGCTTCCTAGCTGAGGTGTTTTGAACATGTCCTAATGGTTGGTTTGGGACCACCTTGGGTTCCCTGGGAGAGCTGGAGGAGGTCTGGGCATCTCTGCTTAGACTGCTGCCCTCACAAACTGGACATACATGGATGGATGTCTGTTAGGTTCGGACCACCGTTGAATAAAGACAGACACAGAAACCCGTAGTTGATCTTTTCACCTGCAGGGAGAGTCTCAGTCAGCTTACACCCGTGTGCGTGTCTGAAAGAGAGTCTGACTTCCTTCTTCCTGCCGGCTCTTTTATTTTAGCGTCACGTGAGTGTGTGGGGGTGTGTGTATGTGTGTGTGACGTCAGGAAACAGGCGTTACCTGCTTTCCTCACCTGGAGGGTCTGGGTGTGCGTGAGTATGTTTTGTGCTTACAATCTGATGGTCATGTGCATGTTTATGATGAACACATTATGATACATAGAAAAACAGTTAAACGTTTATCTATTCTAACAATGTCCCAGGAGTCTCATCCTGTGGATGGACTCTTATCTCCACCATCCTGGACAGCAGCTGGTCATACTTGTTCTATCCTGGCAGCCTCAGTGAGCTCAGCAGCACTTGGATCAGTTCTAGCACCAGCTCAGAAGAACCCTCCAGTGGATCTCCAGGCTGCAGCTGTGGTCCAACAGATGCTCCCTTTGAAACCTGAATGCACTGATGATGCCATCAGTGGTACAGAGTCTAAAATAAGCAGAGCTCCTGCTGTTGTCCTTTAGAGGAAAAGCATCTGTAGCTCGGGTTTATCTGCAGGAGCTGAGAGCCTCCCACTCAGTGCTATCTGCTGCCAGCACTGTTATTTTAATGGGCCTCTCACAGCAGAGTGTGGACTGACAGCCTGCAGGCAGAGCAGCAGATTATCTGAGGCAGCCAAACACATGTTGATCAGAGTGGAGGAACCAGTGGAAACCCACACTAGGATGCACCCAAGCATCATGTTCTCCTTATTTGGTTTGAAGTGTTTAAATGTTAGTGGGCTTGCCCTTTAATACAGGTGTGTGTGTGTCACCCTCAGGTAGCTGCTATCCGTGCCCAGAGTCGGTGGAGGTCCGGGGTGCGTGCGGCTCGACTGTGCTGGTCGTCCCCTGTGGCCGTGAGAAGACCACCAAACCGCCTCGCTGCAAGGAGACCTGCAGGTAATAATCCCCTCTGACACAGGTGTGTGTGTGTGTGTGTGTGTGTGTGTGTGTGTGTGTGTGTGTGTGTGTACCTTCAGTGAGGACTGTAAACACAGCTCAGTGTTTTCCTGCAGCCTTACCTATCAGTGGTTATGAGCGGGCTCCTGGGAGCAGCCTGATTAAAAGCTGTCAGTGAGCCACAGTGGGTTATCCTTCAGCCGGCTCTAATTGTTTTTATTAATTACGGGCTCCTGTAACGAGGCGCTGACCCTTAACGAGCTGCAGGAGCCTTGTTGCTGCACCAACAGCATGAGTTAGAAATGTCTTAATCTGCTGTCCTCAGGTGTCCTCCGTCCTGCCACCACCCGACCAGAGAGGCTCACCGCTGCCACCCCGGCCCCTGCCCCCCCTGCAAGCAGGCCTGCCTGCTGCCCCTGCCCGGCTGCAGCCACACCTGCCCGCGGCCCTGCCACGACCTGGTGCTGGTCAAGTCCCAGCAGGTAAGGGACCAGCTCAGGTCCTCGTGTATGCTCTCAGGGGTCAGACTGTGGTCAGGGTCTAATTAGAGACACTGAGCTGAGGGTGAGACAGATGTGGTGATGTGTGCTCAAAGGAGCTTTGCTGTGTGTGTGTGCAGCACTGTGAGAGTTTCAGGTCAGGGGTCAGTGTGTGCCCACCCTGATGTGGAGGGAACAGCATCCACCAATCAGCTGCTCTGAAAGCTCTGTGATGTCACAGCTTTACTGTGGATGATCTGCTGTGCTCAGAGGAACTAGATGCTCAGCTACACTGTAGTACAGCTGTGTTACTGTGTAGCTTCAGAGCAGCAGATAAATCAGTGTGATCACCTGACCCCAGGTTTAGGGTTAAACGCTGACACTGACGTACTTCTGCTCACATGTTGGTCTGTGGAGTGTGTGTGTGAGTGTGTGAGTGTGTGTGTGTGTGTGTGTGTGTGTGTGTGTGTGTGTGTGTGTGTGTGTGTGTGTGTGTGTGTGTGTGTGTGTGTGTGTGCGCTTGCTGAGTGTGGGACTCCGTCCTCAGCATCTTATCAGGAGCTCCATGAAGCAGAAAGTTTCCAGCTGCCTATCAGAGACCAGCTCAATGTTTCTGTGCTCCAGGTTCACTTAGCAGGACCGTGGGAGCAGCCGTCTGAGCCGGCCTTTGTCGAGAAGGCTCTGCCCTGCCCGCCGTGCCAAGTACCCCTGCCAACGTAAGACACACACACACACACACACACACACACACACACACACGAGGCAGGCCTCTGGTTACTGAGCTAACGTCAGTAGAGGGGTTCATACCTAACCTCCAGCGTAGGTGGTGTTTCAGACAAGAGGTCAGCGCATCACTGCCTGCTGACCAATCAGATCTCTGGAAAACACCACCATTGGTGGAGGTTCCATCAGACCTCAGAGGGTTGGAGGAGGAACGTTGTTCTGGCTCTTTTCCTGCTCTTCAAACTACTTTAATGATCTAGGAGTTTAAAATGTTGTCCTGAGTTTAGACTTTTTGGTCTCACCTGGACGACCAGGTGAGCTTTGTAGTCTCAGGCAGTGTGACAGCACCGGGGCTGCAGCTCAAACACCACAACTGTCCTAAAACTGAAGCTACTTTCCTTTAAGCAGCACCTTAATTCAGTGTAATTACAGTCGGACCCTCCTCCACCGGAACAACAGGCGGCCACTCAGGAAACCTGTATTCACCCCCCACTGAATTAAAGTTTGAATTTCAGTCTTCAGCAGTTGCTGGAGGCTGAGAGGAGGGTGCAGACTGTTCTCTGGGCCATCACAGGACCCTGGAGGACCTTCATGTGAGCACCCTGATTGGCTGATGTTGGGCCAAGAGAAGCCAGGTATCAGAACCATATCCTGGATATGCTGAACTTGCTTCTCAGTGCATTGAGCAACAAGTCCCTGACGTTTGTGAGCCTGATTATCTGCAGGCTGATGGAGAAAACGTGGTCACATATTTGTGATCGTCTAAGAATAAACATGGAGGAGTTGAGTGTGCAGAAACATGGAGAACAGGAACATCAGAGCTCCAGCGATGAGCTTACTGTGGGTCAGATTTCCCAAAATGAGATTTCAGTGGAAACATGATGTAACAGGCTGAGCTCCCTGCACACTAAAGCACGAGCTGCAGGCCTCCTAAATTATTCAAGTGTTTTCATCATGTGGCGCCCAGAACCTCCACACACACACACACACACACACACACACTCACACACACACTCAGAGGTGCCGTCACGAATCATTAGACCTGAGATTAAACACAGTCAGCCTGCCAGCTGCCTGCAGCTCAGTGACGCAGTCAGCAGCCAACATCAGCCATCTGTGTGGGTGTGTGAGAACCAGCGTGAGCTTTTTGTTGCCCCATTATTGCACACAATCACACACACACACCATGTGGTGTGCTGGTCCTGCTGCAGTTGGTGGTCTGCAGCTCTGCGTTGGCCTCTCAACCAAAGCGGTGAAGGAAGCAGAGGTTCAGTGACGGCTGGAGGGAATGAGGTCCCTGTGTGATGTCACAGAGTGGAGGTGAACGGAGGGTCAGATAAAGACCTCAGTGCTGTCTCACCATCATCCTCAGGATTCACATGAACCCACTGAGGGGCCATCAGGTGTGGAATGAGTCTGATCTAAAAGAAGTGACTGAAGGTGGTTAAAGTGTTTCAGATGAACAGGAATAAACTGAGTTTGAGCCGAAGCAGCTGGAAGAGAGTGGACGCTGCCTTTAATTAGTGCTGAAGTTAACGAGGAGCTGAAGGTGTGCAGTGAGGATGCTGTGAGGGATCACACAGAGGTTCATACTGTGGATCATACCATTGAAAATAAGAGCAAAGAGTGAGCAGCTGGACAGGGAGCAAATGAACTGATGTGTGGAAGTGATGATGATGATGATGATGTGAAGTTTGTGAGTCAGCAGATGTCAATCAGCTGACTCAGTCTTTGTCTTTCAGGGCCTGTTTTGGAGAACACGAGGTAAGAACCCGCCTCCACCTTCACTTCACCTGTATCGATTTCTGTTCCTGATGATGAACTTTGACCTCTTCTTCCTCTCTGGTCTTCCACACTCACTCACAGCGTGGCACACAGTCTGCACGTATCTGTCTGTGTGGTGATTCATTACTTCCTCCCTCCACTCCTCTTGTTATCTGTCCTACTTTCCCACCGTCCTTCCTCTCCTTGATGTTTTCTTTCCCATCCCGTTCCCTCGTTCCAAACGCGGCCCGTTATTAGTTTGTCCTTCTGACCTCCTGTTCCTCGTCCACTCCTTCCTCCCTACATTTATCTGCCGTGTCCTTTTCTGTCGCTCTGTTAATGCTCTCTCCTTCCATCTCATTTGGTGCTTTGGTATTCAGCACGCTCGTATACAGATGCTCGTTCACCTCCAGACGAGGTCATCAGATGCTCGTGGCGAGCAAGACGTCTGTACTGAACTGTGTGTGCTCGGCAGGTCAGCCCGGTGCCGTGTCATCGCCGGGGTCGATTCTCCTGCGGCCGACCCTGCGGACGACCTCTGACCTGCGGCAACCACACCTGCAGCAGAGAGTGTCACCTGGTGAACGACAGCAACCCGGTAAGGACCTGTTCAGGTGTCTGCCAATGAAACGGCAGAAACCACATTCTGGTTTGTGTTGCTCGTGGTGATCTCTTGGTTACTGATGGGTGTAAAAAGTGCTTCAGATTAAACCTTCAGAGGCCTTTCAAACGTGTGCTCGAGTCTTCTTCCAGAAGCTGGACCAGACCCCACAGGACCACCACCCTCCTGTGGAGCCCCTCCTCCTCTTTATTGTTTACACACCTTCAGTGCAACATTAATCTTCTCTCTCCGTCTCTCTGCAGTGTGAGGTGTGTGAGGAGGGCTGCTCTAAGCCCCGCCCACCCGGCTGCCCTCACTCCTGCCCCCGCCCCTGTCACCCGGGCAGCTGCCCCCCCTGCAGCCAGATGATCCGCCAGCGGTGCCACTGCAAGATCAGCCTGCTGTACTTGGAGTGCACGTCAGTACACACACACTGAGCTTCCTGTTATTGATAAAAACCATGACATCAGGTTTATTATATCAACACAACAGCTGATTCACACAATGACGTAAACAAAAGGAGAGCGACTGAAAACATGAACAGGAATCACGTGAGACGACAAAACGATTCAGTGAAAGTAGGACCGAGGGCCAGAGTTCAAAGGTCCATCACTCCTCCTGTTCAGGGTTGTGGGGGCTGGAGCCTACCCCAGTGTTCAGGTACCTGGGATTCTCCACCTTCCCTTGAACAGAGGAGCTGGGCGGAGCTTGTGACGGCCTCGTCTGCAGCAGTGTTTTCAGGGTGCTCGATGGTAATGCAGTTAGAAAGTCTTCCATCAGGAGAGAGCCAGCTCAGTCTGTGTAACTTTGGTGTCTAACAAAGGAGCCTGCTATGCAGACCTGTGCAAAAGTCTTGAGTCTCCCCTCATTCTTTGTTTTGATTGGCTCATGGGTGCAGAGATTTAAACATGTAGATGTATCAAAGGCACGGACGTTTCCTGTTAACAGCATGAGATGCTGTTCATCCGCTGTAGAGAGTTTTTAGGCCTGCCACGGCTTCTTCTGCCCTGCACTTGATCAGTGCCTCAGTTTTTAAGGACACGCTGCACACATGCTGAGAGATGCTGAGCTTTCAGCTAACAGCTGTTTGGGGACCACCCTGATGCTGTCACACTGTTAGCTTCTTTGACGTTGTATTATCTGCAGTCACGGTGGTGGTTCAAGACTTTTGCACAGCAGTGTAACTCTGTAGGGTGTGCCACATACAGTGTTCAGAGGATGTCAGCATTGTCATTGTGTTATTGTTAGCACAGGACCTGCGATCAGAGACAAACCTGTAACATGTGCTGAGCCTACGGTGGCCCTGAGGACCAAAACACTGCAGAGTGGGGTGTTTTTGTCACTTCCACTCTGACTGTGGTCCTGTGAGCTCTGGGGCCATTTTGGCTCAGTGGTTTCCAAATGGTGCCGTGAGGCCAGGCTTGTGCCAGCTGTTTGTTTCTAAGTGCAGCTGCAGCATCAGTGCTGTCAGGGGACAGTTTGATGCTCTCACACTGAAGTGATCATTAAGAGCTCTGCTGTGGACCATCGCCTCATCTGAGCCGTACTGTGGAGTTTATGCACCTAGAAGCTGTTTGCACTATTACACAGCAAAATGAAACCACAGTGCTGAACTAGCAGCAACGAGGGGAACACGATTAACCCCCCCTTTGATTAAACTGTCAGAGATGCCGGGTGGAGGGGATCATGAGTCTGTGCTACATCGAGGCTCAGCCTAACAGAGGAGCAAACTACTCCCAACACCCACTGTCCTCTATACTTGATGCACTGTGGCAGAAATGTGGACGGAGGTGAGGGAGTGTTTTAATTGGGTGTCAGAGTTGGAGGAAGAAATGAGCCACGCCAAGCAGCTTCGGCCCTGTGGCTGCTGGGAAGGTGGGTACTGGAGGTGGGTGGTGTAGGGCTGCACCTGTGGATTATTTTAGTAATCGAGTATTTTATTGATTATTCCATCCACTAATCAGATAAACAGCGGTGGGTGGAGCAGTTACATCACCTGCTGATCAGGTGGTTGATGAAGGACCTCCAGCTGTTTCCCAGTACAGGGTTACCATACCATCTTTATTTATAAAGCACTTTAAAACAACCACAGCTGACACAAAGTGCTGTACATTAAAACACAAATAACAGTTCAACAACTCTTTCAGGTTAAAAAATAAAAAAAACAGTTTAAAACTAGATCCCGCTGGAGTTAAAAGCCAAGGAAAAAAGATGGGTTTTAAGACGAACTTTAAAAGTGGACAGTGAAGGGGCCGCTCTAACCTGCAAAGGCAAGTCATTCCATAACTTAGGACCAACAACAGAGAAAGCCCTGTCCCCCCTGAGCTTCCTTCTTGATCTTGGTACCTCCAAGAGCAGCTGGTCTGCTGACCTGAGAGACCGGCAAGGTATGTATGGGTGAAGAAGCTCAGAGGTGGTTACTCCACCTGAGCTCACCGTCTCAGTAATGGCTCCGCCCATTTGCACGTAAAACAGCTGCTGCTGTTGTGTTATCAGTGTGTTTAAATTACTCGAGGAACCGCTGCAGCCCTGGTCTGGTGTAGACAGCCAGGTTCTCCTGGAGAGGGCGCACCTGGTCAGGTAGGAGAAGAAGCCCTGCTGAGAGCAGCGGTTATGGAGTCCTGACCATGAGACCCAGTGTTACCTCTCACAGCAGGCTGATCTACAGACAGCCCTTCAGCTCTGTGCTCAGCTTTGGTTGGTGCAGTGTGTATCTGTGGGTGCTGGCTCCAGGTTATCTGCAGCCTATCAGCTCCGAGCAGCCAATGAAGCAGCTGTGTTTAGTCATGTGATTGATGATTGATGAGGCTGGCTGTTCTCTCTCTGCAGGAAGCTGACTTCAGTGGATGAGCAGACCAAAGTGCTGCTGGGATCGTGCAACAACCAGTGTCCCAAAGAGGTACGAGCACCGACCTAACTCCATCTGTGGAGGCCCATTGCATCATGGGACGAGTTTATCAGCCTTTAAGTGCGGTCACCTGGCTCTCAGTAAAGTGTGTGACTGCTCCTTTTTCCTTTCTTCTTCCTCCCTCCTCCTGTTTCTCTCCCTGATCAGTAACAATCAGACACAGCAGTAACACAACCGTCCTCTCAGCTCTGATCACTGCACCGAGGCGCCAGCTGTCCCAGCCTCTGCTCCGGCTTTGCTTTCACCTGGGACTGATTCAGGGCTTTCATGCTGCCACATACTCACACACACAGACCCACACACACACACAGACAAATATTTGAAGTCAAATGTTTGAACAGTCTGTTGGTTTGTGTGTCCTTCTGTCAGAAGACTGTTTTCATTCAGCTGTAACCTAAGCTCTGAAAAGCCAAAACACACACACAGACCCACAGAAACACACACAGACACACAGTAACACACAGACTCACACACAGACCCACAGAAACACACACAGACCCACAGAAACACACAGTAACACACAGACTCACACACAGACCCACAGAAACACACACAGACACACAGTAACACACAGTAACACACAGACTCACACACAGACCCACAGTAACACACACAGAGCAGGAATAACAAACATGTGCAGCGGTCCTCACAGACTCTCCTTCTGCAGGCTTCAGGTCGTCTCAGCTCAGCTGTTGATGTGCAGTGGAACACAAAGTGTGGGTCAGAGTTTGAAACCCTGCAGATGGTTCTAGCCTGAGAGTCAGTGCAGCTGTGAACAGCTTCTGTGGCTCATCCTGCAGGTCCAGCGGTCACAGCTTCCATGCAGACCGAGCCTGAAGAGCATGTCTGAGTGCTGCTGTGAGTGAGGCAGTGAGGCTGTAACACACCTGTGAGGATGAGTTATTATTATTTAGCCTCAGTCCTGAATATGTGGACCTCAGGTTAGAATAAACAGAGTCCCATCAAAGCACTGAGATGGCTCCTCTCTGCTGTGGAGGCTGAAACTCCTCAGTAACCATCACAGACATCACTGTGGAGCTGGTGTGTTGGCAGTGTGTCAGTTTGTGTGTTTGTGTGAGCTGTGATCAGCTGCTGAAGGGTCTGTGGTCAGAGAGCTGCACAGCCTCAGTGCTCCTCTGGAACGGGTTACCTGCTTTACACAGAGCTCTGTGTGTGCTCACTGAGGCTGCAGAGCAGGGTGAGGGGCCCAGCTTTAATCTGTGTGTGTGTGTGTGTGTGTGTGTGTGTCTGCAGCTGAGCTGTGGCCATCGCTGTAAGCAGGTGTGTCATCCAGGTGTGTGTGAGGAGAAGTGTCAGCAGAAGGTGAAGCTCCGGTGTCCCTGCAGGAGGATCAAGAAGGTACAACAAATACTCACACTCATACACTGTGGCCACTTTATTAGGAACACCTGTAAGAAGGCTGCTCAGCATGTAAACATGAGCCTGTGATGGTGAACAGTTTGTTCTGTCCTTGGTTATATGATGGACCATCATCAGCCTCGTCTATTCAGAAGGACTTAAATCAGTGTTAGAGTTAAACTTCCTGCCTCGCTGTGCAGATTCACATCCACACACAGAGCTGCTGGTTGCTGTGCTGAGGGTGTGATGACCTGCTGGTGTAAACAGAAACAAACTGCTTCAGGAGAAAAGCTCAATATTTCACACAGCAGAAAGTGCATTTATCCTGAGTGTAACCCAGACCTCATGGAGGTCCCATGATGCACTGTTTCTTTCATTCACCTCTTTTTACTGTGTGTGTGTGTGTGTGTGTGTGTGTGTGTGTGTGTGTAGGAGGTGCTGTGCTCGCTCTCAGCTCAGTTTGCTGTGGAGTGTGATGATGTCTGCAGAGAGCAGCAGAGGAAAATCAGCCAGGTACACAAACACACACACACATACCTGCACAGCCACTGAGGGATTCACACACTCTGACACTTTGTGTGTGTGTGTCTTTAGCTGAAGGAGGCGGAGCAAAGAGCGGCTCAGGAGGAGGAGCAAAGGAAGCTTCAGGTGAGCGTGCAGGTGCTGAGCTCATTCAGGCTGCACCTTTGTGTGGTGCCAATCGTAACACAATCAGTTACTGAGTCCATGTGATGGTCTGTGCAGGAGGAGCTGGAGGCCTTCGAGAAGCGGCAGCAGCGAGGAGGGCGGAGGAACAAGAAGCGAGGGCGGAGGGAGGAGGTGGATGACGAGCAGTCTGAGGCGAGGAGGTGGTGGAGGAGGTGCGCCGCCTTCGTCCTCGTCCCACTGGGTGGCGCTCTGCTGTCGGCCGCCGCCTACTACTACCTGCAGGAGTCGGGCTGAGCAGACGAGCGCTCGCTTCGACTCGTGCTGAGCCGAGTTTAGAAACACGACACTGCGTCACGTTTCAGAAGCACGGCTCCGCCTCCTCCTCCTCCAGTGAGGAACCGTGTTGGGTTATTGTGTGGAAGCAGAGAAGCCTGAAACTGTTCTGCTTCATTTCCTGTCAGTTTGCGGTTGCAGCTCCAGCCTGGAGCCTCAGTTCTTCCTCAGCTTCAGTGGTCGGGTCTCTCTCTGAGGACAGGGTCACGGCCTGATTACAGCCTCGTTTATCATCAATGATGTCATAGAATGCAGACGCTGCCTCTGAGCATGCTCAGGTCAGGCAGGCCATGAGGTCAGCTGCTACCTTCTGCACATCCACCCGGGTGATATGTACACCGCTTTGTCTGCATACTCTAGCTGCTGCCTGTGCAACCTGCTTTGCAGCCCACCTCTGAGAGGATCTTCCTGCTGCACAGAGCAGCAGGAGCTGGATGGAGGCTCAGACTGAGGTTTGAGACTGAAGCTGCAACAACAAACAGCCTAATTACTCATGTTTTTGTCCTGTAATCTGCCTTCAATATTCTCTCTAATGGTTTTTTAATGTGTTTCAAGTTCCAAATGAAGATGAGTGTTGAACACTTTGACACTGCAGCAACATTTAATTTTAGTTATTAATGTTTAGTTCCCTTTAAAGCTCGTTGTTCTCCCTGGTGTGTAATCTTTGTTTGTAGAGAGCAAGAAGCTCCTGATTGGAAACGTAAGGAATCAATCATGTTTATGAAAAGTAGTTTTTGGATTTAAGTCATTTTTCTTTCCTTTTTTGATCTTTTTTTTTCTCCAAAGATTTAAAGAATAAATATTAAAAACACCTCATTTGGTCATTTTAACTGATGACATCACTGCAGTTCTTTTGAGAGGAGCAGGTTTGTTCATCAGTCTGTTGAAAACCTGTGCAAGAGGTTCAGGTTGTTTGGGACATGTAGGAAAATAAGAAGCTGAGAGTCACTGTGTCACACCTGTGTGTGTGTGTGTGTGTGTGTGTGTGTGTGTGTGGCTGCTTCTCATCAAAGGGAGTGTCCTCCTAATTGAGCCCGAGCACACGGCCATGAATGAAGACCATCCTCAGAGCATCTGAGAACAGTTTGGTGAAGGACGAGTACTTCTCCAGCGTGATGGAGAACTGTACAGTGAGGCAAACTGATGACTCAGTGGCTCCAGGAGTAAACATGATGCTCCACCAGCTTCTGTTCAAGGGAAGCACAAATATTTCCTGTTTCATGGAAGTCCAGAGGAAGAACGCCCTTTGGCTCCTCTGAGGTTTTCAGTGGGATCCACCCGTCGCTCGTCACGTACGTCTGACAGAGACTCTGCATAAACCAGGTCACCGTGGTTACAGCCATCTTTATAAACATGGAGCTTCCCAGCAGGATACGAGGCTTCAGTGACATCAGTCGTATACATGTTAATCCCTCAGTATGAGTCTGCACAACCACTTTAATGTAGCAATTACAGTATTTGAGTACTAAAACTTGTGTACTAATAACTAGGATCACTACTTTATGCACATAGGCTGTACACAAATGATGGACACAGCACTGTGACATCACTCTGGTTTGCGGACTCCCTAATTGAATCTTGGTTCTTTGAAGCTGTGGGTGGTGGTGGGGGCGAGGGTCTGTCTGAAACATGCACTGAGCGCGCTCTCTCTAAACTTCCTGTTTGTTCAGTGTGACCTGAGCTCAGACAAACTGACTGAGGTTCTTCTCGTACACGGTGAAGCAGCATTTTACCCCACAGGACAGGGAGCGTTCCTGATGCTGCTACGACCATCAGCATCACACACGTTAACATGCAGCAGGGCTGCTGTCTGCATGTTTCAGCAGGAGAGGACGCTCCCCATCCAGCTTTAGTGAGCAGGGCCCCCTCTGACTGCCTGCCCCCGAAACGGCCCTGCAGCTGTACTTTTAATCAGGGGCAACTCTTAATACCCTTAATGCTCCTGTTTACTGTCATCCACCCTAGCTGCACACTGTGACCTCCACCCAGCTCAGTCTCTTACTGCTGCCTGTGTTTGTTCCCATGGGACCTCCATCCATCCATGCACCCACCCCGGCCCTGATCCAGGTGTGGGCTGGTGTAAACAGGGGGATCAGCAGACCTGTTTATGGAGGTCAGTAACATGATTAGGAGTCACTGAGTGTTCAGTTTTAAGCTTGGGGGGGGTGCCGGCCCGCCAGCTGAGGGGCACGCGGCTCCGTCCACGCACCTGAACGCTGCAGGTTTAATCCACGTTAAGGCGTCCTCACGTGCAGCCGACCTGAGCTGTGTGACGGTGAGCGGGGGAGGGCGGAGAGGGGCGGAGCCAGCGTGTCTCGTGCCCGGTTAGTTAGCGGAGCAGCTCGCGGGCTGCAGACAGAGGGATGGTCTCGCGCTCGGCGGGCAGCAGCAGGTCATGTCCGCGCGGCTGGAGACCTGCCCGCGTGTCACCTTCAGCGGAGCGGGATCTGCGGCGGTGAGTTCCCCCCCTCTGTCTCCGTCCTCCCCGGGCTCTCTCTGCCTCCGTCCCCGCGGCGGCGGCGGCTGCTGTCCTTGGTGTCCGTCCTCTGTCCTCTCCGCTCTCAGAGATTTATTCTAATCGGTGGAGCTTCTCTTATTCTCAGCTCGGTGAGCCCGCCGCCTCTGGCTCAGTTCTTTTACCGGAGGATGGCAGGAGCGGTGATTCGTGTGCGATCAGATTATTTAGTTTGGGTGTGCGGGCAGCCCCGCAGCTCACGGTGTTCCCTAAGAACAGGTTTCTCACTTTGAATCTGCCGATTTTCCTCCGCTCATTTCACCGCGTGAGAGCTCACCTGTGATCCACGTCACACTCTCATTAATAACTTTAATAACTTTGTTCTGTCGGTGTTCAGCTCCAGCTGCACGGACGTCTGCAGAGACTGTGTTTACTGTGTTTCTGATGTGCTGTGGTGTAAACCGAGGGCTCCCTGCAGCGCACATTAACGTGTGTCACGGACCTCAAACCGGACCAGCCGGACGCTCCTCGTGCTGCAGGTCTGTTTCTGTGAGCTGATCCAGAAACAGCTGAGAGTTCCTAAATCTGAGAGATTACTTTAAATCATTCATATTTCATTCATATGATCAACAGTTTTGGTGCTTCGAGCTCTGAAGGAGGGAAAATGAAATGGACTTTAATGATGATGAACATCATCGTTCATTGATTTACAAAATAAAATAAAGAGTTTACAGGAGGAAGTGTGGCAACCCCCCCCCCCCCCCCCCGCACTCACACCTGATCACCTTTATTATATTTATCTTATTTATTATTGGAGTAATGCTGTAAAGAAACAGTTTTTATGCTGACCGTTCATTCCTCGCCTGGTTTTGCCCTTCAGAATAAAAGTCTATGAAGCCTGAGGTGTGAGATAAGATAATCTGCATGTTTTTTATTTGTAAAAACCTTATTGAGCAGAACAAAGCAGGAGTAATCTTTATAGATATTATCGAAGAAAACCCGAACCTGCAGCTTTTCCTGTAGATCCTCTCAGCCAATCAGCAGGCTGCACAGGGGGGGATCCACAGCAGTATTTAAAGCAGGGGGGTTGCTGAGTGGGATCCAGTGTCCACTTGTCGTCATATCGCTTCAAAAATAACTTTCAGCGAGTCCAACGGAAACTCTGAGAGGACAGAAACACCCTGTGCCCCCCACCTCTGCCCCCCCCACCTCTGCTCTGTAAAAATAACCTTCAGGGGAAGAAAGGGGGCGGGGCCAAAACTGGGCTTAAAGAGCCGGAAACCACCTCATGTCCTCTGATAACCTGGATTCCTGCATTTGTATGAGTTCTCTGAATGTCTCTTTGCCCCCCCCCCCTCCCCCCCCCCCCCAGGCTCCGGTCCGAGGACCCGAGGCGAGGATGGGCGGGGAGGCGTGTCCTCACAAACTAGGATCCACCAATCACCTTCGGCTTCTCCTCTACATCCTGATTCCCACCGTGAGCCTGCTGGCCGGCCTCCTACTGCTCGTCCTGGTCCTCACCGGTACACACGCGCACACACACACACACATTGAGACACACACTGTCTCTCTCACACACACACACTGCTCCGTCACCTCTGAGGTCTTTTTAGTCATTAAAGGTGTTAAAAGGTCAAAGTCTGTCAACCTTTGACCTTCAGAGTGGAAATACCTGATTTCACTTGCCTGTAACCCAGTCCATCCATCCTCCTCCACCCTGCTCCGACCTCCTCCACCCTCCCACCCTGTTATTCCTTTATTTGAGCCTCCTTTTCTTCCCTCCTATCATTCCTTCAGCTTTTTCCTCTCCTCCTTCCTCCTTCTTTCTTTCCTGAATCTTTTCTGCCTTTTTCTTTTTCACTCCTTTTATCTGAGCACTCCCTCCATCGTTCTTTTTTCTCTCCTTGTCTTTCACTTCCTTTACTCCTTTTCTCCTTTCCTTCCACCTTTCCTTACGTCCTCCTCCTCCTCCTGGAGTCATCCTCTTTCTTTCTTTGTCCTGATGAAGAGGAGCTAAAGAGGAATAAGGGCAATGATGGGTGTGTGTGTGTGTGTGTGTGTGTGTGTTGCTTGGTCTTGTCACCATGACAGCATGGAGTCCCTCAGCCAATCAGCATCAGGATCACACTGCAAGAATTTCAAATATTTACGCAGGCAGTAAAAGAGACGCAGCAGCATCCGTCCACCTTCATCTCTCCATCCTCCTCCTCCTCCAGCTTTGGCATTCTTACTTCTCCACCTCTGTCTGCACCTCTGTCTCCCCCTCTGTCTGCACCTCTGTCTCCCCCTCTGTCTCCCCCTCTGTCTCCCCCTCTGTCTCCACCTCTGTCTCCCCCTCTGTCTCCAGCTCTGTCTCCCCCTCTGTCTGCACCTCTGTCTCCCCCTCTGTCTCCCCCTCTGTCTGCACCTCTGTCTCCCCCTCTGTCTCCTTTTAGTTTCCTCTCTCATCACCTTACCTCCTGTGCTGGGTTTTCCTTCCTTTAGTTTTCTGTATCTGTGGTTCCTGTCTGATGTTCTCCTTACCTTCTCTTCCTTCTTCCTCTCCCTGCACAGTCACAAACTCCAGCATGTTTGTATAGAAGGCCACAGATGTTCCTCTCACTGAGAGCTCTTCTTCTTCTTTTGTTTGCTACGACTCACTGCACACAAATGCCATAAAGCTGTGTGTGTCCGTGTGTGCCTGCGTGTGTGTCTTCTCCCATCATTACACATGTAATAGTGTGCAGAGTGCCTCCTGCTGGCCTGCGTCTGTTCTCAGAGGGTTCCTCTGTGAGGAGCCTCCTGCTCAGAGAGCTGCTGTCTTTGTTTTGCTGAGTATCCTGAAGCAGCAGCAGAGAAGGACCTTCTCAGAGTCAGGAGCTTTCTCAGGAGGAGACCAGCTCACGGGTCCTCAGGAGCATGTCCTCTGAGTGCAGCAGGGAAGGAATCAAACCATCAACCTTCAGCACTCTGACCTGGTTTCTGACAGCAGCTTCACATGCTGCAGTCTTATCTAATGCACCAATCAAAAAGGATCAGAGTGGAGTTATTACATAAAGGTCTGCATGAGAGCGTCAGCAGACATTCAGTCTGATGTTTGAGAACCCTGTGGTTCCAGTTCTCCTGACCAGTCGGGTTTGAGCAGCCTCTGGAGAACCATCTGATCTACTTTATGTATTCAAATGTATCCACACCTGGATACATGAACAGGAAATCCTTTTTGGATCCATCCCAGCTGTCATGGAACACCTGCACAGGTCACAACTGACCCCCCCCCCCCCCCCCCCAAAAAAAAACACACACACACACACACAAAGCAAAAACAAAATAAACAAATAAACAAACAAACAAACTAACAAAAAACTGCTGACTGTGATGTGACAGCTCCAGATTTGGGGCTTTGGTTCTGCTTGACTGGTTGGTTGGTTGGTTGATTGATTGATTGATTGATTGACTGATGGATCAAACGGAGCTCATACACTCAGCCTGAGGTTTGGTCTGCAGGCAGCAGCTCGTGTTCATGAGCAGCTGTATTATTTATACTCAGTGATGAAGGCTCACAGTCCTGTGGTGTAGATTTCAGGGACACGTCCACACCAAGATTTAGAACACACACATTTAACCCCCCACACTGCAAACTCTGACTGTGTGTGTGTGTGTGTGTGTGTGTGTGTGTGTGTGTGTGTCTGTGTGTGTGTGTACATACATGAAGACACCTGAACATCAGAAACAGCTGCAGACTGAATAATGAAACATTCTGAGGGGGCAGCAGCTGATGATCTGACTCATTTATGCTGAAAATGACACACCCACTAGCTCTGTGACAGAAAACACAACAACAGATCACCATGGTAACCAGGCTTACACGACGGCGCGGCGTCATTAAGGGTTTCATGAAGGAGGGGGGAGTGGGGGGGCGACACGAGGGAAACATGAAGGGTGGAGTCCAGAATACACCCACAGGACATGATAACCACACACACCAGGCAGAGGGATAACAAAGCACAGGTGAAGTCAGGATCATACTGAGGGCGGGGAAAGGAAGAAGGCAGGAAGTGGCAGGAACCTTCAAAATAAAAGAGAACGTGAAGACAGTCCTGTGCTTTCATTTAAGTCATAAATCATCTACAGTCATATAGAACCGGTTCACAGCAGTCAGCTCTGATAGTGTGGGTCCAGAGCACTCCTCCAGAGTCAGTTATCCCAGCTAACTGAAGCTTAAAGCCTCAAATGTGACCTGTGCTGGGCTGAATCTGCTCAGTGCTGGACTTTGTATCTAAATTTGCATGAAATGTGTAAGATGAAGAGCTGCCCTCTCATGCTGTTACAGCAATGAGCCCCGTCAATGTTTCCTGTTACAGCACTGAACAGAAAACAGCAGCGTTTAGTGGACTCATGGTTCTTTAATTTGAGGGGTTCTTGCAGGAGCTTAAAATCAAAGAACACTGAAGGTCCCTGATGGGAATGGATGCAAGCTAATCTTTTAGCAGAGCTACATCCAAATTTCAAGGTATTATCTCAGTGTTTTGAAATTGTGACTGATGGAGAGCAGCTCATTATTATCCAGAAACAAGCTTCTGTAGAACATGCTGGTCACGTCCCATAAAACAGTTTTATGGGATGCATTAGGATCAGTGTCCATCTGAAACTCAGAATGAAGCCTGAGAAACACGCTGTGATTGGCTGATACCTGTGTGTTCCTCCTCAGGTATGTTTGGGAGCAGCCACTTAGACTCCAGCCTCCTCCACTCACCCAAACCCATCGCAGACAGCGACCCTGGTTACCACAGCAACAGCACAAGCGACCCCGCCCCCTCCTCGTTTGCAGATGAAAACATCACGTATTCGCCGCAGAACAGCAACGACAGCATCGCCGACCGCAGCCAGAGCACACCTGCCGCCGTTTCCCCAGTGACCTCTTCTCAGGCACCGCCCACTCAGCCCTATACAACAACTCCTGATTGGCTGGCCTCTGTGACATCACTGAGCACCGCCTGGCTTAGCAGCACCACCTCAGCACCAGACACAGGTAACCAGTACTACCAGGAAAGATGGAAGCAGTGGGGGGTTGTGGGAAATGTAGTGTAGTGTTAAATAGGTCTCAGCTGAAGATGAACTACAAATCCCACAGTCCCCTGCAGCCTCTGTCCGTCCTGCTGCCGGTCTGTTAGTGTTGTGTCCTTTCCCGTCAAACAGTAAAATCTTATTAGGCACCATTAGTGCCCGCAGGACGAGTGGGTACCTGAGAGAAGCTGCAGAGTCTGAGCTGAATTCAGATCTGCTGTCCTCTACTCTCCTCTACTGACCTGATGGGCTGTGTGTGTGTGTGTCTGTGTGTGTGCTGATAAATGGTTTGTTCAGTTTCTATTTTAAAATTCCCCTCGTCTCTGTCTCTCTCTGTTCCTCTGCTGTCCTTCAGTGTCTCTCTCTCGCTCTTTTTCTGTGTATTAATGTGTAGTCGAGGTGAATGCTAATGAGCTTCAGTCTGTCCTGCCCTCTGATTGGATGCTGGACACTCACTGACTAAGTGGATGCGTGACCTCCTGCTCAGCGCCTAGTTTGAAAGGGTCGCGCTCCTGGTTTAACCAACTCAGACGTTAACGTTACGCCCAGAAAGTAGCAGCGGGGTTAGCTTTCACACCACGCTAATGTTAGCCACAAACGTCTTCATAAAGCACTAATGTTGTTGTGATACAGCCAACTACTGATGCTCCATCAGTAGGCCAGTCTTAAAGACATAAAGACCTGCATTTCCTCATTTTCAGTCTATTTCCTGCTGCTTCATAATCCAGGGTTGTATCCCAGCTGTCACAGGGCGAGAGGCGGGTACACCTAACACAGAGAGACACACAACCATTCATACTCACATTCACACCTGCAGTCACACAAATCACCAGCTAACCTAACCACACTAACTGCATGTCTTTGGACTGTGGGAGGACATGCAAAGAACCCAAACTGGTTTAGAACTCAGGAACGTCTTGCAGTAAGGTGACATTACTAACCACTGCACCACCCTAACTACAATTTTCTACTTCTAACTTCAGACAAAACCAACTGTCAATCAATCAACTGTCCATCCATCCGTCCGTCTGTCTGTCCATCCATCCAACTGTCTGTCCATCCATCCATCCGTCCGTCCATCCATCCATCCATCCATCTGTCCATCTGTCCGTCTGTCCATCCATCCATCCATCCATCCATCCATCCATCTGTCCATCCGTCCGTCTGTCCATCCATCCATCCATCGGTCCGTCCATCCATCCATCCATCAAACTGTCCGTCCATCCATCCATCTGTCTGTCCATCTCTTTCTGTCCGTCCGTCCGTCCATCCATCCAGCCATCCATCCATCCATCCATCCATCTGTCCATCTCTCTCTGTCCGTCCATCCATCCGTCTGTCCGCCTGGCCGCCCCTTTAACCTAACAATGGTTTCCAGTTACTATATAATCTCTCCACTGAATTCTGGGTTTACCCATGTGGGGAATCCCTGAAAAACCTCAGATGCCCCCTCAGCACGAACCAAAAAGCTGCTTCTTGTTGGGAAGCAGAAGAGGCTTAAACAACAGTGTAACAATGTTCTCAGTGAGGATGTCAGAGTTCAAAGGAAAAATGATTTCATCAAGGTTTACAAATGTAACATCTGTGCTTTCCACTGGTTTATGCCGAGGCTGTGATAACGGCAGCAGCCTCTAGGGGGAGCTTGCAGGGTCTGAGTTTGAGCAGCTGTCTCTGTGCAGGTAGCTGTCAGCTGATCGTGGAGCCTCAGTGCCACATGCTGCCCTACAATCAGACGTGGCTGTCCTCCTCCGTCGCCGTGGTGAAGAGCTCAGAGGTCGACATGTTGCTAAGGTAACATGTTGCTATGGTTTAGCTGCAGCTGACTCTTACAGCACAACAACCATGTTTACATGAACCAAACGGATCAATGGATTCACAAATGAGATTATCAGTTACTCATTAGTGTGTGTGTGTGTGTGTGTGTGTGTGTGTGTGTGTGTGTGTGTGTGTGTGTGTGTGTGTGTGTGTTTCAGGTTCTTCAGCTACCTCAGCAGACTCTCCTGCTACAGACACATCATGCTCTTTGGCTGCTCGCTGGCGCTGCCTGAGTGCATCGCAGCTGACGGCACACACAACAGGTAACACACACACACACACACACACACACACAGAGCTGTTGCAGTGAGAGAATGATGTCTGTAGGAATGGATGGTCCTCTCAGCCACTCAGTCCTGTTTCCATGTGAACAGCTTGTTGCAGTGGAGGTCGTCAGGATGCTCCTGAGGCCACATGGTGCTGATGCTGGTACTCCAGCTGCTGAGCTGGAGGGCCACTCTGACCACACGTATCAGAACCCTCACCGCTGCCACACTGTGGCTGTGGTTTCCTGCTGCTGTGTAGAAACAGTCCCGTCAGGTTTGTGGTGTGACAGCAGCTGACAGCAGCACTGCACCAGCGTCTTGTTTTCCACGGAGAACCTTTAATCATTTCCACAGGGCCTATCTAGGATTGGCTTCCAGTTTCTCAGCTGCCTTTCCTGCACCCCCACAAAGAGTGTAACCGTTAGAAGATGGAAACTCTTCTGCTTCTCCGGTATCACACTTCATAAAAATCCTAATTAGATCATTATTGTCAGTGTTGAGTTACCGTTTGATCACTATCCAGCTCTGGTGCTGCCCACAGAGAGGGGGGGTTACATGCAGATATGAGTCCAGGCCCTGCAGGAAGGACCACACCTGCTGCACCCTGAGCCAGTCTGAACACACTGCTGAACCTGCAGGTGGAAACTCAGCCCACAGCTGATATCTAAGAGAGTCACATGACCCGATGCTCCGTCTGTGAGCGTGTTCAGATTTTACAGGTGTGATACCACAGTGCTCACAGTGCTGAGCAGCTTCAGCTTTCATGTTCTAGTTCAAAGCATTCTGGGAAATGTAGGCCTTCAGTTCCAGCCTGTTTAGCAAAGGGTGAACTTGTTCTTGTTCAGCTATAAAACACACACAGTGTGCGGCTGCACATAAATGTCAGCTGTTCACACAGTAAGTGGGACAGCAGCTGTATGTGTGTGTGGCTAATAATAACACACTCACACCCTCCAAAATTAGAGTGTGCACACATGTGTTCAGAGTCAGCGGTTTCAACTCCGCCTGACCTCTGACAGCAGGATTATGGGCTCTGCCTCTTACTGCTGCTAACAAACTGCTCCCTGTGTGTGTGTGTGTGTGTGTGTGTGTGTGTGTAGGATGGTCGTGTTGCCTTGCGCGTCATTCTGCGAGGCAGCGCGAGAAGGCTGTGAGCCCGTCCTGCAGATGTTTAACGCCTCCTGGCCCGACTTCCTGCGCTGCTCACAGTTCAGCAACAGCACCTCTGCTTCGTCACCGCCATCATCACCTTCATCACCTTCATCACCTTCACCTACAGGAGTCCTCACGCCACCTGCCTGTTACACACCACGACACATCAAAGGGAAACCCTGTGAGTACCAACCTTCACTCAGCAAACTGGAGCTCCGCCTCCTTGGAGGGTCTTTTAGTCCAATGAAGCCACAGCAGCCGTATGATTGGTCAGATAATGTCATTAAAAAGGCCCCAACTGCACAAAAAGGGTCCAGAGGTCCAGTTCAGGGACTCCAGTTAGCTGAGGTGAAGCCTAGCAGACAGCTAGCAGCTACAGCCGCCTGTGTCACCATCCACCTGTCAGTTAAAGAGGCCACGCCCCTAATAGTGCAAACTTTGAGCCTTAATATGATTTTAACAGGTGGGTTATAATAAAATCATCGCCTGTACAGCTGTTATGGAGGGTACAGAGACTAAAACAGTTTTTATCAGGATGTAAACAGCCTGTGGGGACTGACTCAGTTTTATAAGAATATATTTTAGCATTAATAAAAAGCAGAGGATTGATAACAGAGCCCTGTGGAACTCCACCACCTGAATGTGATGCCTCATTCTGGCTTTTGATCTCGGTTGGTTCCTGCACCCACATAAACTCTGATTTGTCTGTAAAATACTTACATGTGTGCATTCATGCTCCCCATTATTTTCAGCACTGTATTAATGCACTCGTGTCTCATTAATATAGAAGTCTGGTACTCAAGCCGGCCGTAAACATGTTTATTTCTGCCGTAAAGCTAACATTTTATCATGGAGTCACTGCTGGAGCCTCGAGTGGACATTGGAGGAACTGCAGTTTCTGGTACATCATAAAAGTTGGTGTTTGTCATCACTGTTGTCCTCTCTGATTGGTTGGCAGCTGTGTGCGGCGGGAAAGACCATTACCTGTGCGCAACGGGGATTTGTGTCCCTCAGAAACTGGTGTGTAACGGCTACAATGACTGTGACGACTGGAGCGACGAAACACACTGCGGTGAGGCTGCACACACACACACACACACACACACACACACACACACACACACACACACACACACACACACACACAATAGCAATGTAAATAGCAGGGAGAGTCTCAGCCTGTTGCCATGGTGTCACAGGTGATTGAGTGGATGACAGCGGAGTTCCCAAAGTAGGTGGTCGTCATGGTGACACAAAGAATCCATAGGGGGCGACCATCAGAAAAGGAGAGAGGGGGACTTCTCTTTGTGTGAGTGTCTCTCGCCCTCGGTTTGACCTCAGCCTTCTGTTTGCAGCAGAGGTTTGTGGGGCTGTAAAAGTCACACATCACAACAAGTGAAGGAAGAACAGGGCACAAAGTGAGAAACACACAGAACAGGAAGGAGTGAAGGACGGGAGGGAGATGATGGGCGGAGCCAACAGTCTACCCTTCATCTCTCAGTGAGTCACTGAGGCCCAGCTGTAGGCTTCCCTTTATATGGCCTTTATTCAGCACAGGAAGTGTAGGGACACAGAGTCAGAGGGAACTTCTTCTCATTTTTATTCACGTGGCTAAAATGTAACACAGCCCTAACCCAAGTGTTCCTGAGGTGACCTGGAGGTCAAAGGAAACAGATAAAAACTAGATGATGCAGATCAGAAACACAGTGAGAGCACTAACGAGGCAACACAACGAGAGGAGACAACAGAGGGAAGGAGTCAGGCTGGGACACAATGAAGAGAAGATACAGTCACAGCGCCCCCTGCTGTCCTCACAGAGCACCACTCTCAGGGTTTGCTGTGTTCTTATCTGTACCTGAAGCAGTACCCTTTACCCCATACACCTTTCATTAGTGCATCTGTGTCCTCATCAGCTGGTCGATGTTCCCAACCTCACAGTGAGTCTAACACTGTGGGCTGAGACCACCGGAGAAACGGGATAACTCCGAAACTTCACCGAGGAAAACCATTCTGCCCTCCCATAAATAAAACAGTCAGTGAGAAGGGTGGACAGAAGGGATGCTAATAAGAAGATTAAATGACAAATATAAAATAAAAAGCTTCCAGCTTTCCCTCCCCCAGAATTCCATAAAAGTCTCCCAGCTCCTTATCAGCTTCATCAGCAAGCTGCTGAATCCTGAGAATGTGCCCTGAGGAGTTCACGGTTCCTTATAAAGAACCACAAACACTTCTGGGACTGCTGCAGGGTTCTTCAACGCTCCAGTGAAATGCTTATAAAATGGTTCAAGTATCCAAATTTTTTTATTCTTTGAAAGGTCCACAGATGGACTTCAGCGTTCCCAAATAAACTTTTACAGCATTTGTTTCAGTGCAGACAGTCAGCTGTACATCTCCTCCATCAGTCCTGAGAATGTCAGAAAGCTTCAGAGGAACAAACTGATCTGCTCAGAGACTGTTTCTAAAGTTTGGGGTTAAAGGTTCTAAAAGGTTCTTCAAAGGGTTCCTGAGAAAGCTCTTTTTTTTACCCCGAGCTCTCTCAGGAACACGACTGTCCTCTCTGAGGAAACTGGGACAGAAACCCCTGAGCTGAGATGAAGAAGGAGAAAACAGGAGGACGTGAAACATGAAGAGGTGCTGATCATGTGACCTCCTCTCTCTCTCTCAGTGTGTGCAGATGGAGAGTTTCGGTGTAACACTGGTCGGTGTCTCTCGCCCGCTCTGGTCTGTGATGGTTATGATGACTGTGGAGACCTGAGCGATGAACTCAACTGTGGTGAGCCCCCACCACACACACACACACACACACACACACACACACACACACACAGAGTATCACACTCACGCTGACGCAGTTTCGCAGCTCGGGATCAGCTGTGGGGTCAGAGAGAGGGGAAGTGTGGATGAGGGCAATCCAGCACCTGTCCATCTGTACACACACACACACACGCACGCACACTTTTATGTATCTGTGAGGACCTACTGTGAGTGCATCACCCGGCTCAGGGGTCCACTCATCAGTGCCGTTTGTTCACAATTAAGGAAAAAGCCACAAAGCTGAATTTGGTTAAAGGTGGACGCTCTGCTCATATTTTCATTCTGCAGCCACTGGAGCAGCTTTGCATGATACGCAGTTCTATGTCTTCTCCTGGGCCTCGGCAGCCCCTCAGTTCATCTCTGTCTGGATCAAGCTTTAGCTCCTCCTCTAAGACATCTCTCTTCTGATTTGCTATCTGTCACCAGCACAGTGTGGGTGGAGTTTCTTAGATGACCATATAAGGATATCCTTCTCTATGACATTAAAGGGTGGGGAAAAATGAGTATACTGGAGCATTCAGAGACACACTGAGCTCATGTTTAATATGAGCATCCGCCTGTCTGCCTGTAGATGGTGAGCTGCCTCCACACATAATTGTGAACCTTAACTCAGTCCAGACAGTGGAGGCAGGTCGTGTTATTTCAGACTGTAGCTAACTGAAGCTAACTGTAGCTAACTGTGTCCCTACAGTGTGCAACGTGGCTCGGGAGCATCGGTGTGGTGATGGGCGTTGTGTGTCCAGAGACTGGCTGTGTGACGGAGACCACGACTGCCTGGACAAGAGTGACGAACTCAACTGCTGTGAGTGACGCTAGCTTAGGTTTCTGAGAATAAAACTAACTCTGATGGTAAATATCAGTTATAGATTTGATGCCTGAATTATAAGCAGTTCAGCTGTTTCACAGCTCACTGAGCTCAGCTAAACCAGACCGCCCTCTGGTGGTGCTTTCATGCACTGCACCACAACCCATTATGAAGTCTCTTTGAATCTGTTTTTTTGATGGTATCAAAATCATATTATTAGGATTTCTAAATGCCAAATGAATGCAGCTGAGTCACTGATGATTCACTGCTGTGTCCCCAATGACTCAGTGACTCAACATTAAAGCATTTGGTATCATGCATGAATGTAACTCAGCACATTAAAGATTACAGAACGTGTGTGTGTGTGTGCGTGTGTGTGTGTGTGTGTGCAGCCTGTAAAAGCCAGGGTCTGCTGGAGTGCAGGAACAGTCAGTGCATCCCTTCTGCGTTTCGCTGCGATGGCGAGGACGACTGCAAAGATGGCAGCGACGAGGACAACTGCACCACAGACCAGAGTGAGTCTGTCTGCAGAGCAGCTAAAACATCTCTACTGGGAGATGAAAGTTTCTGTGATAGACGGCAGATAAACATTCATATGAACTCAAATACTATAAATACTGACACACACACACACACACACACACACACACACACACTGAGCACCCAGCTGGTAAATCTCTGACCCCTAAAGGACTCACCAGGAACAGTTTATGGAAAAACACATTTTTCATTCCTTTTCACAGATATTTCTGAGCTAATTACATCTTAATCTCCACCACAAGACAAAGCAGCTTTATGTATGAAGCAGTTATATTTTTGGATCTTCTGCCTCCATCTCTCAGCATCCTCCTCTGTCACACCAACCCTCTGCATGTCCTCCTTCATCCACAAACCTCCTCTGAGGGTTTCCTCTGTTGCTCCTGCCTGCAGCTCCATCTTCATCCTCCTCTGTCCAGTAACTCCACTATAAACTCTTACCTGTGTGTGCTGTTTTCTTTCAGCTCAGGGTGGGTGCGTTCCCGGTCAGCCCAGCTGCATCTCCACTTCCTGTCAGCCAGCCTGTACGGGCAGCAACGCCGTGTGTGACCCCCGAAACAACGGCAGCTGCAGTGAGTCAGCACCAAACTGGGTCCTCGCTAAGACTGCTGACTCTGCAGAGCAGCCCGTCACACTGAAGGAGCTTTATATTATTGTTGTTATTGGTGAAGAGCAGGGGGACCATCGGGCTCGCAGGTCATCGACCTCTGTGAAGGTATGGTTGAGCCCCATCTGTGCTCAACCATACCTTCAGCTTTAGCAGGAGAGAAGACCTGATAAGTGCCGACCGCTTTGAGTCAGTAGCTAAAGTAAAGTTGGTAGAAAGCATGTGAGGCCCCAGGGTCTGTCTGACTGCAGATCTTTATAGACCTGATGTGTTAATAGTTACTTATGTCTAACTTGTCACATCCACAAAGGCAACAGGAAGTCAGCTGTAAGCTATTAAATACAGTTCATTCATGCTCTGAAGTACTTTAAATGTCAAAAATCAAAGTAAAGGCAGCACATACACAGTGTGTGGTTGAAAGGTCGCCCCCTGGTGGTGGGATGTACTCCTGACTCTGCTCTCCCTGTCCCAGCTCGGTGTGAGCCCATCAGCCTGGAGCTGTGCATGAACCTGCCCTACAACCTCACCAGCTTCCCCAACTACCTGGGTCACCTGTCCCAGAGAGAGAGCTCCGTGTCCTGGGAGTCCTCGCTGTTCCCCGCCCTGGTGCAGACCGGCTGCTACCAGTACCTCATGTTCTACGCCTGCACACTGCTGGTGCCAAAGTGTGACCCGGTCAGCCTGCAGAGGGTCCCGCCCTGCAGGTCAGCAACTTCTCAGCTAGTTAATAATCCGATTATTGCCCTGGAAGATATTTCACACCCTCCTCCTCTGCTTCTCTCGCAGGTCTTTGTGCCGTAATGCAAAGGAGAAGTGTGAGTCGGTGCTGAGCATTGTGGGACTGCAGTGGCCTGAGGACTCCGACTGTAATCAGTTTCCAGAGGAGGGAGGAAACACGACCTGCCTGCTGCCGGAGGCCGGAGTGGACGGTACGCCCTCGGCTTGTCCTGATGATGATGATGATGATGATCACTGAGGCTCTCTGCTCCTAATTTATGAAGCTAAGGTTTTATTTTCCTGTTTACGCTGTGTTTCCATGGTGATAGAGTGCTCCCCGAGCCACTTCAAGTGCCGGTCGGGTCGCTGCGTGCTGGCAAGCAAACGCTGCGACGGACACCTGGACTGTGACGACCACAGCGACGAGGACAACTGCGGTTAGAGAGACGCTCACATTTCATCAGGGCTCTGCTGCCTGATCTGACATTCATGTTCTGCAAACTGCCGTTTACCAAGCAGCTTCCAGTTTCTGATCCCTCGTGTCTGTCTGTCAGGCTGCACTGAGCGCGCTCTGTGGGAGTGTCCCGGCAGTACGGTCTGCATTAAAGCCAGCATGATCTGTGATGGGTTCCCAGACTGCCCCCAGCTGGTGGACGAGGCCAACTGCTGTAAGGGTTACTGATGTTGATGTTGTTCTTTGTTGTAAGTGCACTGATAAGACTAATCTGTCATTTATCTGTCTTTATTCTGTGTTTCCTCTGTGCTGCATCAATAATCACCTCACTGACTGTATCATTAATGATCTCTCTTCATATTCATATTCAGCGGTGTGCAGGGATAACGAGCTGTCCTGCAACAACCATCAGTGCGTTCATCGGACCCTGTGGTGCGATGGAAAGAAGCACTGCTCAGACAGCTCCGATGAATGGAACTGTGGTATGAAAAACTCATTTCAAAGGTCTGATATTATTTTGGCGATGCTGCAAAGATGCTTTTGGAAATTTAGACAGTGCAGAGAGTGTAAACAGGTGTATCTGTTGTCATGCAAACGTGAGTGTGTACGTTTAATCTCTGTTTTCTGCTTATTTAATCATTCTCTAACTATCGATAAGGCTGAAAGAGTAAAGAGTATTTATAGATATAAAGGTGAGTATCGTCTGCATACAGTGAAATATGCTGAATGATAAAGCTGCACAGGGAGCATTTATTAAAATGTTGAAAGTAAAGCCATTTCTGGCTCATAGAAACATTATTTTCCATTGTTTAATTTCTGAACAGTGTGCACAGATCCACACATAAAGAGAGATTTCTCTCTCTGTGATTTGTGCGCTGATGTGCTCTTTCTGCAGTGTCGCTGTCCGATCGGTCGGGCTCTGTGCTGACGGTGTTTAAGACGGCAGCAGAGTATCAGGTCTGTGCAGACGAGTGGAACCACGAGCTGAGCAAACTGACCTGCAACCAGCTGGGACTAGGGTAAGGTTAGTAACACGCACACACGTGTTTGCAGCACTTCACAGGACGGTACAAAGACATGCTTCACATTCAAATATTTTTATTACGATGTGGAGAAACCCCACCACAGGCCTATAGTGAGCTCTCTGAGGCTCCACAGTGGAGCTGACTGGAGACACCTAATTCTGTGGGAAACACTACATACTTACTCACACACACACTGCAGCCATGACCCTTGGTAGACCCAGAGCAGCTGACTGTGAGCACAGATGTCTGAGTACTCAGACGGGCTTCATCCTGTCAGGATACAACTGATTATTTATGGATTTATTCAGTGAGAATGGAGCAGGTAATTATCGGGGTGATTTAGTGTCTCCGGCACACACACACACAGCTTCCCTCGCCTAAAGCAAACACTGTTTCCTGTAGTGTGGGCGGGTCTCAGTTTGTGGTAGGATGAGTATGCTGTGTTTTTCTCTGCAGGATTCCCTCCTCTGTTTCCATGGTACCCGATCAGCCTGGCGTCCCCGGCCGTCGCCGCTGGTTACACGTCCACCCTGAGTGGCAGCAGAAGAATGGCTCCGCCCTGCAGGCCCGGCTGGAGAAGAGAAGGTAACGGCCCGGGTCACCTGAGAACCTGAGGCTGATTTAATAAGAAGGCCTGTGTCCGGCGTTACAGTCATATGATTTTAAATGTTCTGAACCCAGAACATTGATTCACACCATCAGTCATCATGCAGGAAAACAGGACACCTGTTCAGGCAGGTGAAGGTCTTATTGATGGTGTGTGTCAGAGGAACATGATGTTCTGGCTGCTTTCAGCTGATGTTCCTGCGACATGATTATAACGGATGCTTCTCTGTCTCCAGCCACGCGTGTCACTCCAGGAGGAGAGTTTCAGTCCTGTGTACCAGAGAAGGTAAACCTGTCCTCTTCTCTCATACCTGACCTGCTCTCACCTGCTTCCTTTGACTGCTGACTCTGTAAACCTGTGTGCATGTTTCCTGCCATAGTCTTACTCTAATGATGGATGAGCATAAAAAATTACTCTAGCTCCATATGATGTCATGGAGAGCATATATATATATATATATATATATATATATATATATATATATATATATATATATATATAAAATACAGGGTCATCTCATGCACACTGCTGTTCAAACCTTCTGTTTGCAAAGAACAGCCATTCAGAATGATTTGGCTTAAAAGGGGAGGAGCCTAAACTGCTTGTTTCAGACTGAGGGGCTGCTCTGAGGTCCAGTGTGAGATAAAGAACCTGGATTTTGAACTATGCACAGCTACTCTAGCTAACTTGAAGAATCAGACTGAGGAGCTGGCTACATCAGCATGTTTACCACTGTCACTCCTCATGCTACCAGCAGATGGAGCCAAAACACACAAAGTTTATTCTCACAAACACGCCCACTGTAACACTACAGCGTTAGCACCAATAGCTGCACCTGCTCTGAGCTTTGAGTAACATTTTGTATTTATGTGTCTGAAAGAAACTTCTGAGTCCAGACGTTCAGCAGCAGAGTCACTCTGATGCTCTGTCAGGTCACATGATTATAGTGACCGCTGCATGCTGGCATCTGGGAGAACCTGCAGGATGTCTTTAGGTTGTCTGAAGCAGGTGTAACATGCTGTAATTATGGATTGCATATAGCCACAGTGATGCAGAGGCCTCCTCATTTTGAACCTTTATGGCTGCCACCCTTGTTAATTTGCACAGCAGTCATATCATTTATCAGATAATCACATTAAAAGGCTCCAGCAGCACAACAGCAGAGGTCCAGTTCAGGGACTCCTGTTAGCTGAGGTGAAGCTCCTAGCATGTAGTTACAGCCACCTGTGCTGCCATCCACCTGTCAGTCAAAGAGGCCACACCCCTAATAATCCAGGGGAGTCTGTGGGGAGGCAGAATCAAGTGGACATGAGAGGAACTGCAGGTTGCTGGTTGGCTGTAATGGCTCATCTTAAACAAAGGAAGTGGCTGTAATGGAGGTTTCCTTGTTTATTACTGTGTAATAGCACACTTGTCTCTCTCTCTGTCAGAGTGCGGTCTGCGCCAGGCAGTGGGCATCCACCCTCACAGGAAGAAACGGATTCTGGGTGGCCGGGTGTCCCGGCGGGGGGCGTGGCCTTGGCAGTGCTCACTGCAGAGCGGTCAGAGCGGGCACGTCTGCGGCTGCGTCCTCATCGCCCGGCGGTGGGCGCTGACTGTCGCTCACTGCTTCGAAGGGTGAGAGGGGGACGGGACGGGGTGGAGGGTTTCAGGAGGTGTCGCTGATGAGCCGTACTGTGATGTAGCATCAAACACTAAGGTGTGTGTGTGTGTGTGTGTGTGTGCCTCTGTGTGTGTCAGGAGAGAGAGTGCAGATCTGTGGAAGGTGGTGCTGGGCCTTAACAACCTGGACCACCCGGGCGGTCACAGCCAGAGCCGCGGGGTGCGCTCCATCATCGTACACCCGCGCTACAACCGGGCGGTGGTGGACTACGACATCAGTATAGTGGAGCTGGACTCTGAGGTCAGAGCGAGCCGATGCAGAGGGTTGATTATCAGCGGCGAGCGCTCGACACTGATGAGGCCTGTTCCTGTTTGCAGGTTGAGGACACGCCCTTCGTCAGGCCGGCGTGTCTGCCTCGGCCCGGCCAGCTGCCTTTAGCCGACTCCTACTGTTACATCACCGGCTGGGGTCACATGGGCAACAGGAGTGAGTGCACACGCTTCACAGGACGCCGCACACACCTGCATTATTTACACACCTCATCCCAACCCTAACCTTAGACTGAACTCACCCCTCATTACACAACTATACACACACAGACAGACACACACTTGCTTGAGTTTCCATTTGTCTGTTTTTATTTATTTGTCAGAGTTTTATTCTTGTCATTTCCAGTCAGTGTGTTTAAAGAATCTGCCCTCAGTTTGAGTTTCTACCCTCATAATCCAGACAACATCACTGAGAGTGTGAGTCTGCTCTGTGTTCACACACCCTTAAATCACTACATAATAACAATCATTAATATTGATTAATAAGTAACTTGGGGTTGAAACCACCTATGAACAGATACAGACAGATACACAGCTGTGAGCCTGGAGACATTAGGTAGGTTAGGTAAGAATAATAAAAACTGTTAGGAGTGAAATATGATGAGCTGGGAGTGAGGCTGGACTTACTGTTCCCACCACACGTGCATCACGGGCCCATCCTGGGAATGTTCCAGGCGTGTCCGCGCAGCGTTCCTGCTCCGATGCAGCTGCTGCAGCTGAATGCGTCCAGCAGATGCACCACAGCATGTTTCAGAAGCACCACGCAGGTGGCTCTCTGCTCTGACCGGTCTGAAAATAACATCAGGTCTATTCATTTATTATTTTATTTTCCCATAAGGGCGACCTCCTAACGAGGCTTTCTGCAGGGCTCTCTGTAATCAGAGGGCGGTGCTGTGAGAGTAATGACTTCAGTGTCTTTGTTTAGATGGTCGTTTTGGATCGTACCTCCTTGAAAGAGTGATTTATATTCTCCTGTTTGTCATCACCATCAACAAAGTGACGCCTCACCCTGTATGTGAGCCGTATCCATGATGATGCAGTCATGTCAACAAGAGCTCATCACCAGGACCAACAGACTCCCAACTATGCTAAGAAAAGCCGTCTCTAGATGGACCTGCTGAGGACCGAAGTGATGCCATCACCATGCTGGCTGACCCATCCGTCAGTGATGAGACTCTGGGAGGGTCTGAAGAGTGTCGAAGAACCTCGGCAGCCACAGTGGAGCCCATGAAGACATCAAGACCAGAGGTGCTGTTTCCACAACATCTGGAAATCGAAGCTGCAGAGTTTCAAGACCAAGATCGAGCTCTACAACAGCAATGTTAGATCAGCACAGATCAGGATCTGTGCAAGAACATCCATCCATCCATCCCTCCATCCATCCATCCATCCATCCATCCATCCTCTTGTCCTGTTCTGGGTCTCTGGAGCCTATCCCAGCTGTCATAGAGAGGCAGGGTACACCTGTACAGGTCACCAGCCTGTCAGATTTATTTATGTAGCACATTTAAATAACCAGAGTGGACCAAAGTGCTTCACAGGCACCCAAAAATATGATACAGAGAATACAAAAAACAACAAACAAATAAAAATCCAGACAAAATATAATAACTAAATAAATACAAGATTAGCTCAAATTAAAAGCTAGAGAGTAGAAATGAGTCTTGAGCAAAGACTTAAATGTAAAAACAGTCTGGGCTGTTCTAATATGAAAGGGTACGGTGTTCCAGAGGCTCAGTGCAACAACTGAAAAGGCTCGGTCACCTCTATTTTTAAGCCTAGATCCAGGAATATTTAGGATCATCTGATTGGCCAGACCTCAATGCTCTTACAGGAGTATGAATGTGAATAAGATCAGACTAATACAGAGGGGCCAGCCTGTTTAGATCTTAAAAACAATCAATAAAATCTTTAAATGAATCCTAAAATTAAGAGGAAGACAATGAAGTGAAGCTAAAACTGGAGTAATAAGGTCACACTTCCTCGTCCCTGTTAAAAGTCGAGCAGCAGCATTTTGGACCAGCTGAAGCCGACTGTGACTGTGGTAAACCTACATACAAAGAATTACAGTAATCCAGTCTCATCATGATTAGAGTATGTTTGACTCTTTCAAAGTCATTGTAAGAAAGAAAGGGCTTCACTTTAGCCAACCACAGAACTAATCTGTCTATCAAAGTTAAAGAGCGGTCGATGACCACACTGAGATTTTTAACAGGCTGGTGGATGCATGATGCTGAATGTCCAAGAGAGCCTGCAGAGTCCTTCAGCTGTTCAGCACTGGAGCTTTTTCCCACCAGGTACAACATGATCTGTCATTTTAGAGAGTCCACGTGAAGCTGCAGAGGAGGACAGGAAGTCAGACACAGGAAAAACATAGCGAGCCAGTCAAATTTCACAATAAAAGACCTTGTAAATGGTAAAACAGACTAGCACTTACATAGTGGTGTTCCACACAATTTAAGCACTCAAAAAGCTTTCTGCTACAAGTCTCATCATCCAGTTGCGCACCACTTCCCAGCACTTTTATCTCTGCCAAAGTGCTTTCCAGCATTGATCAGGGGCACCTTGGGGTTCAGTAACTTGCTCAAGGATACTTTGACGTGCAGACTGAAGGAGTGGGGGATCAAACCACGACCTCCTGATTCACAGAAAACCTGCCCTGCCACTTGAGTCACAGCGTGTGCACGTTAAAAGCTCCACTTCTGAAAGGGCTGCTTAATTTAAAGCTTAACAAAACTACATCACATGTGTTAGCTGCAGGAGAAAAATCCATCCATCGATCCATCTCTATTTTTATAAAGTCCCACATGTACAAACAGATCTTCAGGTCCTTTGTGAGGAACCTTCAGCAGACTGAGCGCTCATGTCCTTCCTGTGTTTGTGCGCAGTGCCCTTCAAGCTGCAGGAGGGGGAGGTTCGGATCATCTCGCTGTCTCAGTGTCAGTCCTACTTCGACATGAAGACCATCACTCCCAGAATGCTTTGTGCCGGTTATGAAGCTGGAACCGTCGACTCCTGCATGGTAACATCTGCAGTAACAGCTGGTCACTGATGTAAACAGCTTCAGAGATGTGACGCAGTTAAATTCATGCCTGCAGTTGCAGCCACAATGATCAACATTAGCCTGCATTAGTATTAATTAGTAAGTGTACCTCAGTTTGTGTTTAATGTTGATGTGCGCAGGGCGACAGCGGCGGCCCGCTGGTGTGCCAGGAGGACAGCGGGCGCTGGACGCTGTTCGGCCTGACGTCGTGGGGCAGCGTGTGCTTCAGTAAAGTGCTCGGACCCGGAGTTTATAGCAACGTGACCCACTTCACCCCCTGGATCCAGCAACAGATCTACATCCACACATACCTGAGTGACTGACACACACACACCAAACGCTTCCTGCTCCAAGCGCTCGTTCATTCCAGGAGGAAGTGATGTCATCATCAGCCACAACACACGTTCAGTTCCTCTACCTGTGCCTATATCTGTACTGATAGCCTTCAGGCGCTGCAGCAGCAGCAGCACTGTAACAAAGTAGCTAGCTAATGAGTAGAAACGACGTCCATTCGATCAGTCACTAAAGTCTGAACTCTACTTTTAGGATTTTTTTGGCTCTGCAGAGTCGAGGCCGCACAGTGGAACCACAGTGGAACCACTGCTCAGTGCTTCATGTTGGTGTCAGCACCAAAGCCTGCAGTTCCTCTAACATCCTCGCTGTCGGCTAGCTTTACCCCAGCTAATCAGAGTCACTGAAAACTCCCACAGCACTCTGACATGAAGGGTTCTTAATGTGAAGTTTCACTTCCTGGTTAAATAAAGTGAGTTGTTTACTTTCAGACGTCTAACCTATGAAACAGTGAGCTCTGGTAATCCCCTTAAACTCCAACATGAAGCTTTCAGCAGTCGTTTCACAGCTGTTTGTTTCTCAGATTGTTACAAATTATCATTGCTTTTCTCTTCATCCATAAACACTAATCTCATGCCTCGGTCACACAGGCCTAAAGACCACTCGGTCACCACGGTAAGATGTGTATTCCCCGACCAGTTGGCGAGTGTTAGCTGGAGTTTAAAGGGTGAAACTGGTGCTGCACATAAACCTCGTGTTATTGCTTTGGTCACTAGCATATTGCCATGGTTGCTCGTAGTTTGGATGGAAGACAGCAACTTGTCTGCAAATACTCACCAACTACTTGCAGAGTGTTAGTAAAACTTTAAAACGTCTAACACCTGGCAAGTAGTCGGTGAGTATTTGCAGACAACCTGCTACATGCTAGCAACCAAAGCAAATACCAGGAAGTTGTTGGTGCAGCGCCCTCTTATGGAGCGAGTTCACCCAGCAACCACTCTGCAGCTGGTCAGGTTTCTGACCTGTCTCTTGGTATGTGGGATTGAGCAGCAGTTCAGAGGAAAAACCCAGCTGTGTGATGTTCATATGCACACACACTCTGAAGAAACTACTGGAGCTAAAACTTTTAATTAGCATAAAGACAGAAAAACTCCATCTCAGTCATTTTATGAGCTACTCTCCTGGAAATACTCCTCAAAGTGACCTGAGAGAAAGTTTCACACTCTGATGTGATTATTAATTATCCTGTTTTATTTAAAAGGTTTATTGATCACCAGGCTGAGCAGATGCTTAAAGTAAAATCAATTTTTCTGCTCTTTGATCTTTATGAGGCCATGGAGAGCCCCACCCACCTGCTCTAAAGTGGGAGGAGCTAAAACAGGTTGTTACTGACAGATGATGACCTGAAGGGCTGCACCAATGCTCGTTATAAATAGGGATTATTATAAACTGTGGCTCATGCTAAGCTGCTCTAGTCCAGGAGTGAAAATATGGAGCTGGAATGAGCAGAATAGGTAAACTTTAAAGAACGACCTGACTCATCATATCCTGCTTTTTAGATTATTTTAATAAGAGCAGTCCATGATTAGTGGCTGTTGCAGCTGTGGTGGAGAGAACTGAGGACTGTTTCCCGGAGAGTAGCTGTGAGATTTAAAAAGCATTACCGAACATTATCACATCGATATTCAGGCGATAAGCACTGAAGCTGCTAAAACAGACCAGCCGAGCACTCAGTTTCCCACAATGCTTCACTCTATAGTGCCTAGCAGTTAAAAAACAAAAAGAAAAAAACAACTTTGTTACCTGTACAATGTCGTACTGTACGTGTGTGTCTGCGTGTAAGCTGATGTGTGCGCGTGCTTCAAACCACACCGGCAACTTATCTCGGGCAACTTTGATGGCCAACATGTAACACTTTGTTCTCACAGCTGTTCGAGCCCCCCCGCAGCGTTCTGTATGATAGTAATGAAATTAAAACAAGCTTTATTTTTGTATATAACCCACTAAGATGTAGTTACAAGCTGTGTTTATTCATGTTTGTTTACCATGATGAAAAATGTCTTCAAAGGTGACGTCTCTGGTTACAGATATATCAGTGACGTTAATAACATGCTTATTATAAATGATGAATTAGGGGACTTAAAGTCTTACCCAGTTTTCCTCTAAAAGCAACCTAAATGTTAAAGCGCAGAAAAAGCTAATATTTAAACTGCCTACGAAGCATAACTGTAATGTAATGCTAATGTTTCCACATTAGCATGAACTCAAATGTTAGCATCAGACAGCTTTTTCTCATTTACAGGACGGAGTGTAGTTAAAGCTAGCAGACTAACACAAACGATTAACTGCCAGATTAGCGCCAGCTAGAATACGAAGCACAAATGTAGCACAGCGTAGAGCGTTCAGTGGTGTGTTTTCATAGCGTTAGCACTGAGCTACGTTAGCTTCTGCTGTCTATTTACAAGCCGTTTAGGTCCAACTGTTCAACTGTAGCAGTTTTCTCATTGTAGCTAAACTAGAAGCATAAAAATATTAAAGGTTCACACATTAAAACTTATAACAGACACTTTGTTTGCAGTTTACACGTTTTTACAGACGAGTCTTTAAATATGGCGGCCTTGGGGGACAACACTTTTTTTTGTTTTTTGTTGCAGTACTGCGAGTGCCCACCGGGGTTTTGTTCACCTCTAATTATGTGCATGGTTCATGCTTTAAGCTAACACTGAACTCACACAGTTATTAATTTTGTACTGAGCCTGGCAGGTGTGATCATAACATATGTAATAATCTTTACACAGACAGCAAAACAGCGTCCATGCCACCAAATATAATCCAAACTCAGGCCTCAGTCACACAGACCTAGAGACCGGTTGGTGACCGCCTGACACCCTGTGGTCACAAAGGAAAAATGTGTGTTCCTCGACCGGTCAGCGAGTGGTTGCTGGCTGTCGGCAGGTGAAATCAGTCACTAAGAAGCTGCTCCACCACAAAGCTCCTTGTGATCGCTTTAGTCATGAGCAGATTGTGGTGGCCATCCATAGTTTGCATATAAGCGGTGGTTGCCAACCAGTCTCTAGGCTGGTGTGGCTGCAGTGTTAGGCTGCTGGGAGAGCACCGGGTGGAGCATGCAGTGATTTCTGTTTCCCTCTGACAGTCACAAAGCAGTGACAGCCAGCTTTGTTTCAGAGTTTGTTAAACCTGAGATAGGAACAGTCTGGATTCAGACAGGGAAAGCTCGTCCCCGGGTATTTGTTAAAACAAATGTGGAACTGTTCCATCCTTCATGATTAATTTCTCTTCTCAACCTTTCTTGTTGTCCTGTTAACCCGGTGGAAGAGTTGCCCAACAGATTGCCCCGTTGACCTTCCGTGCTGAGGTCTAACTCACATCCTGAACATTCCAAGTTGCTGCTGATGTTGTTTTGTGTGTTTGGTTTTTTAAGAGTATTTTTCTACAGCTTTTGTATGTCATGCTTCCTACACAGGGCTGTTGGTGTGTGTTTGTGTGTGTGTGTGGGGTCACAGTCACGTGTATGACTGCGTGTTTGTTTCTTCCTGATTTAGCTCTTATGACTTTGTTGTCACGATGATGATGAGTAATGTTTGAGTATATAGATTTAAATGCTTCATGGACACACTGTAGCCTCTGATGTTTTGTGTAAACAGTGAATATTTGGTTTATATCATCTTGTATCACACCAATAAACTTATACACACTCTCTGCTGTGTGTGTGTGTGTGTGTGTGTGTGTGTGTGTGTGTGTGTGTGTGTGTCACTTGCTGAGGGTTATGTTTAGATTAAGTCATGTGTGACTCACGGGCGTCTGCAGAGCTGTGATGGTGCATTGTCTCTTTCCACTTCCTCTGGTCCTGAAAAAGCTGCTGAGCGTCACGCGTATCTTTAGATGGACATTTTTAAATAGTTCATGCTCAGACTGAAGGATCATACTCGTTAGTAATAAAAATACAGCCCGGTGCTGTGAAGGACACACAAACAGGTGCAGTTTATCTGTGGCGACTCCTTCAAAAGCTACCTGGAATCAGGTGATCCAGGTCAGGCCCGTTCCCTGAGAGTAAAGCACAGATACAGCGACGTTCCCGGGACCTGGAAAACCAAACAGATGTACAGCTTTCAGGCTTTGACGCTCTCACCTGTCATTCACCCTGAATGGCGCGACCCAGAGTCTGCCCAGTTTGAATCGGTCTCTGTGCAAAAGTTTAAGCTTTTCAAACACAGGCTGCAGCCTAAGAAGCATTTCCTAAAGAGCCGAGTGCTCATTCATCCCAAATGAGACAAAGTGTCTCACTAAGAATACAACCGTCCCAACAGAGGAAAACACCGTCTCCCTCACTCACAAAGACCCTGATATACCTGAAGTCCAGACTGGGCCCCCCATCCTGTCCTCTGAGAGCCTCGTCCTCAGTCTGGGAGGGGCTGATTCTCATCCCAGTAGCAAACACCTGGGACTAAACAAAGTACCGCATGCAAACATTTGAGCTCATTGGGAGTGAACTCAGCAGTTCGTCACAGCTGACAGGTTAATATGCAGCCTGAGAGCGAAGCAGGAGCAAAGCTCTAATCCTGGGATACAGAGAGCGCGCAGCGGCGTGGTTTCTGCAGCACAAAGCGGCGGGTTGGCCTCTGCTTTGACTCCTCACACACTCATTTAAGCTCCTGCAGAAAGGTGCGAGCCGCCCGTCACCTGTGTTAACGTCAGGCGTGCGGTGGGAAGGTGCAGTCAGTGCTGCGTGTGCGCACACGCAGACACACACCGGCTATTATGAGAATGATCATGTTTGTGTCTGCAGCGCTGCAGCCTGGCATTAATGCAGAGGGTGACCTGTGTTCCCATAATGCCAGGCTTTACCCCGCGTGTGTGTCTGTGTGTGACGTCTGTCATTCTGCACGGCGACAAACACAACAGAGTTAAAACCGTCTGTCATTAACACACAGCGCACACTCGCTTCCTCTCTCTGCTTCATGACTAAGCTGACAGTTTGTGCTTGCCTCTTTGTTCCAGTCGCACAACTTTTCATCAGCTCAAGGTAAGAAGCTCAGAGAGCCTCAGCTTTGATCTGCAGGCTTTCAGCCGGACCCAAACTCGTGCTTTTGTTTCAGGGTCGACTGTAGACTTCATTTCTTCTTCTTCTTTATTAATTTCTGCTCTTATTAGCTGCTCATGAGACCAGAAATTAATGCTGATGGTGTTTGATTTAAGCTCCATTAATAAAATCTGCCACTGACTCGTTATCAGACATTTGGATTAATATTAATAATGTGTGGAGGAGGCTTGGTTACATTTAATTGAATGGTATGAGCAGTTGGAGTAGGATTACTGTGCTGTCTAATGAATAAAGCAGTGATGGACGGTCATATGAAATCATAATCTTCACATTTATTCTTACAATTAAGTAAAAACTATTAAAGATGTGAATTTGCAGGTTTCCTTTAAAACTTTATTTTTAAAAATAATTCTATTAAAATAATGATGCGAAATTTGTTTGAAGGCTTCAGTCATGTGGGAGATTTAGAGACGACAGCGAGGACGTTAAAGTTACCAAATGTTAGTTTTCATAATTGTTTCAGCCTCCTGAAGGAGGAGGATCTGACAATAATAACAATGAGCAGCTGTTATTGAGACAGCTGAAGAAGTCGCTTCAGGTGCTGCTTAAAGGTTTGAGTTGAGTTCAGGTGAGCTTCAGTTCTCAAAGCTGATCTCAGGTCTGTACTCTGACTCACGCTGTAATCCTGTGAGCTTAACAAATATTATCATTTTCCAGAGCGTATAAAGTGTATGACGGGGGTTAACGCCCAGCCTCAGGCCTGAGGTGTGAATCTCTGTGGGTGGCTGAGCCGCCCCACCATCAGGGCAGGTATTAAGATCACGCTGGTCAAGGTGTGAGTGGAGATGAAGCCTCCAGGACAGCAGTATAGGTGGGTGATGGTGTCACAGTGATGGCTGTTGCATGTGCGTTCAGACGTTACTCCTCTCAAACATCTCAGACATGTGAACATCAGCATGCTTGAAACAGCGTTCTCCTTTCAGTGCACTGCTGAGTCTAGACCAGGTGAGCTGGCTCTCCTGTCAGGTGTGCATCTGTGCAGAGGTCATTCTTTTCTGAGTAAAGGTCAGAGGTCAATATTCGTCAGCATCCCTCAGCATCTGTTAGCGTGTGTTTGGGTGTTTGGTCCTTTGGCTGAGGGGGCTGCTGGGGATAAAGTGCTCCAGCTCAAATGATTATATGGCGGGTCACCGGGATACCTGTAACAGGACAGGCCGATACCTGAGACCTGTTACTGGACAGCAGTGTTGATTTCATTGACGAAATATTTTCGTCACAGTTTTCATCAACAACCCTTTTTTTCATGATGATAAAGAGACGATAACTAATTAAAAACGACCTAAAAGGATAAAAACAATGATGAAATTAACTGACACTTTCATCAACGAATGAAAACAAGATGAAAATGCTTGGCAGGGACAAATAATCAGAACTGATTTAATTTTGTGACAAGTTAGGAAAACATCCAATCAAACGCAGAGTTGCACAAATTTGCTCTAAACCCGGGAAGACCAAACTAGCCTGTGATTGGTCGTTCCTTCCGATAGAAGTAAGTGATGTAACCAATGTCAGCAGGGAGAAAGAGAAGAGCCGATGTATGGACACATTTGTCCTTTGACGTTGTGACAAACAAAACGATGTGTAAACCATGTGGGGCGACTATCTCGGGTAAAAACACGACAAATCTTAAACGACATCTGCAAACCAGTCACCCAGATCTCCATGCAAAGGTCAGCATTTTAATGACATGCAGGGTAAAGTGTTTTTCCCAGTTTGTGTTTAGAGAAAATCTCCACACCGCGGTGGATTAGCCTTTATAATCTTAGTCCTGAACACTGCCCTGTACCTTTCAGAGCGTCCTGCTGTAAAACGCTCAGATTATCTCAGTAAGGTGGTGTTAATGATCAGGTGTGTGGGAAGCAGGTGAAACGCTAATGTTAATATTATTAATAATATTCCATAACTTTGAATAAATGTTTCATTTTGTGTATAATGACTAATTCAAGGGAACTGAAGAAAAAGCATTTACATTTTACACCCTTTATATTTTAGACTAAATCGACTGTAGATTTAGTCGACTAAAACTAGACTAAAACTAAAACTATTCAGATACTAAATTATGACTAAACCTAAATCAACATTTGCTGTCAAAATTAACACTGCTGGACAGGCCGATACCTGAGACCTGTAACAGGACAGGCCGATACCCGAGACCTGTAACAGGACAGGCCGATACCCGAGACCTGTAACAGGACAGGCCGATACCCGAGACCTGTAACAGGACAGGCCGATACACGAGACCTGTAACAGGACAGGCCGATACCCGAGACCTGTAACAGGACAGGCCGATACCCGAGACCTGTAACAGGACAGGCCGATACCTGAGGCTCTCCATAAGCTGTTAGAAGTGAAGAAGCTGTGAAACATCTTCATGAACATGAAAGAAGTTGAGCAGCCTTCAGCTCGTGCTCTGGGTGACCTGAATGAGTGAGAAGCTGCACAGATGATTCATCTTTAGGTGCTCGTTTTGTCATTTCCTGTGATTTTCATGATGTTTTCATAGATCTCTATGAGTAAGTAGGAGCAGAACACAGTTTCTTCATCTCTGACTGTTTTTACTTCTAGGACTGGAGTAGATTTTCCTCATTGTGCATCATCAGACTTTATTACTCTAAGTCCGGCTCACTGTGAACATGTATCTGCTGGTTGTATAAGAAGAACTGTGTGTTTCAGATGATGGACGAAGAGGCCACCAAGCGTTACTGTTGGGGGAGCGACGCCGGGCTGCAGCAGGAACCAGCCGAGGTACCGACCAATCAGATCACTGCAAACATATGATAGCATCATATTCATCAGTCACATGTTATAAACGTCCTCTTTGCATCTATTTATACTCTGACACAGTAAAGAAAAGACTCCAACCATCATGCATATGGTTCAAATGTGGTAACACTATAGCTCAGTGTGGGGGAGCAGGCTTTGACCCCAGGAGGAGGTCACTCTGAGATCTGAATCATCAAAAGGTCACACAGCTGCTCTGCTGTGAAGGCTGGGAGTGACTCACTGTCATGTTTATGAAGTCAGTGAGCTTGACCTGTGACCTGCTGTGTGTTCAGACTCTACTGCATATGGTGGTTGCAACAAGTGGTTATTGGAGTTCCCGTGTCCTTCTTGAAGCAGTCTAGTCATTCTCCTCTGACCTTTGACCTGTGACATCAACGAGGCACTTTCCCCAGAGAGCTGCTGCCCTACAGATGGCTGTGTGGGAAATCCCAGCAGCTCAGCAGTTTGTGACCACTGTGTGTAAAGAGTCCTCAGAGTCTTCATCACAGCTTCTCTGGGGTCAAATTCTCAGAACGAGACCAGCAGGAAACCAGTGATCTCAGTCCAGAGGTCAAAAACCAGCTCAGGCTTTAGTGATGATCACACAGCCACGAACTGGAAACATGAGTGTGTGTGCCTGTGTGAGTGTGAGTGTGTGTGTGTGTGTGTGTGTGTGTGCTCATTTAATGATTGATGGCATGAAACAATAATTCTTGTTAGTAAATGAAAGAGAACAAAGCAGAGCTGGAAGAAGGGTGGACACACACACACACACACACACACACACACACACACACACACACACACACACACACACCCCGGTCAGATGTTTGAACCAGCTCAGCCGGCTCTGAATCACCACCTTCCTGTGTTAGAGGTTTGTGTGTTGCAGTGAGTCTGGCCTGTTGTTCTGTTGTTGTTGGATGTTGTTGGCTTTGGCCCCCGATGGGGTCTCCTGTGAACTGGTCCCTTTAGACCAGTTCACCCTGCTGGGTTAAACTGGGGGACTGTTTTGATCACTTTTAGCTTCAGTTGGTGACTCCAGAGTAGCTTTATATGACTCACAGTTCATGATAATCCTTCTTTATCTGCTGCTGTAGCCCCTCAGCTGAGATGACGGTAAGGTCACGCCCTCTGTGGCTCACAAGGATGACCTGAGCTCCTTATTTGAAGCTTTGTGGATCAGTGACGGGAGGTCGAAGCAGAACATCTTCACTTTGTGTGAAGCTGTGGTTATGCTTGTTGCTCATTACTCACACGGATGTCAGCAGAGGTGCTGAAGACTCCCTGTGGTCCTCCTGCACTCCTGTTCCAAAATCTCTCTCATTGATTTCAGTTATTTTACTTTGGTCAGCAGCTGACCTGAGGTGACCCCATGTGACCCAGCAGGAAGCTGTTCTGAGCTGGGGGAGTGTCAGAGCCTCACCCGGTTCCTGCTGTGGGCTCCAAAGTCTTTGGTTCTGGATCTTAAAGGTTTCCCCTCAGTGCTCCTCTGCTCACTTAATGATGTCATCGTTCTGCATTTTTCAGCCTTTATTGTCTTTATCATCTTTTTTATTATTTTATAGCGCTCTTAGTTAATGTTTCTAATCATCATCTGAATGTTTGTAGAAATATTTCCTGCTGCATTTGCAGTTTCCTGCTTTTGCCTTTAAAGTTTTTCTATGAATAAAACTATTTTTAATTATTATTTTTACTGCGTCTCTGAAACACAGCATCACTCTGCCTTTAACTTTTCAGCAGTGGTGTGAAATGTTTCAGAGAAACCCGGCAGACTGTCAGGAAACGGCCACTGAAGTGTAACACCGAACTCACAGTCTGTGTCTCTGACCTCTCTCTCTCTCTCTGTCTCACACACACACACACACACACACACACACACACACACACACACACACACACACCTGTTTCTGGTGAAGGGAGGGGGTAACGTTCAGGCTGGTGAAGAGGAGAGAGAGATCACTGTCCTGCCCCGGAGGAAGACGGAGGAGCTGGACGCCGCGACCACGGTGAGTGTTTGATGACCCCCCCCTGAGGTCACAGACAGGCTGTCTGTGGTGTAATCATGGAGGCTCAGGACAAATGCACACAGACACAGTGGTCTCTGCTGTACAAAGTCTGTGTGCGACACTTTAGAGTCAGACTGAATGAGACCAGCTGACCACCCCCTCCATAGCTGGAGTTAGGGTCAGGGCTGGGTCAGAGTTCATATCTACTCCTTTACATGGATCTTTATGTTTACAGCTATGAGAGGCAACATGTTCCAGTGTCTGAAGCTTTGCTCGTGTAGATCCTGCAATGTACCCGTGATGCAGCATGTGAGGAGTTTATTGCTGGTTAAAGTGTTACTAATATGGAGGTTCTGGTTTCTACAGTGTGTCATAAAAGGCACACAAGCCGACAACACTCTGGCAACAACAGGTTGCTCAGAAAATAACGTGTATTACCAGTCAGGTGGTCTGTGGTGCAGTGCTGAAACCTCCGTGTAACTGATTTAGCTGCCTGTGGTTTGCAGACCCTTCCAGCTGCTCACTGCGCAGCAGTAAAAGTTTACAAAGTGAGATGCAAACTGGAAACGAACATCGTTCCTCTTCAGAGTAAAATCCGTGCTGCAACAACACCTGCCCAAAGCCACCGCTGTCCTCTGCTCAGGAACAGTCGGCATCTTCCACACAAACTATGGAGGACTGTGGTGACCTGTTGTGACCAAAGCAATAATAATAATAATAATAATAATAATAATACATTTTATTTATGGGCGCCTTTCAGGGCACTCAAGGTCGCCTTACAGGTAAGAAACAATCAAAGAGGAAACAGCAAAAGAGAAAGCACAATTACACAATAAACAAAAAACAGATTAGTTAACATCAAGGTAAAATCCTAGAACCCACACAGTTACAGGCCAAAAGCTTGTTTGAACAGATGGGTTTTTAACCAAGATTTAAAAAGGGATAAGCTGTTTATGACCTTTAAATGTTGCAGTAGGGTGTTCCAGAGATGGGGTGCTGTATGACAAAAGGCTCTAGACCCCATAGTTGCTAAGCGGACAGAAGGTATAGTGAGGAGCAGTGACGAAGAAGAACGAAGTGGGTGTGAGGGAGTATAGGAATGGATTAGAGCAGCAATGTAGGGGGGAGCAAGGTTATGGAGAGATTTGAAGGTGAGAAGAAGAATCTTGTATTTGATACGGTAGTAGATTGGAAGCCAGTGTAGCTCCTGAAGGATGGGAGTGATGTGTTGAGTAGAGGAGGTTCAGGTAATGATACGTGCAGCAGAGTTTTGAACCATCTGGAGTTTACGGAGAAGTTTGAGTGGTAGACCAGAAAGAAGTGAACTGCAGTAATCCAAACGAGAAGTGACAAGAGCGTGGACAAGAGTTGCAGTTCTGACAGGTGTAAGAGAAGGACGGAGACGATTAATGTTACGTAAGTGAAAATAAGCAGACCAAGTGAGGTTTTTGACATGAGCCTCAAAAGAAAGAGTGCTATCGAGGATGACACCCAGACTCTTAACTTGGGAGGAAATGGGGACAGTGAAATTATCAATGGTGAGTGTGAAGTGATTGGATTTTGCAAGGGTAGATTTGGCACCAATCAGCAGCATTTCTGTTTTATCATTATTCAATTTGAGAAGATTGTCAGAAAACCATGATTTTATTTCAGAAAGACAGTCAGAAAGGGAGGACGGGAGGAGAAGAGCATTTGGTTTAGAAGACACATAGAGCTGGGTGTCATCGGCATAACGATGAAAATGGATGCCGTATTTCCTAAAAATATGTCCTAATGGTAGTAAGTAGATAACAAAGAGAAGAGGACCAAGGACAGAGCCCTGAGGAACACCAGAGGAGACTGGGGTGATGGATGAATTGGCACTTTTGAGCTGAACGTATTGGGTGCGTCCGGAGAGGTATGACTGAAACCAAAGAAAGGGAATACCTGTAAAACCTAGTGAAGCTAATCTGTGAAGGAGGATTGAATGGGAAATAGTGTCGAAAGCCGCACTAAGGTCGAGAAGAATGAGTGTGGTTAAGAGACCAGAGTCACCTGCCATTAGTAGGTCATTTGTGATTTTAACTAAAGCAGACTCGGTGCTGTGTAGAGGACGAAAACCAGACTGAAATTCCTCAAAAAGATTATTATTTGAGAGGTAATTGTAAACCTGGTTGGCTACAATTCGTTCAAGAATTTTAGCAAGGAATGGAAGATTAGAAATGGGCCGAAAATTATTCAAATTACTGGGATCAGCCCCCTGCTTCTTTAACAATGGAGAAATAACAGCTGTTTTAAATGGCAAAGGAACTTGACCAGAAGTAAGAGAGAGGTGCATGATATTTGTTATAAGTGGGGACAGAGGTGACAGGCAGATTTTGACCAGGTAGGTCGGCAGAGGGTCTAACTGGCAGGTGGAAGCTTTGGATTTCTGAATAATGGCAGATATTTCACTAGTGGATGGAAGCAAAAAACTAGAAAAAGTAACAGTTGGTGAATTGCAGGACACTATTTTGGGATGGGCAGACACAGAATGGCTCTGAGAGGCTAATTGCTGGTGGATCTGTTCAATTTTAGAGTTGAAGAAGTCCATAAAATTGTTGCAATATTCAACAGTGTACATGTCACGTGATAGCAGATGAGGAGGTTTGAGAATAGAATTCAAAGTAGAGAACAGTATTTTAGGATTTGCTTCAGCAGATGTAAAGAGATTAGCATAATACTCAGCCTTGGTTGTAGACAGAGCGTTCTTATAGGCTTGAATATGGTCACCATACATATCTTTATGAACCATAAGTCCAGTCTTCCTAAAGAGGCGCTCTAGATGGCGACCCTTAGCTTTTAGGAGCCAGAGATCTGGAGTATACCAGGGTGCAGGATGAGAAAAGGAAACGGTTCGAGTTTTAACAGGAGCAATATCATCCAGGATGTTCTGAAGTCCACTGTTATAATGAGTAACCAGGTCATCCAGAGTAGATAGATTATCTTTACTAGCAAGACTATGAAGTTTATCAAGCAAAGTCAGATGATCAATATTTTTTAATTTCTAAAGGAAATAGAGCGAGGTAAATTAATATTTGTGACCGGCAAGTTGATATTAAAGGATACCAGTTTATGGTCAGATATGGTGAGATCTGATGCAGCTGAAGGGAGTTATTCCGGAACAACAAACCAAGTCCAATATATGACCTTTAACATGTGTAGGAGAGTCAACACATTGCTGCAAACCAAAACTGTCCAAGCAGGATATAAAGTCCCTGGTGAGTGGATCAGCAGCATTATCAATATGAACATTGAAGTCGGCCAGCAGGATAAAATATGGTGACATAGTCGATAACGAAGACAGACATGCAGAGAGTTCATTTATAAAATCCGGGCTTCTTTTAGGTGGGCGATACAGAACTGCTAAAACCGTGGGCATAGCTCCTTTTATTGGAAGGGCGATCCCTCCCCGCCTTTCACAGGCAGTCTTTAAAAGCCATATTCTCGTTCCAGTGATTTTGTGCGTATCTCCCAAGGATAAGGCCTGTCGATCATTTGTTTTACACTTGATATGAATCAAGCACACATACCATAGACTATGCATGAATTTACTGGCAGTTTAGACTCTAGTAACACAATGCCTGTTTTTACCACGAAATGAGGTACAGGGATAGATGTAACTTTCAATTTCTCCTGGTAGAATACCGCAAGACCGCCACCACGACCGGTGTCACGTGACCGAGACATGTAAACAAACCCAGGAGGCGTAGCTTGATTTAACTGGGAAAAGTCATTATTCTGCTGCCATGTCTCAGTCAGACACATAAAGTCAAACTTACTGTCGTGGATGTATTCAGACAGCAACAGTCCCTTATTGGTGAGAGAGCGAATATTCAGGAGGCCGAGGGTGATGGTGCTTGTCATCGGGGCAGCATTAGCTGATCTGGCTAGTCGAGTCAGGGCACTGCGGTCCGTAATCCGTCCGATTTTCTTTGAAGGTCGCGGAAAGACCGACCACAAGGTACTGATCGACTTGGTGTCATCAACGCAGTATTTGCGACGAGAGCAAATACCTCGGTGGGTATACCTTCTGCGGGGATGCCAGATAATTTCCGGGTGGAGATACAGTGCTGATGGAAGCGGCATCGCAGGCCGGAGCCGGAGTTGTAGAAGTTCGTCAGACGAGTATTGGATTTCCAGAGCCACTGATTTCCAAAACAGGGAAAGAATAATCCAGAAAAGTATGATCCAAAAAGATGACTTGTTGGGCCGCATTGTTGAGAGTTCAGAGATCAGAACACAAGATCAATAAGCATAAAAACATAAAAAGATTGCAGCCAGGATAGCGGCAGCCAAAACGCGCACTCACACTGAGGTCTCTGCTGTGACTTCACCCAGCAGCAACCAAGAACCTGGTGAACCTGATGGTTGCTATGAGGTCATCAGTCAGTATGCAGGCAATGATTAAGGCCTAATGATCTGAGCCAATCACATGTATCAGATTAATATCAAAAACTGAAAACCCAACTGTGTGTGAACAGATAAAGATGCCGCCATCCTCGTCCTCCTCCTGCTGCACGTCCTGCATCAGTCTGAAGGACCGATGTCCTCGACCTCGGGGCCTCATCAACCTGCTCGTCACTAAAGGTAACAAACAGTCACAGTGTGTGTGTCCTGACTTCTGAAAGAAGGTCCACAGTGAGCTGCTCTGCAGTCCTCTGAGCTTTCCCTCTGCTCGCAGTGTGTCTGTTCGCTCTGCTGTTCGGGGTCGTCTGGGCCATCACAGGAACGCAGTGTTTACCTGGAGGGAACCTATTTGGCATCGTCATCCTCTTCATCTGCTCCGTGCTGGGAGGGAAGCTGGTGGGAATGATCCAGCTGCCCACACTGCCCCCCTTCCCGCCGCTACTCGGTAATCCCAGTTTCTCTTTCTGTTCTAATGCAGATTAGTGCAGGTTTGGGCAGAGCTTAATCTGTGCTGCTGTGGTAAAGCTGAGCCTGTGGTGTAACCTGTGCTGCAGTTTTACAGAAAAGACACTAGAGGGCGGTGTTTTCTCTCTCAGAAGAAGTCTGCAGACATGCAAAGAAGGAAACTCAGATTAAGGCTAATGCTGCAGGCTTTCAGATTCAGCACAGAAGAATAAACCTTTGAATATGTGATAGAAAAACATGAACGTCCATGATGCAATTACATAATAGTCACAGGTCGTATTACTACCACAGATTATGTTAGTCAGGGTCCTTACAAGTGTAGCAAATCTGTGTGTGTGTGTGTGTGTGTGTGTGTGCAGGTATGCTGCTGGCAGGTCTGCTGTTGCGTAACGTTCCCTACATAACCGATGCCATCGTCATCGACACTCACTGGTCTGCAGCTCTGAGGAACATCGCCCTGTCCATCATCCTGACCAGAGCCGGGCTGGGCCTCAACCCCTCGGTACATTTAAATATGAAGCGTGGGTTTACTGACGTGCTGCAGCTACACAGAAATCTAATCTCTTAAATCTGTGCGTGCACGCAGGCGCTGAGCCGCCTGAAGGCGGTGTGTGTGCGTGTAGCCATTGGACCCTGCATGGTGGAGGCCTGCATCATTGCTGTGGCTTCTCACTTCCTGCTGGGTCTGCCATGGGTGTGGGGCTTCATACTGGGGTAATGTGACAGACACACACACACACACACACACACACACTAGTCTTACTCAACAGGGAACTCACAGAGATGTTGCTCTTTAGGCACACTCATGTTGCAGCTGCATATGTACTTCTGTGTATGACTGGATTAAAGGTGAGCAGAAGGACTCACTGCACCTGTGCTGTGTGTGTTTGTGCAGTTTTGTCCTGGCTGCAGTGTCTCCAGCAGTTGTTGTTCCTTCAATGTTGCTCCTGCAGAGAGAAGGATACGGAGTGGAGAAGGTAAACCATCACCTGTCAGCACCACACTGGGCTGATGGAAGGCTCGTCCTGCCACCGGGGGGGGGAGGCATGTGGATGGACAGATGAGCTGAGATGAGTCACATCATCATATGCAGGCTTATGTAGAAAACCTATAGGCTAAAAATAACACCACAACCTCCTGTAAGACCATAAACATCCCATAACAAGTCATGTCGTCTGACATCTACCCACTCAGCTGCCTGACCTACTCAGTTTTAAGTCTTTTAATGAAACCTCCTAAGCCATCAGCGTAACCACCAAAAAGATCTAGAAGCTCCTTTTAGTCTACTAGAATGTCCTCAGTGACCAAAAGATGAGCTTCACTGATCCAAGAACCTCCAAAAACACAGCAAACAGCTGTTCTGTTAATTAAATCTCTGATATGTTCCACGTTGTTCTTCAGGGAATCCCCACCCTCCTGATGGCTGCTGGAAGTTTTGATGATATTCTCGCCATAACAGGGTTCTCTACTTGTCTGGGAATCGCCTTCTCTACAGGTGAGAGGAACGTTTCTGTCCTTTAGTGCTCAGTTACACTCTCCTCTGGTCTACATGGTTTGCTTGTGTTTGTCCTGCAGGCTCTACCTGGATGAACGTACTGAAGGGTCTGCTGGAGGTGGTGGGAGGCATCGTAGCCGGGATGATCCTGGGCATGTTCTTGTACTACTTCCCCAGCGATGACCAGGTCTGACACTGTTCTTTATGAACATGAAGATATTTTAAACTTGCTCATAAACTGGGTCCTAAATATTTGTTTGCAGGAGGACCTTGTGCTGAGGAGGACCCTCATGTTGTTGGGTCTGTCCATATTTTCGGTCTTCTTCAGTCATGTTATTGGTTTTGCTGGAGCCGGTGGTCTCTGCACGCTGGTGCTGGCTTTCCTGGCTGCACTGGGCTGGAAGACAGAAAAGGTAATCACGATTACTCTAACCTGGATCCAGCCTCTCACGTTCACCCCAGATAAACAGTTTTTTAGTTGCTGGCACCACTGGAGTTGGTTAATCCAGGTATTTTTAACTCAGAACCCGGTAGCAGCCATGCTGGGTCGGTCATGGGATGTGTTTCAGCCACTTCTGTTTGGTCTGATTGGAGCTGAGATAACGATTGGAGCCCTCAGCCCGAGCACTGTAGGTGAGAACCACACACTAAAGAACAAAGCTGGGCTCGGTCCAGACTTAGTTCTCAGTATTTAGGATCCAGGTGGGCCCAGTAATCAAAGAGCTCTAACCTGCTGGACAACACATTTAGCTGCTACAGGAAATTCAGAAACACTGGTTCACTCTTCGTTGTTGTGTCTGCTCTTAGGTCTGGGTATGGCCTGCATCACTGTTGGTCTCGTGATCCGTCTACTTGTCACCTTCCTGTTGGTTCATTACGGAGGATTCAACTTAAAGGAGAAGCTCTTTATTGCTGTGGCCTGGCTGCCTAAAGCCACTGTGCAGGTCAGTGAGTGTGTAACACTGCAGTTAGACTTTATAAAACCAGAACCAGAGCCAGGGTTCTGTCCAGGGTCTTCTAAAGGATCAATAAAGTCTCTTAGCAGCCCTAAAATGCCCTAAATGGTCATCAGACCAGCCATTAAATTAATCCACAAATATCTTATCTTATCTCTTGATCATATTGATTATACTAGATTATAATATTTTTATAATATTTTTATTTTCATTTTAGAGAGTTTGATTTTCTGTTACATGGCACTGAACAGGAGTGGCCCTCCAATCTCATTGTACATCCTGTATAATGACAATAAAGGCATTCTATTCTATTCTATTCTATTATGTAGTTTTTTTTAACCACTCAAATCACTACATTGCCATAGTGTCCATTAGAACCACCTATATGGCTCCTCAATTCTCTTTACTGACTTCTAGAACCTAAGTTACTACAATAACCACCTGAAGAATCAGAATCAGAATCAGAATCAGAAGGTTTTTATTGCCATATGGGTGAACAGGTTCACAGCATTAGGAAATTGCTGCGGTACTTCGTGCTTACAGAAAAAAACAAATAAGTATAAAAACTATAAGACAATATACAAGTATACAAATTGCAAATATACAGAGATATTAGAGCTATAACTATAGCACAATATTACAAAATTACAAAATATACAGTGCAGAGACTAATTAAAAGATAGAAGAATGTAGACTATATTCCACTAATATGTACATCAGTGCAGTCAGACAGGTGCATAGACATAGGGTCATCAGCGTTTGTGGAGGGTGGTGGTAACAGTCTTAGGGTAATTGTTCATGAGTCCAACAGCAGAGGGGAAGAAACTGTTCTTATGGCGGGAGGTTCTGGTCCGTATGGACCGTAGCCTCCTGCCTGAGGGGAGAGGGTCAAAAAGTCTGTGCCCAGGGTGAGAGTGGTCGGCTGTGATCCGACCTGCACGCCCCAGTGTCCTGGAGGTGTACAGGTCCTGGAGACATGGGAGGTTACAGCCAATCACCTTCTCAGCAGAGTGCACAACGCGCTGTAGTCTCTGTTTGTCCCTAGTGGTGGCTCCAGCGTACGACACAGTGATGGAGGAGGTGAGGATGGACTCAATGATGGCAGTATAGAACTGCACCATGGTCCTTGCTGGCAAGTTGAATTTCTTCAACTGCCGCAGGAAGTACATCCTCTGCTGGGCCTTTTTGATGACAGAGGTGATGGTGGGCTCCCACTTGAGGTCCTGGGTGATGGTAGTTCCCAGGAAGCGAGAAGAGTCCACTGTGGTGATGGGGGTGTCAGTCAGGATGATGGAGGGTAGAGGGGCTGTGTGCTTCCTAAAGTCCACTATAATCTCCACTGTCTTCTGGGCGTTCAGTACCAGGTTATTGTGGCTGCACCAGGACGCCAGACGTTTGACCTCCATCCTGTAGGCCGACTCGTCCCCGTCTGAGATGAGTCCGATGAGAGTCATGTCGTCTGCAAACTTAATAAGCTTGACAGACTGGTGGTCAGAGGTGCAGCAGTTGGTATACAGGGAGAAGAGCAGAGGAGAGAGGACACAGCCCTGAGGAGTGCCAGTGCTGATGGTCCGGGAGTCCGAGACATTCTTCCCCAGCCTCACGTGCTGCTTCCTGTTCATCAGGAAGTCAATGATCCACCTGCAGATGGGATCTGGCACGTTCATCTGGGACAGCTTGTCTTGGAGGAGATCAGGGATGATGGTGTTGAAGGCAGAGCTGAAGTCCACAAACAGGATCCTGGCGTAGGTTCCCTGGGAGTCCAGATGCTGTAGGATGAAGTGCAGAGTCAGGTTGATGGCGTCGTCCACAGACCTGTTGGCTCTGTAGGCAAACTGCAGGGGGTCCAGAAGGGGGGCTGTGAGGGACTTGAGGTGGGACAGCACCAGACGCTCAAATGACTTCATGACCACAGAAGTCAGTGCCACAGGTCTGTAGTCATTTAGTCCAGTGATCCTTGGCTTCTTGGGGACAGGAACAATGGTAGCGGTTTTAAAGCAGACAGGCACGTGGCAAGCCTCCAGTGAGGAGTTGAAGATGTTCGTGAACAATGGGGCAAGCTCGTTAGCACAGTGTCTCAGTGTGGCAGGTGAGACACCATCTGGACCTGGAGCTTTGCGAGCTTTGACACTCCTGAACTGCTTTAGCACCTGGTCCTCCTGAATACAAAAGACTGTGGGGGTGGGGGAGGAGGGGGACTCTGGGGTGGGAGTCCTTGATGATGTGGGCTTCTCTGAGGTGTGGGGAGTGGGGGAGGTTGGGGGGTGAATATTTGTGTTGGCTGTATTGTAGTTGGGACTGGTGGAGGTGTGAAGGCTGCTGAACTGACCATCAAAACGACAATAGAACTCGTTCAGTCTATTTGCAGTTTGTAGGTCGTCTGTGGAGTGGGGGGTTTTAGGCTTGTAGTTGGTAATCTGCCTAAAACCTTTCCATACAGAGGCCGCGTCGTTCTCTGAGATCTGCTGCTGTATATTCTCAGAGTGATGTGATCTAGCAGTGGCCACTTCCTTGCTAAACCTGTACTTGGCCTCTTTGTAGCAGTCTTTGTCCCCACTTTTAAAAGCCTCCCTCTTCTCTATCCACAGCTGCTTCAGTCTGGGAGTAAACCAGGGTTTGTCACTCTAGTTCATCATTAGTCAGGACTGAAACTGCCTAAATGAACCTTAAATACAGTCACTACCTTAACTATTCAAAGGCTCTCGAGACCTTCCTCAGTTAGGACTAAAACCACCTCTGTGACTTCAGTGATGCATCCCTTCATCGTTAATGTGCACTTCTAATGAGTAGATATTTATGTCTGCTAGGCTGCCATCGGCTCAAAGGCATTGGACATGGCGAGGGAGGAAGGGGATGAGGCCTTAATTAAGTTCGGTTTGGATGTGCTAACATTAGCGGTGTTAGCCATCCTGACCACAGCTCCCATTGGTGCGCTGGGTATCGGACTGGCAGGCCCACGTCTCCTGGCCCGGCAGGTCAAAGGTCAGCATACATCTACAAACTGTGTATTGTTTTCATCTTTTTCCCCTCGAGTCACTGAATGATGTCAGTTGCAGTTGGTGTTTATTTGGTCCTCATCGTTGCTTTTACCTCTTTTTTGAATCCAGCAGAAGAGGCAGAAGGTGAAGCCACGTCATCCTGCCGCAACGGGGCTGTTCAAGAAAAAGACAACGTGACTCTTGAGAGCAAGCTATGAGGCTTCTGAGTTAAACTGTATATAGATATATCCACACATTATATGGCTCATAAACAGTATTTAGCTGCAGGATATTTGTATGTGCTGGCTGTATGGTTCTCCTGTGTTCTCGTATGGTTAGGCTAGCAGCTGTAAATGTCCACATATTGATATTTTTACTATGCTATTAATATTAAAGCAAGAGAAACTAGTCTTTGTGTCAAAAGTTCAAATATATCCTGTTTAATGTTATAATATTCTACAAATTTCAGCACATTCATCCTCAGTTTCCTGTAATGACCTCTGTTGTTTGTCAGGCCTGGGTCACACAGGCCTAGATGCAGGTCGGTGACCCCCTATGGTTTGTGTAGAAGACGTGGGCCTATAAACACTCTAACGTCTTGCTGAACAGGGGGATACAGACTGTTTGCTAACAAAGCTGTGCCTCACTGCTGCAACCAACACATTTCAAAAGGTGCAGCTTTTATTTTGTAGGTGGACAGTCCCAGGGAGACCGTGGGAATCTGTTAGCATCGTTTACCTCTTTGTGACCAAATTCACCTAGCAACTGCCAGCAACCGGCTGGGAAATACACATTTTTCTTTAGCAGCTTCAGGATTCCAGCCAGCGGTTCATCACCCGGCATTGTGTCAGGCTGAAAGTTTCACCACTCTGCTATCAGAACCATTCACTATTAGCACTAGCAAGGCCAATATCCAGGCTGCTGAAAGCTAATGAGCGTCCCATGATTGGTATGAAAAATGACAAACATGACTGTTCTTGTGTTTCTCAACTCTGCACCTCCCACTGGTGGAACATAGTGAGAATGAATTGATGTGGGCTCTGAGCTGCTTTTAGCCTTTTGACCTCTACCAAGTTTCCATCAAGTTATCTGGAGCTAGGGTTGGAGCCAGGGTTGGAGTCGGGGTTGGAGCCTATTTGTGGAGATAAAGCGAAAGCCAAGCCTAATGAGGGACTCATGGTAGCATTATAGTGTCCATTTGGCTAAGGAGAGTGAAGGATTTGGGGTACGTGACCCAGGCAGACATGTTTGTGTGCAGCCCTCCAAATATCAGTGGTGATGATGTGGTCTATAAGCTGAATGGTGACTGGGAAAGGCTCAGTTATCACCAAGAAACAAAGCAGCACTGGAATCTGGAGGCTGCGGGTTTTAACGCTCAGTTTCACTTCAGCCTTTGTAGGTCATATTTCTGTCGTCTCTGCAGCTGAAGGCACAGCAGCAGGTGGTCTGTGACACCGCCCCCTGCTGTTAGGAAACAGCTACAACATGCAGACTCTCTGTGGGACAGAGCAGGGGAGATAACACGGAGGTAGTCAGGTTGTTGTGGCTGACACATGAAGGGAGCCTCAGAGTCACGGAGAGCTGCAGTAGCCTGCAGACACAAGCTCAGATAACAGTTCAGACCACACTCAGCACACTGCCACAGCAGCCAGAGGCCAGTGCAGAGAACAACAACCACGTACTGTACACACACCTGCTACATGTACCTGACATATGCAGACACAGTTCACTTGAGTCTGATAACACAAAAAAGAGACGTGTTTCCTGTTTCTGCTCTTCACACCGCAACCAGCACATCCCCACTCAGAGTCATTCAGATACAAATCAATGGAAAAAGGCCTCACAGGGTGACATGTGGTCTTTTATAAGAGCCTTCTGCACAGAGACACAGTATTAGTTTTATTAGCAGTAGCTTCACCACCAGCATGCACCACACTTCATGCTTCATCACTGAAATCTGCTGCAAAAGCTAACCCAGCCATTTTCTAGGATTAATCATTATCTGTACACAGCACATGGGGTTCATATACATATACTTTTACACCCTGGAGTTTTCACCCGTGGGTGAACATCACCTGGCGTGGGTGCTCTGATGTTGCAGTCTCAGCAGCTCTCAGCCTCACGTCCTAGTTCAGGCTCCTCCCCCACCACAGAGGTGATGATCCAGGTCTCAAGAGCCAGCCTCAGCTGCCAGGGACGGACTCCCAGGGCCTCCACCCATGACTGCTACCTGACACACCTGCTGTGGTGCACTCACACACTGTTGGTCCACAGGTTGGAGGCATGTTTAATGCTGCTGTACATTTTAATGCAGGAATCTGTGGATATTGACTCAGTTCTCAAGTGTTCATCGGAGGAACTGCAGGTTTACTCTCACACTGCAAAGATCAGATGACAGTTTCTGCTTTAGCTCCTCTGCACCAGAAGCAAGTGCACCTGCACCAGGTGGGTGAGGAAGACGTGGACTCAGTTTAACCTATTAGCTACAGCCAGGAGATCATTACTCCATCATTACTCTTCTCATGACACCCTTTCCTCATGTGACGATTATATTAATATTATTCCTTTGGTAACAGCAAACAGGTGGTGTTTCAGTCACAGTTCCCTCTCACAGTTGGCTTCTTTTCACTGTGTGCTGTCAAAATAAGAGCTGACCTTTGGCTGAAGGCACAGAGAGGATGTGTGTTGTGTGGCCGGCTCTTTATGGTAAAATGAAGCTGCTCGAGGCATTTCTGTGGTTTGGTGCTGCATAAATAAAATGAATTTTCCTATGTTGTACCTTTGTAACATATCTGAGCCAGGTAAAGTTTTCAGAAATGTTTTCATGTTTTTTATGCTCTCGGTGGTTTGCTGAACTCACATCCTCCTCCCACCCAGCGTGTGGTTTCTTTAACAGGATGTTGTCGCCGCTGTTGCTGCAAGACGGTCAGTGAAACTGCAGCGTGCAGACACCATGAAGGCGCTCCTGCTTTTCCTCCGTAAGTACAGAAAACAGACACTCAGAGATGTGATTGATGACAGAGTGCTGCAGGTTTAGAGCCGCAGACGTGTTTTTATGATAAAATGGATTTTGGTGTTTAACTGTGACTGCGCGCTCACAGGCTGCTGAATCACAGCGCTTAGAAGAGATCAAATCTTTACGTTAAAAGCCACAAATGAAGCTCAGAAATGCTGATTTTATATCATATAAATGTGTTTTTAGAAACACACACACACACACACACACACACACACACACACACACACACACACACACACAGAGTATGGTTTGACTGTGACTTTCATTTCAGTATTAAACATCTGCCAGACGTCAGCCTACAGCCGTGGTAAGGTAGCAGCCCTGTGTGTGTGTGTCTGCTAGTTTCTGCATGTGTGTCTGTATGTGTGTGTCTGCGTGTGTGTGTCTGTGTGTGTGTCTTTATGTGTGTGCATGTGTGTGTATGTGTGTCTGCATGTGTGTTCTTGCCTACGTGTGTCTTCATGTGTGTCTGTATGTGCGTGTGTGTTTGCATGTCTGTGTCTGCATGTGTGTGTCTGCGTGTGTGTCTGTTTGTGTGTGTCTGTATGTTTGTGCGTGTGTGTTTGCATGTCTGTGTCTGCATGTCTGTATGTGTGTGTCTGCATGTGAGTCTGTGTGTGTGTGTGTGTGCATGTCTGTGTCTGCATGTGTCTGTATGTGTGTGTCTGCATGTGTGTACTTGCCTGCGTGTGTCTTCATGTGTGTCTGCAAGTGTGTGTCTGTATCTGTGTGTTTATGTGTGTGTCTGCGTGTGTGTCTTTATGTGTGTGCATGTATGTGTGTGTCTGTATGCGTGTGTCTTTATGTGTGTGTCTGCATGTGTGTACTTGCCTGCGTGTGTCTTCATGTGTGTCTGCAAGTGTGTGTCTGTATCTGTGTTTGTGTGTGTCTGCGTGTGTGTCTTTATGTGTGTGCATGTATGTGTGTGTCTGCATGTGTGTGTCTGTATGTGTGTGCGTGCGTGTGTGTACCTGCATGCGTGTCTGCATGTGTCTGTCTTCATGTGTGTCTGTATGTGTGTGCGTGCGTGTGTGTACCTGCATGCGTGTCTGCATGTGTCTGTCTTCATGTGTGTCTGTATGTGTGTGTGTGTGTCTGCATGTGTGTACTTGCCTGCGTGTGTGTCTTTATGTGTGTGCATGTATGTGTGTGTCTGTATGAGTGTGTCTTTATGTGTGTGTCTTTGTGTGTGTGTCTGTATGTGTGTATGTGTCTTTATGTGTGTGTCTTTGTGTGTGTGGGTGCATGTGTGTGGTATAGAATGATTTGTGAGTCTATGATTTGGCAGCACTCAGTCTTTAGTCACCTGTTGTCAGTTGTGTGTTGAGATGTGTTGGAAACATGTTGCTCTCTAAATGGTCGTATTGGCCCCTCCCCCACTGCTTCCTGCAGCAGTTCTTCTCCTAAAGTGAGATCGGGGTGGAAGGAGGGGTCAGCGGGTCGTTAAAGAACCCCCACGGTCACCAAACTGTCATCGTATCTGTAACGATGGAGCATCTTTGGCTGAAGTCAGCAGTTGGCGCCGTAGCGTCTGCTTAACTCAGCCACACATTTGTTAACCACAGTGATGCTCCGTGAGACCGTCTCACAGCTGATCGATGTCACATCAGTGCACAAGAAAAAACCCACTAGTTTCAGAGAAACGTGTTTATCAATAACCAGATCAGTTTGTTTTCTGAAGTGAAGCCGCCATCATCAGACTCAGCACAACAGCAGTTTGATGCAAATCTGTTTCACCTGGTCATTCTGAGTGTGGGTTTATTGAATATGGCTGCCACTCCAAAGACGAGCCCTCAGAAACAGCACCGAGCTGAAAAAGGACTCTTTGTATCGTCAGACTTTAAACCACTTGATCCAATAAGGTCAGGAAGGTCTAAAAGAACTAAATGCTGATTTTATTCGGGGGGAGGAAAAAGGAAACAGGAAGTCAGTCGCAGGGTCCTCGGTCGTGCAGGCTCGAAATGTCTTTAGGCCAAAGTTTGCATGAATTTACATGTTTGTGTTTGCGGTGGAGGAACTGTCTCAGCACGCAGAGCTGTCCAACCTCTGTTTGAAAAACCCTCGCTGCACTCACTCCTGTAGAGCTGTCCCACCACATGTCATCTGGCATCAGCACGGGGGTGTTATTAAACTACAAATACGACAGACCATCGTCTCCCTCAGTGGAAGCGACGCAGGATATCTGTGAGATCAGAAAGAGCAGAGATCTGGGATTTAGGTCCTGATGTTAAAGGTCATTAAAGGAAAAACTGCAGCTCACAGTAGCCCAGTTAAACCAGTGCCTCTAATACTCCCAGTATAACTGGGCAAGGATGGAGGAAAAAAACACATTTGAGGAAACCCTTTTTCTATTTTGCTGAATCTGTTTGTTTTTGTTTTTGGTGCCATTTCAATTAGTTTGCTTCTGTGCTGGCAGTCTTCAATCAACCTTCATTTCTTTACATTTTAGTAGGAAAATGACAGCCAAGATGGCGGCGCGCATAGTCGCAGCGGCTCAGTGCTCTCCTTTTCGGTGCTCTGTGAAATTGTGTATGTTGTTATGTGTGCTTCAACTGTGGCTCAACACATCACCATTATGTCGGGCGGACATTATAACATACAGACGGCACGAACTCCTACATATAGGAGCACAAAGTGAGCAGGCGGTTACGGCTGACTTCCTCCACTCTCACAACATCCCGGTGGACATCGCCAGACCACCTGGCTCTTTGTGGTTCATCATCCCTGTGAGGGGGGGTCGCAGACGGAGACGGCGCAGAGAAAGGAGGCAGAAAAGAGGCGGCAGAGCTGGCGTTTTGGAGAGGCTACGTAAACGGCCTCATAGACCTCCGTTACCCAGTGTTTTCCTCGCCAATGTAAGATCACTCCCGAATAAAAGGGATGAGTTGAGACTGCTGGTGGCTACAAACAGGACCGTGAAGGACTGCTGCGTTTTGCTCTTCACTGAGACCTGGCTTCATTCATCCATTCCTGATGCAGCCATCGAGCTAGCCGGCAGGACAACGCACCGGCATGACAGAATGCGGACCTCCGGTAAGAGCAGAGGAGGGGGTGTGTGCTTGTATGTAAACAACAGCTGGTGTACAGACAGTATGACTGTGAACAGCCACTGCTCTCCGGACCTGGAGTACATGACTGTTAAATGCAGGCCCATCTATCTGCCCCGTGAGTTTACAGCTGTTTTGATCACTGTTGTTTATCTTCCCCCTGATGCTAATGCTAACTCAGCTGTTAGTCTCTTACATGACACGGTTTGCAGTCAACAGAGCAGATATCCTGAGGCTGTACACATCATTGCAGGAGACTTTAACCATGTCGATTTAAAGACTGTTCTACCCAAGTTCCATCAGCATGTTAAATGCCCTACAAGAGGGAACAACACACTGGATAAAGTCTACTCTAACATCAAGCTGGGTTTCAGGGCTGTGCCACTGCCACATCTGGGCCAGTCAGACCATCTGTCCCTGCTTATGATTCCAGCATACACCCCCCTCAGCAAAACTGCTCTTTCTACATCTAAGACTGTTCAGACCTGGCCTGAAGGTGCCTCTCAACAGCTGCAGGACTGCTTTGAAACAACTGACTGGGACGTATTCAAGCACCAGGACCTGGAGCAGTATACCTCGGCTGTTCTGGACTACATCAAGTTCTGCACCGACACTGTAACTGTGGACAAGAATATCCGGGTTTTTCCAAATAGAAAGCCATGGATGAATGGAAAGGTGCAGCGCTGACTCAGAGAAAGGAACATCACCTTCAGAGCTGGTGATGGGGCGCTTTACAGCGCTGCCAGAGCCAACCTGAAGAGGGGCGTCAGGGAGGCCAAGGCTGTGTATAAGAGGAGGATTGAGGACTGTTTCCAGAGCCACGACTTCAGGCAGGTGTGGCAAGGGGTTCGGCATATTTTGAACTACAAACCCAGCCTGTTAGTTGATCAGCGTAACATCAATCTGGCAGAGGAGCTGAACAGCTTCTTTGCACGCTTTGAGGTACAGCAATCAGAGACAGCCATCCAACATCCCTCAGCAGGCAGCAGCAGCATCCTCAGGCTGCAAGAGCAAGAGGTGAGGCGTATGCTGGAAACTGTGAACCCCAGGAAAGCTGTGGGGCCCGATGGTGTCTCTGGACGGATACTGAAGGTCTGTGCGGCTCAGCTGGCTGGTATTTTTACCAGCATTTTTAACCAGTCCCTGAGCCAGGCTGCTGTCCCTTCCTGCCTGAAGTCCTCCATTATCGTCCCCATCCCCAAGAAGAACACTATCAGAGGTTTGAATGACTACAGGCCAGTAGCACTCACACCAATTGTTATGAAGTGCTTTGAAAAGCTTGTCCGGGCTCACGTCATCTCCAGTCTCTCTCCCAGACTAGACCCCCACCAGTTTGCCTACAGAGCCAACCGGTCCACAGAGGACGCCATTGCCACGGCCCTCCACTCTGCCTTCTCTCACCTGGAGCAGGGGGGGAACTACGCTCGGCTGCTCTTTGTGGACTTCAGCTCGGCGTTTAACACCATCCTTCCTGGCAGACTGGTGACTAAACTGTCAGATCTGGGGATACCACGCTCCACCTGTCTTTGGATCAAGGACTTCCTGACAGACCGTTCCCAGAGGGTAAGAATAGGTCCCCACCTCTCTTCAGCCATCAGCCTCAGCACCGGCTCTCCACAGGGCTGTGTGCTGAGTCCCCTACTCTTCACCCTCTACACACATGACTGCACCTCCATACATGCCAGTAACTGCATCATTAAGTTTGCGGATGACACCACTGTGGTGGGGCTCATATCAGGCGGGGATGAGTCAGCATACCGGGACGAGGTGCAGCGGCTGTCAAGGTGGTGCAGTGAGAATAACTTGATCCTGAACACCACTAAGACAAAGGAGATGGTAGTAGACTTTAGGAGGACAACACATGTCATTCAACCTCTGTTCATCGAGGGGGATGAAGTGGAGCTGGTTTCAGATTTTAGGTTCCTGGGAGTACATCTGCAGGATGATTTGACCTGGAGTATCAATACGACCAGCATTGTCAGGAAGGCCCAACAGAGACTGCATTTCCTGAGGGTTCTTAGGAGCAACTATCTGACCCAGAATCTGCTGGTGTCCTTCTACCGTTGCTGTGTAGAGAGCATCCTGACCTACTGTCTGTGCGTGTGGTTCAACAGCTGCACAGCAGCAGACAGGAAAACACTCCAGCGAATCATCAACACGGCTCAAAAGATCATAGGCTGTCCCCTGCCCTCCCTCCAGGAACTGTTCAATGCCCGCTGCCAGAGGAGGGCACAGAACATCCTCCAGGACCCCTCACACCCTGGACACTCCTTGTTTCAGCTACTGCCATCAGGCAGACGTTTCAGGACAATGAAGGCCAGAACAAACAGACTGAGGAACAGCTTTTATGCCAGAGCCATCATTGAACTGAACTCTGTGTGGTTTGGACAGTGATGTGGGGTGGTAGTGCTGACTGTGTGCGTGCGTTGGTGTGTGTATTGGGGCTAGATTCGTCTTAATTTACTATTGTGCACTGTATTTTAGTAATCATTTTTATCACTCATATTTTTATTATTTTATTATTTATTGTCTGAGGCACCTAGAAAGGAATGCATTTTAAATTTCGTTGTGCAACTTCTGTGTACAATGACAATAAAGATTCTGATTCCGATTCTGAAATGGTAATAAAGTATATAAGGCAAAAACAGGTTTGTACAAGCTTGAAGGAAAACTTTTATCATTTCTTTAAATAGTCTCTAGGAGTAGTTTTCCAGGCTTCCTGAAGGATCAAAGCTATTCTTTGGATGTTGGCTCTATTCTCTGTCAAGATGAACAGTAGATGGATCAGCTGAAGGTCCAGATGATCTCTGTGTTTTCTGGCAGGCCTTTGCTGGATCTGACTTTCAGAGACTGTTAATCTTTGAATCCTACCACTCCTTTGTCCTTCACTTGTTTAGTTTCCTAAAAGCTGTTAAGGACACACTGCACTCCATGCCACAATCCAGTTTGAGAATCACCTTGTTGGTGTGAACAAACTATTTTATACCTATCAGACTGTGTTATCTTTGTCATGGATTCAGCTTAAGAAACGGGAACAGGAACGGGAATGAGTTTCTGCTCCTGGTAAGAAAGAGCCAAAAGATCCAGTTTAAAGTTAAGTTGTGTAGATACAACACTGGTTTGTCTCTTCAGATAGGTGGCTTTTTTATGCTTGAATGAGTTTTTAAAATTTAACAAACAAACAAACGTTCCCTTGAAAATGGTCAGGTACAAGCAGTGGACTGGAAACAAGTGAAAAGCAGCCAATGTCCAATGAAAGCCTTTGCGAGACCTTCAGAAAGCTGGAGAACTTCTATTTATCTGTCCGTCTGTCTGTCCTAATGTATAAAACAGTCCAGGAAGCAGCCATTCCAAAGTAACTAAGTACTGTTTAATAGTGAAAAACCAAAACAGCGTGTTTCTGTCTGTCTCAGCCTCTTTGAAGGTCACTCCCAACTGGTCTCAGTTTTTTGAGTACGAGAAAATCGCTCTGAGCTGTGAGCAGGTCACCTCCGGTGAATGGACAGTGTGGAGATACACTACAGAAGGGTTAGTTCACCTCTCAAATACACACAGAACAAAACCAACTTAAACTTTTACTCTGCACACAACAAATCCAATAAACCATTAATTTCCAGACTTAATTGTCCACAGGAGCTTGTAGGTGTGTCTCCTTTATTTCAGGTATTTGTAGTCTGTGCTGTGATTATCATTACAATTAATCATTACATCCATGATGATCTAGCTGGTAAAAAGAGACACCTTCATGAAAAAACCAAAACAATAAGAAAGTAAAAAACTGTATTTGGGCTTAACGTACATACATACACCATACTGCCAAAATATTCCCCCACCTGTCTGCATCATTGAGTTCAGGTGTTCCAGTCACATCCATGGCCACAGGTGTATAAACCAAGCACCTAGGCATACAGACTACCCTGTGAGCAAGCTTAAACCAGGTTGTAATGTTTGGGGGCTAGTCCAGGATTTAAATTTCAATGCAAAACATTCAAATTAAAATCTTGAAAAAATGACATATTCTTTAAATTTAAAACTTTCTGTTCATAAAAAACAGATCAAACACAAGTTTTTATTTTTGACCAGATGGAAACAGTAATTTTATTCTATTATTTTCTAACCTTAGGGCTGTAGGATGCACTGCTCCCTGAATTGAAAAGTAGCAATGAAGGTGGTATTGTATGATAAACCAATATTTATCAAAACCAAAAACCTCCTTGTGAGTAATGGGGAGACCCGGGAGCCATTTTTACATGATGGGTGTTGCATAATGTATAAAATCTTTGACTAACATGGAGAGTTGAGTCCAGTACAGCATTAAATAACTACTTGAATCATTAATAATTTAAAAATCTGAGCTGAATCCATTCATTCCACATGTGTAAATGATTAAACGATGTGTCCTCAGATCGCAGCTGTCTGACTGCACCTCAGGCTGGGGCACCCAAACCACCTCTAAGTGTGAAATGAAGACAGTCAAACGGTCAAACTCCGGTGTGTACTGGTGCCAGTCGACACACGGACACAGCAGCAATGCCATCAGCATCACCGTCAGTGGTAAGATTCATCACAGGGCGTCTGTAGGAGAAGCGGCACGAATACTCAGCCCTCCTGCTTCCTGTTTCAGGACAATGCAGCTACTCAAGTCACAGTCTGGCCATGAAATTCAATATGACTCATTCATGTGTGACTCAGATCTCTTCTTTCAAATGAACTATTGCAACATGTACATATGAGTTGCCACTGAGACACAACTACACACGTCAGCATTTTATAGGAACTGGTTATGATAAAGGGAAGCAAATCTTTGGGTTGTAAAATGATTCAGTTCAGTTAACAGTCTGCCATTAAGACAGATCATTAAATGAAGAACTGCTGATGACAGTGGCTCAGTTCTAAACCACTCCCAGTGTAACTGAATGGATGCATGCCTGTGGCTGCTGCAGGATCTTTGACTTAAGGAGCTGAGTGGAAATCTTGCCTGTCTTTAAAGCAGTGTCCCCCGAGCCCCAAAGATCACAGGTGTACAATATCGATTTTCAGCCTTGTCCCTTTCACACAGAAATGTATCCAGATTCTTTGAATCTCTTAATATTATGTACTGTAAATGATGAAATATTCATAGTCTTCATAATAATAATAATTCCACAATATGCATTTTTTAGCAGATTGGTGAACCTCTGTATATCTGAGGTCTGGACTGTGACTGAGTCACTGCACCTTAATTCATTTCTGTTTTCCTAATTGTACTATAATAAACTTTAACATGCTAACTGAGGCCTGCAGAGGCTGAGCTGTAGCTCTTCAGTTTTCTGCAGTTTCTCTGAGCACGGTGCAGAGTGACCTTAGGCTCAGATGTGCACAACAACTCCTGCATGCTCCGCACCAGCAACCTGCCAAAAACCTCTGCTTGTATTGAGGTGTTCACATTTGCTGATGATCAGTTAATCAAGTGCATCTGCAGAGCAGCACTGGGCTGTTCCCAGAAGCAGTGAGGGTGTGCTCAGTTTTCACAGGGCTGCACAAACATCACAGCAGGTAAACCCACATTTGATTGATTTTCACACCTGATACCTCTACTGACACATGGCTGTGTCTCCGGATGGAACTGAACCAGCAACCTTTCACATGTGAAGCAAATGTGTTAACCACAATACCACTGGAGGGGTGCCATGAAAAGTTTAAATTGCAAATTCCCATAGACTTAATGACTTTCAAAAAGCTGAGATATAATATTGCATTTTTGTGGCTGTTCATCATCTGTTTTTTAAAGCTCAGTGTCTATTAGATCTACAGCTAACCACTCTGGGGTGGGGTGAGGTTGAGTTTTACCCACAGCGGGGTTTCAGAAGCTTTCAATGTGTTTATCATCTGTACAGTTATATGAATGACTTACGCTGGGAAGCTCAAATACAATATTTAAATACAGGAGCTAAAAATAATTTAAAATTACACCAGAAAAGTTAGTTGCATAAGGCACTACAAAAGGCAATGCAGCATACATAAAAGCACCAGTGTACAGAGGAGACATCCAAGGGTGTAGTGTGTATTGGTGTTGGTCCTTTTCAATGACAGTTGTGTGAACAGTCCATGTCAGGTCCCAGGTATTTAAAACTGACTGGATGATCACTGGGAAATACTCCAGTTTACACCTGTAAACCACAAAGACCTCTTTTTTCTTGGCGATCTTCAGAGATGGTTGAGTTTCTTGGGGCAGTCGCCTCTTCCCTGCAGGCTGTCTCAAGACCTGAAACCAAGCAAAGATCTTTTTCCATCCTTCTGTAGGTTTAGAGAACCCAGTGATCCTGCAGAGTCCCGCTGCCCCTGTGATGGAGGGCGATAACATCACTCTGCACTGTAGAACAAAGAATCCCTCCAACCTCCCAGCTGACTTCTTCAAAGATAACACCCTCATCAAGAGTGAGACCATGAGTCACATGACCATCTACCAAGCTTCTAAGTCTGATCAAGGTGCCTACAAATGTCGCATCAGAGGTCGTGGGGAATCCCCACCCAGCTGGCTGCTGATACAAGGTAAAGAACAAACATCCATCCATCCATCCTCTTCCTCTTATCCTTTTTAACCTGACCCCACTAAGTGCATGTCTTTGGACTGTGGGAGGAAATGGGAGTACCCGGAGAACCCAACCAATCACGGGGAGAACATGCCACTCCACCGTGCTGCCAAGAACAAAGTTATTTCACTAAAACAACAGTCGTCCAGTCACCAGTAGAAACTTTGAGGTCTCTATAATATGGAAACTGTCCTAAAAAACTGACAGCAGTCAGTGATCATCTGGTAACCACCAGTCACTGAGGAAAAATATGGATTCCCTCCCGGCTGGTGAGTAGTTGTTGGAGGGTTGCTGGCACTAGTTGGATGAAATCAGATGGTGCCGCATCAAAAGCCTCTCTGGCAGATTGCTCCATAGTTTGCCTGGAAAATGTCAACTTTCCTTCAAACAGGCCAGAGTTATAATTATCTTTTTATTTGTTTTTTACACTTTCATTTTGTTTTGACTGTTTGTTTTTCAGATTCAGTTTAAATTCAGTTTCCAGAGAGCAGCTGCTGGACTCTTGGGAGAGGAATGTTGTCCCATTCAGGATTCTAGCTGCTCAGCAGTCCCGGCTTTGAAGTATTTTAGGTTCCATGATGCTCCAAATGTTTGGAGTTGGGGAAAGCTCTAGCCTGCAGACTCTTCTGCCATGAAGTCATGCTGTGAGAATAGATGCAGCAGGTGGTTTAGCACAGTTCTGCTGCAATATGCAAGACCTTCTCTGAAAAAGACATCATGTGGATGGGAGCAGATTTTGATATAGAACTTGCCTTTTCACATGTGGAAGCGACCAAACTAACAAACATTAAAAAAGAGGATGTATTTATTTGTATTTATTCTATGTATTATTTAAGTTTAGTTTTCCAAATTCTCAAAACAATTTCAGTTTTAATTTTTCTCAGATGTCTAGTTTTTACTTTTATTTCAGCTAATATATTTTTCACCTCTTATTCTTAGTTTAAATTTGCCTAACTATAATAACCTTGAAACACTCTCCATTCATGCCGTTTATGATCTGCAGTGAAACTAAAAACTGTGCAAACAGGAAATGGAGAGTGCCTTCAAAGTAAAAGCTGCGCCTCATCGATGCAGCCAACATGAAAAAGCTTTGAAGCTGAACGTTCTCCAGTTCTGGTTTGTGTTGCACTCCTAACAGTTTCACTACAGTTTGGTGACTAGTTTGCAAGTGTTTGCAGACAAGTTGGCGAATTCTATGCAAACTGTGGCAACTGTGGCAATCTGCCAGTGACCAAAGCAATCACAGAGGTTTTCAGAGCAGCATCGGGTTTCTCTTTGGGACCAGTTTCACCTTGTGACTGCCAGCAACCTCCACTCACCAGCAGGTTGGGGAAAACACATTTTCCCTCCCAGCCAGTGGTTACCTGTGGGCACTACTTCAGAAAAGAGCCTCTGACCTATGGCAGAATTGCTCAAAAGATCTGTGGTTCCTCCTGCAGTACAGACACTGGCAAATGCTAAGTGTTCTTTCTTACCTTTCTTGTCTGGGTCAACTCATGCAGAGAACTGTTGGAAGGCTGCACCAGCAGATACCAGCTTTTCACTCCTCACTGGGCTGGTCAGACACTCTGTGGGCTGCAGTCATTCCTAGCCTGCTCTCACAGAGGGCATGGAACCAAACTACCATCGTACAGACAAGCCTCCGCCTGCAAGAGCAGACTTGGAGTACCTAGAAATACTTACTGGTAGATACAGAAGAAGAAGAGAACAGCACAGAGCCTCCATCACCACCTTACCCACCCGTATCTGTCCCAATCAGAACAAACAGCTGATATGAGTGTTTAATTTTTTAATCTAAAAATATGAAACCAAACTTCCCTTTGGGCTGTGGTTGAATAGTTTAAAGAATGACCCTCTGTATGTTGTTCCTGATCTGCTTATTATCAGGCTGACCTCAATGGAAAATGGTGGTTTCTGCAGAACATACTGTTGGGTTAGAGTGGTGATTTCCATCAGTCACACACATGAGAGTGAGACTCACTTATTATTTTAGTGCAACAGCTAAAACAGCCAGCAATGTCTTCCTGTTGAATTACAGCTTTTCATAATAAAATAGGACAGATTCCCGAGTAAAAGAGTGGAAGATGGTCTGACAGCAGAAATCTTGAATGGATTTGGACACATTTGATTTAAAGCCTGCTTCTGTCCCCAGATGATGCCGACCCGCCCACTCTGACACCATCTCCTAACTCAGCTCAGCTCTTTGAGTACAAGAAGCTGGATCTGAGCTGTGGCGTTCCTGGATGGACAGTGAAGAGGTTCACGACCTTCACCGAAGAGCTGTCCGACTGTCAGAAATGGGGGAATCCTTCTTCCCATGGCTGCACCCTCGCCACGACCAAGCAGCCCCACAGCGCCGTTTACTGGTGCGAGTCTCCGACACAGCAGCGCAGCAACTCAGTCAACATCAGCATTTATGGTAGGAGCAGTTTAAAACCTCGTTAGAATGACAAACCCTCTAATTTATGAGACAGAGCAGAAGAAAACATAGCAGGTACACTTGTGTCAACACCTGTAGCTCAGGTGAGTGGAAAATCGACGTTTACACATGTACAGGTAGATGCTGTCCTGTGAACAGTAGTTAAAAGTCTCCAATATTGTTAGCAGATTTTCATCATTTCCAGAAGAAATCTCTGCTGATTTACTTTTTAACTCACTTTACTGCCGTTATATTTGAGAGAAAGTAAACGCCTCTGAAGCAGATGCAGTAAAAGTACACCATCTTCCAGTTCTGAGGTTTCAAAGGACATAATACAAAATAACTACAACACAGTGTCATTATTTAACAAAAACTGAGACAAATAGCAGAAACAGAGTAACTATAAGCAGCCTAGGCCTATAGCAGCATAACTAAGGGAGGGTTCAGGGTCACCTGATCCAGCCCTAACTATAAGCTTTATCATAAAGGAAAGTTTTAAGCCTAATCTTAAAAATAGAGAGGGTGTCTGTCTCCTGAATCCAAGCTGGGAGCTGGTTCCACAGAAGAGGGGCCTGAAAGCTGAAGGCTCTGCCTCCCATTCTACTCTTAAGTATCCGAGGAACCACAAGTAAGCCAGCAGTCTGAGAGCGAAGTGCTCTGTTGGGGTGATATGGTACTATGAGGTCTTTGAGATAATATGGTGCCTGATTATTCAAGACCTTGTATGTGAGGAGGAGGATTTTAAATTCTATTCTAGATTTAACAGGGAGCCAATGAAGAGAAGCCAATATGGGAGAAATCTGGGTTCATCTTTGTATACTTTGCATACAGAGGAGTTCATGGTCCACTCAGTGACTGCCAGTAGCCAAATTGCTTCTCAGAGCTCTGCTAATGTCTTACCTTCTTGGTATTGTGTTAACACACCTGAATCAAACCTGCCCAAACTTTTATAGAGGTGCTCAGGTATGCTGATGAACTGCTTCTAATGGAAGCAGTAAGGTTAGTTTTTCACACTGTTTCAGCATTTTGGCTTCATTTTTGTTAAATAACTAATGACACACTCTGATATGTAATGCGTGGCACTTCCTCTGGGGTTGTACCTAATTTTAAGACCATTATAAGGACCAGATTATTGTTATTATGTCCTGATACATAAAACCTTAGAAAAGAAAGACGCTGTACTTTTTTTTAATTGTCATGACCTGTGACCTCCTTCTTTCTTCTTCCTGTTTCTTCTCTTCCAGCAGTCATTCATTTATTTTCTCTGAGCAGAGACATCTGTCACTGCACTGATGCACCTCTGTGCTTCCATGACAGCAATGACCAAAGCTGATCACAACCACAGCTTTAAACTCGGTCTATTATTATAGCATTCATTAACCTTTGATGGCACATACTAGTTTTATATTCAGATCCATTTTTTGATCCCACAGCAGGTCGAGATAACCCAGTGATCCTGCAGAGTCCCGTCCTCCCCGTGATGAAGGGAGATCATGTTACTCTGCTCTGTGAACCCAAGAACGCTCTCTCCAACAGCCCAGCCACTTTCTCTAAGGATGACTCCATCATTGGAACGGAGCCTAGAGGTCACATGACCATCTTCAACGTCACCAAGTCTCATGAAGGCGTCTACAAGTGTAACATGAGTGTGGGAGAGTCTCCATCCAGCTGGCTGTTCATCATAGGTGAAGCAGGATACGTGACTAAAGATCTGAGAACCCAAAGAATCAAATGATTCACTCTCATCTTTTTTTCTTTGATTTTCTTTGTAACAAAGTTTCTGAACCATGTTTAACAGCATGTGTTAATCTGAGGTTCAGAGGACAGATACAATGATTGCAGATGTTCACCAACCAGGCGTGTTTGTTTCTTTCCAGATCCTGATGCTCCGGCCCCATTTTCTCACAAAAGCGTGTCCTCACTGGGAATGCTGCGCTACATCTTTGTGTGCTTTCCATACGCAATCTCCACATTCCTCATGGTGTCCATATACCGCAGGTCTACAGGTAACAGTCATTAATCACTTAGGTTCTAATGTCATCCATCCATCCATCCATCCATCCATCCATCCATCCACTTTACCATTTTCAGCAGCAGTGAGAAAAAGTTGAGTTTAGTGGGTCATAATGTGAAGTTGTAGAATAACCAAAGTTAACCAGGAAACCTGAATGCCTGGGCCACATTTCATCACTGTTCAGTGACCGACTGCAGCAGCCATAGTGCACAGAGGTCACCAACTTTCAATCACTACAGACCTCCAACCTTCACGTGGCCTTCAGATCAGCTCAGTGCTCAGAGAACTTCATGGAGTCTGGTTCCATGGCAGCCTTACCTCTCTGTTTCACAGTCTGACTTTTTTCATGCCAAGCCTCATCACACTCATATTCCAAGAGCATGGCTGTGCAGTAAAACGTGTCTGAACTGGTCTGATCCACTCAAAATATTTGGAGCTTTATTAAAAAAAAAAAAAAAAAAGGCCTGAAATGTTGAGCGGCTGAAATCCTCAAGAAGAACAAGCTAACAGAGAACTGAAAGAAGAAGAGATCGACCAAGAAAAATGACTTTAACTTTATAAATATGTTCTCTTTGTTGTGTTCAGTTAAATATGATTTTAAATGTTTTACAAGTCACTGAATTTTCTTCATATTGTTCACATTTTTAAACCATTTTTGGTTACTAACAGGAAGAGACTCACGTGTTTCCAGGACGATGGCTCCACCCACTGAGGAAGATGAGGACCAACAGTATGACGATGTCATGCCTGATGTCACCACTGAGCATAATTTTTAATGCAAACATGTTGTTTCCTGGTCTGTCGGCTCTTAATAACAAGAATTCCTGGTCTTGGTTGAAAACTTTGCTCGTTTGGAACGTTTTTTAAATGTTTTTATTAATAAAGTTTGAGAGTTATTTTTTATAATTGATGCTGCCATCAGTTTTCTTTAGTATATTTAAAGTTAACACCTCTGAGCTCGTAGTGTAAGAGCTGCTGACACTGAGCAGAATGACTGATTGTGATGTGCTGCCACCTGCTGGCTGGTTCCTGTCACTGCTGTCAGCGGGAAACTGAAGCCACGTGATAAAGATGGAGGTTTATTAAAATAGGACTTTAATGCTGTTCACTATTATAAACTGATCATAGATAAAGTTTTTTGTTTGAAACTGAGTTAAATTGTAAAATAGGCAAAAGAAATAAAATAATAAATACTATAATACAAATAAATACTATGTACACTAAAGAGTAGCACTACTACTAGTAGTACTGCAGTATAGTTTATTATGAGCTGATTTTCAGGTTTGAAGACTCGAGAATTCTCCCATTATGACCTGAAATCATTACGGTGTGAGCTACAGCCTGTTAGCTGCTGCAGGGCTGGAGCCTGTCCCAGCCACCCTGGGGGGGGGTACAGTTCAGCATGGACAGGTCCCCAGTCTGTCGCAGGACCAGGATCAGCAGCCCCCCCCCCCAAAACAAAACAAAACAAAACAAAACAAACAACTGTGCTGCAATCCATTAAAGACAAAAATATCTTTGATAAATGTGTGAACTTCTCCATCAATCATAAACAGTTTTGCTTAAGGTTATTTAGAGTCTAAATAATAAAAAAAAAATAAAAGGAGAACTTGGGCTTTAAGTCCTGGCTTCAATATTTAGTACCCATGGACCCCCCCATGAGTTTGTTGGTCTCTTCTCCATCACCTGGTGCTGCTCACAGGGAATTGCCTGATTTTGGGGATTCCTCCTAAATTCTGCAGGGAATTACATAAAAAGTGCCGCGATGTGACTCTTGTAGTTGGTGCAACATAAACTAAACTGAGCTCCAGCTCTCTGCTCCATCAGCAGAGGGGTTGTTTAGTGATGTCCTCCTCTGGTTTATATTATTTTCATGTCTTTGTTGTTTTAAACACAGAGACTCTCACTGAAAAGGAAACTTTGCTTCCACCCTGTGAAAAAACACTGATTCAGTAGAGGGAGGTTCCCATCAGGGAGCTCCGCCTCGTGGACAGCAGCAAGGATGTAGATAAAGGCAGAGAGACCGGGCAGTTGGTCAGTGTGTGTGTGGGTCAGAAGGGGGAGGAGGGTGAGCTTAAATAAAGCTTTCTCAGGGAGTGTCTGCTGGCTCTCTGATGGGCTGTCTCACTGCTGTCTGTGATGAGTCCTGCTGCGGGGCTGCTGCCTGTTAACAGTGGTGCTGGAGGAGTGGATCGTTGGGAGGACTCCCTGCAGAGAGCTGATGAGGTGAGACCTCCCATCCTGACATTTCTGGTTCTGCACAGTGAAACGTTCAGTTTGTGGAGAGTCATGGAGTATAATGCAGAACTGCATCCTGCTGATGTGTGAGGATCTGTGGAAAGCTCCTACATATGTTAGTCTGATCTACAGGCTGGTGCTGATCAGACCATCATGTAGGAGCTCTCCAGAGTTTTGGGATGAAATCTGTCGACTGTTAGGGTGAGGATGTCGTGTTCTGGGCCGGTGGATCAGTGTGTTTAGTTCCTTTGTGTAGTTTTGTTTTGTTTTACTTTTCAGGTTGTGTTTCTGAGTTCTTCTGAGTTTAGTTCCTCACTTTGTTGTATGGTGTTGTGTTATTTAGTTATTTGGATGTTATTCAGGTTTCCCTTCGTTTGTGTTCCTGTTTTGTTCCCGTGTCTCAGCCCGTTAGTTTCCCTGTGTCCCTTCTCTTGTGTCTGTTTCTCTGTGTTGTCAGCCTGTGTTCGAGCAGGTGTCTAATCATATGTTTAGATTCCCTCTGTCAGGTTTTCATGATCGGTCACTTCCTGTTTTATTTTGACAGTCTTGTGTTCCTTGTGCTTTGTGTTTAGTTTTCCTGCCTCTGTGTAATTATGTTCACCTGTTACCTGTTCCCGTCTCATCTCTGGTGTATTTATTGTCTGCTTTTGTCTTTGTCGGGCCTCTTCGGTCCTGCTGTGTGTTCTTGTGTTTCGAGTTTCCTCGTGTAGCTGGCTCCTGACCAGCCTACTTGAGTTTAAGTGTTTAAGTGCAGTCCAAGTATCGCTCTTGCCTTCCTGCACTGAGGTCCTCCCTGCTGCAGCAGCTGTAAGAGAGGAGGCAGATTTCACCCATGAGCAGAGGAGCGTGCAGACGTGTGACTGTTATGGGTTTGGACCCAGAGAGCAGGCTCAGACAGTTCCAGCACTTTAAGTGTTTATTAAGTAAAGGGAGGCCGGGCTGATGGGGCAGCATAGCTGGAATTAGTGATGCACAGATTACAAAGTCCCGGGTTCCTCAGCAGGTACAGGTAAGGCCGGCAGGTGTGGAGGGATGAGCCAGACAGTAAACTCCACCCACAGCCAAACAGACACCTGCCCTCTGACACTGCTCCACCTGAGACCATATAACAAAAGGATACAAAAACAAGCACCATGACAGTTTGATGTGTGGTACAAGAGACAGACTTACTGACCAATCAGTGAACTGTGTTTCTTTCAGGTCACTATCAGTTGATTGGTCCTATCCAACATGCTCCGCCCCCGATCAGCCTGTCTCTTCTCAGCCTGCTGGAAGGGAAGTCGACACAGCAGCTAATCTGAAGACGTGATCAGAGAACGCAGTGAGGATTTATTTCTACAGCATCAATTCACAGTAACAGTTGTGTCATGGTGCTTTACTGTAAGGTAAAGACCCCACAATACTAAAGAGACCCCAACAATCACATGACCCCCATCAGCGAGCACCGACAGTGGGAAGGAAATACATGCGGCAGAACCTCAGAGAGGGGAACCCCTCCATCAGGACCGGTGGAGGGTGCATGAAGGGACAGAGCAGATTACCGCCCTGTGGCCCTCACACCGGTAATCAAGAGGCTGGTTCTCCAGCACATCAAAGCAATACTCACCACCATCTTCATTATTATATGGATACCATTATTTTTTACAATGTATATATTTTCATACAATCTCTTATTTTCTGTATTTTTTATGCACTGTTTTATGTTCTGTATATTTTTAGAAGTTCTAATTTATATTTTAGAAAGTTTGACTGTTTACTGCACGGCCCGGACATCTTCATCCCCGTGTGTATAAACACAGAGATGAAGATGAAACTTCAGATTCTAATCTCAGATTTCATCAGTGAAACTAAAGATTTCAAAGTGCGCTGTTTTAAGCTAATTAGATACTACATACCCACCCATCTATTTTTGAATGCTATGGTAATTCTCTCATTTCTAAGATTGTTTGACAGTATGGGCAGAAGCACCTGATGTATGCAAACAGTGGATTGAAAGCCTGTTCAGTGGCATCATTGTCACACCATTAAAGATACAGATACTTGGAGTCAAGGGTTCCACTCATTTGTTTTGTTGAATTTTGTTTTGAAATGGATGAACAGGTAAGCCCCAGAGACCAGAAGGTAACAAAGTAAGTAGGAACCTGGTGAATAGATGCTGCCGGAGCTGCTCTGGCAGGTAAAGCAGAACAGCTCTGGAGGGTAGCTGTCCAGGAACGACAAAGGAGTGAATGAATGAGCAGGAGAGACCAGGCAAACCAGAAATCAAACTGCAGATGTGCTACCCACTGCAGCTGCAGTGCAACAGAGAGGAAGGTACGACGCTGTGACGGTTACCTACAGTAGCAACAAGCTGTCTGTTTGGGAACTCATGCTGAGTTCAGCTTCAGTTTGATCTCTAAGCTCAGCAAAAACGTCTTCATGAAGACGTCTGACCTCTGACATTTCTTGGTTTCAGCGCCATCTGCCTCTGCTGTGCATGCTCCACCCTGCTGGAGGTGCTGTAGAAGAGGACAAAGCATATAGAGACCATCAGGAAGATGGTGCAGCTAACGTGGATGGTTTGATGAACAGGTTGACTGATGACATCAAAGAGCATTACAGAAGCAATGTTAAACAAAGCCTCCAGTAATGATGCGCAATGAAGATAAATCAAAGATGCTTTTTCCCCACAGTACCTGCAAATGTGTTCAGGCCGTCCACTCATCCATCCAGAAGAACTTCAGAGCAACTTCAACATGGAGACAATTCCTGCTTTGTTCTTGCTGTGGACACATTTCAGCCTGTGGATTCTGCGTCTTTGTGATCAGCTGAGATGATGAGAGATGAGAAAAAAGTACACACACACACACACACGCACACACGCACACACACGCACACACACACACACACGCACATGACAAAAGGTACACACATGCAATATATGATCAGTTTATCACAGCCTATCAGAGAGAGAGACGAGTCTGTGTGGAAACATGTCAACCCTGTTCAGCAGTAAAACAGGCAGGAAGTGAGTCAGAGTTTGGGGCAGCAGTGTGATCTCTGTATGCTTCCTGATCTGCAGTAACACCATTAAACAGAGAGGACACAACCACTCGAGCAGCTTTACCTGCTTGCTGGAAACTGCACACACAGGTGAGTCCTCCTGGTTCTCATCCTCAGACTGTTTTTCTTCAGCTGATTTCCTTCTGGACTTCAGATAATCAGCAGCTTTTTGCAGCTCCTGACATGAGGAAGAGAAAAACTCAATATTTCCTCCACACATCTGCCTCCTGATCACAGCTGCTTCTGCCAGTGTTCAGGATGTGGGTCTAAAGATAACACTCGTTTGTCATTGGCTAAAGCCTCGGCTGTACTGATAATCATCTTTACACTCATATATGGGATTCAATCTGAGCAATCTGCGTTTAGCATATTATTTTATTTAGTGCTGTAAATTCAGTACGCAGTATATTCAGTCATCTGTCTGCTGAGCGCAGGTGTATCTTTGAAGGAAAAAGTGTGGGTATCTGAGCAGGTGACCTCTGCTCATCTGGAGCTGCAGCAGTCTGGACTAGTTTAACCCCAAACTGCAGATTAACTGTACACTAAAATCAGGGTCTGAAAATGGCAAGTTGCTGAAGGATGTTACGAAGATAAATGCTCTGATAGAAAACGGTCATGTTCAAAGTCAGCTGGCCTGCATTTGAAGGATTGTTGCAGTTAACGAGCTTCATGAAAGAAGCAGATTTATTTTTACGTCTTTGCTTCCTGAACATGAGAGACGACATCTGTGACATCACAAAGAGAGCACCCCGAGACAACCGCTGTGAGCTGAATTTAACTAAAGTGCCAATAAAGTCCACCACATCGATCAGAAATTGTGTCTCAGAGAGAGATGAAGGGATTTATACACAATATTTAAAACTGGTTTGACTTAATAACACAAACTAAGATTATATGAAGGTGAATCTTTCACAGAATGGTCTCAGTGAAGGAGATTTTTGTTTCAGCTCCAGAAACATGGCTGACCCAATGAACATGACTTCATCCTCCAACCAGACCTGTGATGTTGTCGACACATCAGCCAACCCTTTCTTTATGCTGGTCTACAGTCTGGTGTTTCTGGTAAGTTTCAGATCTTCAGATGGTGCTCTGTTAGAAACTGGTTAAAGGTTCCTGGTTCATGTACCAAAGTCCTGCTCTCCATCCTCTCTGTGTCTCTTCAGGTAGGTTTATCCCTCAATGGCTTCGTCATGAAGTTTTACTTCTGTGGAGCTCGGCAGCAGGCCTCAAACAGCTTGATGGTCTACATGAAGAACCTGACAGCTGCTGACTCCCTGCTCTGTCTCTGTCTGCCACTCCGAATCACCCACTATATCAGCAGCTCTGTCATCATTCAGAGGCTCTACTGCAGCTTTGGATCTTCTGTCTTCTTCCTCAACATGTACACCAGCATCATCTTCATGGGGTACATCGCTGCCAACAGGTGAGGAACCTTTACTGATGTCACACTGCAGCTCATGACAGTGTTAATACCAGATTAAATATGCTGTTAATGACCTGCCCTGCACTCCTGATCCTCATCTCCACTCCAATACTCTCTCTGACTGATTGATGAAGCTGTGTACTGCCTCCTTTCTTTTCTCTCTTCAGGTACCTGAAGATCGTTCATCCTTCAGGAACTCACATCCTGCAGACAGTACGAGCTGCTCACATCATCTCCACGGTCACCTGGGTTTGTCTCCTAACTCCATCAGTTATTTACACCATCTTGGTTTTCATCTCTCGGAAACCTCTGACCTCTACCTCGAGACACTGTGAGCACTTTTTTAGTGCTTTAGTAAACCTTTTGTTCACAATCATCCACACCTTCTCTGCCATCATCTTCCTGTTGGTCCTCATATCCCTGTTCTTCTTCTACTACAGCACCTCCCGCAGGGTGTTCCTGGCACAGCAGAGGCAGCTGACCTCCTCTGGCTCTGAGAAGCTCGTGAAGTCTCGCAGGAACATGTTGGTTCTTGTCTCCATCTTCTGTGTTTGTTTTGTCCCCTATCACCTGGTTCGGATTCCCTTTATCTTTCTGTGGAGCAGCTGCTCTGTGGGTCTGTTGTGGTACTACCTGAACGAGGTGGCCACCATGGTGTCAGTCTTCAACGTCTGTCTGGACCCTCTTGTTTACTTTTTCCTCTGTAAGACTTTTCGGTCCCAGGTGAGAATGGCCTCCAGGAGGACCAACATCCAACAAGGTAACATGGAGAGTGAGAGCAGCAAGGAGCAGCTGGACATTGTTACAGCAGCAGGGAGTCAAACCAGTGAGCTTTAAGGAAAAGTTCAACATTTTATAAAATCCACAGATTTGATTTTGTTTTGATTGTAAGATGAGACCAGTGAAACCAGCGAAACCAGTGTCACGAGTCCTTCATGAACCATAAAAGTCTCTGCTGAGCTCAGAGGTCAAAATGATGCTGAACTCTACCAAATGAAGCTGAGTACAGTGGCTAATTTAGCATGCTAACCTGCTGTAGCCCATAATGGCCACGTTCCCCCATCCTGTGTTTCTACAACTGTTTATGAATACAAACACTGTTGTACTCACGATATCTTAATCTATTTTAATAATATCTCTCAACCTCACACATTAGCTGATGTGATGTTCCATGTCCCAGCCCCCAGCCTCAGCAGCTGGGGATTGGTCCACCATGACCTCTGCTGCACCCGACCCCTTCCACACCTCCTGTGGGTGGTGAGCCTATAGTGGGCCCACCTCTCCTCTTCGGGCCTTGCTTAAAGGGTGGGACCCCTGTAACCCCAGCCAAGGCAGGGTAAACTGTTCCCTTGATCTTTCTGTCATGAGGTGGGGGGGCTGCCTGGGATCTGCCGTAGCACGGTGATTATAACTGAAACCCTGCAGCAGGTTTAAGCTCTGTTTAGCTGCTTCATCATATTTCTGCTGTCCTTCAGAGATCTCAGGACTCTGGGACATTCTGTTGGGTTTAGAGGGGTTAATGTGGGATACTTTAATTTCATTTACATATACTGCATCAATACGAACCTTTGTAACTTCCAGCAGTGACTGCTTTCCCACAGACATCTGATTCCACAGGTTTGTTCTGCAGGGTGAAAAATGGTTTCAATAAAGACAAAGAGGTGTTTTGGGAGTTGGTGTGTCCAGATGTTTGTCTGATGCTGCACGCTCGACTTTGAGGTTCCTCCTCAGACTCTAAGATGTTCTCACATCCTGCTGATGCTGCAAAAAAATCATAATCACTCGTCTCTTTCAATCCAATCAATTTAACCAAAGTTGCTGGGAGATCTGACTGCAGCTGCTCTGTAGATGGAAGTTACAATGATGCTGTTTTTAGCCTGCAGTTAAACTGATAACAGAAACTAACAGCTCTGCTTCCTGTTTCTGATCTCACACACACACGCACGCACGCACACACGCAGGCACACACACAAACAGTCAAAACGACCCCCTATGAGCAGCACTTGGTGACAGTGGGAAGGAAAAACTCCCTTTAAACAGGAAGAAAACCTCCAGCAGAACCAGGCTCAGGGAGGGGGGGTCATCTGCTGAGGGGGAAGAGCCAGAGATTAATAATAACTAATGATTAAATACAGAGTGGAGTATAAACAGAGTGCGTCAGTACTTGCATCTGTCTGCAGCTGTTAATGACCAGTCATGGACATGTTCTCTTTAAACGTGGTGTAAAATAGTACATGTGGCACAGGGTCATCAGGAGAACAGGAAATGTTTTAATTTGGTGGTCTCACACACAGGAAGCGAAAGCACAGCAGAGGCTGAAGCTCTGCAGCACAGGGCCCTGACACAGAAGACAAGGAGCCTTTAACAGGACAGCAGTGACCTCTGCCTCTTCCTTCTTTTAACCCTGAACTTCAGCTGCTTCCTCCCAGGGTGACAGGTCAAACTGATAGATGTACAGTCTGGTTAATATTTAATACAACAAGAAAATCTGAGCATTGAAACTGCTGTTTATCAGGTCCATAAACAGGAGCTTTGCAGGAGGATCAGATCTGTAGACAGTGTGAATGAGCCTCGTGTGTTTTCTGTGTTAACAACACTTCTCTATGTTTTATATTTAGATCTTTTTGTATGATTGCATCTATGTTCATGTCAAACCACAGCAGCTACTTCCTCCTGCTGTCTGCACTCAGCTCATGTGTGAAGCTACTCATGAGTGTAAATATAAGGTGACAAAGTGTGGGTCTGTTTGGAGCTCTGTGGACAAATGTAACGAGCACAGAGCTGGAACCTGCCGACGGTTTCTAACAAGTCTTTTTGTGATGCCGCCTGGATATAAGAGCAGTAACAGTCCTGTAAACTCTGCAGTGACGTCCTCTCTAAATGCGTATTCATGCAAATTCAGCTGCCCTGTAACCAAACAGCCACACTCATCATTTTACTGCAGCTGACAGACCTACTGGTCCTTTTTAACTCTCTTATGTTTGCTGGGAGCTGCAGGACCCCCTGCATGTGCACTTTATGACCTTATCAAGTGTTTCATTGATGCAAAATGAACCAAAATCAAACCTAACCTGAAAAAACAGCACCAAAAATCATTACACGTCTTTGATAACCAGAGCGGGTACACCAGTGTTAACCAGCACTGATTAAATCTGTTGCTGTGCAGCCACTCTTTGTGGCTGACTCTGGGTTTGTGCAGCACACAAAACAACCTGATGAAAATAACCATCACACTTCTAATCTGAGTGTGTGGCAGCCTGATGGTCCTGCACTTAAACAGGCCTGCCCACCCTCACTGATTGTTCCTCCTACATCAAACACACCTTTAAACAGCAGCAGATATCAGCAGAGGAGGAGGCTGTAGGACGGGAGGAATGAGTCAGATATCAGCAGCTAAGCTGGCAAAGAGGCCGTCTGATTCCTTTAGCTGGAAATGCTGTGCAGCAGAAAAACTCTGGGTATGCTTTCTGTAACTCTGTGCTCACCCTGCCTGCTTGTTCCTGGGGCAGCAGCTGCTACAGAAACCCAGATAAACCCAGACTGGACCACTGACTTGATCAGCTGAAAGTCTGGAGAGAAAAAAGTAGTAGAAGAAGAAAAAAGAGAAATGTGTGTTTTTGTGTTATCATTTTGAGTGCAGAAGAACTGCTAGTAAGCATTAGCATTGTGGGAGTGGGTAAAGAAAACTCTGCAGCTGGAGAGAAGTTTGGATCGATGGCACTGCTTTCTCTGCTCTCACCTGACTCAAAAAGCAGAGGACGGCAGCTGTCTCTGCTGTGCCACCAACACCCTGCAGGAGGTGCTGCAGTAGAAGAAGACCGTGGATCAGAGGACCAACAGGAAGTTCTGCAAGTTTTCTGTCGGCTACTCTTGTTAATGTTTGTGTTTTTATTGTATTTATTCACGTCATGTCTCTCTTTCTTCTGACCCCTTCCCTCCTGCCTGCTGTAAGAAGAAACAGAAAGAGAGAGAGAAAAGAAAAAAGGGGAGAAAATAATGCAAGAGCGGTAGATGAGAATACATACACATATTCACACATACATACATGCATATACATATACACAATCTTGCTGTGGTTTGGAGTAATGTGTATGTGTGTGTTCCTCTGTCATGGAACAAACTCAATAATGAGGGCAAGAAGCTGCAACCTCCCCCCTTAGGATCAGAGGCAAACAGGGAAGGACCCAGGGGACCCGGGCCCTCCACGGCCCACCAGGAGCTCAGAAGACCCGAGGCCACACATCCTGATGGCAACTGTGCGCACAGCCCAGAGGAGGAAGGAGGGAGACCCCAGACAGAGCCCCATGGTCAGAGCCCCCCCCCCCCCCCCCCCCCCCACACACACACACACACAAACACACACACACACACACACACACACACACAGACAGGCCAGCCCCCCCCAGCACAAGCCAAGGACACGGCCCAAAGGCCCCAGGTGCTTGAGAACCACCTGACACCCAGTAGACCCCGCCCCCCCCTTCATGCCAAAGAGGCCCAAGACACCCCCAGGAGACAGCTGATAACAGAAACTAACAGCTCTGCTTCCTGTTTCTGATCAAAGTGAAGCTGCTCAACACACACACACGCGCACATATGCACACATGCACACATGCACGTATGCACACAGACAGAGGTTACACTTACACACACACACACACACACACACACACACACACACGTTTGAAGAGAGAGAGACCATAACAGGCAGGACCACCCAGGAGGACAAGGGGACCATGACATGAAGTCAGAGTTCACAGCCTTCCTTCCTCTGATTTAACACTTCGAGCTGCTCAGCTCAGATTTCGTCTCTACTGTTTTTGGATTTGCCGTGTACACATAAAACCAGAGATGTGAGTATGTTACCTTTGGAAAACATAACGTTCTCCACGGCGTCTCCTCGCCCTTTCACATCTGTGCTCAGGGTGAACCTGCTCTCATCAGGCCTCCAGTGGTGGACCTGCCAGTTCTGCTGTTCTAGCCAATCAGGCTCCACGGTGCTTTAAGGTCTTTTTGAGCAGCGAGCAGGACCAGTAATGGAGATGTGCTGCCACCTTCTGGCTGCTTCATGCACCTGCTCAGGCTGTCCATCTCATTCCATCTCATGGTTTTGATGAGTAGGCTGACAGATGCTCTTAAAATCCAAGAAAACATGTTTAAAACAGAATCATCCCCATGTCTGTAGTATGAAGTATAAATGAACCCAGATGCATTTCCCCCACAGTACAGTGTTGCTCTGTTTAGTGGTGAAGACAAACAGGAAGTAAGTCAGAGTGCACAGTAGCAGTGTGGTCACTGTGTGTTTCCTGATCTGCAGCAATATAATTAAACAGAGAGGCCACAACGACTGAAGCATCGTCTCCTGCTCACTGAAAACTGCAGAAACAGGTGAGTCCTGCTGGTTCCTTAAAGTGAAAGATGACTTTTATCAGCTCCTGACATGGAGAACAGAAACAAACGGAACATTGTGTGTTTCCTAAGGCAGTCACTGTGGACTTACTGCTCTCTTTTGTTGCCATAATGTTTGTTATGAAGAATGTTCACCTTCTCAGCATGGCTTCTGCAGCTAAATGCACGATCTGAGATAACACCGAATGTTTCCTCAGTATTCAGTGTGAAGCATGATGATTGAAGCCAGTGTGAAACGTGTGAAAATCAGTGCAGTGTATCACAAGAGTGAGTACAGCCCTCACATGTCTGCAGATATTTAAGTATATCTTTTCATAGGACAACACTGACAAAATGACAGGCTACAGGCCCCTGTAGTTGGTGTGGACCATGGTAGCTTAGCTGCCGTTAGCTCACCCCCCAAGCAGATCCCGAGCAGCAGTTTTGGAAAGCAGGCTGGCTGGGTGACTGTGAGGAGGAAGCATCATACTAAACATATATAATATTAGAATAGAATAGAATAGAATAGAATGCCTTTATTGTCATTATAAAGGATGTACAGTGAGATTGGAGGGCCACTCCTGTTCAGTGCCATGCAATAGAAAGTCAGACTCTCTAAAGTAAAAATAAAATACTAAAATAATAAATAATAAATAATAATGAAATACAAAAACCCCAGTGTATAAAATATATAGAAAATAAAATGTATTAAAAATACAGAAAACAAGAGAATGTATAAAATATATATGTTGTAAAAAATAAAATAAGTGTATACATATAATAATGAAGATGGTGAATATTGCACTTAGTGAATGAGTATTGCACTAGGGAATGAATAATGGATATTACACAATATAGGAGAGATAGATATTGTTCAGTATGAATAATATAATGGTAGGGTCTCCCATGGCAAACTGGTCCTGGGTGAGGGTCCAGACAAAGAGCGGTTCAGAAGAACCCTATGTTTGCAACAGTTAGGGAACAGTTTACCCTTCCTGGGATAGGGTTACTGGGGCCCCACCCTGGAGCCAGGCCTGAGTGTCTGGTGGCCGGGCATTAGCCCGTGGTGCCCGGCCGGGCGCAGCCCGAAGAGGTTACATGGGCCCGCCCTCCTATAGGCCCACCACCCATAGGAGGCGTCGTAGGGGTTGGGTGCAATGTGTGTCGGGCGGTGGCCAAGGGCGGAGGACCTGGCAGACCAATCCCCGGCTATCAAGACTGGCTATTGGGACATGGAATGCCACCTCTCTGGTGGGGAAGGAGCCTGAGCTAGTGCGTGAGGTTGAGAGATACCAGCTAGATAGTTGGGCTCACCTCAACGCATGGCCTGGGCTCTGGAACCAGTCTCCTGGAGAGGGGCTGGACTCTGTTCCAGTCTGGAGTCGCCCTCGGTGAGAGGCGGCGAGCTGGGGTGGGTATTCTTGTATCCCCCCAGCTTGCTGCCTGTACGTTGGAGTTTTCACCGGTGGATGAGAGGGTTGTTTTCCTGTGCCTTCAAGCTGGGGAACGGGTCCTGACTGTTGTTTGCGCTTATGCGCCGAATGACAGTTTAGAGTGCCCACCCTTTTTGGAGTCACTGGACGGGGTGCTGGAGAGTGCTCCATCCGTCTTGCTGGGAAACTTCAACGCTCATGTGGGCAATCACAGTGAGACCTGGAGGGGCGTGATTGGGAGGAACGGCCTGCCCGATCTGAACCCGAATGGTGTTTTGTTATTGGACTTTTGTGCAAACCACAGTTTGTCCATAACAAACACCATGTTCGAACATAAGGATGTCCATAAGTGCACATGGCACCAGGACACCCTAGGTCGCAGGTCGATGATCAATTTTGTAATTGTATCATCAGATCTGCGGCCGTATGTTCTGGACACTCGGGTGAAGAGAGGAGCTGAGCTATCAACTGATCACCACCTGGTGGTGAGTTGGATCAGGTGGTGGGGGAAGATGCTGGACAGACCTGGCACACCTAAATGTATTGTGAGGGTGCGCTGGGAACGCCTGGCAGAAGCCCCAGTCCGGGAGATCTTCAACTCCCACCTCCGGCAGAACTTTGACAGCATTCCGAGGGAGGCTGAGGACATTGAGTCTGAATGGACCGTGCTCCGCACCTCCATTGTTGAGGCTGCTGCTCAGAGCTGTGGCTGCAAGGTGGTTGGTGCCTGTTGTGGTGGTGACCCCCGAACCAGATGGTGGTCACCGGAGGTGAAGGGAGCCATCAAGCTGAAGAAAGAGTCCTATCGGGCTTGGTTAGCCTGTGGGACTCCGGAGGCAGCTGACAGGTATTGGCAGGCCAAGCGGAATGCAGCTCGGGCACTGGCCGAAGCAGAAACTCAGGTGTGGGAGGAGTTCAGTGAGGCTATGGAAAAAGACTTTCGGACAGCAAACCGTCAAGCAACTCAGGAGGGGAAAGCAGTGCTCCACTCGCATGGTTTCTAGTGCGGGTGGGGTGCTGCTGACTTCAACTGAGGCTATAGTCGGACGGTGGAAGGAATAATTCGAGGACCTCCTGAATCCCACTGACACGCCTTCTGTAGTGGAAGCAGACTCTGGGGACGAGGGAGATGACTTGACCATCACTGGGGGTGAGGTCACTGAGGCAGTTAAACAACTCCTTGGTGGCAGAGCCCCTGGGGTGGATGAGATTTGCCCTGAGTTCCTGAAGGCTCGGGATGTTGTAGGGCTGTCTTGGTTGACACGCCTCTGCAACATCGCGTGGAGATCTGGGGCAGTGCCATTGGATTGGCAGACCGGGGTGGTGGTCCCCATCTTTAAGAAGGGAGACCGGAGGGTGTGCTCCAACTTTCGGGGGATCACACTCCTCAGCCTTCCCGGTAAGGTCTATGCCAGGGTGCTAGAAAGGAGGGTCCGCCCGTTAGTCGAACCTCGGATCCAGGAGGAACAATGCGGGTTTCGTCCTGGTCGTGGAACACTGGACCAGCTCTTTATCCTCTCATGGATATTCGAGTGTGCGTGGGAGTTTGCCCAACCAGTCTACATGTACTTTGTGGACTTGGAGAAGGCATTCCACCGTGTCCCTCGGGGTGTCCTTTGGGAGGTTCTGCGGGAGTATGGGGTGTCTGGCCCATTGTTGCGGGCCATTCAGTCCTTGTACAACCACAGTGAGAGCTTGGTCTGTATAGCCGGTAATAAGTCGGATTTGTTTCCTGTGGGTGTTGGACTCCGTCAGGGCTGCCCTTTGTCACCGATTCTGTTCATAATTTTTATGGACAGAATTTCTAGGTGTAGCCAGGTGGTGGAAGGCTTCTTCCTTGGTGGCCTCAGAGTCTCATCTCTGCTTTTTGCAGATTATACGGTCTTGTCGACTTCATCAGGGGGTGGCCTCCAGCTCGCAGTGTAATGGCTCACAGCGGAGTGTGAAGCGGCCGGCATGAGAATCAGCACCTGTAAGTCTGAGGCCATGGTCCTCAGCTGGAAAAGTGTGGAGTGCCCTCTCCAGCTCAGGGACGAGTTCCTGCCAAAAGTGCAGGAGTTCAAGTATCTCGGGGTCTTGTTCACAAGTGATGGGAGAAGGGAGCGGGAGATTGACAGACGGATTGGGGCTGCTTCTGCAGTGATGCGGACGCTGCACCGGTCTGTTGTGGTGAAGAGGGAGCTTAGTGTAAAAGCAAAGCTCTAGATTTACCAGTCGATCTACATTCCTACCCTCACCTATGGTCACGAGCTTTGGGTAGTGACCGAAAGAATAAGATCACGAATACAAGCGGCAGAAATGAGTTTTCTTCGAAGGGTGGCTGGCCTCTCCCTTAGAGATAAGGTGAGGAGTGCAGCCATCCGGGAGGGTCTCAGAGTAGAGCTGCTTCTTCTTCACATTGAAAGGAGCCAGTTGATGTGGCTTGGGCATCTGATTAGGATGCCTCCTGGCCACCTCCTGGGTGAGGTGTCCAGGGCATGTCCCACAGGGAGGAGGCCCCATGGTAGACCCAGGACACGCTGGGGAGATTATACCTCTCGGCTGACGTGGGAATGCTTTGAGGTCCCTCCGGATGAGCTGGAGGAGGTGGCTGGGGAGAGGGAAACCTTGGCTTCTCTGCTTAGGCTACTTCCCCCGCGACCTGACATCGGATAAGCGGAAGAGAATCGATGGATGGATGGATGTGGGTATTGCACAGTTACAGTGGGTGAGTGTGTTGTTATTGTGGGCCGGACTGCAGTCATGGGTGTAGAGGCAGTACAGGAGGGGGCTCAGCACACAGCCCTGTGGGGAGCCAGTGCTCAGTGTGCGGGTGGAGGATAGATGGAGGCCAAGTCTCACAGTCTAGGGCTGGATGGTTAAGAAGTCCTTTGTCCAGGAACATGTGAGAGGGGGGAGGCCCAGGGTGTGCAGTTTGGTGGTGAGAATGTCCGGGATGATTGTGTTGAACGCTGAGCTGTAATCCACAAAGAGCATGCGAGCGTAGCTCTGCTGCTGCTCCAAGTGGCTCAACACAGAGTGGAGAGCTACAGCGATGGCGTCCTCTGTGGTAGTGTTGTAGTCAAGACCACCTAACCCGAGACCGAGACAAGACCAAGACTTTTAAGGTCCGAGACCGAGACAAGACCAAGACTTTTAGGGTCCGAGACGTGACAAGACCAAGACTTTTAGGGTCCGAGACCGAGACCAGTGCCCCATGCTACATGACACAAGAAAATGTGAAAGATGATCAGAATCATTTCTCAAATTGAGCTTAAAGATCCACATTTCCATAAAGAGTGTTAGCAGCACGTACACAAGCATGACTGACAGTGCTAAGACCCTCCTCCTGGCTCTGATTGGTTGTTTCTGACCTAGCTGTGTATTTCTGCAGTTCCTACTGGGAGTACTGGGAGAAGGCAGAGGAGCTCAATCTTTTCAGATTATCTGTCTCATACTATACTGTCATGACAGTGAGTTTTACATATTAAAACTCACTGTCATGACAGTGAGTTTTAATATGTAAAACATTTTTTTTTATAAACATTTTTTATAAAAGTTACATACTCCAGCATTAAGTTTGCTTTTGAATTAATGTGTAAGCTTTTATAAGTTTTCAAACTACATAAGAATATAAAGAAATCAGAATTTCAATAACCTAACCACGTGTGTTTCAACCATAAAATTACACAACTGTTAAATTAGGAGCAGTTTCATCATATCCCAAGCCTTAAAAAACTCCAGTGGCAAAATAATCTTTGTAAGTCCAAACTCAAGACCAAGCATGTGTCATGGCTGCTGCTGCAGCAAGGCTGAAAAGACCTCAATGCAGGACACAAAGACAAGACCTGTACTTTTACTTAACTTTATTGTACACATGTAACAAGACTAGGTTGGTTAGGGGCCAGCTACATGAAAAAACTTGAAACTAGAAACCAAAACAGTGTTTTGAAAACACACAGCAGGCAAGCCAACATGGATGGCTACACTGACAAGGACCTGACAAAGACAAAATCAGACAATAAATACACCAGGGCTAATGAGGAGTGTAACAATGGGTGAGGGGCACAGCTGAACATAATTACACAGGGGAGCCAAAACTGAACACAAAGCACAAGGAACACGAGACTGTCAAAATAAAACAGCAAGTGTCTAACCATGACAGACATGCAGGCTTAACGCACGGAAACCTGACACAGACAGAATCTAAACATATGACTAAAGAGACACCTACTTGAACACAGGCTGACAACACGGGGAAGACAGAGACAAGACAAGGATGGGACACTAAGGGAAAACAGGGAGAACTAAACTCTAAAGCTATGGGGGAGGGAACCTAAACACCACACACACAAGAAAACAATGGGAAGGGAACTAAACACAGAGAAGAGCCAAGACACGGGGACAAAACAGATACAAACATGGAAAGACCAGAACAAAGGGGAACCAGAATAATATACAAATAACTAATAACAGAATACCCAAACAATAACAAACTGAGGATCTAAACTGAAAGGAATCTAAGACAACATAACTACAAAATACAACAAAACAGAATTTCACAAAAAGGAACAAAACACTGGGCCACAGGCCCAGGACATGACAGGATAACCATATAGTTGCACAGTGGTTGCAATAAAGTAGTAGTTGCACACCTTTAAAGTTAAATCAGTAGAAATCACTTTAAAGTAAAGTTTGGTTGCATTTAAAAACATGAGAGATTGCAACATTCTGTGACCTAAACGTGCACGATGGGGTCTCATTATAATGCCTCCTCTACTGAAAACCCTCTCCACTGGTGCAGAGGAGGCAGGGACTGATAGCACCTTCAATGCCAAATTGTGGAGTTGTGGAAATCTGGCATGGTTTTTGGCCCAGAAGACAAGTGCATTGTCAGGATCAGAGTCACAGACGGCATCAAAGTATTTGCTTATCTGTGTTACAATACTTGAATCCTGCACTGAGCTGCGTTTCTTGTGGGCCTTGTAGCGGGACAGAAGGCGAGGACATTTAGCTGGTGGTGAATCACTGGCTGGATCCACATTCCTGGCTTCTGAGCCCGTTTCATCTTTACTGTCCATCATGTTCTCCACCTCAAAGATCAATGTGTCTGAAAAACATAAACACAATGACTGAGTTAGATTTAAAGGGATATGCACGTATCAGAGTTAAATTAAACACTTTTAGAACCTTATATAGGGCCTTTTTTTAAAAAATTATCCATTAAGTTATATTATTGCTGTTCAAAAAAAACACAATAGGTTATTTTATCCAGTGCAGAGGTCAGTAATGAAATGATTCTATGAATAGTTATTTCTTTAGGTTACAAGATGCTGCTGTACTATATCTAACTGCTGGCCTACTTATTTAATAGTATTTGAAACACTTGGTACTTTGAGTACAGGTGCAGGTAAGTATGACGGGCTAGTATAAAGTGAGAGTTTGGATTATGAAAATAGGCATGTTACCAGCCTAATATTTAGGCTGGTAACTTTAAAGAGTATAAGGTTCAATAGAGTATACAACATAATTTTTACGACAAGTAAACAGATGAAATGAAGACTGTGAATTCCACTGTAAGCCTAGTTAAAGCTTTTATGGGCTACCAATTTAAAACATTTTGGGTGCCGTGGGCCCGGGAGCCCTGCCGCCGGCCAGTGCAGGGGCTGGCCGCTGGGGGGGCTGGCTTCTCATCGCCTTGGGTTCCCTGGAGCCCTCGCTCCTCGACTGGGGGGGCTCCGTCTGAGACCACCCTCTCCCGTCTGCTGGGGTAGGTGTGCGGTTGTCTTTGGACTGAGTGGCCGGGGGTCTTCCTGGCTCTTGGTGGGCTGCTGGTGGCCTGGGGTTCCGGGGGCTTTCCGTACCTGCCTCTGGCTTCTGATGGGTGGAGCTGCAGCGCTTTGCCCTCATTGGTAAGTACGTTCCATGACACAGACACAAACATGACACAGACACAAACGCCCACTCAATCACAACTCAACAAAATTGTTGGTGTGCGTAACATGCTTTGTTAGTTTTGTTTTTCACACAACAAATTTATTTTTGCAAGTATTGATAGTATTTTTTTATATGTTAAAGTGATGAAGTATCTGATTATTAGACTTGTGCTCTTTCCCCCTTTTTTTTTTGCTCCATTTCTCTCTCCCTTTTTTCTTCTCTTTATTTTCCTCTTCTTCAGCCTGTCAGCTCTGGCTGTTACATAGTATGTGGAAAAATAACTCAGATAAATAAAATAAAGGGTTTAAAACATCAACAAGAGAGCCTATTGAGAACCTATAGAGCTCATCTTGAAATAGCAAATATGTTTGGCACAACAACGCATTCAGATCACAGTTCTGCTTGCAAGATCTACCGACATGACAGGCTTTAAAAAAAAAAAAAAAAAAAAAAAAAAAAAAAAATAAAACATTTTAGGATTTATGATTTTGCAAATAAGACATTTATTTCAGCAGAGAAAAATGTATACTAACCTGTCAGAGTCTTCTTAAGTTCTTCTCTGAACTTCTTCACTGATGCTGCATTTCCCCATTGGTAACATCTAAGTCCACCCAGCTTAAGCCAAACTGCGGATCCAGCATGGTAGCAAAAAAGTACACATTGTGGTTAAAAGGTTGCTCTCTTCGCTCTCTTGGCCATGTTTATTTTATAAAGATTCCAGAAAATCTTTCATCAGAGACTGCTTGAGGGCTGCAACTAATGGCCGGCACTGCATTCGGGTCTCCTCCATCTTGAGGAGGTGTGTATTCAAGTCCAGGACAGTTGGAACCACCATACTAATGGTAACTGATTTCTCTCCTTCTGTCAGGTCTGTTGCCTCAGAAAATGGAGCAAGAACTGCACTCAGTTCCTTCAGTTGGTTCCACTCACGGGTGCTAAACACCACATCCTCATAATCCTTAGTGCACATTTCGTTCAGGGCTTTGTGGTCCAGAGCTATGAGGGCCTGTACTTGTTTAAATGTACTGTTCCAACGAGTCATGCTTGCAGCTGGAACAGTCCTATTAGTGCCAAACATAGCCTCAAACTTGTCTTGAATTGTGAGCTGCTATGTAATAGAGTTGTGAACCGTGATGTTTTGGCTATGGAGCGGGAAATGGTCCTAACCTCCTTCATGCCATCATTCACACTAACTGCAGAGAGTGTGCAAAGCAGGAAAGACGTTCACCTGATGACCAGGGTAATTCTGTGTCTTCTGCTAAATTAATGTCCTCCCACAAGTGCTCGTTATCTAGATTATCCTCCTCACTCTCACTGTCATCAGATTGCTGTTGGGGCATGTGTACTTTAAAAGCACATTTCATATTGCTGGCATTGTCTGTTATGATATAGCTTATTTGTGACGAATCCCATATTCCTCTGTGATCTCCTCAAAGGCAGATGCAATATGCTCTCCAGTATGCCTGCCTGTAAAACACCTACAGTCCAGCAGGTAGGATTCAAGTGCATAGGAATCCTTTGATTTGTAGCACACATGGGCAGTCACTCCAAGGAAGGAGCGTAGCCTGCGATCAGACCAGAGGTCAGTTGTTAATGACACAGACGACTGGGTCTTCAGTTTCTCCAAAACAGTTTCCTTGACCTTCCTTACCAACTCTGGTATTTGCCTCTCAGAAACTGTTCTTCTAGAGATTGGTCTGTATTTACTATCCATGACCTCAAGAAAGTGTTTAAAATGTCCATTTTCCACAAGTGAGATAGGCAGACAACACCCAATGATCAAATCTTGAACAATGGCTTCACTGATGGCTTGTTGCCTTGGCGATTGTGGGCTGTAGAGCTGCACTTTCTGGGTAAATGATATCGTTGGCTGTGTGACATCAGTCTGTTGCCTTGACTTGTACTCTCCAAGAACCTAAAAAATAGGAAAGAGGAATCAGTATATCTGGTCATGTGTACATCAATTACATCAAAAGAACAATCTTAAAAATATGTAGCAACTTCATAAATGTATGTCAAACATGTGTAATACTGTTACTGCTGATGAAGACACGTGTGGGTAAACAACACAATGTAAATCAATGGTATTTTGGCCATCATATTTTCAAATCGATAAACAAGGAAGTTACATGACTGATACGGTATGAGCCTTAGAAAGCGCACTAGTAAGAAGTTATTTGATCTGCAACTGTAAATTGGAACTTAAAAACACTGCATTTGCTTACTTCTGTTAATATGTTAATTAATTAGTGTTTGCAAAAACTTTTGAGCTACAGCAGATGTGGGAGTGTATCAGGCGGGACATTTTTTAAATATGTAGGACAATGTACTCGCGTGCTGCGAGTACATTGGTCTCGAGACCAAGACCGATCTCGAGTACTACAACACTACTCTGTGGATCTGTTTGCACGATATGCAAACTGATGGGTGTTGAAAGTGGGGGGTGATGGAAGACCTTTTTGGCACAGGGATGATTGTGGCTGGTTTTAGGCAGGGGGGGTGACTGCTATGGCCAGGGAGAGGTTAAAGATCCTGGTGAGACTCAGGGTGAGCTGGTGGGCACACGCTCTGATCACCTTGCCAGGTGCTCCGTCTGGTCTAGCAGCCTTCCTGGGGTTCATTGCCAAGAGCACACACCGTACCTCATGCTCCTGGACAGTGAGTGGGGTGCAGCCTGGTGGGGGGGGCAGGACTGGAGCAGATGGGTGGTCCTGAGGTGTCTCAAAGCGAGCAAAGAAACAGTTAAGTTCCTCTGCTAGTGACACACTCAGGTCTCCTGCAGTCACATCACAGCCTCTGAAGTTTGTGATGTTCTGAATGCCCTGCCACACCTCCCGTGTGTTATTGCTGGACAGATGGGACTCTATTCTCCTCCTGCAGTCCGCCTTGGCTTTTTTAATTCCTCTTTTCAGGTCAACTCGAGCAGCACTGTACAGAGCTCTGTCGCCTGACCTGAAGGCAGCATCACGGGTTTGAGGAGTGAACGGACCTGGCTGTTCATCCAGGGTTTCTGGTTAGGGAAAACCCGGATGTTTTTGCTAACAGTCACATTTCTGATACAGAACTTAATGTAGTCCAGTACCGTCCGTGTGAATGTTTCCAGGTCCTCGTGTTCGAATAAGTCCCAGTCTGTGTATGCAAAGCAGTCCTGTAGGTAGGAGAGTGTGTTTTTACAGTAGGCCTGGCTCTCCATCTGAGAGGGGTGTAGGCAGTAAGGAGAGATGATCGGACCAACCCGAGGTGGGGGGGGTTTGGCTCTTAAGTGTGCTTAATGTTGGAGTAAACATGGTCCAGAGTGTTCTCCCCTCTTGTAGAACATTTGACATGTTGGTGGAATTTCAGGAGTACAGTCTTTAAGTTGGCCTTGTTAAAGTCTCCTACGATAATAAGAACACCGTCGGGGTGGACCCGCTGCTGTTCATTAATGGTGTTCAGCAGGAGAGAGAGCGCCATGCTAACATTAGCATCGGAAGCTCTATACACAGCTGTGACGATCACTACTGTTAGCTCTCTAGGTAGAAGAAAAGGCCGACACCTTACAGACATGTACTCGAGGTCTGGGGAACAATGTTTGTCTATGATTGTTGCGTTGTTACACCAGTCCTCATGTCCCCCTATTATTAATACACTTAAAAATTAGTTCGACTTTGCAACAAACTAAATGACTATAAAAGTGATTACTTTCAAAGATTGATCTCAATGAAGGGGATTTATGTTTCAGCTCCAGAAACATGGCTGACCCAATGAACATGACTTCATCTTCCAACCAGACCTGTGATGTTGTCGACACATCAGCCAACCCTTTCTTTATGCTGGTCTACAGTCTGGTGTTTCTGGTAAGCTTCAGATCTTCAGATGGTGCTCTGTTAGAAACTGGTTAAATGTTCCTGGTTCATGTACCAAAGTCCTGCTCTCCATCCTCTCTGTGTCTCTTCAGGTGGGTTTATCCCTCAATGGCTTCATTATGAGCGATCACTTCTGTGGAGCTCGGCAGCAGGCCTCAAACAGCTTGATGGTCTACATGAAGAACCTGACAGCTGCTGACTCCCTGCTCTGCCTCTGTCTACCACTCCGAATCACCCACTATGCCAGCAGCTCTGTCATCATTCAGAGGCTCTACTGCACATTTGGATCTTCTGTCTTCTTCCTCAACATGTACACCAGCATCATCTTCATGGGGTACATCGCTGCCAACAGGTGAGGAACCTTTACTGATGGCACACTGTAGCTCATGACAATGTTAAAAACAGAACAATGAGTTAACTCCAAACCTGCCCTCCAGATGACGTTGTCTACTGCTTCCCTTCATTTCTCTCTTCAGGTACCTGAAGATCGTTCATCCTTCAGGAACTCACATCCTGCAGACAGTACGAGCTGCTCACATCATCTCCGTGGTCACCTGGGTTTGTCTCCTGGCTCCAACTGTTACATACAACATCCTGTTTTTCATAACCCAGAAACCTCTGACCTCCAACCCCAGCCACTGTGGTCCTCTCTATAGTGCATCAGTCAGCCAGCTTCAGAAAATCATCCACATCTTCTCTGCCATCGTCTTCCTGTTGGTCCTCGCATCCCTGGTCTTCTTCTACTACAGCGTCTCCCGCAGGGTGTTCCTGGCACAGCAGAGGCAGCTGACCTCCTCTGGCTCTGAGAAGCTCGTAAAGTCTCGCAGGAACATGTTGGTTCTTGTCTCCATCTTCTGTGTTTGTTTTGTCCCCTATCACTTGGTTCGTCCTCCCTTTGCTTTTCTGTGGAGCAGCTGCTCTGTGGGTCTGTTGTTTCATTACCTGAAGGAGGTGACCACCATGGTGTCAGTTTTCAACGTCTGTCTGGACCCTCTTGTTTACTTTTTCCTCTGTAAGACTTTTCGGGCCCAGGTGAGAATGGCCTCCAGGAGGACCAACATCCAACATGGAAAGAAGGAGCATGAGAGCAGCAAGGAGCAGCTGGACATCATTACAGCAGCAGGGAGTCAAACCAGTGAGCTTTAAGGAAAAGTTCAACATTTTATAAAATGCACAGATTTGATTTTGCTTTGAGAGTCAGATGAGACTTTAAATCATTTTTCACAACAAAAACAAACAATAAACAATTTCTCTTATCAGTTCCACTGACATGAGAACGCATTTATGTGATTTCATCACACACGTGCCTTATTTGATTTGGAATATATCCAACAGCGTGAAAACAGAAGCATTAGGATAAAAAGCATTACAACATTATGTTCAAAGTGTTTCACCAACAGCAGCTGTTTTACGTGCAGTCTGTGCACACGCAGCAAGCACAAAGAGGCGGAGCCATTACCAACACAGTATGCTCAGGTGGAGCGAAAGGAAACGTTTTTCTAGCATCCAAAGCAGCAGCGCTTCTCGCTGTAATCACCGTTAAAACCTTTACTTTGAAACAGTTGGAGGTCCTTCATCAACCACCTGATCGGCAGGTGAAGAAAAGAGAACTTTGTAGCTGCTCCATCCACCCTGTTTGTTTCACACAGCAAAAAATCTGCAATATGGAAGTTAAAATATGCAGATGAACTGTTAATATGAAAAAGTATTTCTAATCAGATCATTCGATTAATCAATGGAATAACTGATAGTTGCAGCCCTATTTTTCTGTACTGCTATCGATATATTGTATGAATAATCTCCATCTCCTGTAACAGTTAGTTGATGAGGACTGCCAGAGTCCGGCTGGCTCAGAGGTTCTCGCACACCTTGTAGTTGTATTTTATGTTAAAATGTTAAAATATTAATAGTATTGTGGTGGCCACATATATGCACATTTCACACCAGAATGCCCCAAGCTCTTATTGCGAAGAGAGAGACCGGAATAGATAGGGAAAAGGTGGGAGAGAGGCCTGGGATAAAAGGGCTTGACTCCTCCTTTTGCAGGAGTTATATTTGGAGTTCTAGTTTGTTGTGAGTTTACCTAATAAAGCTGAGACTACATACCTGCTCGTGTCTCCTTCCACCGACTCCTACATTGGTGACCCCGACTAAAGAACATGTCTGCTGACGCCAGCTCAGCGGCCGCGGCCGCCGTTTCCTCACCAGCCGCCGCCGTTTCTCCCGCTATTTTTGCGGCCACGGTCAAGCTCCCGGAGTTCTGGCAGCACGATCCAGAGCCTTGGTTCCAGCATGTGGAGGCCCAGTTTCACCTCCGCGGGATCACCTCAGACGACACCAAGTATTACCATGTCGTCGCGGCGCTGGACTCTGCTTCTACCCAGCCGGCTGATGGGACTGCTCCGGGACCCGCCGCCTGCTAACAAGTATGGAGCGCTGAAGGAGAACCTGCTGCGGATTTATCAGCTTTCAGACGAAGAGCGGGCTGAGCGCCTGTTGTCCCTGAATGGCTTGGGAGATGGTAAACCCTCCGAGCTGATGGAGCACATGCTGGCTCTGCTCGGCCCGGGCGACGCTTCGTTTCTCTTTACGCATCTGTTCCTGCGCCAGCTCCCCCCTCCCGTGCGCACCGCGCTAGCCAGCTCCGCTCTGATACGGGCCAAGGATTACCGCGGGCTAGCTGAAGAGGCGGACAAGATTTTGCTGGCATCCAGGCATTCCGGTGTGCATGCACTTTTACCGAGTGCGGCTCTACAAGGGACGGAGGCTAGAGAAGCTGGTGCTGTGGCCGCCGTCGCAGAGCGCCGGAGGAAGGAGAGCGTGCTCTGCTTCTATCATCGCCGGTTCGGAGTGAAGGCGAGCGCTGCATTCCGCCGTGTACCTTCCAGCACCAGGGAAACGAGAGGGCCGGTGCTCACTAGCAGCTGTGTGCGCTGGCAGCTCGGACAAGCTGCTCTTCATTGAGGACACTGCTTCGGGACGCCGTCTGCTTGTGGACTCGGGTGCTCAGCGTAGCATCATGCCGGCTTCAGCTGCGGACGCCTTGGGACAATGTCACGGACCCCTGCTGGACGCGGTGAACGGTACCCCCATTCGCACATATGGAATGAGGTTGGTGACTGTGTGTTTCAAGGGACGTCAGTTTAACTGGGACTTTGTGATAGCGTCTGTGTCAGTACCTATACTCGGCGCTGATTTCTTGTGTGCTTTCAGGTTGTTGGTCGATGTAGCTAATAGGTGCTTGATAGATGCTGTGTCTTTTGATACCTACCCCTGTACACTTGGTAGTCCTGGCCCCCTGCCCCTCGCTAACATGCTTGCCACAGGTGATGAGTACCAGCGTTTGCTTGCCGAGTTTCCCCCCCTCACGGTTCCCACCTTCTCTGCAGCCGTAGCTAAACATGGTGTGGAGCATTACATTACCACTGTGGGTCCGCCGGTTTTTGCGCGTGCACGCCGTCTCGATGCCGCGAAGTTAGCGATAGCCAGGGAGGAGTTTGCAAACATGGAGCGCCTTGGTATTGTGCGCCGCTCAAACAGCCCGTGGGCGTCCCCGTTGCACATGGTCCCTAAAGCTGACGGTGGGTGGCGCCCTTGTGGGGATTTTAGGCGCCTTAATAATGCGACGACTAATGACAGGTACCCGTTCCCCACATTCAAGATTTTTCGGTTCATCTTGCGGGGGCAACTATTTTTTCAAAGGTGGATTTGGTGAGGGGATACCATCAGGTTCCTGTCCATCCGCGTGATGTGCCCAAGACCGCGGTTATCACTCCTTTTGGCCTTTTCGAGTTTTTGCGAATGCCCTTCGGTCTGAAGGGCGCGGCACAGACGTTTCAGCGCCTCATGGACTCCGTTTTGCGTGGTATGCCATTTTTGTTCGTCTATCTGGATGACATACTGGTTGCTAGCCCTTCCGCCGCGGAGCATTCAGTGCACCTCCGCCAGTTGTTTGAGCGTCTCAGTGAGCACGGTTTGATTGTGAATCCAGCTAAATGCCAGTTCGGTCTGCCGGCCATAGAGTTTTTGGGACACCTCGTTTCGCCCCAAGGGGCGTTTCCCCTGCCCGCTAAGGTGGAGGCGGTTTCTGCTTTTCCGCGCCCTTCCTCAGTGAAGCCCCTGCAGGAGTTTTTGGGGATGGTGAACTTTTATAACCGTTTCATCCCCCGGGCTGCTCACCTCATGCACCCTCTGTACAATGCACTTAAGGGCAAGAAAGGCAACCAAGAGATAGAGTGGACACCTGAGCGGGTGCAGGCATTTGACAGTGCCAAAGCTGCTCTTGCCAACGCTGCCCTGCTGGCCCACCCGTCTCCCGAGGCGCCTGTTGCCCTTACTACCGATGCCTCCGATTTTGCAGTCGGGGCCGTGTGCGAACAATGGGTGGGTGGTGCTTGGCAGCCCCTCGCCTTTTTTAGCAGGAAGCTTCGGGATGCGGAGAGAAAGTACAGTACGTTTGACAGGGAGCTCCTTGCCCTTTTTCTCGCGACGCGTCATTTCCGGTTTCTGCTTGAGGGCCGTGACTTTACCGCTTTTGTAGACCACAAACCTCTCACATTTGCCATGGCAAAGGTTTCAGAACCATGGACTGCACGGCAGCAACGGCAGCTTTCTGCTATTTCAGAGTTTACCACTGACATTCAGCACGTCGCCGGCAAGTGTAATCGGGTGGCTGACTGTCTGTCCAGGGCGCAGGGTTAGTTCTGTGCATTTGGGATTGACTACTCTGCCATGGCTGCCGACCAACTTACGGATACGGAGATTCAGGCTTTAAGGCGGCCGAGTCCAGTTTGCGTTTGGAAGATGTCTCATTTCAGGATAGTGGCGTACCCTACTTTGCGACGTCTCATTGGGCAGGCCCTCGCCCCTTGGTTCCTGCTTGCTGGCGTCGGCGGGTTTTTGAGGCAGTTCTTCTCTTTTTGCACCCGGAGTTAAAGCCTCAGTTAAGTTGGTAGGGCCAAGTTTGTGTGGCCCGGCATCACGAAAGAGGTCAGGGGCGTGGGCTTCCTCATGTGTGCTTGTCAGCGCGCCAAAGTGCAACGACACACCAAATCCCCTCTGGAGCACTTTCCCATACCCAGAGAAGGTTCGAACATGTCCATGTAGACCTGGTAGGATCCATTTCCCCCTTCCCGGGGTTTCACCCATCTCCTGACATGGTGGACAGGACGACTCGGTGGCCTGAAGCAGTTCCTTTGGCGTCAACCACCTCAGCAGATGTTGCTCGTGCGTTCGTCTCCTCCTGGGTATCTCGGTTTGGCGTACCGCTTGACTTGACATCTGACAGGGGTCCTCAGTTCACGTCTGAGCTGTGGACTGCTGTGGCGAGAACCTTGGCGTCAGACTCCATCGCCACTACCCGCGTACCACCCACAGGCCAATGGCCTTTGCGAGAGGTTCCACCGTACCATGAAGGCTGCCTTACGGGCTGCGCTGGTGGACAGCAGCTGGGTTGACCGCCTTCCTTGGGTCCTGCTGGGCCTGCGTGCGACACCTAAGGAGGACCTGCAGTCTTCTTCAGCTGAGCTGGTCCTGGGCCAGCCTTTGAGGGTTCCAGGGGATTCCTTCCTGTGCATCTGCTTCGGGGCCGACAAAAGGAGCGGGCCGGTTTTCCCGGGAATGATAGGTTTTTGGCCCCAGTAGCGGCGATCACTGCCTTCCACAGTCATATGTGCCAAAGGACCTGATGTCTGCCAAGTACATTTTATCCGCCATGACGCGCACCGTTCTCCACTTCGACCTCCTTATGATGGTCCATTCCGTGTGCTAGAGGTGGGACCTAAGGATTTTTGGTTGAGCTGGGAGGTCGTCAGGAGCGGGTTTCGGTGGAATCGCCTTTAAGCCTGCTCACATGTTTCCTCCGGATGGTCCTATTGAGTTGGCCCCCCAACCTCCGCGCCGCGGTCGTCCTCCCGTTTCTATGCCTCACTCGGAGGACCTGCCCCCAGCTGCTGTTTTTTCCCCTGCGAGGGGGCAGTCTCGCCGTAGTCGGGCTATGCCCCTCCCTCGTTTCACCACCTGTGGTCGCCAAGCACAGCCGTAGTGGCCGCCTTGTTAAACCCCCTAGGAGATACTCTTGATGTGGTATTTTATTTTGCTATGTTGAGTTGAAAATGGTTGCTGTTTTTATTATTGTATTGTTTGCCATTCTGTGTGTTCAGAGGGGGGCCTGTGTGGTGGCACATATATGCACATTTCACACCAGAATGCCCCAAGCTCTTATTGCGAAGAGAGAGACCGGAATAGATAGGCGAAAAGGCGGGAGAGAGAGGCCTGGGATAAAAGGCTTGACTCCTCCTTTGCAGGAGTTATATTGGAGTTCTAGTTTGTTTGTGAGTTTACCTAATAAAGCTGAGACTACATACCTGCTCGTGTCTCCTTCCACCGACTCCTACAGTATTAATTTTGAAAGAGGAATTCTTATTTTTTTATACCAATTTTAATTTTGCTCTTCTTTACATTATAAGAGTTAATGCAAACCAACCCATTGTGGTATATTTTATTCACTAATCAATGAGAATCGATAAGAGAATCGAGAAGGAATTGACTCGATAAGTGATATCGATAATGGAATCGGAGTCGCTAAATTGTTATCAATTCCCATCCCTACTCCTGACCAACTGATCCTACGACATATTACAGCTGTCAAAAACATACAATAGCTACTGTTAGCTACTGTTAGTCACTGTTAGCTACTGTTAGCCACTGTTACTGAAACGTCCTTCAAAGGAGCAAGCATTGTCAGACTTGGAAACTGTCAAGTAAAGTGGATTGAGGTTGAGATCTTGGTTATTCGATGGCCTGAGCCTGATACTATGTGGGCATTTATGATTGCAATTTATTAGGTTGTTAAAAGTTGATTTATGGAATGTAACAAATAATCTGTATGATTTTTACGTGTGTAACACAGAAATGATTCAGAGTGTGATAGTTGAGAAATCTTGGAAAATCACTGAGCAAGGGAAATGAGGAACTGAAACCTGTTGCCTAGGAATAAGAGGGAACCAGAGGAGAAAAACAAGTTAAAAATAATCTTAACTGGAAAGTACCAAACAAGCCATGTATTACGAGAAATGAGGTATTGACTAAAGCCTAATACCATAATTGGTAAAAAGAGCAGTGGGGTGATAATTTGTCATGATGTTGTTGTTAAAACTAGGATGTGTCCTAGACAGCTTATATAAGGAGGTGCACGAAAACATCGTACGAGATTCTGCGGAGCCCTTCTCAGCACCTAGACAGGTCTGCTCTTTGGACTAAGCCAACCCAGATGTGGACATTTAATTGACTTCAAACTGTCTTTGTGAGAATTCTCCCTGCATTGTCAGATGAAGATTGGAAGTGCCTGAGCTGTTGGATTTCTAAAATGAAGCCTGAAGAACAGTAAGGATATAAAAGAAGGACAGTCAATTAGAAGTGGATAACTTCACTCTTTTGGACTTCTCCTTTTTCCCCAACTTCACTGCAAGCAGCAACGGACTGGACTTTGGGTTGTGGTCGCTTCTGGCCAGGCACCAACTTGAAGTCTTTTCTTCCAAAAAGGATTTTAAACGATTTGGACAATTTCAAACCCCTTCTTCATCAACCCAGCTCATAAGTATTTACTCTGTTTAAGAAGTGATTGATATATGATGATTTTGAGATCTGATAATTAGGAGTGATTACTGCATGTAGAGCATTGATTAAGGATTGATTCAGAGCTAAATGCAAATTGCTTGAGCTAAAAACCTGCAAATAAAATTTGACTCTAAAAGGTCAGTGAAATTTGTTGAGAATTTATTTCCCTTTTAAACGGTACACTTAATGTCCAAGAATAGTAAAAGTTAGGCAAGTCAAGCTGTATCATCAGGTTCTGATAGGACACACTAGTCTTTAGTAATCCACTTCAACTTTACTTATGTCCCTTGGGCTCACTCCGAGCCGATAAAAGATTCTGGTCGGTTACAAGTGCACTGATCAAGGGGCTGGCTGCTATAACTATCTGGACTTTGTTTTGGGTCGTCTGTGTGAGCCTTCCTGAACGATAGCATCAGAACAGAGAGGTAGAGGGGCAGATGATAGGATTATTAGCAGTTAGAGCCAGACGAGCAGCCCCGCCACAGCTTAAGTAGTATCACTGGGCTCGGAAGTGGGTAATACCCTGTCGAACCAAATGATCAGGACCCTATGAAATGGAGAAGCTGTCACAGAGGTAAAATACCTGTGGGATCAAACAAAACTTGGACACAAACTGTTTATTGTAGGGTAGAAAGAAGAAGAAGAAGAAGAAGAAGAAACAGCCTTTATTGTCCCACAGAGGGGAAATTTGGGTGTAACAGCAGCCGCAGTTATTATAAATATAAATAAAGATATAATAATTCACACTATTAAGAAAAGAATATATATAAAATCACAAACAATATTAACCTTAATACTACTAATAATAATAACACTATATACAATGTAACATGATGTGCCTGTGTGTTTGAACCTTAACAGGCCGGACTATTTACAGTATATTATATATTATCCTACATTGTGTAGGCTATTGTGGTTTTGGTGGGAGCAGTGATGGTTATAAAGTCTTACAGCTGCTGGGAGGAAGGATCTGCGGTAACGCTCCTTTGTGCATTTAGGATGCAGCAGTCTGTCACTGAAGGAGCTCTCCAGCTCAGCAACAGTTTCATGCATGGGATGGGAGACCTTGTCCATCAGTGATGTTATTTTGGTCAGAGTCCTTCTGTCTCCCACCACCTGCACTGAGTCGAGAGGACATCCTAGGACAGAGCTGGCTTTCCTGATGAGCTTGTCTATCCTCTTCCTCTCAGCTGTAGACAAGCTGCTGCTCCAACATCCTGCTGCATAGAAGATGGCTGATGCCACCACAGAGTCATAGAAGGTCTTCAGGAGGGTCCCCTGCACTCCAAAAGACCTCAGCCTTCTCAGCAGGTAGAGTCTGCTCTGACCCTTCCTGTAGAGCGCATCAGTGTTATGAGTCCAGTCCAGTTATTGTTTAGGTGAACACCCAGGTACTTATAAGAGTCCACTATCTCAATGTCCACTCCCTGGATGTTCACCGGTGTCCGTGTGGTGGGTCTGCGCCTGCGGAAATCCACCACCAGCTCCTTGGTTTTAGCGGCGTTGATCAGGAGGTGGTTCCGCTGGCACCAGTCCACAAAGTCCTGAGTCCACTGTCTGTACTCTGAGTCATCCTCACCTGTGATGAGGCCAACTATGCAGAGTCGTCAGAGAACTTCTGCAGATGGCAGCGTGGGGAGTTGATGGAGAAGTCTGCAGTGTAGAGGGTGAAGAGGAACGGTGACAGCACAGTTCACCTGTGGGGCCCCCGTACTGCAGACCAGCCTGTCAGAGACACAGCCCTGTGTCCTCACGTACTGTGGGCGGTCAGTGAGGTAGTCCAGTATCCACTCGGAGATGTGGTGGTCCACTCCTGACAGTTCCAGCTTGTCTCTCAGAAGTCCTGGCTGGATGGTGTTAAAAGCACTGGAGAAATCAAAGAACATGATCCTCACAGTGCTTCCAGGCTTCTCCAGGTTGGTCAGAGCTCGGTGCAGGAGGTAGATGATGGCGTCATCCACTCTGATGCCAGGCCGGTAGGCGAACTGCAGCGGGTCCAACGAAGACGACACCATGAGGCGTAGATGGTTGAGGACCAGCCTCTCGAGGGTCTTCATTAGATGCGATGTCAGGGCTACCGGCCTGTAGCTGCTAAGATCCTTTGGATGTTTGGTCTTTGGTACCGGTACCACACAGGAGGTCTTCCACAGTTGTGGTACTTTCCCCAGCTTCAGCTCAGGTTGAACATGTATCCCATGATGCCACACAGCTGATCGCGCAGCACCTCAGGAGCCTGGAGCTGATGCCGTCTGGACCAGCAGCCTTTCGCACCTTGATTTTACGTAGCTCCTTCCTCACATGATGAGTTGAGAGGGACAAGATGGAGGTGGGGGATGGGGGTTGTGAGATGGAGTCCTCAGAAGTGAAGGGGGTGGGTGATGGCTGAGAGCTGAGAGGTGTGAGGTCCCCAAGAAGAAGAAAGGTTGGCAGTCATTAAAGATGGTGGGGGCTGACAGCAGGGGGGACTGGGCTGGGGGAGGGGTGGGTGGCTGGTCAAACCTGTTAAAGAACTGGTTCAGGTTGTTACCCACTCTAAGTCTCCCACAACCCTAGGGCTTGGTTTGTGGCCTGAAATTGAGTTCAAACTCCTCCAAACCCCACTGATGTTGCTCTGCTGTAGCTGGTCCTCCATCTTCTTCCTGTAGATGTTTTTTTCCATCCCTGATTTTCCTTCTCAGATCCTTCTGCACGGCTCTCAGCTCCTCCTTATTTCCTGATCTAAAGGCTCTCTTCTTCTCCTTCAGGAGAGCCTTTATTTCAGAGTTGATCCAGGGTTTGTTGTTTGAAAAACACCGTACCCTCCTGGTGGGCACAGTGTTTTCCACGCAGAAATTGATGTAATCAGTGATGCAGTCCGTGATGCTGTCGATGTCCTCCCCATGAGGGGCACAAAGCTCTTCCCACACAGTGGAGCTAAAGCAGTCTCTCAGAGCTTCTTCAGTCTCCGCAGACCATTTCTTCACTGTGTGTGTCACAACTGGGTCTCTGTGTACCAAGGGTTTGTACACAGGCTGGAGATGAACCAGGTTGTGATCTGAGCCCCCCAGGGGAGGCAGAGGTGATGAGCTGTATGCCTCCTTGATGTTGGCATACAGTAGATCCAGTGTGTTGGTGTTCCTGGTGTGGCAGGTGACATACTGGGTGAAGGTGGGAGAGTGGAGGACAGGGAGACGTGGTTAAAGTCCCCTGAGATCAGAAAGAGGGGCCTGTGGGTGCTGTGTTTGGAGTCTGCTGGTAGTAGCATGGAGGACATCGCAGGCTGCAGGCAGCGTTAGCAGAGGGCGGCACATACACAGTTATCACAATAACATGTGAAAACTCCCGAGGAAGATAGTGCGGTCTCATACTAACAGCGAGCAGTTTCAATGTCCTTACTGCAGAGCGTCTCTTTGATGGTTAGATGTCTGGAGTTGCACCATCTATCGTTTACAAACACAGCCAGACCCCCGCCCCTCTTCTTACCACTCTCCTTGGTTCTGTCGGCACGGATCAAATGAAGCCGTCCATGTTTATGTGTGAGTCCGGGGTTAGCTCGGTTAGCCACGTCTCCGTCAGGCACATGAGGCTGCTCTCCCCGGTAGCTCCTTTGATGTCGCGTTAGCGCCGCCAGCTCGTCCACTTTGTTGGGAAGAGATCTCATGTTTCCCATGATGATGGACGGGATGACGGGCCTGTACCTTCTCCTCTGGCAACGACGAGCTATGCCCGCACGTCTCCCGCGTCTCTTCCTTCTCAGTTCGCGGGGAATATCGAGTCGTTCAGCAGGAAATTAGTTTAAATAAAAAAAATCCCTGTTCTGGGAGCTGGTGTGTCCACGTTTGATGTTCTCATATCCCGCTGATGCCGCAAGAAATCAAAATCACTTTTTTCTTTGATGTGAATTAAATCTGATGGAGTATACTGACTCTGTTAATGACACCTGCCAAAGTTGCTAAGTAATCTCACTGCAGCTGTTCTGTAGATGGAAGTTACAATGATGCTATTTTTAGCCTGCACTTAATCTGATAACAGATTAAGTGCAGATTAACTGCTTCCTGTTTCTGACCAAAGTGAAGCTGCTCAACCACACACACACACACACACACACACACACACACACACACACCACACACACACACACACACACACACACACACACACACACACACACGTTTGAAGAGAGAGAGACCATAACAGGCAGGACCACCCAGGAGGACAAGAGGACCATGACATGAAGTCAGAGTTCACAGCCTTCCTTCCTCTGATTTAACACTTCGAGCTGCTCAGCTCAGATTTCGTCTCTACTGTCTTTGGATTTGCCGTGTACACATAAAACCAGAGATGTGAGCATGTTACCTTTGGAAAACATAACGTTCTCCACGGCGTCTCCTCGCCCTTTCACATCTGTGCTCAGGGTGAACCTGCTCTCATCAGGCCTCCAGTGGTTCACCTGCCAGTTCTGCTGTTCTAGCCAATCAGGCTCCACGGTGCTTTAAGGTCTTTTGAGCAGCGAGCAGGACCAGTAATGGAGATGTGCTGCCACCTTCTGGCTGCTTCATGCACCTGCTCAGGCTGTCCATCTCATTCCATCTCATGGTTTTGATGAGTAGGCTGACAGATGCTCTTAAAATCCAAGAAAACATGTTTAAAACAGAATCATCCCCATGTCTGTAGTATGAAGTATAAATGAACCCAGATGCGTTTCCCCCACAGTACCAGTAAATATGTTTGATTCAGACCAAAGACAGATTTTCAGGAGAAGATTGACAGAGTTCAGCTTCTAAAGTCTCCATCCTATTGAGAGTATTGATGGGACTTAATGATGAATCACCTGAGAAGAATAAACAATCTACAGAGAACTTGATCAGAAAGTGATGTGTGTGTTTTCTGTGTTGGAAACATGTGCTCTGTTTAGTGGTGAAGACAAACAGGAAGTAAGTCAGAGTGCACAGTAGCAGTGTGGTCACTGTGTGTTTCCTGATCTGCAGCAATATAATTAAACAGAGAGGCCACAACGACTGAAGCATCGTCTCCTGCTCACTGAAAACTGCAGAAACAGGTGAGTCCTGCTGGTTCCTTAAAGTGAAAGATGACTTTTATCAGCTCCTGACATGGAGAACAGAAACAACGGAACATTGTGTGTTTCCTAAGGCAGTCACTGTGGACTTACTGCTCTCTTTTGTTGCCATAATGTTTGTTATGAAGAATGTTCACCTTCTCAGCATGGCTTCTGCAGCTAAATGCACGATCTGAGATAACACCGAAAAGTTGCTCCCCCACTATATTCCTTATTTTTTGACCACCAACAAAATATTTACTTCTATATACTTCTGTTTACCCTTCCTGATGAAACACAAATGTTTCCTCAGTATTCATTGTGAAGCATGATGATTGAAGCCAGTGTGAAACTTCATCAGTTATATGTGACAGTTTTAGACCTACTCGCTCAGATTCTCTCCCACGTGTGAAAATCAGTGCAGTGTATCACAAAGTGAGTACAGCCCTCACATGTCTGCAGATATTTAAGTATATCTTTTCATGGGACAGCACTGACAAAATGACCCTTTGACACAATGAACAGTCGTCTGTGTGCAGCTTATATAACAGTGTAAATTTATTCTTCCCTCAAAATAACTCCATATACAGCCATTAATGTCTAAACCAGCAGCAACAAAAGTGAGTACACCCCTAAGAGGCTACACCTGTAAATGTCCAAACTGAGCACTGCTTGTCATTTCCCCTCCAAAATATCATGTGACTCGTTAGTGTTACTAGGTCTCAGGTGTGCATAGGGAGCAGGTGTGTTCAGTTTTGTAGTACAGCTCTCACACTCTCTCATACTGGTCACTGAAAGAACTCTCTGAGGATCTTAAAGATGAATTGTTGCTCTACATGAAGACTGTTATATAAGCTGCACACAGACTACTGTTCATTGGGTCAAAGTGTCATTTTGTCAGTGTTGTCCCATGAAAAGTCATACTTAAATATATGCAGACAGGTGAGGGGTATACTCACTTTTGTGATACACTGTATATCATCTGCATACATCCAAATTTATATATCATTGCACACAGAACGTGCCACAGTCACATGTTTCAAGAAGAACGTGTTATTACCCTGAACATAGTGGGTCCATTTGGATAGGATTTTACACTTAACAGCTGTTCTTGATAACAGCTGTTCACTGTGTACTGGGATATATGATTGTTTACTCTTATTTACTTTAAGTCTTTTAAGGAGGCTTTTAGAACACACTGATGATGAGGAAATACAAAATAACAAATGCATGAGTTTTGTTCTCACTTGGTGTTGGCCCTCACTGTCATATTGTATCACAGTGAGTGATATTGTATCACTTCCTGTTCCTGTTTCAGAGCACAGTGGTGTTTTTGTGTAGCGTAATCTGTGTCACTCAATTAATTATAAATCTAGATGATGACTTCTTTGTGTGCTTTATTCAAAGTATATAAGATAAGATAAAACTTTAATGATCCCACAACGGGGAAATTTGTGCATTACAGCAGCTCAGTACAGAGAAAAAATGAAAAGGATGAGTAAAAACAAATAACTAAACTAAAACTAAAATAGAATAGAATAAAATAAAATAAAATAGCAAAAAACTATACACATATACATAAGCACTATATACATAAATATATATATCAATGTCAATACCCACATTTACATATACACACATATACACACATCAAAACACTATATAAAGATATCAAAATATTATATACATTTGTAGCCGGTAAGGTACACAGCATACACGGTATGCATTATATGGGTGAGTGTAATAAATAAAATGTATCTGACTGTATGGATAAAGTGATGGCAGAGGAGGTAAAGTGTCCAAGTGACTCAAGACATTATGATGTGTTGTACAGTCTAACTGCTGTTGGGATGAATGACCTGCGAAAGCGCTCCTTCCTGCAGGAGGATGTTTCAGTCTCTGACTGAAGGAGCTGCTCAGCTCACCCACGGTCTCATGCAGAGGGTGATGGGGGGGTCCATGATGGATGTCAGCTTTGCTAACATCCTCCTCTCACCCACCATCATCACAGACTCCAGAGGACATCCCAACACAGAGCTAGACCTCCGCACCAGTTTGTCGATCCTCCTTCTGTCCCTTTCGGTGCATCCACCCCCCCAGCAGGCCACTGCATAGAAAAGGGTAGATGCTACCACTGTGTCATAAAAGGTCTTTAACAGAGTCCTGCAGACACCAAAGGACCTCAGTCTCCTCAGCAGGTGGAGTCGACTCTGGCCCTTCTTATACAGGATGTCTGTGTTTGTACTCCAGTCCAGCTTGTTATTGAGATATCTGCTGAATGACTTGAAAATTATATTCACAGTGGTCACTTATACCTTTAGGAATTCACTAGCGTAGCCCCTTAACTGGCCAGGGCCCGGTGACGCCATATAAAAGTCTCTTTTATATGGCAGGCTAGACCCCATTTTTATTGACATGTCATTCGGCCAATCATGTAACTGGCTACACCAAATCACCTGACAAAGCTACATGACGCCCTCTGAGTATTATTGGCTCTGGTAAACCCATTACTTAACATAGAATAGAATAGAATAGAATGCCTTTATTGTCATTATACAGGATGTACAATGAGATTGGAGGGCCACTCCTGTTCAGTGCCATGTAACAGAAAATCAAACTCTCTAAAATAAAAATATTATGAAAATATTATAATCTAGTATGATCAATATAATCAAGAGATATACAGAAATAAACAATGTGTAAAATATACAAAAAATAGAATATATAAAAATATATACATACATTGGTGCATCTGTACATTGTAAGAAAAGTAAATATGTGTATACATATAATAATGAAGATGATGAATATTGCACTTGGTGAATGAATATTGCACTAGTGAATAAATACTGGATATTACACAATATAGGAATGTTAGATATTGTTCAGTTTGAATGATATAATATTGCACAGAGATGTGGGTGTTGCACAGTTACAGTGGGTGAGTGTGTGAGTTCAGGGTGGTGATTGCTCTGGCGAAGAAACTGTTCTTGAGTCTGTTTGTTCTGGCTTTGATGCACCTGTAGCGCCTGCCAGAGGGCAGCAGGTCAAACAGGTCAGGCCTCTGAAGTTTGTGATGTTCTGAATGCCCTGCCACTTCTCCCGTGTGTTATTGCTGGACAGATGGGACTCTATTCTCCTTCTGTAGTCCGTTTTGGCTTTTTTAATTCCTCTTTTCAGGTCAGCTCGAGCAGCACTGTACAGAGCTCTGTCGCCTGACCTGAAGGCAGCATCACGGGTTTTGAGGAGTGAACGGACCTGGCTGTTCATCCAGGGTTTCTGGTTAGGGAAAACCCGGATGTTTTTGCTGACAGTCACATTTCCGATACAGAACTTAATGTAGTCCAGTACCGTCCCTGTGAATGTTTCTAGGTCCTCGTGTTCGAATAAGTCCCAGTCTGTGTATGCAAAGCAGTCCTGTAGGTCGGAGAGTGCGTTTTCAGGCCAGGTTGTAATGGTTTTTACAGTAGGCCTGGCTCTCCGTCTGAGGGGGGTGTATGCTGGGGTGAGCAGCAGGGAAAGATGGTCGGACTGGCCGAGGTGGGGGAGGGGTTTGGCTCTGTAAGCGTGCTTAATGTTGGAGTAAACATGGTCAAGAGTGTTCTCCCCTCTTGTAGAACATTTGACATGTTGGTGGAATTTCGGGAGTACAGTCTTTAAGTTGGCCTTGTTAAAGTCTCCCGCGATAATAAGAACACCGTCGGGGTGGAGCCGCTGCTGTTCGTTAATGGCGTTCAGCAGGAGAGAGAGCGCCATGCTAACGTTAGCATCGGGAGCTATATACACAGCTGTGACGATCACTACTGTTAGCTCTCTGGGTAGAAAAAAAGGCCGACATCTTACAGACATGTACTCGAGGTCTGGGGAACAATGTTTGTCTATGATTGTTCCGTTGTTACAACCAGTCCTCATGCACGTAAATACAGAGACCCCCTCCCCTGCTCTTACCGGAGTCCTTGGTCCGATCTCCGCGTAGCAGAGTGCGGCCTGCTAGCTGCACGCTAGCATCGGGAATGTGGGGGGTTTAGCCAGGTCTCGGTGATAATCATTACACAGCAGTCACGAACATAGCGATTTACAGCCAGCTCTAACTCTAGGTTGTCCGTTTTATTTACCATGGACCTGGCGTTGGAGAGATACAGGCTCGGCAGAGGAGGCCTGTGTGGTTGGCATTTCAGCTTCAGCATAGAGCCGGACCTGCAGCCCCGCTTCTGCTTCCTCTCCCTCCGCCGTCGGCGGCGCCTTCCAGACCCGATAACAATCCACGGAGCCCCCGGCGGTCTCGCTATGTGTTCTGGGATGTTATGAGTGTAGTGAAAATCACTCGATACTGATATCTTGTGCCGGTAGCCAATGTCCACAAGATCCTGGCGTGTGTAGCAGTTGTTTGCAGAGACAAATGCACCAAAACTAACAAATATGAAATACAAAAGTACAAAAAAGAGCACCGAAAGGAAGGACTGCTCCTTTTCCAGGTGCACTGATTGTGCAGCATGTTTATTTTCTAATCCACACACACTAAATGTATTGTAGCGATCCACGCTAATGTGGACACAGGCAGTCGGTACAGAGCTCCTTTATTAGCACTCAACTCTCCCCAAACATGAACAACAAAAAAACCCCCAATTTTAATAGCTGTAAAAAACCATTCCTCCCACTACATACACTCACATACACCTAACACATCACCCCAACCACTTTGAGTGGGTGGGTCCTCCCACTTTGTGCACCCTGCCGGGCGTAGGGACTGGCTAGTAGTTTGGGGCTGGGTTGCCTGCTTCTCTGGGGCGCCGCTGGCTCGGTGCTGGTACCCGCTTGACCACACTTAGTGTCCATGTATGGTCTGTGTGCATGTGCATGGGTGTGTGACTGGCATGTATGTGTGTGTGTGTGAGTACATGATGTGTGTGTGTGTGTGTGTGCGTGTCTGCCTGCGTGTGTGCGCATGTGTGGACAGCTGGGCCTGGGTCTGTGGCTTGCCTTGGCCCCTGTGGGACACAGTTGCGGAGGGCAGGAGTTACCCCTCCCTACTGCTCCCCATTGATCATCACTGCTGCCCCTGGGGTGCGGGTGCCTGGGAGTCCTGGGGTTCGTGGCCGGATGTCTTGGCTTGGCTTTTGGCCCGCTCGCTTGGCGGCTGTGGCCTGGGGGTGGCTCGGGCCTCTTTTGCGGTGGTGGGGGCTCTCTGCTGGGTGTCGGGCGATTCCCGGGCGCCTGGGGCCTTGGGGCTGGGTTCTCGGCTCATGCTCGTGGCCAGCCTGTTGGGGGTCTACTCATTGCCTCTGGCTCTCTGGGCTCTTGCCCTTTGACCGTGGGGGCTCCGTCTGGGGTCTCCCTCCTTCCTCCTCTGGGGTGTGCGCGCACTTGCCATCAGGATGTGTGGCCTTGAGTCTTCTGAGCTCCTGGTGGGCCGTGGATGACCCGGGTCCCCTGGGTCTTTCCCTGCTTGCATCTGGATCCTGATGAGGGTGGTTGCGGCTTCTTGTCCTAATTATTGAATATGTTCCATGACAGAGGAGCACATATACATTACTACAACTACAGCAAGACTGTATGTGTATGTGTTGTTTGATCCCACAGGTATTTTACCTCTGTGACAGCTACTACGTTTCATAGGGTCCTGATCACTTGGGCCGGCAGGGTATTACCCACTTCTGAGCTCAGTGACACTACTTGAGCTGTGGCGGGGCTGCTCGTCTGGCTCTAACTGCTAATAATCCTAACATCTGCCCCGCTTCCTCTGTAATCTGATGCCGCCGGTCAGGAAGGCTCACGCAGCCGACCCCAAATTACGGCCCAATTAGTTGTAGCAGCCAGCCCCTTGATCAGTGCACTTGTTGCTGACCAGATTTCTTTTATCGGCTCGGACAGTGAGCCCAAGGGACATATGTAAAGTTGAAGTGGATTTCATATGACTAGTGTGTCCAGACAGAACCTGATGTTATAGCTTAACTTGCCTAGCTTTTTACTGTTTCATGGACTTCAAGTGTACCGTTAAGAGGGGAATAATTCTCAACGAATTATACTGACTTTTGGAGTCAAATTTTATCATGCAGGGTTCAGCTCAAGCGGTTTGCATTTAGCTCAAAATCAATTCTTAATCAATTCTTCAAAATCAACATTCTACTTAGAATTTAAATCTCAGAATCAAAATTAATCAATCACAGAGCATAACTGTCAGAATTACTAAATCTGATTCATGATGTTATACTTAAGCTGGGTTGTTGAAGAAGGGGCTTGAAAATGTCCAATTCTGTCCATAAATCCTTTTTGAAGAGACTGCATTCAAGCGAGTCACTCGGCCGAAGCGACCACACCCACAGTCCAGTCCAGTGCTGCCTCAGTGAAGTTGGGGGAAAAAGGAGAAGTCCAAAAAGAGAGATGTTAACCTTTCTCAGTTGACTATCCTTCTTTCATAATCCTTACTGTTATTCGGATGTCCTTTTTTTGAAATCCAACAGCTTAGGTACTTCCAATCTTCATCTGACGATGCAGGGAGAATCCTCACAAAGACGTTTGAGGCCAATTAAATGTCCACATCTGGATTGGCTGGGTCCAATCTGCAGACTTGTCCTGGTGCTGGGAAGGGCTCCCTAGATTCTCGACTGTTGCTCCTGTGCATCCTCTTTATATATCTTACTTCTAAGACACAGCCTATTTTCTAAACATCATCATGACAGTTATCACCCCATTCCTGATATCCTTTTAGGGTGTTTAACCCAGACATTACTTCATTTCTCATCTAATATAAGACTTTAAGTATTTTCCATTCCGGGCACATGTCTGAACATGTTTCTAACTTTGCTCTGCGCGTCTCCAGGCAACAGCTTTCAGTTCCTCATTTTACCCTTAGCTCAAGGATTTCGCAATTTTCTCAACACACTGCTCCAGCCATCATTTCTGTTACACTTACACACATCATTTGATCGTAAATCATATACTTCATTCTCTAACGGTTCTATAAGTTATGATTGTACATTCAGCACCAAGCTTAGGCTAGCAGGCGATCAAGATCTCAATCTTCACTTGACATTATTTGACAGTGTATATGTATATGCATGTATATATGTGAAAGTGTATGTATCTGTAGCTATCTATCTTCTATTTTTTTCTGTTCTCTCCCCCTTTTTTCTTTCCTTTCCATCTCTCTCTTTCTTCTCTTCCTGCCTGTCAGATCTTGCAAGAATAAATAAAATAAAAATACAATTAACAGGAACAGCCTATAAAAAACTTATAGAGCTGTTCTTGTAAAAGCAAAAATGTTTGGAACAATAGTGCAGTCGGATCATCATTCTGATTGCGAAAACTGCCAAACATGACACCCCCCCCCCCCAAAAAAAACGTTACCCCAAAGTCAACCCCTCCTACTGCCAACCCAACATCCCGTATTGTCTTCACGTTCCCACCACCACAGGAAAACCCAACACTCACACAGAACACAGCATCTAGACTTGCTACAGTATCCACACACTAAGATTTGGTTACATGTCACTAAGCTGCTCCTGGACCACACTTTTGCTGCCTGGATGTTTGACCGCTCTTCTTGGTGAAACTGTTTGATCAACATCTGCTCAAAGAGAAAACTTTGAAGCAGTCTCTGTGATTTTCTTCTACTCCGACACAGAGGTCAGAGTTCACTGCCCTCCTGTTCCTGCAGCTTTGTTTTTATTAGCCTTGGTTTAAGGGAAGAACATTTGGAGCTTTTCATATTTTATCTTTACTGTCCTTGTGTTTGTGCTGCACACACAACAAAACATGAACATGTTATTCTGTCCTGATGGTCCTGAAAAACACACACACACACACACACACACACACACACACACACACACACACACACACACACACACACACACACACACACACACACACACACACACACAGCAGTAGATATCAGCTGAGGATGAAGCAGCAACATGGAGGTCAGAATGGATCATAATCAGCTCAGTTAGCAGAGAGGTTGTTGGTATACTTCCTGTCTGTTTGTTCACCAGGGGTCTCCCTCGGCTCAGTGTCTCTGCAGCCATGAAGAAGAGTTTTCTTCAGCCTCTCTGCTCACTGTAATGTGTGTTTACAGTTGTCTCTGCCAGTTATGTTCGTATTTATTTATGTAGAATTTCACAAATATTATTTTATTGAATTTACCTGACGTGTTTGTGTAGCTCCGGTTGGTGTGCGGAACCTTTCTTTTGTTATTGTTTTCTGTACCCCTACGTTTAGTTTTCTCGGACAACTCCTTTATAAGGAGCAGTCTCGCGCTCACTCTCCCCCTTCTTCCTGTGGCATTCGGCGGGAGCGGTGAGTGAACGTTTAGGAAGTTTAGTAATCATAAATCCAGCTGTACTAGACAACAATGTCTTTGTGTGTTTTGTTTGTGTAGGGGCTTAAAGCGATCGTCACCAACCAGACTGTGATGCTTTGTTTACTGTTTGGTCAGAAATAAAAGGAGATCGTGTCGTGTATTTTTATCTTGATGACATCAGTATTTTATATCAATATTTTTATATCATGTATTGTCATATATATTAATCACACACTCTAATTAATGGTCACATTATATATTATTTGTCACCTATATTGTCACTCACACACTGAAGCTCTGCATGCTGTAGGTGGCTGAGGCCTCTGCCGCGACCTGGGATTTTTCCATTAAGTAATGCTAGCCCCCACCTTTGTGAGGAGCTTCACCTTTTACACAGTGCACTTTTGACCCAGCTTCTCCCGAGGGGAGGGCGAGTAGCCGGAGTGAGTCCTGAAAGGGAGGAGTAGAGGCGCACCTGGACTCCTTCCGTGGGAAAGTTGGGTGTCTTGCTAGCCCCCGAGAACAATTCATAGAACTGTTGCCTAAAGAGCATCTTAATATGTCCCCTCCGCCTGATAACAGCTGGAGGAGGTGTGAGGTTGGTCTATAAAAGGCAGAGGCAAAGTTTGGAGGGAGCGCTCTTCTTTGCTCTTCCTCTCACCCGTGTTTGCAGCGGCTGCAGGCTCTCACTCCCGAGAGGGCTTCTGTTTTTTTATACTCTGTTAAACTCTGGACGTTTATTTCTTTGCTTTTCTACCACCTTGCAACAGCACAAGGCACTCACTCTCGGGAGGCTTTTTGCTTTCTTGCATTTTGTTTAACTTTTTGCTATCTTGTACTTTGTTTAACTTTGTGCTTCAATAAATCCTGGAAACGAAACCTGCTCATCTCCAGTGAGTTTCTGTGAAGTGTGGAGTTTTTTTCAAGGTGCATTTGCTCCCATTGGTCTCCCCTCCGCCTGGTAAGAGCAACAGGGGGAGAGAGCCGCAAAAAAACCCGACATCTTGGCGACCACGAAGGGACTCCGAGATAAGAACAGCTGGAGAGGTACCTAGGGTTTGGACGGAGCCTCACGTCGCCACGGAGAACACCAAAAGCGCGCAAAAGTAAGTAAAGCAGTTTTCTGCATCATTGGTGTCGTCCGTGTGACAGTGAGACTTCCGCCCAAGTTCCTGGTTACACTTTCAAAATAAAACAGCTGTCTTGCTCTGGATAAAGAATTTGTAAAAATTTAAGGGTTTTGTGGTCGGCTATTTTGAGTTAAAATGGTCTAATCTGGATAAAAGGAGACTCCTGGATTGAGCAGGTGTTGTGTCTGGGGTTTTTATTGCATGGCTGAACTCTGAATGCGTGTTGTGAGTGAGATCGCAGCTGTGAATGGTGTTTGTCTTGTCTGTTCGTCTTGTCGTATCTGTTCTGGGGGTATTTATTGAATAGCGCTGAAGAGAATAAAGTGATAGGTCCTCGCGGAGATTTACCGCTGAGAATTTTCCGCTCCAACCTTATCTTGGGCCGGACGAGCTCAGGCCGCTATCTGCCCGAGAGATATTGCCCAGGTCGTGTATCGGAAGTAAGCTATTGGGGGTCCCATGATTAATATTTTGAGACCTTTGCTGTAACAATGCACTGAAGATTCGGCCTGGAGGATTCACTGTTTGAAAAAAAGGAAGAAGAAGAAGAAGAAGAAGAAGAAGAAACAGCCTTTATTGTCCCACAGAGGGGAAATTTGGGTGTAACAGCAGCCGCAGTTATTATAAATATAAATAAAGATATAATAATTCACACTATTAAGAAAAGAATATATATAAAATCAACAAACAATATTAACCTTAATACTACTAATAATAATAACACTATATACAATGTACATGATGTGCCTGTGTGTTGAGCCTTAACAGGCCGGACTATTTACAGTATATTATATATTATCCTACATTGTGTAGGCTATTGTGGTTTTTGTTGGGAGCAGTGATGGTTATAAAGTCTTACAGCTGCTGGGAGGAAGGATCTGCGGTAACGCTCCTTTGTGCATTTAGGATGCAGCAGTCTGTCACTGAAGGAGCTCTCCAGCTCAGCAACAGTTTCATGCATGGGATGGGAGACCTTGTCCATCAGTGATGTTATTTTGGTCAGAGTCCTTCTGTCTCCCACCACCTGCACTGAGTCGAGAGGACATCCTAGGACAGAGCTGGCTTTCCTGATGAGCTTGTCTATCCTCTTCCTCTCAGCTGTAGACAAGCTGCTGCTCCAACATACTGCTGCATAGAAGATGGCTGATGCCACCACAGAGTCATAGAAGGTCTTCAGGAGTGTCCCCTGCACTCCAAAAGACCTCAGCCTTCTCAGCAGGTAGAGTCTGCTCTGACCCTTCCTGTAGAGCGCATCAGTGTTATGAGTCCAGTCCAGTTTATTGTTTAGGTGAACACCCAGGTACTTATAAGAGTCCACTATCTCAATGTCCACTCCCTGGATGTTCACCGGTGTCCGTGTGGTGGGTCTGCGCCTGCGGAAATCCACCACCAGCTCCTTGGTTTTAGCGGCGTTGATCAGGAGGTGGTTCCGCTGGCACCAGTCCACAAAGTCCTGAGTCCACTGTCTGTACTCTGAGTCATCCTCACCTGTGATGAGGCCAACTATGGCAGAGTCGTCAGAGAACTTCTGCAGATGGCAGCGTGGGGAGTTGATGGAGAAGTCTGCAGTGTAGAGGGTGAAGAGGAACGGTGCCAGCACAGTTCCCTGTGGGGCCCCTGTACTGCAGACCAGCCTGTCAGAGACACAGCCCTGTGTCCTCACGTACTGTGGGCGGTCAGTGAGGTAGTCCAGTATCCACTCGGAGATGTGGTGGTCCACTCCTGACAGTTCCAGCTTGTCTCTCAGAAGTCCTGGCTGGATGGTGTTAAAAGCACTGGAGAAATCAAAGAACATGATCCTCACAGTGCTTCCAGGCTTCTCCAGGTGGGTCAGAGCTCGGTGCAGGAGGTAGATGATGGCGTCATCCACCCCGATGCCAGGCCGGTAGGCGAACTGCAGCGGGTCCAACGAAGACGACACCATGAGGCGTAGATGGTTGAGGACCAGCCTCTCGAGGGTCTTCATTAGATGCGATGTCAGGGCTACCGGCCTGTAGCTGCTGAGATCCTTTGGATGTTTGGTCTTTGGTACCGGTACCACACAGGAGGTCTTCCACAGTTGTGGTACTTTCCCCAGCTTCAAGCTCAGGTTGAACATGTATCCCATGATGCCACACAGCTGATCTGCGCAGCACCTCAGGAGCCTGGAGCTGATGCCGTCTGGACCAGCAGCCTTTCGCACCTTGATCTTACGTAGCTCCTTCCTCAAGTGATGAGTTGAGAGGGACAAGATGGAGGTGGGGGATGGGGGTTGTGAGATGGAGTCCTCAGAAGTGACGGGGGTGGGTGATGGCTGAGAGCTGAGAGGTGTGAGGGTCCCAAGAAGAAGAAAGGTTGGCAGTCATTAAAGATGGTGGGGCTGACAGCAGGGGGGACTGTGCTGGGGGAGGGGTGGGTGGGTGGCTGGTCAAACCTGTTAAAGAACTGGTTCAGGTTGTTAACCCACTAAGTTTCCCACAACCCTAGGGCTTGGTTTGTGGCCTGAAATTGAGTTCAAACTCCTCCAAACCCCACTGATGTTGCTCTGCTGTAGCTGGTCCTCCATCTTCTTCCTGTAGATGTTTTTTCCATCCCTGATTTTCCTTCTCAGATCCTTCTGCACGGCTCTCAGCTCCTCCTTATTTCCTGATCTAAAGGCTCTCTTCTTCTCCTTCAGGAGAGCCTTTATTTCAGAGTTGATCCAGGGTTTGTTGTTTGAAAAACACCGTACCCTCCTGGTGGGCACAGTGTTTTCCACGCAGAAATTGATGTAATCAGTGATGCAGTCCGTGATGCTGTCGATGTCCTCCCCATGAGGGGCACAAAGCTCTTCCCACACAGTGGAGCTAAAGCAGTCTCTCAGAGCTTCTTCAGTCTCCTCAGACCATTTCTTCACTGTGTGTGTCACAACTGGTTCTCTGTGTACCAAGGGTTTGTACACAGGCTGGAGATGAACCAGGTTGTGACCTGAGCCCCCCAGGGGAGGCAGAGGTGATGAGCTGTATGCCTCCTTGATGTTGGCATACAGTAGATCCAGTGTGTTGGTATTCCTGGTGTGGCAGGTGACATACTGGGTGAAGGTGGGGAGAGTGGAGGACAGGGAGACGTGGTTAAAGTCCCCTGAGATCAGAAAGAGGGCCTGTGGGTGCTGTGTTTGGAGTCTGCTGGTAGTAGCATGGAGGACATCGCAGGCTGCAGCAGCGTTAGCAGAGGGCGGCACATACACAGTTATCACAATAACATGTGATAACTGATAAAGCGATCGTCACCAACCAGACTGTGATGTTTTGTTTACTGTTTGGTCAGAAATAAAAGGAGATCGCCTCCAAATCACGTCGGTGGCCTGATCTGATCATTGATGCACACAACGCAGAGAGCTGTAGAAGCCACCGGTTACATGAGCTCAGCAGGAACTTCCTGCTAACACAAACTAAAATGAGCCAAAGCAACCAGAACATTTCCCCCCTCTGCAGCCCTGTTAGCAGGGTGAAGGCGCCGTCTGCTGGTGGCATCAGTGTTCACATGAAGACTTTGAGCAGCTGCAGCAAACACACATTCAAATATGTGCAAGATCACACTGACAGTTTGTTCACAGCACTCAACCTGTAACACTGATGCTGCATTCAGGGACCACGGCAAACATGGGAGAGTCTACAAAGATCCTGAAACACTTCAGAGCTGGAAAATGTGGAGGAAGTTTCCCTGTGATGGTTTCAGACATCACAGATATTTATTTCATGACTCAATGAAAACATGTCCAACTAAAAGAAACTGGACTCATGTCTCTGTGATGGTTCAGAGAAGAAAGGTCAAAGGTCACTGACTGCTAAATGTGAGTTTGCTGCAGCTGCAGGAACACTGGTTTGATCCTCAAACACATCAGGAGCAGCTGCTCCATCAGAAACACCACAGAAGAAGAACAACACTGGATCAGGTCAAAGGTCAGCAGCTGTTTTTATCTGCATTGATCTCACAGGGACAGTGCATGTTCATGGACATCAATATAAACATAGAAGATGGAAAGCTGCCAGATTGGAGCTAAACTGCTCATTTCCATCTGTAGTCCCTGGGCAGGTCACATGACTCTATCCAACATCCCAAAGACACACAGACACACAAGAAAAGCCAGAGACACAAAGACAAATGTCAACAATCATCATAGTGAGTTAAAGTGATCACAGGTCTGCTTTGTTGGAGATGAGCCTTCAAAGTGGAACATGTGGAGGGTTCCTTTATTACTACGACGGCGTGTTAGGACCACTGAAGGCCACGCCCCTCTGCTCATGTGATCAAGGTGTTGTTGTAGGAAGACCAATGTGAGAACGCTCCTCTTCCTCAGAGCATCCACCTGTGCTTCCTCTCCTCTCTCCTCCACCTGTTCCAGTGAGGGAACGTCCTCCATGATGGAGGAGCTGCTGGAAAGTGCTGAGAGTTTCCTCCAGAGTGAGACCTCTGTCACAGTTCAGAGGATCTACGGCAGCAGAGACCTTCACGGACACTAAAAGGCTCAAACACACAACAACAACATCACACTGACTCCACTCTGACATCACTGATCAATAATCAAAGAACAAACAGATCAAACTGATTGATCAGCCATCAGAGGAGTCGGATCAATGGAGCTGCTTCTGTTCCTGATGATCCCTGTTTGATCCTGGACCTGAGCTCTGCCTGCAGAGGAGACACAAGACAGTCAGAGACACACACACACAGAGACACACACACACACACACACACACACACACACACACACACACACACACACACACACACACACACACACACAGAGACACACACACACACACACACAGAGACACACACACACACACACACACAGACACACACACACACACACACACACACACACACAGAGAAACACACACACACACACACACACACACACACACACACACACAGAGAAACACACACACACACACACACACACCTTTGACTTTGAGCATCACTGTTTTCCCTCTGATCCAGATGTTCCTGCTGTAGACGTCACATCTGTATGTCCCACTGTCTCTCTCTGTGGGGAGTCTCAGGGTCAGACTGAGGTCTCCAGTTTTCAGCAGGTCTTCATTCATCTTCGTTCGGTCTCTGTAATCCTGGTGCTGTTTGAGAGGCTGGTCAGAGCCGCTCTGATACACGTGGACAGTGTTGTATTCAGGTTCAGTGCGTCCCCACCCCACTCTAACATCTCCAGGCAGGTTTCCTGTGGTTCTGAAGGGCAGCTGGACAGACTCCGCCCCCTCCTCCACCTCCACCTGACAGACTGAGAGAACACAAACACAACATGAGCTGTACAAAGTGTGATTGGTGCTCCCAGAGCAGCATCATGTGACTCTTGTTGTGCACAGAATGAAGCGATGGAGTGGCGCCTCCTTCAGGCAGAAACAGCTCATGGAGATCAATAATGATTCCAGCAAAAACAAGAGTGGAGCTGCAAATAAGGGCGAGAGGAACGCGGCAGAAAAGGGTTGATGTGTGAATTGAGAACTTGATGGATTTCTTGGAGCACTAAAATCAGAGCTGCTTCTATTTCTAATATGACAGCTGGACATTAGAGCTGCAACACTTTGAATGGAGCCAGAAAAACAGGAAAGTCTCCAAGTGCATTGAGCTCTGACACTGTCACACCATGAAGGAGACGTGGAAATCACTGTTTCCACTGATCACAGTCACATCAATTCTATTGATGGAAGATTGTGGGATCAATAGACTGATGGCTTTCTCCTCTGGGATCTATCAGCTGCAGATCCAGCAGTGTCAAACAGACTTGGCAGCAGATCAGGACCAAACACAAACACACTGACACTTTGTGTTGATCAGCAGCTGCAGGTAAACTGCAGCAACACTGCCACTCAGACAGTTTCTCTCTACCTGCAGGGCTTCCTTCCTGCTGTCAGTCACAGACGGATCAACAGGTTGTGGATAGAAAGCAGATTCCTTCAGCAGAGGATCCATATCACACTGGAAGCATGTGGTGGGGAAAAGAATGGCTGAAAATGGGACACTTTGAGCCCATTGGAAGCTGAAACTCTGAACAGAAGCTGCTGCAGACCAGCTCATGTGTTCAGCATCAGTGACCATGGTGAGGACTTTCACAATAAAGGAGGCCCACACTCTGTCTTTTCCCGGCCCCGCGCTCTCGGACACCGGTTTCCCCGATAATCCCGTCCCATCCAGAGACGGCGTCGTTATTGGGCCATATAATAAAGGCCCAAATGAGCCCAGAGCACTTCCTGTGTGTGACTGAGCCTCACTCTCTGCCCACTTTCCTGTCTCCTCTCTGCAGCCATATAATAAAGGCAACAATGTGTCCAATAGAAATGTTTGCAGACACAAAGTCACACAGCAGCTAACATTAGAGTGTGTGTCAGTGCAGTCTGCTGGCTTTAAGCACACAAACATTACAGCTGCTACAATCTCACAAAGAGCTGTGACAGCAGAGAAAGAGAGAAAGAAAATCCTCCAAATATCAATCTACAAATAGAAATCCATCCATTCTGGGACATGTGAGGCTCACATTAATATGTCTTAAAGTGGGAGATGAAGAAATGATTCCAGGGCCCAAATCATGGAGACAAACATCAATCCACAGCTCAGTTTGTTTCCTGGCTCTAAAGTGGGAATATGTGAGTGTGAGGAGCAAATAAAGCTCATTTCCTTTTCCTGTCTTTCCTCCAGCAGCCTCAGCTTCTTCCTCTTTCCCCTGTCTTCTTCTGCAGACAGCTCCTCTGGAGCTTCAAGCTGCTTCTCTTTAGAAGGACACCTACAAACCTTTGCATCCAGCCACAAAGACCCCATGGGCTCCTCTGGATCAGCAAACAGCATTTTCACTCTCATTCCTGTTGGCCTTCACAATAAAAGCCTCAGATTGATGGCTGCTCCACCCTGACCTTTGACACCATCCAAATGAGTGGATCAAAGTGTTTGAATGATCTGAGCAGCTTTCAAACTCTTGGTGTTTCTACATTTAGATTGATTTGGACTCAACGAGCAAAACTATTGATTTGATCCAAACTAAAATCCTGCAGAGGATTTGATTGGAATTGATGATCATTGAAACTCATTTTTAATCGTCTTCTTAGTTCATTTAAACGCACAGTTGCTCCGCCCACATTTTTGGCTTGGAGAGAAAAACATCAAAGAATTTAGATTATTTGAAGGAACTGAAAATAGATTCAAACTAAAAGCTTTGAGAGAACAAACATGACCTCTGACCTTTGACCTGCATCTACAGCACTCACCTCTGACTCTCAGCTCCACCTGTTTCCTCAGCAGGATGTTTCCCTCCCTGCTGTAGACGGTGCAGGTGTAGGTCCTGTTGTCTCCATCTGTGGGGAGTTTCAGGGTCAGACTGAGGTCTCCAGTTTTCAGCAGGTCTTCATTCATCTTCGTTCGGTCTCTGTAAGCCTGGTGCTGTTCTTCAGGCTGGTCAGAGCCGCTCTGATACACGTGGACCATCATGTTGTAATTGTCCTCCATCCACTCCACTTTAGCATCTTGAGGCAGGTCAAGTGTGGTTCTGATGGGCAGCTGGACAGTCTCCACCCCGTCCTCCACCTCCACCTGGGGGACTGAGAGGACAACAAAGCACAACATGAGCTTGGATGGAGACATTTGTGTTGCCTCTAACAGGCTGAATGTTGCTGCTTCACTGGGAGCTCACTGTTAGATAGAAAGTGGTCAGTGTGAAGAGGAGACGCAGCAGAAAGATGAAGACTGACAGGAAGAAAGCAGTGAACAGACTGTTGGAGCTGCTGTTAGTGGGACAGGACTTTATTGAGTCTGTGAGGAGCAGATTGGACTTGATGAAGCAGAGAAACACAGTCTGAGTGTTTGTGTCACACTCACTTCATCACACAGCTCAATGTGAGAACATTTGGAACAATCTGATAGAAGCGTTCCTTTAGTCAAAGCAGCAAGAAAACACTATGAAAACACCTGACTGCACACAAAACTGCAGTACTGCCAAACTGTAGAGAAAGGATCCAAAGTCAAAGTAGTTATTGTGCACAAACATGTTGGCATCAGTGTGATATGGAGCAATATTACTGCTGCACATGTTTCTATGGTGTTGAATGTGCAGTAATGCATCATATTCTATCCAATCAGATGTTTGTAGTGGCTGTCCTGTGAGGAGCAGCAGGTCTAAACAAACTGCTGTTAATGAGCTCACAAACACAGGCCTACAGCTGGATTTAAAACAGTAGATTCAATGTGAAATCCAAACTCACAGCTGGATTCAAAGGCTGAGCTCTGTGTGACATGGTTACCTGTCAGTATCTACAGGGGGGTTCAAATATGAAGGAAACATGAAGGTGGTGGATCAGAAACACAGCTGCTTCAACTTTGGACATTCAGCCAACCAAGTGATTTCTCACAGATGTTAATGTGAAAGTGCTGCTGAGCCTCCACCTGTTCAACTTCCTGTTTGATGAAAGCGGCCGTGGCAGGAGCTGACGTCTCCTCTCCATCATGGAGGCTTTCTTTGCTAACGTGCTGAAGGAGCGATTCAGACCTTCTTCACGCTGCACTCTGACTCCTCTACATCACACATGCTGGCAGGAGGAGGAAGCTGTTACCATGGACACTCTCACAGACTCCTGTACCTGCTGATGCTGCTCTGTTTGCACACAAGACGAGCATTCAGAGGAGCATCCAGCTCTGACCTATCAGGAGACACAGTCCTCACGCTGAACATCACCTGTATATATATTTGAAGTGCTCCAACTTTATTAACAGAGACAAAGATGTTCATCAGCTGCTGTTTGTAACATCTGTAATGATCACATGAACTGTATTCATCCTCTGAGTGAACTGAGAGCTGCTGAAACATGTGAAACTCACTGATTGATGTGAGTCTCTCACTGAAACTGCACACCGAGCTACACAAATCTAACATCTGTGTGGAGCAAACCCAGAGAAGCTGCTGATCAGAGCTCCTGAGTCCTGCAGATTCAGAGCACGATGACCTTCAGACACAGAAAGACGTGATGATGAAGTCACAGACAGACGCAGGCTTTCAGAGACGGTTAGATTTGGAATGTAGACACCTGCCTGTTCACCATGAGCAATGAGACCATTTAAGGTCAGCTCCACCTCCAGAACCAAAGACTCCTATTTAACACCACTCAACTCCTCACTCACCACACAGCATAAAGGCACAGCTGTCCAATCATGCTGCTCCATGACAGCCACTAGATGGCACTGCTCAAGAGGCTGATATTGCATTTGGCACACATGATCTCATTAATGCTGGTCTCAGATGACTGACCTGAAGATCACTGAGCATGGAGATCCTCCTGTCACAATCCTTATAAAGTGTGGATCCATACAAAACAACAAACTAAGTGCTGAAATTACAATCGAGGAGGTTAAATAAACTAAAAAACAATAAATCACCAGGAAGTGATGGATACCCTGCAGAGTGGTATAAAATCTTTAGAGAGGAGCTACTTCTAGCATCCTTTAATTGGACTCTGTAAAATGGAAAAATACCTCCATCTTGGACAGAGGCAATAATCACAGTTATACTGAAACCAGGGAAAGATAAAGAACTCTGTGCAAGTTATAGTCCAATCTCATTATTAAATGTGGACTATAAAATATACACAAGAATAATATCCAAAAGATTGAACTCACTTATATCAGAAAGAACAGTGGAAGACCAAACCGGTTTTATACAAGACAGACACATGATAATATTAGGAGAACGTTATATGTGGTAAACCAAGCAAGGAAAAATAAAAGGAGCACCATATTAGTAAGCACTGATGCTGAGAAAGCATTTGATTGTGTCAATTGAGGAATTTTTATACAGTGTATTAGAAAGATTTTGGTTTAATAACAAATCAATACAACTTATTAAGACGCTTAATCAGCAGCTGACAGCTAGGGTCAAAATTAATGGAAACTTGACAGACAGAGTCAAATTGCAGAGATCAACAAGGTAAGGATGCTGTCTGTCACCCACACTTTCTGATCCCTTCATAGAGCCTATAGCACAAGCTATTACACAAGACCAAGATATCATAGGAGTGAGGGTGAATGGAATAGAACAAAAAATAGGACTTTTCACAGATGATGTCATAGTTTATCTCGAACAACCAAGTAGATCTCTGCCTATATTGATGTCACTACTAGGAAAGTTTGGACAATAATACACTGTAAAATAAATATTAACAAGACAAACATTAAACTACAACCCACCAAAAGAAATACTAGAGTGATTTAACTCTAATTGGAAACTAAAGAAAATTGAATATCTAGGGGTCCAGATAACAGATTATCTAAGCTGTATAAAGCAAATTATGGCAAGTTGAATGAAGAAATACTAAAAGACATTGAAAAGTGGACCATTTTATAGCTAGATCTCAGCTCAAAAGTTGAAATAATCAAAATGAATGTTCTGCCAAGGCTTCTGTATCTGTTCCAGTCCCTACCAGTAGAGGTCCCCAGTCCCAATTCAATAACTGCAATAAAATAATAACAAGGCTTATTTGGAAGGGCAAAAAGCCTAGAATAAGACTGGAGACTCTTCAGCTATTGTTGGATATTTTTATCATCTGATACTGGTATTTTACTATATCATTTATTAGTACCTATATTAATCTGAATTAATGGTCACAGTATATATTATTTGTCACCTATATTGTCACTCACACACTGGAACACTGCATGCTTTAGGTGAGTGGAAAGGACTGACGCCTGCTCAGCCAGGGCCTTGGGTTTTTCCACTAGTAGAACTGCACTCATATTTAGAGGCTCACCTTTGTACACAGTGCACTTTTGACACAGCATTGCCAGTGTGGAGGTCAAGTAGGTAGTGCTCCAGTGGGAGGTATTTTCACGTGGGAAAGTTGGTTGTTTTGGCACCCCCCAGAGAACAAGTCATGGAGCTGTTGCATGAGGATCGAACTAGTACGGTTCATAGTGGATTGGGAGCATCCTTCTATGCCCACTGGCCCTGATAACAGCAGGGGGAGGTGTGAGTTTGGGCAATAAAAGGCAGTGGTAAAGTTGGGAGGGGGGCACTTTCTGCTCTTCCTCTCTCCTCTTTGCAGCAGCTCCAAGGCACTCACTCCTGGGAGGGCTTTTTGCTTTCTTGAACTCTGTTTAACTCTGGACTTCTACTTCTTCTTTCACCCCACTTTATTCACTGTTTTCACTCATTACTTTCTTCCACTCTTTTGTACTTTACTTCTCCCTTCTTACTTTTTAACTTCACTCACTTACGGTCCTTTCCTCTCCTCCTACTCTTTTTGTTCCCGCATCTTTCTCTGTCTGTGTGTGTGTGTGTGTGTTTCTCAGTCTCAACTATGTTACTGTCTGTGTTTTGTGTAACTAAGATGTCTAATAAACAGCCTGCACTGGAACCTGTTCATCCCAGTGATTTACTGGAAACTTTGGCTTTAATGGGGTTGGAATTTTCGGCCAAAAGGAGCATGGAGACCCTTAAAAATTTTACCAACACTACCAAAAGAGGAAGGAGGGATGGGACTCCCCAACCTCAGAAAATACTTTTATGCAGCCCAACTAAGATATATAGTAGGTTGGTGTAATACAAGCTATTTTGTGGAAAGAAATAGAATAAGAACATGCAGGATGCCCAATACAGAACATTATAGGAGATCAAGGAATGTACAAAAAGGCAGAAAAGCAAATAGATCCTATTACAAACTTTGCGCTGAAATTGTGGTTCCACATTATAAGAGAATATAAGATCCAGAAGGATGCTAAACTATTAAAATGGGTAGCATATGACAGTAATTTTATACTGCCTAAACATGACAATGGATTTAAACAGTGGACAAATACGGGAATCACAGCGTGGTGCATTTTGTTGAAAGACGGAGGGCTGGAGAGTTTCCAAAATATTAAAGAAACAAGAATGAATTTTATAGATACCTACAACTTAGAGCTTATTATATGAAAGAGATCAGGACAGACCAACCAGGGAAGTACACCAAATAATCCAAACAATAATCAACACCTATGAAGAAAGTAAAGTTAGAGTCATATCCAGGCTATATAAAAACTTGCTCATAAACAGATCCTCCACCAAATACATAAAAGAAAAATGGGAATCAGAATTTAACATAAAAATCACAGATGAAGAATGGCTAAACATGTGGAGGTTCCATACCACAACCACAAATTCAAGGATCTGGAGGGAATTATCCTGGAAAAATGTAATACTTTTTATCTCACCCAAGATCAAAAGTAAACAGTTAAACAAAGTGTACCCTGCTGGCGAGACCGTGGAAAATTAGAGGCAGATCTGACACACACCTTTTGGAAATGAGATAAAATAACGCAATTTTGGAAGATGTTAAGTAATTTGCTCCTGAAAATACTTGGTTACAAGATTCCTATGACCTGTACCACATTATACCTGTGTAATGTTCCTGAAGAAAGTATGCAAAAACGGACAGATATTTGGTTAATATACTACTAGTAGCTGGTAAAAAGGCAATTACAAGGAAATGGGAAAAAAAGACCCTCCTACTATGGACCAATGGATACAGACGGTAGAAGAAATTCAACTTATGGAAAAGATAACACACCGCTTAAAGCTACAAGAAGACCAACAACAAAAGAAATGGTCAAAATGGACACGATACAGAACAGCAACAAAGAACCCAGGACAATCTTGATTGAATAAACAAAAAGAGGAACATGGACTTTTGCTTGGACTGCTGCTCCCAACTGCTGACTATGGTTATATGTAAATGCATGTTTTGTTTGTAACAATTTGTTCTAACTGATTATATAAATATGATTATAAAAATAAAGTGGAAAAAAAAGGTGTGGATGCAGTCTGTGTTTCACAGCTGCAGACTGGATGGGATAAATCAGCTTTGGGATCAGAACCAGAGGCTGGAGTAAGTCTCCATAACCTGCAGCCTCTGTGTCAGGCTCCCTGAGTGATGCAGATCCACCTGCCAGGATTGACCCGCTAAACGCTCGATCGCTAGTGAACAAATCTTTGGTCTTAAAGCATTTCTTCAGGTCCCGAGTATTGGATTCTCTCTGAGTGACTGAGAGGTGGCTGAATGTTGGAGAGTCCAGCACCTTCACTGACCTTTGACCCCATGATTGCTGCTAACTGCCTGTAGATGTGAGGTCGAGGAGGCGGAATAACGAGCATCTTTAAATGTGAGCAGCTCTCATCCTGATCCAGCAGCTCTGAACTGAGCGTGTTGGAGCTGCGTCGCTCTCAGAGCTGTTTGTGTGTCAGCCTCCAAATATAATCAGGACTTTCTGATCTCCTGGCTGAAGTGATGCCTTCATATGACCATATCCTCATTGCTGGGATGTCAGTGTTCATGTGTGTTCTCCTAACTGTTAAGTTCTATTATCCTTCTGCGCATGTGTCGGAGGGGGGTTTGGGAGTGTGCGGGGGGAGCTGGGTTGGTGTGTTTTATGTGTGGTTGATGGCAACCATTAAAGTGTGTACTCTAACGTCAGTGATGTGGTTATTGAGGCAACATTGGTAGCAGAGGATGGCCGCTGCTGGGAATTACAAAGTTCCTCCATCGTTCGATGAGAAGACATCTTACGAAAGTTGGAAAAATGAGATTGAAATCTGGAGACTCGTTACAGACTTGGACAAAAAGACGCAGGCTCTAGCGGTTACCCTGTCGCTATCAGGAAGAGCTAAGGAAAGCGCGCTGGAAATCGCGGCGCAAGACCTCAACGCCAATACGGGAATGACTGTTCTTTTGACCAAGCTGGACTCAGTGTTTTTAAAAGAAGAAAAGGATCGACAGTACGAGGCTTACACGGAGTTTGATCGGATCAACAGACAGGGCGACACATTCATGATGGATTACATTATCGAATTTGAACGGCGATACAACAAGTTACGTAAGTTCAAAATGGAACTGCCAGATGCAGTGTTAGCATTCAAGCTCCTAGACACCGCAGGGCTAAACGTTAAAGACAAACAGCTAGCTCTAACCGCCTGTTCCACCGTTACTTTTACAAACATGAAGTCGGCCTTGGAAAGAATTTTTGGCGATAACGGCTGTTCGCCACTAGAGGGCGACGCCGCCTTCTTCACCAAATACACAGGCAAACGTGAACGGAGTTCTAACTCAGAGCAAAGCCCAAGAATAGCTGCAGGAACTAATCCACTTGACAAATACGGGAGAAGAACTAAATGTGCAATATGCCAAAGTACTTATCACTGGGCAAAGGACTGCCCCAACAAAAGAGAACATGTGAAACTAACAAATGTTGAGGGATCAAAAGATGATGTGGAAGAATGTAACATTACTCTGTTTTCAAATGAATCCTTTTCTGATGCACACATTTTCATGGTAGAAGCTTTAGGATCTGCTGTGATTGACACTGCCTGTACAAGAACTGTGTGTGGTGAAAAATGGCTTGCAGATTATGTAAGTAGACTACCCCAGAGAGAATTATTAAAAATTAAAGATGAAAAGAGTGCAAAACCCTTCCGGTTTGGGGATGGAAAAATTGTGCAATCCATAAGAAAAGTGACCATTCAGGCAAAAATTGGAGAAACTAGATGCAAAATAGAGACAGAAGTGGTTCCAGCAGATATACCGATGCTTTTGAGCAAAACATCATTGAAGAGAGCAAGTCCTGTTTTGGACATTGCTCAAGACAAGGCAACAATGTTTGACCAACCTTTAAAATTCGAACTGACATCTTCTGGACATTATTGTGTAAGCTTAAGAAAGGAAAGGAACAACAATGAAAGTCAAACTGAAAAAAGCGAGACACCAAATGATGAAGATGAAATTCTCATCGTGACAGAAAACATGACAACAAAGGAAAAAAAAGCAGTACTGCTAAAGCTGCATAAACAATTTGGGCATGCCTCAGTTGACAGATTACAGAAACTCTTGTCCTGCTCAGGCAACATTGATGATGAAAGCGTTACAATCCTGAAGGAAATTGTGGAAAACTGTGAAATATGCATTCGATACAGTAAACCAAAACACAAACCTGCAGTGGGTTTACCCATGACTACAACATACAATGAAACCGTAGCTGTGGACCTGCATGAGCTTGATCCAGGACTGTGGTATCTACATGCCATTGATCATTTTACAAGGTTCAGTGCAGGAAGTATCATCACCACGAAAAGACCCAAAGAGATAGTGAAGCACTTTATTCACTGCTGGATAAGCATTCATGGTCCACCACGCAGATTATTCAGTGACAATGGAGGTGAATTTAACAATGAAGAAATAAGAGACATGGCTGAACATTTTAACACTGAGGTTAAAACCACTGCAGGATACAGTCCATGGAGCAACGGCCTCCTGGAAAGACACAATCAGATCCTCACTGAAATGTTACTCAAGGTAAAGAGAGACAACAAATGTGACTGGAAACTGGCTCTGGACTGGGCTTTGATGGCAAAAACTTGCATGCACAATGTACACGGCTACAGCCCCTATCAACTTGTCTTTGGACAAAACCCAAACCTACGTTCAGTCCTAACTGATAGACCTCCAGCATTGGAAACTAATGTCAATACATGGATGGGTCATCAGACTGCAACACTGCATTGCATGAGAAAGGCTTTTGCTGAGGCTGAATGTTCTGAGAGGATACGAAGAGCCCTTCGAAAACAGCTGCGGCCCACGCATGAAAAATATGAAACAGGAGACAAAGTCTATTATAAACGTACAGACTGTCAGGAGTGGAAAGGTCCAGGCGTGGTTATTGGCCAAGATGGCGTAGTAATATTTGTCAGGCATGGTGGAACATATGTCAGAGTACACCAGTCTAAGCTAAGAAAAGTGAATGCAACACAAGAAAAACAGGAAGAAACTAAGAAGGAAAATCTGATCAAAATGGAAGAAAAAAACTTTTGAAACACCAGCAGCAGTTCTTGATTTTGAAAGCGAACATGAGGAGGTGACATCAACAAGGGATGAACCACATCGCACTACAGAAAACAGCGAATCCTCCTGTGAATCAGGACAGCCTGGAGAGGGTGATCTCCCACTGGCACACTCAACAACCATCAGTGAAGAACTGAAACTGAAAGCGGGACAAGTAGTTAAATATACAGACAAAGAAACAGAACAAAAATATTCTGGAAGAATAACCAGCCGGGCAGGAAAGGCCAGTGGGAAACACAGAAACTGGTACAATTTGGAATACAGTGAGCCAGAGGAAAAAGCTGGATCCACAGGATCAGTTGATATGGGACAGGTAAACAACCTTGAAATAGTTGAAAATGTCAAGTCAAACACCGACAGCAACAGAGATGAAATATTAGTGGTGAACGAGGATATTTTCTCACATGCCAAACAAACTGAACTTGACAACTGGAAAACAAACAATGTATTTACAGTGGAAAAGGATGAAGGTCAGAAATGCATATCAACGAGATGGGTGTGCACACTCAAGAAAACACAAGTGGGAATTGTACCCAAAGCTAGACTGGTTGCAAGAGGCTTTGAAGAAATAAACACTCAGGATCTTCCTAAAGATTCACCCACTTGTTTCTCCGAATCCCTGAAGATGGTCATAGCCGTCATATGTCAAAATAAATGGAAAATGAACTCCATGGACATCAAGGCAGCCTTCTTGCAAGGTAAAGATTTAACCCGGGATGTGTATATCCGTCCACCTCAAGAGGCAAAAAGTGAAGGATTTGTATGGAAGCTAAATAAATGTGTGTATGGCTTGGCAGATGCTTCCTTGTTCTGGTACAACAAGGTGAGAGAAACCATGCAGAAACTGGGAGGCACTGTGTCAAAAGTCGATCCAGCTGTCTTCTACTGGCAAGATGACTTCTGTAAGGTCACAGGAGTCATCTTGCATGCCATGTGGATGACTTTGTATGGGGTGGTTCAGACATGTTCTCTTCAGCTGTTATCCCCAAACTGAAAGCTGCTTTTCAAGTTGGATGAGAAGAACATAACAGCTTCAACTACATTGGGATGGAGGTTTATTCTCTGCAGAATGAAATAAAAGTACAACAGCGTGCATACATTAAAAACCTACAGCCCATTCTTATAGATCCCACCAGAGCACCACAGTGGGAGGCTCCTTTAACAAACACAGAGATGGATATGTTAAAATCCAAGATTGGACAGATACTGTGGGTAGCAAGACAGAGCAGACCTGACATCATGTGTGACATATCCATCTTGGCGTCAAATACAAAACATGCTACAATCCAGACATTGCACTGTGCAAACAAACTGGTCAGAAAACTTAAATCCGAAGAAGTTACCCTGAAGTTCCAATACTTGGGAGACAACAAAAACCACAAGTTAGTGGTGTTCAGTGATTCCTCAATGGGAAACCTCTCAGATGGAGTGACACAAGGTGGACATTTCATCATGCTGATGGGAGAAGATGGAAAATTTTCACCTATATGCTGGCAGTCAAAACGGATCAAGAGAGTGGTACGAAGCACATTAGCTGGAGAGACTTTAGCACTTGCAGATGGGATTGATAGTGCTGTCTTTCTAGCTACACTCTATTCAGAGCTCATGGTTGGTGATGGCACACACAACATCCTGCCCATTATCTGTGTAACAGACAACCATTCCCTCCTTGATGCTGTAACGTCTACAAAATCTGTAACTGAAAAGAGACTTCGACTTGAGATCAGCGGCATCAAAGAACTAATGGACTCAGGGACAATTCAGAAAATCATATGGACATCTACCAAAGAGCAGCTTGCTAACTGCTTAACAAAAGTGTGAGCATCTGCACTTGGACTGCTGAGAGCCCTTAGTGAGGGGGAGTGGCAATTTAAAGATTAAGTTCAAATAAGTAAAGTTAAAATGTTGTTTTAATTTGTTCTATATTCTTTAAAGAAAGAGGGGAGATTGTTAAGTTCTATTATCCTTCTGCGCATGTGTCGGAGGGGGGTTTGGGAGTGCGCGGGGGGGAGCTGGGTTGGTGTGTTTTTTGTGTGGTTGATGGCAACCATTAAAGTGTGTACTCTAACGTCAGTGATGTGGTTATTGAGTCAACACTAACGAGGACTTTTTAACCCTCTCTGACTCTGTTAATGTTCTCGGCCGTCTTCACTCAGACCTGCAGCCTTCCTGAGTCTGTGTGCAGCCATACAGAGGAGCTCTGCTCATGGTTTCACTCCACCTGTCAGACTGGTTCAGACTCTGCATTAAAAACCAGGCGGCCTAAAACTGAATCTTTGCCCTGCTGAATGACAGACTGCTGCTGCAGAGCTGAGTGCAGGTGGAAACAGGACAAACTGCAGGTTTGACATGTTCAGGGACGGCTGGGGTCATTATCAGAAACCTGTGAAAGATGGACTAAGAAAACACTTCTGACATGATTCTGTCAGACCGTCACCGTCATCATGTGAGGTTAGGAGTGTTTACTCGGCTCTCAGTGCCTGCAGACCGTCTGTATGGAGCCTCTCCTGCTGTTTCTGAAAGCTTTCTTCACTTTTTCATTGATGAGGTCGCTTCTATGAGCGCTCAGATCTCACCTTCAGCTGATGAGCTCTCTGTCCCTGCTGTCCTTGATGACTTTCAGCCTCTGACTTTGAAAATCTCAGGTCACATTCACCAGATTTTCAGCAAACTTGACCTCTGAACTTGACCTTGAGGTCAAGGTCGCTGCGATTCAAACTTATCTGAGATGTTTAGTAGATGCATCTATGGTGTGAATTTGAACATCCTGGGTTACTCTGTTCTGGAGTTATCGCCTTCATAAAGTCGAAAGTTGGCTGCCTGGCAGGATGTGTGGTATCCTCCAGAGAGCACTCGGTGCTCGATAATGTTATGGCTGCATAGATCGCTGTGTTTGGTGATCGATTACTGTCTCCTGTGTTGTTGTATCGATGTTTGAACAGCTGAGGAAATAGAGCCGTACTGCATCCTCGCCTCTGTCAGTGATTATAAGGTTATAAGGAACCTGTGGCAAGTATAATTAGGTAATGTCCACAAAGGTCACAGCAGGGTGACACTAAGACCCCATCAGCCTTTTTAGGCTGGCGGGTAAAAAGGACAAACTGCAGACGTCATTTCAAATGTTCAGGGACGGCTCGCATCATTATCAGAAACCTGTGACAGATGGACTAAGAAAAGAGCAGGTTGTTGGTCATCTGAAGCCCTCAGCTTCTCCAAATGATGCTGTCCCTCCTCGACTATTTAAAGAGGGAGGGAGGGCCTTCTGTTCTCACTGTGGTTCAAAGCAGTCTGTCCTCAGGTGTGCTCCTCTGATTAAAGACCTGCTCTGGAGCCCACAGTTCTTGCTAACTGCAGCCTATAACTCCAAACTAGCCTTTCTCCCTAAAACCCTTCAGAAGATGGTTTACAGTCCATGAATGGCCTTTCTGGGAGAGCAGGACATTTTCCAGTCTGGTCTCTAAACCATCCATATGGTCTCTAAACCTTACACAGCTCTGAATCAGCTCTTTGAAGAGCTTTAATGACATATTTGTAGTTTCTGACTCTGGTCACTGTTAAGGCCGTTTCACACCGGATGCGTTGCATAAAAACGACATGAAATTGCGAATCTTTCGGATGCAAACCTGTCGTGTCACCTATATACACACCGGACGCATTGCGTTTTTCCGACTAAATCCTCCTCATATAACGCACGGTGGAAAAAAAAAAAATGCAGTTGACATCAAGCGATGATGTAATGGTCCTGATGTTTCTAAATAAGAGAAGGAAGAAAGAGATTCTGGGTTCATCCAACTCATAAGAAAGCAGCAGCAGGGAGAGTTTCATGGTTTGATCCCGGAGCTGAAGCTGCATCACGGATGCTTTCGCGCATATTTCAGGATGTCAGTGGGACAGTTTGAGCTCTTGTTGGCAGAGTTGGGATCACATGTGAGGAGGCAGAGGATAATATCAGAGAGCCGACTGACCCGGAGCAGCGTGTAGCTGTGTGTCTGAGGTAAAATATTATTATTTTATTGTTCCCACATCACTGTATATTCAGTACATTGGTGCACGTTTTGAGCTATGACCTCACATGCTGCTAAATGCAGCGCTCTGATTGGTCAGTCCTGTTTGTTCATTTGCGAAAGTCAGAAAAATCGAACTTGATCCGAAAAAAAAAATGCCGCAAATTCGTCCTGTGAAATGACGCGGTTGGTGTGAACGGCTGCATTAAGAACAGGAGAGTCCGAAAAATATTTTTAACGCACAAAACATTCGCACGGAATTTACGCGTCCGGTGTGAAAGGGCCTTTACTCTTCTACTTTTAGATCTAACTGCTGGATTGGATTGGACCCTCTGGGTCCAATCCAGCTCATTGGGATCAAGGATCTTTTATTTGCTGGTGAGTTTGGCGCCCCCTGCATGCCAGTTAAAGTACTGGTAATCCAGATTTGGGAATCCTTAAACCTCTGAACCTGGATCAGAGTGATCCAGTTCATCTGTGAAGAACCAGGACAAAAGGGAGCAGGATTTCATGTAAGAGAAAAAATGGATCACCAAAACCAGATCATTCTTATCCAGATTACACCTTTTGAAGAACCTGGAGTGGTTCAGATCCTGCTTGGCAGACTGAACTTTGTGTGTCAGCCTTGGTGACCATGTATCCTCCTCTGCTCCTCTCTGGGGGGTCCCACAGGGCTCAGTTTTAGGCCCCCCTCTCTTCTCTATTTGCTCCCACTTGGTTTCATACTTATGAAGCAGCATTTGATCCCACTGTTATGTGGACAATAATCAGGTTTATGTCCCTCCTAAAAATACTGACACACACTCTGTTAGCTTGCTGCTCATGTGTCTTGAAGGTCTGGGTGGGGCTCAGCTTCATAACTTTAGACAGAAGTGATGGTTTTTGGAGGCACCACTCAGACCCCTGTGGATCTGGGTTCCTGGCTCCAGTAAATCAAACCTCGGGATTAAAGTGGGCGATGCCTATGTCATAGGGTGAGAGGCGGGGTCCACCCTGTACAGGTCGCCAGCCTGTCGCAGGGCTGACACAGAGACACACACAACCATTGACACCTATGAGCAGTTTAGAGTGACTAATTAAGCTAACTCCAGTAACTGCAGGTCTGTGGACTGTGGGAGGAAACACAGACACAGGGAGAACATGCAGACTCCACACAGAGAGGCCCGGGCCGAGGTGGAATCGAACCCAGGCCTTCTAGATGTTATTGTAGCTGTGAGGCAGCAGCGCTAACCACCGTGCTGCTATTTATTCTTCTTTATTTTTATTTGTTTTGTGCTCTGCTCATGTTTCATGTCAGTCCTCCTCTGAGTGTTTACAGCACAGCCCCACATATTCCTGCTCCTCAGGAATTCTGGGATTTAGATGTAACTCTGGTAAACTGACCTGAAGCCAACAAGGAGCCTCTGGGTCAAGGGTCAGAGCCACAATACAAGACGCACACAGCCAATCAGTGCACTTTTAAACTGAGCCCATGGACCTGCAGTGCTTCAGGATGTCAGTGTCATTTGTAGAGTCATGCAGCTCTGCAGCAGCACAAATCTCTGATGCAGTTTGTTGTTCCTGCTCTCAGATCTGTGCAGCACTGAAATGTGTCCCAATGCTGCAGCTGATGGACTCACAAAGATGACGTGTTAGCTTCCTGTGTGAATCTTACAGCAGGTTATCCTGACTTTAAGAAAACAAAGTGCCACAGTTCCTGTAACCTGATGGATGTGTCAGGATCTGACTCTGAATAATGTTTGTGTTCTGGTCCACATGGTGCAGGTCAGCTGTTCCACACAGATTCCAGCTCCATCCAGGAGTTAGTTTGGAATAAAGCAGCTGTGCTCTGGACCAATCCTGCCTCCAGCTGAGCTCTCACAGACACACACATTTATGCACACACAGTCCCAGCAGCAGTTTCTAACACAACACTGATCCTTCTATCAGAAACATGTTGCTGCTCCTTCGTCCTCCTCTCATTGATCTGAACCAGCAGAGAGGAACATGCACAGATCCTGAGCCTTCACTCTGCTCCTCATGTTAGCAGGTTATCGCTCCATCACGGCTCCTTATTCACACTGAGGTGGAGGCTTCATGTGTTTGGCACCAATAAGACTTTGGTAGGTCTGTGACCATCTCTGAGGACCAAAGTCTGTTTGTTCATTAAAGAGAGCTGAAGGCTTTGTTTACGTCACACTTTGATATTATTGGATGATGGAAAACATCCATGTACAGTTCTTAATACCTCACATGGAGTCTGAAGGAGCTCTTTGTGATCCTTCATCCAAACTTCTAATTGAGCCTTTTCAATAGTTTGGAGCTTCATTTGGTGTTTATAAAGTTTCCTGTGTGAACTCTCAGGAACCTGCAGCAGTCTGATAGAAGTCTGCGGGGGTGCAGAGGGCGGAGCTTCTGTCAGACTCTTTCTGATGAGGAGCTGAAGCTGCTCTCATGGTCTCATCAGATCCATCAGACTGCTGAGAAAAACACTCATCTGACCTCTGAGAACAACAAGCTGTTAGTTTCCTGCTGCCTCCATTACTCACTGTGATCCACTCACAATCACACTAACATGTTAAAGCTGCAGCTCGCCTGGCTGAGCAGGTGCACTGAAGGCGGGGCTTACCCCAGAGCACTTCCTGTGTGTGACTGAGCCTCACTCTCTGCCAACTTTCCTGTCTCCTCTCTGCAGCCATATAATAAAGGCAACAATGTGTCCAATAGAAATGTTTGCAGACACAAAGTCACACAGCAGCTAACATTAGAGTGTGTGTCAGTGCAGTCTGCTGGCTTTAAGCACACAAACATTACAGCTGCTACAATCTCACAAAGAGCTGTGACAGCAGAGAAAGAGAGAAAGAAAATCCTCCAAATATCAATCTACAAATAGAAATCCATCCATTCTGGGACATGTGAGGCTCACATTAATATGTCTTAAAGTGGGAGATGAAGAAATGATTCCAGGGCCCAAATCATGGAGACAAACATCAATCCACAGCTCAGTTTGTTTCCTGGCTCTAAAGTGGGAATATGTGAGTGTGAGGAGCAAATAAAGCTCATTTCCTTTTCCTGTCTTTCCTCCAGCAGCCTCAGCTACTTCCTCTTTCCCCTGTCTTCTTCTGCAGACAGCTCCTCTGGAGCTTCAAGCTGCTTCTCTTTAGAAGGACACCTACAAACCTTTGCATCCAGCCACAAAGACCCCATGGGCTCCTCTGGATCAGCAAACAGCATTTTCACTCTCATTCCTGTTGGCCTTCACAATAAAAGCCTCAGATTGATGGCTGCTCCACCCTGACCTTTGACACCATCCAAATGAGTGGATCAAAGTGTTTGAATGATCTGAGCAGCTTTCAAACTCTTGGTGTTTCTACATTTAGATTGATTTGGACTCAACGAGCAAAACTATTGATTTGATCCAAACTAAAATCCTGCAGAGGTTTTGATTTGGAATTGATGATCATTGAAACTCATTTTTAATCGTCTTCTTAGTTCATTTAAACGCACAGTTGCTCCGCCCACATTTTTGGCTTGGAGAGAAAAACATCAAAGAATTTAGATTATTTGAAGGAACTGAAAATAGATTCAAACTAAAAGCTTTGAGAGAACAAACATGACCTCTGACCTTTGACCTGCATCTACAGCACTCACCTCTGACTCTCAGCTTCACCTGTTTCCTCAGCAGGAGGTTTCCCTCCCTGCTGTAGACGGTGCAGGTGTAGGTCCTGTTGTCCCAGTCTGTGGGGAGTCTCAGGGTCAGACTGAGGTCTCCAGTTTTCAGCAGGTCTTCATTCATCTTCGTTCGGTCTCTGTAATCCTGGTGCTGTTCTTCAGGCTGGTCAGAGCCGCTCTGATACACGTGGACCTTCCTGTTGTAGAAGTTCTCCATCCACTCCACTTTAGCGTCTTGAGGCAGGTGAAGTGTGGTTGTGAAGGGCAGCTGGACAGACTCCACCTCTTTATTCACCTCCACCTGGGGGACTGAGAGGACAACAAAGCACAACATGAGCTTGGATGGAGACATTTGTGTTGCCTCTAACAGGCTGAATGTTGCTGCTTCACTGGGAGCTCACTGTTAGATAGAAAGTGGTCAGTGTGAAGAGGAGACGCAGCAGAAAGATGAAGACTGACAGGAAGAAAGCAGTGAACAGACTGTTGGAGCTGCTGTTAGTGGGACAGGACTTTATTGAGTCTGTGAGGAGCAGATTGGACTTGATGAAGCAGAGAAACACAGTCTGAGTGTTTGTGTCACACTCACTTCATCACACAGCTCAATGTGAGAACATTTGGAACAATCTGATAGAAGCGTTCCTTTAGTCAAAGCAGCAAGAAAACACTATGAAAACACCTGCCTGCACACAAAACTGCAGTACTGCCAAACTGTAGAGAAAGGATCCAAAGTCAAAGTAGTTATTGTGCACAAACATGTTGGCATCAGTGTGATATGGAGCAATATTACTGCTGCACATGTTTCTATTGTGTTGAATGTGCAGTAATGCATCATATTCTATCCAATCAGATGTTTGTAGTGGCTGTCCTGTGAGGAGCAGCAGGTCTAAACAAACTGCTGTTAATGAGCTCACAAACACAGGCCTACAGCTGGATTTGAAACAGTAGATTCAATGTGAAATCCAAACTCACATCTGGATTCAAAGGCTGAACTCTGTGTGACATGGTTACCTGTCAGTATCTACAGGGGGGTTCAAATATGAAGGAAACATGAAGGTGGTGGATCAGAAACACAGCTGCTTCAACTTTGGACATTCAGCCAACCAAGTGATTTCTCACAGATGTTAATGTGAAAGTGCTGCTGAGCCTCCACCTGTTCAACTTCCTGTTTGATGAAAGCGGCCGTGGCAGGAGCTGACGTCTCCTCTCCATCATGGAGGCTTTCTTTGCTAACGTGCTGAAGGAGCGATTCAGACCTTCTTCACGCTGCACTCTGACTCCTCTACATCACACATGCTGGCAGGAGGAGGAAGCTGTTACCATGGACACTCTCACAGACTCCTGTACCTGCTGATGCTGCTCTGTTTGCACACAAGACGAGCATTCAGAGGAGCATCCAGCTCTGACCTATCAGGAGACACAGTCCTCACTCTGGCTCCAGGCTCAGCACTAACACATTAATCTGCTTCCTAGTTCAGACCTCTGCTCAGCACAGGTGAAACTCTGAAAGGTGCAATCATGGAAATTCAGAGCAGCAGGAAGTCAGAGTGGAGCAGCAGCATCTCAAAGCAGAACAAACGGGTGTGGGGGCCACACCTCCACCCTCCCTCCACCTTTACTGCAGCTTCATCTCCAAGCACAAAGGTTCTTGTAGCTCAGCCTGTAGAACATGTGTCCCATGTAGCAGAGCGAAGCTCCAACAGCAGCAGCCTGGCTTTAGTTTCAGCCCTTTGCTGCATGTCCTCAGCCTGTCTCCCTGCTCTCCTGTCTCTCTCTCACTGTACTGTCCAATAAAGACAGACATCTTTAAGCTGACTGCAGTCTCTGTTTCAGCTGCTTCAACGCGCTTTGGACACAAATATGAGCCTTTAAAACTGCAAACACGTCTAAGTCACAGACCGAACAGGATTAACATTTATTGAACATCTAAAGCTGAAAATATTTGAATCAGCAATATGAATTTGAATGGCCTGAAAACAGCTGCTTTTTCCTCAGCACATTAAATCAAATATAAAGAGAATATTTTTGTTCAAAAATAACATCAGGAAACATGAAACTATTTCAAGCTGATGAAAACTTGCAGTTGTTTTCAGGTAAAAACTGATTTCTTAGCTTCACAGTCAGACAAACTGCAGTGTGTCCAGTTTATCAGCAGAAAGCTGCAAACACAGCGCTGCACACCTGCTCTCATTCTTTGGTAACATGCAAAGTGGCATAAATTCCCTTTTTGCAGCTGCGCCTCTCACAGGTGCAGCTTGACCTGAAAAGCTTTCACTGCGTCATACATGTGTGTGATCACACGGTCCGTCCCTTTAACACATTAAGATGCTTCATTACGCCCACTCACACAGACACCTGTCATCCCGGAGCCGTGACGTGCGGTCAGGTGTGTCACAGGTGAGGCGCTCGCTCGTCTGGAGTCGGATGTTCACACGCAGTCACGGCCGAAAATGTTGGCACCCCTGAAAATCTTCCAGAAAATGACGTCTCCCAGAAAATCATTGCAATCACATGTTTTTATGCACATGTTCATTTTCTTTGTGTGTTTTGGAAAAACACAAAAAAAGAGGAAAAAAGCCAAAATCCAAATAATTTCAGGCTAAACTCCAAAAATTGTGGGTAAAAAACTTTGTTTCAAGCATTTGATGCTTGTTTAAACTAGGGATGCGCCGATCCTATATTCAGTATTGGTATCGGTCCGATACTGGCCTAAACTACTGGATCGGATATCGGAAAGAAATAAAAAATGTAATCCGATACATTAAATAACGTTTCGCTCACATTAGCTGCATTACAGGGCTCAGTCGTCTTCTTCTTCTTGTGGGTCTGCGGTTGACCAAACCAGCTTTGCCACATCTACTGGAATGGAGTGGATCAGGAAATAACCCCCTCAGATCCTATGAAGTCCTCCGTTGCTGCGATGGATTCCCTTTGACACTGAGCGGTCATTGCTGACATGTTTTTCCGCCTCCACCGCTCTCTGCCTTGTTTGTATGTTGTGCTCGCTGTGCTGAGAATCAGCTGTTATTTTTTTCTCTACTTCAGCTCCCGGACATACTGCTAGCGAGCGCAGCTATTAGCACTGGTGACCGTCCGGTACCGGAAGGACCCCTTCCCCGTCAAAATATTTTTGATACTTTAATCCCTGATTTGTGACTAAATATAGACCTGCAGTAGAAACGTATTTAGGAGAATGCTTGTAAATATAAAGTATTACAAGATTGCGCTCACGCAGCCCCCAGTTTTTCACGTGAACACTGATGACGCAACAGCAGCAATCAGCTGATTTACGTGCAGTCTGTCTGCACAAGCGGAAAGAGGCGGAGCCGGTGAGCTCAGATGGAGCAGAAGGAAATGTTTTTCTAGTGTCCAGATGAAGCTTTTCTCCCTGTAACCTCCATTAAACCTTTACTGGGAAACAGCTGGAGGTCCTTCATCAACCAGCTGATCAGTAAGTGAAGAAAAGAGAACTTTGTAGCTGCTTCATCCACCCTGTTTGTTTCACACAGGGAAAAACTGCAGTACGGAAGTTAAAATATGCAGATGAACTGTTAATATGAAAAAAGTATTTCTTATCCAGTTACTTGGGTAATCAATATAAATAGAATACGCAATTGTTATAGTTGCAGCCCTAATGAAATTTGCAACATGCCATAAGCATCACCTTCTCACACAGAAGCAATAGGATACAGGTGAGAGTTATTGTTGTAAGTAAAGTTTATTTATATAGCGTTTTTCACAGACAGAAAGACGCTGTACAATAATTAAAACACAATATCAACCCCCCCCCGCGCAGAAAACACTATGTTAAAAACATAATAACATTACCATATTAAAAGAAAATGAATAAAAATAAAGTCAGAAACCAGAAAGCCTGGTTAAACAGAAAAGTTTTCAACTATTTTTTTAATGATGCCACAGAGTCAGCTAAATGGAGCTGGAGTGGTAAACAGTTCCAGAGCTTTGGTGCCACTGCCTCAAAAGCTCCACCCACCCTGGTCCTTAGTCTTGTATGTGGGACAACTAAAAGACTTTGATTTTGTTGTGTGAGAGACTGTTGGCTTTTTTTTCTTTTTTTTTAAATATTTTTAAATGCCTGGATCAATTTTAAATATCGGATTTATATCTGTATCGGCCGATAGCCAAATGTAAAATATCGGTATCGGACATAAAGTGGTATCGTGCCATCCCTAGTTTGTAGAAAACAATCTGATTTCATTTTTTATGTATTTTTGAATATCTGCTGATGAAGCAGTGTTTGTGGCAGTTTTTCTGTTTCTAGGCTGCAAAAGTTCAAATGCTTGCAGCCATTTCACTTGAGAATGACTAAGGATGTACTTGAGGACCTTTAATTATTGATAACAGTTTGATTAGATCTTTTTCACACAGTTACAACCATGTACCTACATATTATTGTATCTAGGTATCATAATGCACTTGACTTATCTACTGATTATCTAATATTAGCCAAATGTTGCATTAACCATTTGAAGCTGGTCTTTTCACAAATGAACTGTGAGCAGGAACATGGATCAATATGCTTCTAACAACCTGGTTATGATATTCTTGGAGATATGTAAATATGCCTGTATTAGTGTTTATGTTGTGTATCACTTTAGTTTGTATAGAATGTGCAAACTATTAAAAAGGGCACTAAATTATATTATTTAAGTCAAAGTATAGATAGCTAAATTTACGAGGTGCACCTAAAGGCACCATGGGTTGAACCGCATATACTGATGTAGATGCGCACATTTGTTTCAGGCGCGGATGGTGTGACTCCGGTCTGTCCCGGAGCCCTGCTCAGTGTTTTCCTCTCCTTCCATGAGCTGACAGAGTTCCTCAGGTAGCTCGTCTCACCTGTGTGATCACCACGTTCAGAAGCTGTTTCCTCCAGAAAGACTGAAACTGTGCTGATTTCAACCTTTGCCTCTTATAAAGTTCTGTCTGTGTTACGGTGATTATGACGCGTTGTGTCTTCAGGACTTTGCTGCAGCGTTTCCTGCTGTGTGACGATGCACTGTCAGCTCACCTGTCCAGGTGTCCCTCTGCAGGCGAGGATCAGAGAAACACTGAGTACCTCTGATGTCAGCGATCAGGTCCTCGCCTGTTTGGAAAATCCCTGTTTTCCACTTTTGGGGGTCAGGCAGCTTAAATGTCTCTGTAAAAAGTGCTGACTGCTGTTTTTATCCGCTGATCATCGATCAATGTGTCATAGGGAACACGTTTTAGTGCGCAGGGCTTGTGGCAGTTGTTGCAGTGCATTGTGGGATTTGTAGTATAAGTGGTGGACCTTGAGTTTGACACATGTGCTGTACAAGCTCACCTCCACATCCCGCCCCCACAGGCTCCTTATTGGTCTGAATGTTGTTGATTGGCTCACTAACAGCCAATAAAAACCCACGTACAGTCTGCCAGTCTGCCGCTCTGTGGGGTTAGCTAGTAAACTGTACACGCTGCTCTCAGTGCATAGCAGCAGATTATTTGAAGTGCTCCAACTTTATTAACAGTGACAAAGATGTTGATCAGCTGCTGTTTGCTGCTATAGATATAATCCAGCTGATGGAGAACTTGTGGTGTCTGTACTGCTGTGTTAAACTCTATATATGTGTGTATGCTTTCTTCCTTAAGGCCTGTATAGAGTTTAGAGGGTAACTTGGGATGAAGGTAAAGGTTTGATATCAGCACAAAGGACAGCACAAAGGGCCCTTTGGGCTCTCTTACTTTCCATATAAGGAGCTTTCCATATGTCCAGCTATAGGTTATGCATCTGGGTTGAAGCTGTTTCTTATAGCCATATATGGCAAAGTTAGGGATGTGGGGGTTTGACCAACACTATATAACCTTTGTGACCTCTTTGTGAACTGAGTTAGGGCGACTGAATTCCCTCTCCCAGGCAGCTATGGAAGAAGCAGCTGTTCTGTTGTTTGCAGTAAACTCTGTATGTGCATCAAGACTGTCAGCGAGGTTTTTTCTTCAAGAACACACCCATCAAAGATACAGCAAACTCCATCTGACCCTGTGATGCAGCCATGAATCTGACTGATTTCTCTCCATGCTCAAAGGCTTCAGTTAAAAAGCTCAGACAGAAAGAGAGAGGCTGCTGACAGCATATGGGATTAAATTTGTCTCAATATTATTCAAACAAAAAAAACTAATCTCAATCAAAAAAAAAAAATTGTGGTCAAAACTTTCAGAATTGCAATGAAACTTTTTTTTTTGTAAAACTACATTTTTTTTATTCAAATTACAAAAGTTTTCTCTTAAAACTTTTTTTTTTTAAATTCGAATGACTAATTTTTTTTTCTCATGAAAAAAAATTTATTAGCAAAACCTAAACTTTTATTTGTGCATGTCAGAAATCTTTGGTTACGATTCTCTAAGTTTTGGTTTTGATGCTCCCTTTTTTTGTTTGAGGTGAGTGTTTTTTGAACTCTCGGAACGTGAACATCCAGGGGCGGGGCCTAAAGATGAACGATGTACCACGTGTCCCTATTGGTTAGCGCTGACTAAAGCGGCAGACTCTGATCCCTCCCACCCGCCGAGAACTGCAGGGCTTGCTTTGTTTCAGTTCCAGGACATCAACACTAGAAAAGAAAGGAGGTAACACAGAAACTGAATGGTAAGTAATCTTCACAAATTTACACTGACTAACAGCTACTAAAGTGTCCATCCTCTTTTCAAAGAAGAAAGTCTTACACAACTTATGAGGACAGTCGATATTATCTTGTGTGCCGCGGCATAGGATAGCATGCTAGCATCAGGTAACGTGATTAAACTAGGCTTGTGTAATGTTCGCCTGTCTTTATGTTGAATGCATTACCTAGTGCACCTTTGTCGAGTTGCATGTCTCTTGGTGGACTATGACCAGAGGCTTGTCCATAGGTTCTCCTGGTTCATCATAACTTAGACGAATGACTGGCCTTACAACCTGTTTAGCAACTGGACCACTGTCAGCATCCACTCCATCATTGGGCTCACTAGGCACTGGGACGTCTCCCATGTCCAGTCCTGTGTCCACCACAGGGTCCTCTGATGGTGGTATGAAACTATCAGTTCTCACTCCAGCCACTAAACCTGGGTCAGCAATCCTTTCATCGCTGCCGCCAGTACCTTGGACATCACCTCCTTCCAGATCCCCCACATCCGGCTTACTTCTAGCCCGGTTCAAGGGACATAATAAAGGGGGCAGATCTGACCAATCAGTATTCATAGTTCTTCAGAAAGAACAGTGAAGGTCCTCCTCCTCATTCTGTGGACCACTGTGCTCTTTCTCCTCAGTTCTTTGCTTTCCATTTGGTTGCCCCCTCCTTTGACTTAACGTATTAGCTGCTCTAGTGCATGGTCTCTGAGGTGTATACTTCTCGTCTCGATTTTCTGGCATCCTAACCCAGAATCCTACGGGTAAAAGATGGTTTCAGTGAAGAGTCTTTACCATCCCTCTTCCCCTTTCAGGCTTCACTCGGTAAACATGGAGATTGGGAAGCTTCCTCATGACTATATATGGTTGGGGATTCCACTTTTCTCGTAACTTGTGTTTTCCTGGAATCCCAAGGGCTCGAACCAGCACTCTGTCTCCTTCTTGCAGGTCGTGCACTCTGACCCTCATATCATAGCCTCGCTTGTTTTTCTGATGATTCTTTTGTGAGGCTTCAGATCCTAGTTGGTAGGCATGACGTAACTTCTCTCTTAACCTGCCCACATACTGGTGGTAGTCTTTTACCTCTCTGCCATCCTTGGATATGTCGAAACACACATCAATGGGCAAACGGGCCTCTCTGCCAAACATTAAGAATAGCCTGTCACTGCATTACGGGTGCAGTTATAGGCATGCACCATACTAGCTACATGTTGGCTCCAGCTCTGCTTTTGCGTTGGGTCAAGAGTCCCAAGCATGGATAAGAGGGTACGATTGAAACGCTCTGGCTGGGGGTCTCTCTGCGGGTGGTAAGGAGTGGTTTGGGATTTCCTTATCCCCAACATGGTCAAGAGTTCTTTTATTAACAGGCTCTCAAAATCCCGCCCTTGGTCGGAATGTATGCGGGCTGGCAGGCCATAATGGACAAAGAATTTCTCCAGCAGCACCTTGGCTACTGTTACGGCTCGTTGGTTAGCTGTGGGAAAAGCTTGGGCGTACCAGGTGAAATGGTCAATGACCACTAGGATGTTACAGACTCCCCCTGAGTCTGGTTCAACTGACAGAAAATCAATACACACCAGGTCCAGAGGACCGCTACTGGTTATCTGATGCAGTGGAGAAGCCTTTTGGGGCAAAGTCTTCTGAACCACACATCTCCCACAGCTTTTGATGTACTGCTCAATATGAGCAGCCATTTTGGGCCAATAAAATCTATCTCGAACCAGCTCCATGGTCTTCTCAACACATAAATGTCCAAAATTATCATGCAGAGACCGCAGTACAAGTGGCTGGTGTTTTGCGGGAAGAACCAACTGGAGCATTTCCATACCATTGAGCTTCACAGTCTTCCTGTACAAGAGCCCATTCCACAGCTGGAGCCTTTCCCCTTCTCGCTGAAGGAGGGCTATCTCTGGGTGGCTGAGAGATAGCCTGGTCCTGTTGTAGGTCCAGATTACTCAGCAATTCCATTGGGGATTCACCCAGTTGGACTGGATACACGTATAGGTCTGGAATGACTGAGGGTGATGCACCAAGTTGAACAACACATCCACTCGGGATGTTGAAAGGCTCACTGACCCTCACAATTTTGCAGAGAGCCTTCACTCCAGAATGCGGTATCCACCCCTCATCTTCAGGGTTTGCCTTCCTTGACAACAGATCCGTATCTACATTTTCTCGGCCTGGCCTATACTGTATGCCAAAATCATAAGTAGACAGGGCAGCAAGCCATCTATGCGCTGTGGCACTGAGCTTGGCTGTAGTGAGAACGTAGGTGAGTGGGTTGCTGTCAGTTCTCACGGTGAACTTAACGCCATATAGGTAGTCGTGGAATTTATCCACCACAGCCCATTTTAGCGCCAAGAACTCAAGCTGATGGACTGGATAGTTTCTTTCAGAGTTTCTCAGCTTTCGGCTGGCAAAGGCCACCGGGCGCAAACCCTCTGGGTACTCTTGGTAGAGAACTGCACCTAAGCCGTCAAAACTGGCATCCACATGCAATATGTAGGGCTTGACTGGATCAGCGAATGCTAGCACTGGAGCATGTGTAAGACAGTGGATTACTTTCTGAAAAGCAGCAGTGCAGGCTGGGGTCCATCGGTCTCCGAAAGGCTGCGATTTCTTAAAATAGGTGGTCCCTTGCGCTACAGCTTGCTTGCCCCGGTTGGCTGGTTGGTAACCTTTTGTCAGATCAGTCAGAGGCTTTACAATAGCTGAGTAGTTGGTGATGAAGCGTCGATAATATCCACAGAACCCCAGAAAGGATTGTAGGGTTTTGAGATCAGTAGGCTGCTGCCAGTGAGTGACTGCCTGTATTTTCTCCAGGTTGGTGGCTATCCCATCAGCAGACACAATGTGGCCAATGTATTTGACCTGGGGCTGGCAAAATTGGCACTTGTCAATGGATACTTTCAGGCCATATTCCTGCAGGCGGTCAAGCACTTTGAGGAGGCGTTCCTCGTGTTCCTCCAGTGTTCTACCGAACACTATCAGGTCATCGAGATACACCAAGCACTGGAGCAGGTTCATGTCTCCCACAGCCTTTTCCATCAGTCACTGAAAGGTGGCAGGAGCTCCAGTTATGCCCTGAGGGATACGCTCAAATTGGAAAAATCCAAGTGGACATAGGAAAGCTGTTTTCTCCTTGTCTTCTTCCGCCATTGTGGTCTGATAGTAGCCGTTTCTCAGGTCCAAAACAGAAAACCATCGACTCCCAGTCATGGAGTCTAAGGCCTCATCTATTCTAGGGACGGTGTACTGATCTGGGATTGTCCGGGCATTGAGGGTCCAGTAATCAATACACATTCTGATTGTGCCATTCTTTTTTCTTGCCACTACAATGGGAGACGCATACGGACTGCGTGACTCCTTGATTATTCCAGCCGCCAGTAGTTTTTGCAGGTGGCACCTCACATCATCTATGTCTCGCGGTGCAAGACGTCTGGATCTTTCTCTGAACGGTCGTAGGCCATAAGGCATCTCTTGCCAGCCCTACATCCCATTCCCCCAGAGAAAAAGCTCCAGCTCTTCAGACAATTTGTTAATGAGTCTCTCTTTCCAAGCACTGGGGATTGGAGAATCTTCAAAGTTGAATAATCCTGGATCTATAGCTTTAGAGGGAATCTCATTCCTCTTAAGTGCAGTCACAATTTCAGCTTTATGGACACAGACTACGACAGTGCCCTTAGGAATTGACTTGGCTTTCAGCAACTCATTCCTAAACAACACTGAAAAACCATTGGTGTTAATATCTGAAGGCAGGAGAACACACGGGGGCACCATAACCCCGGCTGGGAGAGGGGTTTTGACGGGGGCCTCAATTATTAACACATCTTGGTCCCATGACTCTTTTGCAGTCACCTTACAGGATGCAAATACTGCCCCACCAGGGGGGATTTGGAGTGGTCCGGGGCCAGTCCACCTTATTTGTCCAACACCATCATCTATGGGCCCTGGGGAAAATGTTTTTCTGACTTGTCCCTGTAACTCTTCACATACCCGCCAAGCTTGAGCTGGCCCACAACTCTGAGTTCTGTTGTTGCCACGCTTGGGTCCATGATGAAAACTCCTTGCATTTGTTCCAATAATCACTGGGGCCTGGTCTGGCCCTTTTGGGTCTGGGCACACCAAAGCTAACACAGTCTTGGGATCATGATGAGTCCCATCATCTGGGAATGACATTCATTGCCACATATCCTTTGTAGGGATAACTAGATTCACTCAGGCCCCAAAGGGCTAGGCTAGAAATGGGATGGATGGGCAAGTGTGACAGGTGCGCCGAGTACCAGCTTTCGAATATTAAGGTGACACTCGAGCCACTATCCATCAGTGCAGTTACTGGGTGACCCTCGATAATCACCTCACTCAGTGATGCTTCCCCCACTAACCCCCCAGGGAGAGTTGTGGCTTCTTCAGTGTCTACAGTGCTCTGCTTCCACCCAAACTCCTTGGACGCCCTAGAGTCTGCGTAGGCTACAGACATTACACCGAGTTGATTTTGTAGATCCTCTACCTGCTTCTTCAGGGCCTGAACCTCACAGCTGATGGTCATTTTGTCTCCTTTCTACCGTTGAGACACTTTAGACTGCTTATCCCCTTGCATGGGTTTTGGCCCTGCTGTCAACTCAGACATCTGGGACCGCAGCTCATTAATGTGTGACTTTAAAGGCCGTTTCACACCGGATGCGTTGCGTAAAAGCGACACGAAATTCCGAATCTTTCGGATGTGAACCTGTCGTGTAACCTACATACACACCGGACGCGTTGCGTTTTTGCGACTAAATCCATCACGGATGCTTTCGCGCATATTTCAGGATGTCAGTGGGACAGTTTGAGCTCTTGTTGGCAGAGTTGGGATCACATGTGAGGAGGCAGAGAATAATATCAGAGAGCCGACTGACCCGGAGCAGCGTGTAGCTGTGTGTCTGAGGGAAAATATTATGATTTTATTGTTCCCACATCACTGTATATTCAGTACATTGGTGCGCGTTTTGAGCTATGACCTCACATGCTGCTAAATGCAGCGCTCTGATTGGTCAATCCTGTTTGTTCGCTTGCGAAAGTCAGAAAAATCGAACTTGATCCGAAAAAATAAATGCCGCAAATTCGTCCTGTGAAATGACGCGGTTGGTGTGAACGGCTGCATTAAGAACAGGCGAGTCTGAAAAATATTTTTAACGCACGAAACATTCGCACGGAATTTACGCGTCTGGTGTGAAAGGACCTTTAGTCTCCAACATCACACTCCATTTGTTTATTCTCTTCTTCCACCCTCACTTGCCTGACGGCAGGTTTAGCTTGGTGGGGGCCAGTTTTCTGTCTCAATAACTGTTGATTTTCCTCTTCTCTGATCTCATTTAACAGAGTCAAGAAAGGAGGGGGGTTGCTTTTTCTCTCTCGTAATCTCAACTGCAGAAGCAGTATGTCAGATTCGGTAGCTCCTCTGAGGAGTTGTTCCACCCGAGCACTGTCTCTCTGGTTGGGGGACAGCCCTCCTCTGTGTACCACTTTAGTTAATAATCGCTCCACTCTCCTCAGGAAGTCAGTTGTTCCCCAGGACCTTGCCTCAATGCTCTGAAAGAAAAGTAGAGATCCTCTGGGGTCTCTGAGATCCCAAAAGTTCTTTCCAGGGCCTCAATATACTCCTCGGACATGGCATCAGGGTCATTAGCTCTCACAGCTTGGGCTATGTCTAGGGGGCAGGACCCTTCAAGCTTTCCACAATTCTCTTTCGTTTTTCATGAACAGAGCAGTCGCATTCTTCTACCATCAATCGGGCCTGCTCTAACCAGGCGTCTAGGTGCTCTTCCCCAGCAGGGGTGGGAGTAATTCCAGAATATATCCTCAGCTGTCGAAAAACACTACTCTCTGAAGGGGGCCTCATGGTTTTGGCTAGCAAGTCACCTACTGCTCGTATAATGGACTCCGCCAAGTTCCCTCCGGCTAGATCAGAGTTCTGGTTCTGGTTCAGTGGTTGCCCTTGGACCACTGGCAGGGGTCTCTTCCCCCTCATTGGGGCCATGCAGGGTCCAAAGCTCACCTCCCTTCCCCGCAGGTACATCCAGGGGAATGGTTTTAGTGTTCACTCGTTCACTACACTCACACAATACCATCAGCGAGTGTGAATCTGGGTCAAACATCCGCCCCTTAACTTTCACTCTCCCAAGGGCCTTAATAGCCTTGACAGTCTCTTCAATATGCTCTACTGTGGTGTCTATGGGGACCCCGTTTAACTATAATGGCATGGTTTAGGTCTACCCCTTCCCCTTTACACCAGTTCTCCAATAGAGACATGTTTTTTCTTACTTACTAGTCTTTGCTAGTGTACGCGATGTGTGCGTGTGAACAGAGTTACTCACTCTCGGCAGTCCATACTCCCTTGTTGCTGCTAGCAGTCCCACAGGCCACGTAGGAGCCTTGTGGTAGAAAAAAAAACCCTTAACTCCACAAACGTCCAATCCTGTACACAGCGGCAAAAAGTAAATCCCAACTCTGCGTCAGCAACAAACACACAGTCCAGCTCTTTGTCGAACAAACCAACAGCCCTAGCCTCTTATGGACGGGAGAGGCTACTGTAGGTGATGTCCTCAACTGGAAACAGTCTCTCGGCAAACTGTTAGCTAATCATTATCAGTAGATATTTGGCATGACACTTAATGTCCGCCGGAGAGTACAAGCTGCTTCTCGCTTCCTCTCCGTTCGCTTCGCTCTCTCTTCCTCCCCCCACCAGCTAGTCCCTTGCTGACCAGCCAATCAGAGTTCACAAGGTATAACTTTACACCAAACACTTCACAAACGTTAACATAATCCATCACAAAGTAAATACTTGCAGACAGTATGCATAATACAACTTATTTTTATACATGGCCACTCACTATGAAAAAGGGAAAAAATCTTAAAGTAACACAATTTATTAGGATCTCAATCAGAATTTCACATTTTTAAGAAGAAGAAGAAACAGCCTTTATTGTCCCACAGAGGGGAAATTTGGGATTTTCACCAAACCTTTAAACACTGGGGGGTTTACCCCGGGGTTACATTTGTTTGAATAATATTGAGACAAATTTAATCCCATAACAGCAGAGAGGCTGCTGACAGCACAGAGGCACTGGCAGCACTGAAGACACTAAAGCAGAGACAAAGATGAGACCATCAGCCTGAACCAGAGGAAGAAAGTGAGACAGAGAACTAACGGTCCCTGAGGATGGAGCTGTCAGAGGAAGACAGCAGCAAACTGAAAGTCTCTGTTAGCTGCAGAGCTCTGAACCTTCACACAGCTTTGGAGGATCTCATGGAGAAAGGATGTGGAGATGTTCACAGCTCTGCTAGAAATCATCTTCTAGTTACTGGGACTCAGATATGACTGATTAGAGATGAGGACCAAGAAAGGCTTTTACTCAGATTGGACCTGACTTAGCTTAGCCTGTGTGTTAGCCACATGCTAACAAACACATGTTCAGGAACTAGAAGATGTGACCTTTCAGATGACCTCTGACACATGAACTTTGGTCCTACAGCTCATCTGCTGAAGCTTTTACATTTGGGTCCAAATCAAAGAGAAACAGCCACAAACATCAGACATGCTAACAGGATGACCTCTGACCTTTGACCTGTATCTACAGCACTGACCTCTGACTTTCAGCTGCACTTGTTTCCCCATCAGGATGTTTCCCCTCTTGTTGTAGGCGGTGCAGGTGTAGGTGTGTGTGTCTGTGGGGTGTTTCAGGGTCAGACTGAGGTCTCCAGGTTTCAGCAGGTTTCTCTCCATCTTTGTTCGTCCTCTGTAAAAGTCGTGCTGTTCTTCAGGCTGGTCAGAGCTGCTCTGATACACGTGGACCTTCCTGCTGGCTCCGTCCTTCCACTCCACCTTAGTGTCTTTGAGCAGGTGAACTATAGTTTTACAGGGCAGCTGGACAGACTCCACCCCTGAATCCACCTCCACCTTGTAACCTGAGAGGACAACAAAGCGCAACATGATGACATCATCATCAGCAGGCCTGATGGTCACATGACCTCCCTGATGGTCACATGACCTCCCTGATGGTCACATGCCCTCCCTGATGGTCACGTGACCTCCCTGTCCCCCACATGACCTCCCTGTCCCCCACATGACCTCCCTGTCCCCCACATGACCTCCCTGTCCCCTCCTCCTAGTCTCAGATTGTGTGTCAGTTTGTTCCTGATGTGTTCCTGACTCGTTCTTTGGTAACTAGTCACAGCGTCCTGTAAAGAGCTGCAGACATGTTGGATGAAGAGCAGAAGAACAGACACACTGAGCCTCCACAGTCGGCCACGTCTCACACACATCAGCACAGGAACCGTGAAGATCTCATGTGTCTGCTCTGAACATCTGAAGCTCTCCACCACGACTGAGCACAACTCAAGGAGGAACATTTACTGAAGCTGCTGCAACACTTCCTGTCAGCACATGTGTCCATGGCAGCCTGCTGTCTACCACCACAGAAGAAGAACAGCTGTGTGTCAGATGGATGCAGTGAAGCACACACACTGTTTAGTTGTGTCATGTTGTGGAGCTGTTTCACTGATCAGTGACTGAGTCTGAAGGAGGAAGTTTCTCTTCAGCTCTCTGTATCAGCTCTTTGAACTCTGAACTCTTTCAGCTTCTGGAACAAGTTTGTGTGAGAGACAGACCCCAGAGGACACCTGCTAACCATCGGCATTATGGGTAGTGTACAGTGATGTCAGTAACACGTTACTCTAACCTGACTACTTTTTCTCAGTAACGAGTAATCTAACGTGTTACTATTTTTGTCATTTTCCTCAGTACAAAGATATATTTTTGCTTTCTTCTTGCATCTCTTCTTGTGACAACGATGTGCCGTTTTCATCATGAGGACAACAACAGCACAGACACACAAACTAAAAGTGTATATTAATCACCACATCAGTGGACTACAGCTTCACATGGATGCAGTATGAAAATGACCTGCAGTAGCACTCAGGGCCGTATTACCGACCGGGCGAGTGGGGCTGGCGCCCCGGGGCCCATGGATCCAGGGGGCCCAGGGGGGGCCCAACAACAATCCAGATACCGATGTCGATGCTGATTGCGATAGAGCCCTCTATTCTAGGATCTTCTTTAGTTGTACTTCTTTAGTCTATAAGGGTTAACTGAAATGGGCTGGGGGGAGTGACAGCAGTCAGAGGGCCCTTGGCCACAGGACATAGGAACCAGAGGGCCCCTGGGCCATGTCGTACAGCAACCAGAGGGCCCCTAGGCCACGGAGGATGGCAATCAGAGGGCCCCTGGGCCACGGGGGATGGCAAAGGGCCCCTGAACCACGGGATATGGCAACCAGAGGGCCCCTGGGCCACGGGGGACGGCAATCAGAGGGCCCCTGGGCCACGGGGGACGGCTATCAAAGGGCCCCTGAGCCACGGGATATGGCAATCATAGGGCCCCTGGGCCACAGGAAACGGCAATCAAAGGGCCCCTGGGCTATGCGGTACGGCGACTAGAGCGCCTAGGGGGACAGCAATCAAAGGGCCCCTGGGCTACAGGATATGGCAACCAGATGGTCCCTGGGCCATGCAGTATGAAAACCAGAGGGCCCCTGGGCCACAGAATATGGCAACCAGAGGGCCCCTGAGCCATGATGTATGGCAACCAGAGGGCCCCTGAGCCATGATGTATGGCAACCAGAGGGCCCCTGGGGCATGGGGGACGACAACCAGAGGATCCCTGGGCCATGAGGAACGGCAGCCATTGTAAGAGAAAAACCAATATGGATTTTCCAGTGGACTCAGTCCTGCTAAAAATCACAGAAAGTCGGAATTGGCTCTCTGAAAAGTCGCTTAAAGTCACCAGATGACATCATGACATTACGTATGATGTCACAGCACCATGCACGCAATGCCAATCTCTAGAAAACGTGTGAGGACGGTTATGTCTGTAGTAGAAGAAGACAGTGCTAGTGGATTTTTACAGATCAGAGCTAATCTGCAGCACTGATTCACCGTTAGAAATGCTTCTGACAGCGGCGCAAAGCTACAGTTATGTTGAGAACAATGATTTTTGTCACTTTAAAGACGAGCAGCCAGATTCACCAAAAGGTTGCGAAAGTTGCTAAATGTTTTTTTGTTGCTAGGGACGCCCACAAGTGCGGACGTTTTTCCTTTCCAAAACCCCGCCACTCCGAACGGGGTTAGGGTTAGGGTAAGGGGGTAGGGATATGCACCCCCGGTTTCGGGTTTTGGAGTAGCGGGGTTTCGTAATGGAGAGGTGTAACCCCCACAAGTCACTAAATCAGAAGAAACAGCCTTTATTGTCCCACAGAGGGGAAATTTGGGTGTAACAGCAGCCGCAGTTATTATAAATATAAATAAAAATATAATAATTTACACTAAATCTAACGGCAAAGTTTAAATCTTTTCGAGTTTAAATCTTTTCGTTTAAATCTAACGGCAAAGTTTCTCAATTGACAACACCTGCTTCGTGACCACAACGTATCCTGGGCCTAACGCTGGCCCCAGTAGAGAGCTAGTAGAACTTGTATCTATTTTCTGTGGGAAGTGATTTCGATGGTGATTCACTTGTCATGATACCTATTAGTTGTCTTCGGGGAGAGTAATAGACAAGTAGACATTCACCTTCGGAACACCAGGTTTTGTACCACTTCACTTTGTAGATTACGCTTCCATATGTCCCACAGTTAAGTGAAAATTGAACCTAATATTCTTAAATCCATTTATCGAAACTTCTATCAATATTATTTTATTAATATCTCACATATCAGATTTAGCCACCAACAATTTGTTTAAAAGCTCATAGACATTTACATAATATTATAACTGTATTGGAATAAATTATATTGTACTTATGTCATTGAAAGAGCAACTGTATTTTTTCAGTGAACAAATTTGGATTTCCAATGTCGATTTTCCAGTGGACTCAGTATTGTTAAGAAAATCACAGAAAGTTGTTATTGACTCTCTCAAAAGTCGCTAGAAGTCGCCAGATAAAGTCATGACATTATGTATAATGTCACAGCGTTATAACGGGTGCACGGCTACGACTATCCTACAAGAAGGCAGTGGGATTCATGTCGCTATTGCGACATGCTGCTATGCCGACAATTGATGTCTATTGTCGGCATAGCGATATGTGCCTAACCCAAAACTATTCCTAACCTTAACCATCAGTGAAGAAGTGTCGGAATAGCGACATGTCGACATAGCGGGATGTCGGAATAGGTATTGCTAACCAAGGCAGTGCTAGCAGCTTTTTACAGATCAGAGCTAATCTGCTGCCCTATTTCTCCATTAGAATGGCTTCTGACAGTGGCGCAGGGCTACAGTTGTGTTGAAAAATAATGCTTTTGTCACTTAAAAGACAAGTAGCCAGATTCGCCATAAAATCGCCAAAGTCAATAGATGGTTTCTTTTATCGCTAGAGATGCGCACAAGTTACTAGACCTAGCAACACTGTCGCTTTGTGACCACCGCATATCCTGGGCCTAACGCTGGCCCCAGTAGAGAGCTAGCAGAACTTGTATCTATATTCTGTGGGAAGTGATTTCGCTCCTGCACAATATTGTTTGCACACAAAATGACATGGTGATTCACTTGTCATTATAACCTATTAGTTCTCTTCGGGGAGAGTAATACACAGTAGATATTCACCTTAAGAACACAAGGTTTTGTACCTCTCAACTTTGCAGATTTCGCTTGCATATGTCCATATGAACAAATTTGGATGTCCAATATGGATTTTCCATATTGGCTCTCTGAAAAATCGCCAGATGACGTCATGACGTGACATATGACGGCAAAGCGTCATACACAATGCTCATCTCTAGAAAACGTGCATGCATGGCTGTGTTCATAATGCAAAAGGGCAATGCTAGCAATTTTTAAAGATTAGAGCTAATCTGCAGCACTATTTCACCATGAGAAACACTTCTGATAGCAGCACAGAGTTACATTTATGCTGAAAAACAATGACTATGCCGGGTGCATGTCGCTATTGCCATTGATTTCTATTGTCGGCATAGCGGTATGTTTTGGTTTTGTTTATTACTGACACACTGTTTAATTAAATGTGCCTAACCCAAAACTATTCCTAACCCTAACCGTCAGTAAAGGCAAATATTTATTACATTAGTTGTCGGAATAGCGGCATGTCGGGATAGCGAGAATCAACGGACAATGCCACTGAAAAGATGAGTTGAGTCATCAGCTGACCAAAAAGTTGCCAAAGGCGCTACACGACATTTTTAGTCGCCAGGGACCATCAAAAGTCGCTGAATTGGCCACAAGTAGTGGACTGAAAGAAGGGGCGGAGACTTTGGCTCTGTCTCTATATATATAACCCCCTGCATCACTTCTGTTCACTCAGAACTTGACCTTGGCTTACTGCTTGACAAATTGCTTTGCATTCAACCTGTGCAACATCACTTGTTTAGTTGTAATAATCAACAGCCTTTTTAAAGGCTTGCATTCATTTGTATCATATTATATTAAGCTATACTATATCATTATACGTATAGTTTAATATTCAACAGCCTTTTTAAAGGCTTGCATTCATTTGTATCATATTATATTAAGCTATACTATATCATTATACGTATAGTTTAATATTCAACAGCCTTTTTAAAGGCTTGTATACATTTATATTATATTGTATTATATTATATCATACTATATCATCATATGTAGTTTAATATTCAACAGCCTTTTTAAAGGCTTGTATACATTTATATTTTATTATTGTGTACTATATCACATTATACTATATCACATTATACGAATATCACATTACACCTTTAAAGGTTAAAAGCCTACCTTAAAAGGCTAGTGTATTTCGTGTTTAAATATAACACCTTCCGAACTTTAAGGAGTGTTGTATTGTATTTGGCCATTCTCTGGCAACTTCATTTAGTGAATTTAGCGACATTGCCTATTAGTTTTGATATGTAAACAACAGCTACTTTCTGCCTTTAAGCTTCACACTGCAACTTTTGGCCATCTTTAATAACTAAAAAGCTGATAAGCGACTTTTTCCCATTTTAATCATTTCATCATATTCTGTTCTGTCTTAGGAAGTCTTACACGGTTGAGATATTACCTTTATCTAGCTTCTGCCCTTAATCATATATCGTGTTGTCATCAAGTGACTTTTCACAGAGCCAGTGGCGACTTGGTTTTTTGTTTGTGTTGTTTTTTTTTTTTGGTTTTTTTTGCAACTGTCATTAATAGTAGGCCTATGGATTGCAAACAAAAAAGTGGCGCTTCAAAGCGAAGAGCCAAAAAAAACAGAGAGGCAAAACAGGCTGACTTCTTAAAAAATGTGCCTTCGATTCCTGGCTTTTTTGATAAGCCAAAGGATTCCAATGTTGATACCAATGTTGATAATGTCATCAGTGGTCCGAGTTGCAGCAGTGTAGAGAGCACCACTGATTTGATCATGCCGGAGCCCACACAGATCCAATCCGGTGTAGACCTGGCCTCTCAGGCTCAGGCTTCAGGGCCACACACAGAGCTCAGTTTCCACCCAGAAGCTGGGGACACCATCTCCAGTCATGGATCTTCTGCTTCATGCTCAAATACCACAGCCATTCCAGACTCGTGTACTCTTACAACAGCAGACTCACTGTCAGACCAGGAGGAGTACACTGAGACCAGTATCCCATTAGCAGCTAGGACCTCAAACTCCTGGTGTGAAACCGTTAATGACCCTGCTTTGTGGCCAAATGCCATTAATGAACAGGCTAAGTCGACTCTGGTTAGTAGAGGAGCAGTTGCTTTTCAAAATCGGAGTGAAAAGTACCCTGCCTCAATTAGAGATATGACCATGGGGGGTGGCACTAGGAGTTTCACAAATTCCTTAGTCAAATGCTGTCTACCTAATGGTCAGTCTGTGGAAAGGCAGTGGCTCCTTTACTCACCTTCCTCTGGTTGCATTTATTGTTTTGCTTGCAAACTGTTCTCAAGTAAGTGCAATGCATTTGTCAATGGGTTTTCTGATTGGAAACATTCTGAGCGTATCGGTGAGCATGAGAGGAATGAGGAGCATAGGGCTTGCATGTTAGCATTACACAGTCGTTCCAAAGACACAGGAAGAATTGATTCTGATCTTATGAAACAAATTGATGCAGAAAGGCAATACTTTAACTAATAAACTTCTCCCAAAAATAGTCAAATCCCTTGTCAACCAACGGCTAAGATTTTTTTTAATTTTTATTAGGCAATCTGAGATGTTAACATCTTCTCTTCTTATTAGATTTTTTGATAATAATATGCCCAAATATTTCACTTCATTTTCGACCCTAATTGATGAAATGTTTTTATGTGTACAGTTATGAATGGGTAAAATCTCACATTTTTTGATGTTAAGTCCTAACCCTGAAGCTTTGGAAAATGTTGAGATTACATTGAGGGCTTTTCAACCATTGAATAGTTTTTAAGAAACAAAGCTGTATCGTCCGCAAACTGGCTAATCTTAAATTCTCTATCAAAAATGTTTATTCCTTGTAACTCCGGACTATTATACATTTTTAAGGCTAACAATTGAGTAGTGAGGATGAACAATTTTGGGGAAATAGGGCAACCCTGGCGAATGCCTCGTTTGATCTTAAATCTAGAGCTAAGTCCTGGGTTTAAGGAGACTGAACTATAAATATCACTGTAAAACATCTCAATTAGTCTACAAAAATAATCTCCGAAACCCAAAAATTTTAGAGCATCTAATAAAAAGGCATGTTCAATAGTATCAAATGCCTTGTAAAAATCTAAGAACAGTATAAGGCAATCGCTGTCAATAAAATCGCGGTAATCTAACATGTCAAGAATCAATCTTATATGATTTTGTATGCTTCTTCCTTTAACAAAGGCTGATTGACATTCATCAATTATGTCTTTTAGTCCACTATTCAGACGCTCAGCAAAAACATGAGCTAATATTTTATAATCAGTACAGAGCAAAGTGATGGGTCTCCAGTTGTCCAAAGATGTTAGATCTTTATTTGGTTTTGGAATTAAGGTAATAATGCCTTGCTTCATTGTATTAGAAAGATTACCCGTTTGGATACATTCTAAAAAGGCTTTGAATAGCATCTCTCTAATATCTTTCCAGAAAAACCTGTAAAATTCAGTTGTTAACCCATCCAAACCAGGCGACTTTCCTGTGGACATCTTCAAAATAGCCTTGTCTATCTCCTCAATTGTAATCTGTTTTTCCATGAATTGTTTAAAGTCTATATCAATTATTCTATTAAATTCCCTTATATCATTTAAAAATTTGGAGCAGTCTGTTTTTGAATAGTTAGATTTATATAGGTTGCAGTAAAAGCGATGTATTTCTTTATTGATTTGACTGACGTCTTCAGAAACAGATCCATTTATGTTTAATTTAGTAATTTTCTTTTTTAGCTGTCTATGTTTTTCAAGGTTAAAAAAATAAGTTGTATTTTTCTCCCCTTCTTCAATCCAGTGGGCTCGGGAGCGTACAAAGGCCCCTTTGGCTTTTTCCAGGTATAGGGTATCCAGTTCATTCTGCAACTTACTTAATTCAACACATTCTTCAGCTGACAAATCAGTTTTTCCACAGAGATTATTAATATTGGTGACAATATCAAGTTGTCTTTGTTTTTTAAACTTAGACAGTTTTTTACTTGTATGAATTGCCGTTTCTCGTATCCTAAACTTCAGCCATTCCCATTTGCTTACAGATGACATTTCCAAGGTATCAATATACGCAATTAATTGTCTAATATCTTTGCAAAATTTGGAATTCTCCAATAAAGTATTATTAAATTTCCAGATATGAGAGGGACCAGAAATGTGCCTTGAGAGTAAAAAGCATACAGATATAATACAATGGTCTGTTAAAGGTGAAGCAGAGATATCACACTTGTTAATATAGTTTACCAAGGAAGCAGATATGAGCCAGTAGTCTATTCTAGAGCTTACACCATTACCAGAGGCATGAAACCAGGAAAAACGTAGAGATCCAGGATTTTTAACCCTCCAATAATCAATCAAATTGGCACTATTCATTAACTGGGCAAGCAGGTCATCATACTTGTGATATTTAACCTTAGGTGGATTTCTGTCTAACCAAAGATCAGGCACCAAATTAAAATCACCACCAACTATAATTTTGTCAGTTGAATAAGCATGCATACTATCTGTAATATGTTTGCATAAGTCAGAAATTAACATCTTGTTTTTTCCTCTTTCATTGTAGCCATAAACACACACTAAAATAAAGTTTTCATCATTGATTTCTGTTATTACAATCAACCAGTGCCCATTTATGTCGCTTGTATGATCAATAACTTTACCAGGAAATCTATTAAACAAAATCATGACACCAGCTGAGTGAGATGTACCATGACTAACAAAAATTGAATCACCCCATTGTAACTTCCAAAAATTAACATCGTCTTCTCCAGAATGGGTTTCTTGTAAAAAAACACAATTAGCCTTTTGTTCCTTGCAAAAAAGAAAAACCGCTTTGCGCTTCACATTGTTTTTAAGCCCCCTAGCATTTAAAGAAATAAAAGATAATATGTCTGAAATGTTTAGATCTAGAAAACAGAGCCAAAAGATGCGCAGGAATGAGAGTTTTGTCCTTTATACAATCAGGGCAAGGTGCATTTTACCATAAACTCGTCAGGTGAGGCAGAATGATAAACCGTCAAACAGGGAAGCTCTGGCTACTAAGGGTCGACTCTCTGATTGTTAATCAGTGCATATCCCTCCTTCAGGAAAGCTCTCTGCCCTCTCTCTCTGGCTTCCCGTACTCTCGGCCATAACTTCTTACGAGCTTCTCTGTCTTCTTTGGAAAAATCTTCCTTAAATTGGATATGCAGCTCCTGACAGACCCTGGCATCTCTGGATCGCTTCCACACATCATCTCGAATCATCCTCGCCACAAACTGGATTATTACTGAACGTGGAGCGTTGTTTGAAGTGGCGGGGTCTCTTTTCTTACCCAGGCGATGCACAGTGTCGACCGACCCGCGAAGCTGTTCCACTGAGACGGGCACCACTCGGGTTAAAATGCCAATGACAACCTCTCTTATATCTTCTCCGTCTTTTTCAGCCAGACCGTTAATCCTCAGGTTCCATCTCCTTTTATAACGAGCTTGCTCAGACACAGACTCCTTAAGTAGCTTGTTTTCCTCTTCAAGTTTGCTGATCTTTCCCTGTAGAGCTTCAATGTTTTGCCTGTTCTCAATAATTGCAACAGTGTTCTCCTCAATTCTTTTTTCAAACTTTAGCAAAAGTTCAGTCTGGGTATCCATTTTCGCAGTCAGTGAGTTCACCGCCTGCAGAATCGTCTCGCCAATACAATCTCCGTGAGGGTTTCGGTTATCTTTCTTGTGCTTTTTGGGGTGAGGAGGTTTAATTGGAGTGTGTACCTGGTTGATCTTATCAGCCTTGGACATCTGCTCATCTGTCTCAATGTCTGTAGCCTCGCTGAGTCCGTCATCCCCAGCTCCGAGGGGGGCAGCCATGTCGTAGTCGTGATCCTCCATTACTACCAACCGTATTCAGTAACTTGACAAAAAGAACTTTAGAAACTTGTTTCTTTACAAAAAGGTCGGCAAACTTTTAAGAAGCAGTCAAACAACTCACTTTATGCGGCAAAATGCACAAAAATGAAGATTCAAGGACTAAAAGAAAACTATATACATCAGGGCCTGCAAAATGCAACCGCTCATTCCGCCATCTTGGATCCTCGGAAGTGTCCGTGAGTGCAGACGGTGATGAGTAACGCACGGTGAAAAAAAAAAATGCAGTCGACTTCAAGCGGTGATGTAATGGTCCTGATGTTTCTAAACAAGAGAAGGAAGAAACAGATTCTGGGTTCATCCAGCTCATAAGAAAGCAGCAGCAGGGAGAGTTTCATGGTTTGAAGCTGCATCACGGATGCTTTCACGCATATTTCAGGATGTCAGTGGGACAGTTTGAGCTCTTGATGGCAGAGTTGGGATCACATGTGAGGAGGCAGAGGATAATATCAGAGACCCGGAGCAGCGTGTAGCTGTGAGTCTGAGGTCAAATATTATGATTTTATTGTTCCCACATCACTGTATATTCAGTACATTGGTGCGCGTTTTGAGCTATGACCTCGCATGCTGCTAAATGCAGCACTCTGATTGGTCAGTCCTGTTTGTTCGCTTGCAAAAGTCAGAAAAATCGAACTTGATCCGAAAAAATAAATGCCGCAAATTCATCCTGTGAAATGACGCGGTCGGTGTGAACGACTGCATTAAGAACAGGAGAGTCCGAAAAATGTTTTTAACCCATGAAACATTCGCACGGAATTTACGCGTCCGGTGTGAAAGGGCCTTAAATGAGCTTCAGATGGTCAGACATGTTCGACTCTTCACATTTATTCCTTCTGTGAACGTTTATGAACTTTAATCTGTGGCTGAACCTGAGAGTTTGTTTTACAGTCTGTGCTCTTATTTTGAAAGACAAACTACAGTGGAAACAGGAAGACACTCAGCAGTGACGTCAGATTTTGGACAATAAAATAATATTTGAAGGTTATTAATGTTAATAAGTGGCTGACAGCGGCTCAGGGTTCGTGTTTATTTGGTGTATTACGTCATGTGGAGTCATATAAAGCAGCTGTAACCTAGCAACCTATCAGAGTGAATGGGGAGCTGCACTTTGGTCATAACTGCATTAATGTAGCAGTGACGTCATCAGCAGCCTCAGCCTGATGTGTTATACATTAGGTCAGATAAGAAAGAAGCTGATGCACAGTAACATGTGTTACATTAATGTTCTCAGTGGAGGAGGGAACCTTTGCTTTGTCCTGAGCTCTGACGTCACTGAAAGCTCCAACAAACCAGGACAGTCTGAGTGAAGCATCAGAGCCATCACTGAGTCAGGGAGGCTGCAGTCACTGATTCTGGCTTTAGGAACAAACGTGAGGGAACGGGCAGCTTTTTAAATGTTTATATAGTTTATGTAAGTGTTCATAAATGTGTGTGTGCTCTTCCAGGTAGGAGTGCAGCAGAGATCATCTGCTGTGTGAATATGTTTGACATTTGGATCATTTTGTCTCAGATTAATGTGTCCTCCTGCTGCTGACCTCTGACCTGCACAAAGATCCTGACTCTGAATTCCACAATACTGCAGAATATTTAAACAGGAAGTCCTGGGTCACAGAAATGCTCTGTGACTGAGGTCATCACTGAGGTAAATGTGATCCCATTAGATAGACAGACAGATAGATAGATAGATAGATAGATAGATAGATAGATAGATAGATAGATACCTGAGTACTGACAGGACAGCAGCACAGACCTTTCTCTTTATTCACCTCCACAGCCAAGGATCGAACTATTGAACAGAGGATTGATGATATGGAGCAACATATCGTCATCATCACTGGACTGAAGACGAAACCCTGCAGCTCTGCCAGGGCTTTGCTGCTAAATGAAGGTGAGGATGCACCTCCAGAAGAACTTCAAACACTTGAACAGCAGCTCCTGGATCAGTCTTTAGAAACAACATGTATCTACTTGTTATACATTTCCAAACAGGGACCACAACACTAACCAACTACAGTGATACAAATCAGAAGCTGTTCAGACAGTCCAGATAATTGAGCGGTACTAGAATTTATTTAAATCAACATCTAACAAAGAAAATGCTGAAATATCAAAATGTGTTCATATTCTCAGAAAACCAAACAAAATCCAAACTACATGGACAAGAAATGGAAACGTGTACATAAGATTAAATGATCAGACCAAATCAAGCCAATAATGATAAAAATGACTTGTATTTGGACTGCAGATGGTATGTTGGTATGTCATACATGATGTGTTCTCATATGTTTCTGTTTTTTTTTCTTTTGTATTTTAGTTTTTGTATTTCTTTAGAAAATGAACAATAATGGTTTCATATTTGTGTTCCTGAGGCTGAGGATAACAGACTTACAAGAAGATCGTTACAGTAAAAGACTGAGAAATTAAATTCAAGTTATTTAGATCTAACAGGATTTAAAGCATCTGATTTTGAAAATGACATTGATCTGAAAACAAACTAAACAATGGAGGGAGGAGAGAGATGTGTGTTTTCTAGCTGAAATACAGACACTATTGTGAGTCTGTGTCAGCTAAAGATGACAACATCAAGCTTAGTTGTGCTCTGTGCTGGAAACAAAGAAATAAATCAATCAAAGCAGGAGTAGTTTGGTAGTTTTTCCTTAAAGAATTGATCTGCATTCTCACTTTGTAACCACGTCTCTGTTGCTATGAAGACTTCTGGATTACGTTGACTCATGAAATCATTTCTGTCCTTATTCACCACCGACTGACAGTTAAGCAGCACCCAGCATCTCACCTCATCTTTGGGAGGTGATGCACGGGGCTGCGGGGCTTTGTTACCCTGGTAAGAAGTGAGCCAGCTTCATAGCACTGAAACCCAGGGTTACCCTGAGCCCTGCAGGCTCGGGGTATCAGAGCCCGCTCACTGATTTGATTTCTCAGTGTTTGGTAAAGTCTCATCTACCCTCCCAGGTTTCACTGTGAGGCTTCAGATGGTCCTCAGGCTCCTCCCTCACTGACATCGTTACCCACGCACACACATACACACACGACTGCTTCCTGTCTATGGAGGAAACACACAGTGAGGCTTATGGGAAGCTGTCGCCATCAGCCATTTTTGTTCAGCAGCCTCCAGATCCTGCTGCTCGCGCTCCTGAATGCACCAAGAAAGCACAGGTTAAATGCAGGTGACAGGAAGTTTGTCAGACTCAATGAGGTTGATTTTGACTTCTAATCAAAAATCAATCAGTATTTACATTTATTATATCATCATCACTAATAATGATAATATTATTACACAGACTCAAAGAGTGTGAAAACAACCAGAAATCAAACTGGGTTTAACCCTTTCTGCTGACCTGCAGGTTCCTCTTTAAATTACAATGAAACGCTGCCACCGTGTGGTCAGACGAAGACATGACAGCTCAGTTTTCATTAAACTCAACATCGTGTGTGTGTGTGTGTGTGTGTGTGTTACCTCTGCAGACTCCAGGTCCTTGTTGTATGCTTTGGGGGTGGGGGCTCATGGTCTGCAGGAGGACAGACAGACAGATGGGGGGTTAGCATCAGTGTGATCACGTCTCTGCTTCTCTCTGTAATCCAGTGTTTTACCAGCTGACACCGGTCTTAAATCAGATCGTTATACAGCAGATCACGGGGGCCTGCTCCTCAAGCCCCTCCCAGCTCAAATCCACTTTATTTTTAGGAGGAGCAGATTTTCCAAACTTTAAGGAATAATGCAGTTTTGTTTGATTTATGAGAGACGCTCCTCCTTTCAGCCCTCGCTGCAGTTTTTAACCTCTAACTGAAGCCACTCTGAGACAGGAAGTCATATTACCAGCTGATTACCAGCTGATTGAGCAGCTGAGGAGTCTGCAGGTCTTCTAGAGAAGATCATCTCCACAATCACAGGAGGTAAAGCATGAAGAACAGGGTCGCAGAGACCCTGAAGTCCTGCAGACAGTCATCGCTCCAGTAAGATGATAGAAAACCCTGAAGCATGAGGTCCAAGCTGTGTGTGTGTGTGTGTGTGTGTGTGTGTGTGTGTGTGTGTGTGTGTGTGTGACGGACATGCTGTGGATGTGGAGGCAGAACGAGATCACAACGCTAAATCACAACAAACAGTCGCCTCAAGGCGCTTTGCATTGTGGGTAAAGACCCTACAATAATACAGAGAAAACCCAACAGTCAAACGACCCCCTATGAGCAGCACTTGGTGACAGTGGGAAGGAAAAACTCCCTTTAACAGGAAGAAACCTCCATCAGAACCAGGCTCAGGGAGGGGGGGTCATCTGCTGGGGGGGGGGCAGGACAAAAGAACACCACCCTCTGCAGCTGGGTCCTAGACTTCCTGGTAGGAAGACCACAGACAGTCGAAACAGGAAACAGGACCTCCAGCATCATCACAGTGAACACAGGAGCTCCCCGAGGCTGCGTGCTCAGCCCTCTGCTGTTCACACTGCTAACATGACTGTGTAGCCACACACAGCTCAAACCACATCATCAAATTTGCTGATGACACAACAGTGGTGGGGCTGATGAGTGAGAACAATGAGGCCTCGTACAGAGAGGAGGAGGCACAGCTCAGCAGCTGGTGTGCTGAAAACAACCTGTCCCTCAGTGTGGACAAAGCAGGCGACCTCCAGGCAAACAGCCCACTGATCACTGATGACCTCCCAGTTGAGAGTGTCCAGAGCACCAAGTTTCTGCTGCTGACAGGAAGGCCCTGCAGCAGATTGTGAGAACGGCTGCAAAGATCACCAGGACCTCTCTGACATCTCTCACGCTCAGTGCCTGCACAAAGCCACGAGCATTGTTAAGGACACAGCACACCTGTCCCACAGACTCTTCTTCTACTGCCGCGCCTCCAGAACGGTGAAAAGTTTCTTCCTCCAAGCTGTCAGACTGCTGAACAGCAAAGCCTCACACTGAACTGAAACGCAGCCCTGCACTCATCTCTGCTGCTAATTATATATCCTACCTCCACCTCAATGTGTATGTAGGTCTCCACCTTAAGTAGAAACTGCACTATGTAAATTGTGTTCAGATATATGTAATTATGTATAATATATGTATGTGTATGTGTGTCGTCTCACTTTATCAGTGTAAACTGTTGAAAGACAAATAAACCCACTTGAACTTGACTGATGCTGAGTCACTGCTACAATATGAATCAGGACGTGTGAGCAGGAAATGCCCTGTTGTGTTTGCATCAATAAATGCTGCTGCACTCACAAATCTTACTGGCAGCGCTGTGGGAGACGGCTGCCTTTCCAGTAACTCTGTAGTACTTAGTGTTTTCAGACCTCTTTCATATCCTATGGATCACTCGTGTCACTCATATCCCATGAATATTAGTAACTCTAAAACTCAAACTGGAGCCAGTCTCCAGAGAGGAGCTGCTGGCTCCCATTCCTGCAGAGGTCAGGAGGAGACCCAGGGGCTGCGAGGCCGGAGCTGAGCTAAAGGCCGACATAAATGTTTCTGTGGATTCATCTTCTGCATTATCCACTCTACCTGCAGTGAAATTCATCTAAGACCACTGAAGGATTCCACTGAAATTACAGAACACATCTGCTCAAGCTGACCGTGGTTAATGCAATATGAATCATATATTACAAATGAATCAACAATCATCCTCAGAAGTCGAATTCTCAACACATTATGACTCTGACAAGTGAGTCACACAGAGGATCTTTATTGATTAGCAGGATATAATTTTCTTCCTTCTCCTCTGCAGTTGGGGGTGGGGGGTACACCCTGTACAGGTTTGCAGCCTGTCGCAGGGCTAACACAGAGAGACAGACCATCCACTCTCACATTTACACCTGTGGGCCATTTAGAATCACCTGTTAACCTGACCCCAGTGCCTGCAGATCTTTGGACTGTGGGAGGAAACAGGAGAACCCGAGGAACACGCAAACTCCCCCCAGAAAGGCCGAGGTGGATTCAGACCCAGACTTCTTGCTGTGAGGTAACGGTGCTAACCACCACCGTGCTGCACGAGGTAAGAATATGCATCAAACCTGTCGCCCCTGTTTAGCAGTGAAACAAACAGGAAGTGAGTCAGAGTGCAGGGCAGCAGTGTGATCACGGTGCTGTGCTGTCCTCTCAGGACACTGGTCGATCGCCCAGAGTTCTGTTTGTGGTTGTTCATGCTTCTGTTTTCAGGCTTCCCCACGTTTCCCCGTGTCAGGTCTGTGTGGCTGCTGTTACTTCCTGTTTTATTTTGCTGGTCCTTGTCTTTGTGCAGTTTGTTTAGTCTTGCTTCTTTTGAAACATTCAGCTCCCACTATGTTGGAGATTTTTTGACCTTCCACATAAATATTTGGATTTGACTTCTGTTCACACTTCCTGGTGAAATCCTAATGTTTGCTCAGTGATCAGTTAAGGCCTGAAGCTCTGAGCCAGTGTGAAACTTTCTCCATTATATGTGGCAGCTTAAGAAGCCCTCTCTGGTGCTTCTTGGGGCCCCGGCTCATGTGGGGGCTGTGGGTGGCCTGGGGCTTGTGGGTCTATCTCTAGCTATCTCTGGCTCTGGGGGGGTGCTGTTGTGGCTTCTCACCCTCTATAAAAGGGACACTGAGCCACGAGGCCTGAATGTGAGGATCCCTGCTCTATACCAATATGTTTCATGACAAACAGAGACACACACACACACACACACACACACACACACACACACACACACACACACACACACACACACACACACACACAAACAACAGAACAAGAGTTTTTGCCTTATATTTCCCTTACAGGTGCTGTTGTTGTTGTTGTTGTTGGTTATTTGCTCCGTCCTCTTTTTGTTTGTGTGCTTTAGTATTCTATCATAGGTGCTGATTAGTTGGGCCGTACAGTTTAAAGCTTAATAAAGAAAAATAAATGAATAAATAATAACAAAATGAGCATATAATACAGCTCCTTTTGGCACAACAGAGCCTGCAGACAAAAGTTTTGCTTGCTTAAGCTGCTGGACAGGACAGGTTTAAAAGCAGCTGGTGCAGCTGTGAACATCACTGCATCATCTGCATATATCAGGATTTATGTCTCATCAAACACAGACTGTAACAGTCCCGTGTTACATGTTCTGGGTAAGAAGAACGTGTTATTGTTCTGAAGGTGGGTACATTTGGTAAGGACTTTTCCTGGTAAATGTTATAGATACCACCTTATATTGTTCAGAGTAATAACTCGCTTAAGACTGAAGGATTACTCCCACGCCTCCTCCTCTCTGTGCTTTAAAGATTGTTACACTTAATAAGACTCAGAGCGGCTGATTCACACAGACATGTATAGACTGAACATAAGTGATGACATCATCAGTGATTCCTGTACTTTAATGTTAAGTCCTCAATTTTGTCTTCAGGGCTAGCAGACTGTACAGGTGCATCACAGAAAGCACCCCGAGACAAGTGGTTGTGGTGGAGAGATGTAGAGGATATCAACACAATATTTAAAATTGATCTGACTTTGATTTGTCACAACAAACTAAGAGACTATGGAGGTGCTATGAAGGTGGATCTCAGTGTTTCTCAATGAAGTTAATGTTTCAGCTCCAGGAACATGGCTGACCCAATGAACATGACTTCATCCTCCAACCAGACCTGTGATGTTGTCGACACATCCGCCAACCCTTTCTTTATGCTGGTCTACAGTCTGCTGTCTCTGGTAAGCTTCAGATCTTCAGATGGTGCTCTGTTAGAAACAGGTTAAAGGTTCCTGGTTCATGTACCAAAGTCCTGCCCTCTCCATCCTCTCTGTGTCTCTTCAGGTGGGTTTATGCCTCAATGGCTTCGTCATGAAGTTTTACCGAGCTCGGCAGCAGGCCTCAAACAGCTTGATGGTCTACATGAAGAACCTGACAGCTGCTGACTCCCTGCTCTGCCTCTGTCTGCCACTCCGCATCGCCCACTATGGTAGCAGCTCTGTCATCATTTGAAAGCTTTACTGCAGCTTTGGAGCTTCTGTCCTGTTTCTCAACATGTACACCAGCATCTTATTCATGGGGTACATCGCTGCCAACAGGTGAGAAACCTTTTGTCATGGCCAAAGGAGCATTAGCTATTCTTTTGGACTCAAATGCAGCACCAATAAAAACACAAAAGGTCATTTTAATAGCTTTATTTGAAGGGTTCAGGGGATAACCATGGGGCATGGGGGGAACAGGATGGTACTTTAAGAGCCAGGTAAGTGGGTATTCACTGAGAAGGAGAGGAGAGAGCAGTTAATCCAGTGGTCCAGTTTCTTTCATTACACAGTTTATGTGGTACATTGAAAGGGGGGGTGGGGGTGGGGGTGTGGGGGGGGGTGAGGCACCAGTTGTGTCCAAGAGAGGATGACCGTTAGAGGGTGAGCAGGTGAGCAACAGATAATCAATGGTTTCCAGAGAGGGTCTTGAGATAGGGATCGAGTTTATGGAACAGGAAGTTATCAAAAGTGGACAAGAGCTCTCCAGACAGTGAGGCTTCACTGAGGACACAGGAAACAGCCGCTAACCCAGAGAATCACAGAGCATCAAGAAGCCAAGGGTGAGCCTGATGACCACGCTGGGGAGGCAGTGGGTGCAGGAGCTGGTCTCTTTGTACAGTGACTGATGAGACACACAGATGTTCTGACTGAAGAGCAGATCTCCGCCCCAAAGGGGCGTGGCAGCTTGCTCAACCCTACAGACTTGGAGGAAGGAGGTTCAACACAACTAAGACACCTTTAATGATTTCACACTGCAGTTCATGACAATGTTAAAACCCAGTTCATTGGTGGACTACATGCTCTGCACTAAAGCATGGATCTCCTGCAGATTTCTCTTCACTCTGACTGATTAGTGAAGTTCTCTAATTCTTCCCTTCATTTCTGTCTTCAGGTACCTGAAGATCGTTCATCCTTCAGGAACTCACATCCTGCAGACAGTACGAGCTGCCCACATCATCTCCACGGTCACCTGGGTTCTTCTCCTGGCTCCAACTATCACATACACCATCCTGTTTTTCATCACCCAGAAACCTCTGACCTCTAGGCCCAGCTGTTGTGAACCCTTCTTTAGTGAATCGATCAGGTTTTTGTTCACAATCCTCCACAGCAGCTGCACCATCATCTTCCTGTTGGTCCTCGTATCCCTGGTCTTCTTCTACTACAGCATCTCCCGCAGGGCGTTCCAGGCACAGCAGAGGCAGCTGACCTCCTCTGGCTCTGAGAAGCTCGTGAAGTCTCGTAGGAACATGTTGGTTCTTGTCTCCATCTTCTGTGTTTGCTTTGTTCCCTATCACGTGGTTCGTCTTTGCTTCACTGTTCTGAAGAGTAATGACTCTGTTGGCCCGGTGCTGAGCTATACGATGGAAATGACCACCATGGTGGCAGTTTTTAACGTCTGTCTGGACCCTCTTGTTTACTTTTTCCTCTGTAAGACTTTTCGGGTTCAGGTGAGAACGGTGTTCAGGAGTACCAACATCCACCAAGGTAACATGGAGAGTGAGAGCAGCAAGGAGCAGCTGGACATTGTTACAGCAACAGCAACAAGTCAGACCAGCGAGCTGTAAGGAAAAGGTCAACATTTCATGAAGTGTTCAGATTTGATTTTGTTTGGAGACTCTGATGAGACCACTGAAACCAGAGTCATGGTTTCCAGGAGTTTCTGCTCACCTCAGAGATCATATGATGTGTCCAGATCTGTAGCTGGAGCTGCACACTCGACTTTCAGGTTCCTCCTCAGACCGTGAGGTGCTCTCACATTCAGCTGATGTCACACCAAGTCAAAAGTCACCTCTTATTCAAATCATATCAGCCACATTGGATCAGATCTAATTTACAGGACTGTTACTGACCCTGATACTTTCTTCTTCATGGTTAGTCGCTTGTGGACATTCCAGGAAATTAGAGTAAATCAAACATGCAAATTCAAACCTGTGCACCCTGGTCTGGTTTTTAATCTCACTAATTATGGACGATATCAATGATTCCACCCTGGGATAGAATCACCTTGACACTCATGCTCACGAGAGTGTACATAAACTTCTGACCACAACTGTAAACCTTTGTAACCTCTTCCCTGTTCCCTGCTCTGTGGAACCCTGAGCTCAGCCTGCTTCCTCCCACCCACACTCAGTTTAAAGTGACCGATGTGGAGTCCTTAGTTTATCCCAGAAAAGTCTGATAAAGACTTCAGCAAGTGCACACATTAAATAATTATTAAAAATTCTTTGTGTTAGCGTGTTCTGTATGATTTATGTTTGCATGTAAACCCACAGCAGCTACTTCCTCCTGCTGTTCTCACTGAGCTCACATGTGCAGCAACATTTCACAGTGCTGATGAGAGTGTGCACGCAGTGCGACAAAGTGCAGGTCTGTCCTGCGCTTTGTGGTAAATGTGTAAATGTCAATAACTGATGCATCACCTAATAGTTATTCTGCAACACGAAAAACGACCACAGAGCTGCTGCAACCTGCTCACAGTTTCTGAGAAATATTGTCATAATGCTGCCTGGATTTCCATCACGATCTGTACACTGACAGCTGCACTGATGTCCTCTCTGTGTGCGTCACAGGCCGCTCTCTGTTCAGCAAGAACAAGAGAAGCCTTTGCCTTTTAGAATATAAAAAAGCACATCAGGAACATGAGCTGCTGCACAGCACGATCCAAATGTCTCACGTTACACCAGTGCTGGAAAAAGTACACACATCTGTTGCCCTAGTAACAGCATCAACAACAAAGGTTCATCCTCCTCCATCACAAAAAGTTTCCATTATAAAATTACAAAGATCAGATCAGCAGTCAGACCTCTGGCTGTGACAAACATCAGGTCCTACTGAGATGAAGGCCTCTCACATGGTTTCACACACCAAAGGTGACGTCACACCTGTAGGTGCACCACATGCTGCTGTCTCGCTTTGTGTTCTCACACACCTCTCAGACTACCAATGGTGAACGCTTTTAGGAGTCTACGTGCAGCACCTCTACTTCCTCAGGATGCTGAGGCGCGCTGGACTCAGAAGCTCAGTCCTCTCCTCATTCCACAGATGTGTGGTGGAGAGCGTCCTGGGCTCCTGCATCACTGTGAAGCACAGACGCTGCTCTGCAGCAGAGAAGAAAGCTCTGCAGAGGGTGATGAAGGCTGCACAGAGGACTGTTGGAGTCAGCTTCTCCACCACCACTGACATTTGCACCTCCGGATGCAGGAAAAGGGCCACCTGCATCCTGAAGGACCTCACACACCCAGCACACACACTCTTTGTTCCCCTCCCCTCAGGCAGGAGGCTGAGGAGCATCAAGAGCAGGACCAGCAGACTGAGGAGCAGCTTCTTCCCTGAAGCTGAGAGACTGCTGGACTCTGATGGGGCTGTGCAGCTGCACTGCTCTTACACAACTCTGCACACTCATGCTGCTGTTTGCACACTCATGCTGATGTGCTGCTGTCATTAGCACAAGTCACTGCTGTGGCACCAGGTTTAAGCCTCATATGAACTGAAGCTGAGGATTGATGCTCATATTTTATTATGGAGTTAACACACAGGAAGTGGTTTGAAAGTCTAAGACCCCAGACTGTCATGAAGGAGGTCAGAGGTGCTGAGGTTGTTGGGAATACTTTCTGCATCCTCCTCTCAGCCTCCTGCTTTGCTGCAGCAGCAGTGATGGAAACAGCTGGCTGAGTGAGTGAAAATAAATAAATCATAACTGCAGTTCAGTGATGTGTTATTAATGACACCGGGACTGTGTGTCACACACTCAGCGCTCTGCTCAGATTCTCACTTCCCTGTGGGTCTTTTTCACATTAAAAGCTTATTATCAGCAGTTTGGTTGGAACACTTACTGTGAAGCTGAAGGAGGAGGAGCTGAGCTGTGTTCACGGTGCTTTGATTTGTGGAACAGCTGATGTTCCAGGTTTTTATCCCAATAAATGATTGCAGTCAAGCTTCAGGACAAAACAAAAACACAGGAAATCTGAAATATTCTCTTTCCTTTTGTTTCCTTTGAAGTCAAAGTTCTGTCATATTGTTGAAACCCACAAAATGCACAACTCTGACTTTGAAGGCGAACATCTTCATTTCCTGTTTGCATTGCACTTTTCTCGGTTTTGCAGCAGCTCAGAGAGGAAATGATGAGCGCTTTTAGACAAGCTGGTGTCAGCCATGCAGGCTGCAGCTGACTGCAGCAGTCTGTTAGTGAGCAAAGCTATTAACGCAGGATTTTAATGCAGCACCATCATTTTACCCAGCAGCCTCCAGCAGCCCTCAACAGCCTCCAGCAGCCCTCAGCAGCCTCCAGCAGCCCTCAGCAGCCTCCAGCAGCCCTCAACAGCCTCCAGCAGCCCTCAACAGCCTCCAGCAGCCATCAACAGCCTCCAGCAGCCATCAACAGCATCCAGCAGCCCTCAGCAGCCTCCAGCAGCCCTCAACAGCCTCCAGCAGCCCTCAACAGCCTCCAGCAGCCATCAACAGCCTCCAGCAGCCCTCAACAGCCTCCAGCAGCCCTCAACAGCCTCCAGCAGCCCTCAACAGCCTCCAGCAGCCATCAACAGCCTCCAGCAGCCCTCAACAGCCTCCAGCAGCCCTCAGCAGCCTCCAGCAGCCCTCAGAAGCCTCCAGCAGCCCTCAACAGCCTCCAGCAGCCATCAACAGCCTCCAGCAGCCCTCAACAGCCTCCAGCAGGCCTCAACAGCCTCCAGCAGCCCTCAACAGTCTCCAGCAGCCCTCAGCAGCCTCCAGCAGCCCTCAACACCCTCCAGCAGCCCTCAGCAGCCTCCAGCAGCCTTCAGGAGCTCTCAGTAGCCTCCAGCAGCCTTCAGGAGCTCTCAGCAGCCTCCAGCAGGCCTCAACAGCCTCCAGCAGCCCTCAGAAGCCTCCAGCAGCCCTCAACAGACTCCAGCAGCCCTCAGCAGCCTTCAGGAACCCAGAGTAACCTGATACTGTCAAGGCTCACCAACCAGTCTCTAGGCCTCTGTGACTGAGATCTAAATGTCAGGAGGACCAGAACAGCTGAAATTCTGGCTCATGCAAGATATTATTTTTCAAAATACAACAATTATTCTTCTCAAGCAGCATGGTGGTGAGGTGGTTAGTACTGCTGCGTCAGTTAGAATACCATCTGGAAGGCCTGGGTTTGAGTACACCTTGCCCCCCCCCCCCCCCCCTGTGTGGAGCTTGCATGTTCTTGCTGTGTCTGCGTGGGTTTCCTCCCACAGTCCAAAGACCTGCACTTACTGGGGTTAGGTTAATTGGTCACTCTAAATTGCCCATAGGTGTGAATGAGAGCATGAATGTGGATGTTGTCTGTGTCTCTGTGTTGGCCCTGTGACAGGCTGATGACCTGTACAGGTGTACCCTGCCTTCGCCCTATGACAGCTGGGAAAGGCTCCAGCCCCCTGCGACCCTGAACAGGATAAGAGGATGGATGGAGCATTTATCCTCCTCGGCTGAACATCTGCAGTGGTTTCCTGACCTGTTTGCTCTCTGCAACAAGAATTCCTGGTTTAGTTTGAATGTGTTTCTTCTTCTGGTTTGCATGTTTTCAATGTTTTTATCAATGAAGTTTAAAAGCTGTTTTTTTAAACTGAGGCTATCATTTATATTTTTGAGTTCCTTTAAAGCTGACACCTCTGAGCTCATAAGCTGGTTATGTCATTAAGAATGAGGCAGCAGGAGTTATCAGGTTTCATGTGCGCTCTCTTTATGACATTTGAATGCTTCTTTAATAGGAAACATTTAAAGGTAACCTGAGCCTGTGTGGGTTGGACTAAATCCACAGCCCTCCCTGTGGAGAAAAAATATTAATGTTTGCTCTACATGTTGAACAGGAAATGAAGTCTGCATTAATTAGAATATTTATGAAAAATGAACCGAGCTTATACACAAGCGTCTGATAAATGTTCTTTTACATATTTTGTCTGTAGGCTACAGTTAATTTTTCATTTTAACACATTGGACCTAAAATACAAAAAACAAAATCTGAGTAGAAAAGTTTAGATTTTTTTCAAATTCAATCCAAGTGAACAAACATGTTTACTGAACTCTTTTCTAACTCAAAATACAAATACAAGTTGTTATTTTCAAAAAACTTACATACAAATTTAGCAACAACAAAGTTATATACAACTATTTACATTAAAGTGCAGGCACTGCCTCCAGTGCAAAAAGATGCCACCCAAATTATTTGAAGAGCTCCAAAAAAACAGTTCCCATCCCCCACAGACAGAGGGCGCCATCACAGGCCTGACACTTCCAGGTGTGTCCCTCCTCCTGTTGTACACCTGGAGACAGTGTTTATATTTGTGTCTATCTTTGGTGGCTCTTTGGCAGCATCCGCCTCATCCGTGCAAGGGAAATAACTGTGTAACAGCAGCAAGAAAAAGAAACATTAAAAAAGTACTAAAAAAAGTAGTGCAAACCACATTGATAAATAATATAATATGTAATATATAAACTATAAATATAAATCAGAGTATGTACAAAAAGAATCCAGAGGACAGCAGCAAGAGGATATAATACCAAATTTCTGTGTTGGATCTTATGTCCTGACAGGTGTGTTCACCTGACACAGTAAGAAGAGTCATTATAAATTTTTATGGAGAACGGTAGAAATGATTTCCTGAAGCATCTTTATGGCAGCGAGGTTGAAACAGTCTGACGGAGAAGGAGCTCTGCTGCCTCAGCAGTGTGGAGTGGAGTGGGTGAGATGGATTGTCCATGATGGAGAGCAGCTTTTTCAGTGACCTCCTGACCAATGATGGTTCCAGCCTTGTGAATCAGTTTGTTGATCCTGCTGGCATCTCTGGCACTGATGCTGCCAGAGATGGTTTCTGCTGGACCACTCCACAAAGCTCCTCACCAGCTCTCTGTACTCTGACTCCTGCCCACACTTAATACACCCAACCACTGCAGCACTGCAGGCTCCTCCCAGTACGACATGCCTGGAAAACCTCACCAAAGAAGCACCCAGGAGGAATCCTAGTCACATGCCTGAACCACCTCAACTGCTCCTTTTGGTGTGGAGGAGCAGCAGCTCTACAGCAGCTCTCTGCACTCCTCACCCTATCTCTAAGGGAGAGGCCAGCCCCCCTGTGGAGGAAGCTCATTTCTGCTGCTTGTATTCACGGTCTCGTTCTTTTGGTCACTGCCCAAAACTCATTACCATAGGTGAGGACAAGGATGTAGATTGACCTAAAAATCATCAGCTTCACTTTTACACTGAGCTCCATCTTTACCACAACACTGACATCACTGCAGATGCAGCCCTGATCTGTCTGTCTCCCACTTCCCTCTCCTGTCACTCATGAACAAGACCCTGAGATCCTTGAACTCCTCCACCTGGGGCAGGAACCCGTCCCTGAGCCAGAGTGAGCACTCCACCCTTTTCTGGCTGAGAGCCATGGCCTCAGACTTTGAGGTCCTTATCTCCTGCCAGTTGCTTCACACTCAGCTGCAAACCGTTCCGCTGTGAGCTGGAGGCCACCACCTGATGGACCTCAACAACAACAGGACCTCATCATCTGGAAAGAGCAGAGATGAGACTCTGAGGCCACCAAGGAGGAAGCCTTCCGCCACATGCCTACACCTAGAAATTCTGTCCACAAAAATTATGAATAGAATCGGTGACAAAAGGCAGCCCTGGCTGTCCAACACCCACAGTTCAACTTACTGCCAACAATATGGACCAAGCTCTCAGTGGTTGTACAGGGACTGAATGGCCCTCAACAACACCCCATCCTCCCACAGCACCTCCCACAGGATGCCCACGGGTGTTGTTTAGCCACCTCAGTGACCTCACCCTCAGTGATGAGCGAGTAATCCCCGTGATTCCCAGACTCTGCTTCCACTACCGAAGGCGTGTCAGTGGGATTAAGGAGGTCCTCGAAGTATTCCTTCCACTCCTCAACTAAAGCCTCAGTTAAAGTCAACAGCGCCCCACCTGCACTATAGACCATGTGAGTAGAGCACAGTTTACTTCATGATTCCTGATGTGTTCCTTCACAGTCTGCAGGACTTCAGTAATAAATTACAATGTAGAAAAAATAACAACACTGAATGAGAAGGTGTGTCCAAACACACACACACACACACACACACACAACCACACACACACACACACTGTTTATGACAACAGTATATGGTGTGTCTGTGTTTTCTGTGTGGGCAGAAAACAGGAAATAAGTCAGAGTGCAGGGTAGCAGTGTACGTTTCCTCATCCACTGCCATCAAACCAAGAGGGCATAATGACTCAAGCAGCTTTTCATTCTCAGTGAAAACTAAAGGTTTCTGAAAACTACAGAAACACAGGTGAGTCCTACTGGTTATTTATAGTTCTATCGATTACATGCTTATCTTAAAAGATAACCTTTACCACTCTTCTTTAACTACTCTGCTGTGAACAGGTCTTGCTTACAACAAAAGCACATGTAGTTAACTAAGCAGTCAGCCTCAGATCTTTGCTAATCTGGTCTGTTTAAAACGTTCTTTGCTGTGGTTTCCTATCAAGCACTTTATCTTTTTTGCTTGGTTTCTCAAGCTCAGTGCAGGATCTGAGATAATACTGAAGCATTCACCACATTCTTCATTTTTTTGACCATCAACATAAATATCTGGATATGATTCCTCAATACTGAGTGTAAAGCCTCAAGATTTAAGCCACTTTAAGCAACTTAACTTGCTCACATTTGTGAAAATGACTATGTCATCTGCATACATCAGGATTTATGTAACATCAAACACAGACTGTGGCATACCACAGGCTCTAGATAAGAAGAACATGTTATTGACCTGAATAAAGTGGGTACAAGATTTTACCCAGTTAACTCCTGGAAGACTGTACAGCTGATTCCAATAACCTGGACCCTGAGACAGCGGTTGCTGTGACTTGAATTAAACTCTTGGATGGATGTTGGGGATCTCAGCACAATATTTAAAATGACTTTGGTTTAAGAGAACAGATTATGAAGGTGGATCATTTTAAAGATGAAAACATTTATACACAGTTTATTTCAAAGTGGTATCTCTGTGATGTGGATTTATTTTTCAGCTCCAGAAACATGGATGACTCAAAAAACATGCCCACATGTTCCAACCAGACCTGTGATCTGGTTGTCCCATCAGCCAGCCCTTTCTTTATGCTGGTCTACAGTCTGGTGTTTCTGGTACGTTCTTGATCTGTTGGTTCTGCTCTGTCAGAACTTGTTTTAAGGTTCCTGGTACATGTACTAAAGTGTGTGTCTCATCAGGTGGGTTTAACCCTCAATGGCTTCATCATGAAACTTTACTTTTGTGGACCTTGGCAGCAGGCGTCCAGTAACTTGATGGTCTACATGAAGAACCTGACAGCTGCTGACTTCCTGCTCTGCCTCTCTCTGCCACTCCGTATCACCCACTATGGTAGCAGCTCTCTCATCATTCGGAAGCTTTACTGCAGCATTGGAGCTTCTGTCTTGTTCCTCAACATGTACGCCAGCATCTTATTCATGGGGTACATTGCTGCCAACAGGTGAGGAACCTTTACTGATTTCAGGTTTTAGTTGAAGACAAAGTGGTTACTTCAAAGTCTGCAGTTCTGTAGATTTAACACTGCTGTACTGATTAGTAAAGTTGTCTACTTCCTCCGTTCTCTTCTCTCTCCAGGTATCTGAAGATCGTTCATCCTTCAGTAACTCACATCCTGCAGACATTACGAGCTGCCCACATCATCTCCGTGGTCACCTGGATTTGTCTCCTGGCTCCTGCACTGACCAGCAACATCCTGTTTTTTCTCAACCAGAAACCTCTGACCTGTATCCCCAGCCGCTGTTTTCCTCTCTATAGTGAATCCGTCAGCTTGGTTCAGAAAATCATCCACAGCTTCTCTGCCATCATCTTCCTGTTGGTCCTCATATCCCTGGTCTTCTTCTACTACAGCACCTCCCACAGGGTGTTCCTGGCACAGCAGAGGCAGCTGACCTCCTCTGGCTCTGAGAAGCTCGTGAAGTCTCGCAGGAACATGTTGGTTCTTGTCTCCATCTTCTGTGTTTGCTTTGCTCCCTATCACCTGATTCGTCTCCCCTTCATTTTTCTGCAGACCAGCTGCTCTGTGCGTCAGGTGTTGTACTACCTGAAGGAGGTGGCCACCATGGTGTCAGTTTTCAACGTCTGTCTGGACCCCCTTGTTTACTTTTTCCTCTGTAAGACTGTTCGTGCCCGGGTGAGCATGAAGATGGCTTCCATCAGGCCTCACATCCATCACAGAGACAAGCAGATGGAGAGCAGAAAGAAGCAGCTAGAGTTGTTAAACCAAGAGTGAGACAAACCAGCGAGCTGTAAGGAAGAGCTCAACATGTTAGAAATCTTTTATTGTGAAAACAGTGTCATGTGTGTCCCAAGTTCTCATGAACCATAAAAGTTTGTGGTGAGCTCAGAGATCAGTGTGAAGCTGAACTCAGCACAAACTCCCACAGCTTCTAGTACAGTGGCTGACTTAGCATAAATAAACTGAACCAGTCTTTGGTATTAAACGTGTCAAACCTGAATACCAGTTTTTCTGAAACATTTTAACTGTCATTTGTATCAAGATGATTTGTTTACCCTTAAGCAGTAATTTTTATATTTCATAATAAAAATAAAAACATTGGTATTGTGTTAATTGTTTTTGCATATGAAGAACCAGCTCTAAGGTTTCCAGCCTGTTTTGCTACTTTGCTGTTTCTTCCACAGACACCTTATTGCACAGTGTTGATCTGGTTTATGGATTTGAACCTTTCCACCTCACACTAACATGCAGCTCCAAACAATCACTATATTTACACCACATCTGCTTTCTGCCAGCTGTTTCAATGACACAATTTTACTACATGTAGGCCTGTAGTGTTGTGTTTGTGCAGCAAATGATAGTGAGTGCTGCTCTTTGTGAGTTCTATTGTTCTGCCTGTGGTTAAACAGTGAAACACTGTAACTGTTCTGTGGTCGTCCAGCTTCCTGTTTCAGCTGCTCATGTTTCACTGCAGGGGTTCCAGGTTTATAACAGACGCACACACACACACACACACACACACACACACACACACACACACACACACACACACACACACACACACACACACACACACACACACACAGGAGGGGATGTTATTCATGCTGTGGTGCGATGGTACGAGGAAGCTGCTGATAGAGTTCCATACAAATACACAGTGGATTAAATACACAGTGGATTAAATACACAGCGGATTAAATACACAGTGGATTAAATACACAGTGGATTCACATTTATTATTATACTTAGAAAATATCCCACTTTTGATCATGGTTGTATCATTTATTTTGACCTATTGATCCACCACACCTTACAGGCTGCTCTACAGTAATATTGTCTAACACTAACCCGGCCCATGGCTCAGAAATGTTGGGACCACTGTGATAAACCAGTCTGTCACTGAGAGCAGCTGTGAAAGAGTGCAGCCTCACCTCAGAGGGTATCTGCACTTTTCAACAAGCTAACAGGTAACAGCACAGTTTACAAGTATATTCCTGGTGATCATGCAGTAGCTGTAGGCCACCAGTCCCACTGCTAATACATATGTTGTATTTTTGTTCCTCTAAAGGAAGAAATGTCTTCTGAGTAAAGTCCAGGAGAATACTGCTGAAGATACGGTCAATGCTGATGATGGAGTAAAACTGAGTGGATCTGGTTTTACTGTGATATAAATATGAACTGGAAACATACACTGTTACCCTGCACTCTGACTTATTTCCTGTTTTCTGCCCACACAGAGAACACTGACACGATCAGTTGCTATAAACAGTGTGTGTGTGTGTGTGTGTGTTTGCGGTTATGGCAATGTGCTGGAACATCTCAGGGGCATCTCTGCACAGGCTGCACCTGAGCATCTTATGCTCAGAGCTTGTTCCTGTGCTGCCATGATTAGTGCCTCTGTGCTGTCAGGACGGTGGTTCTGACACTCACCAGTCCACGACCACCTTTTTCCGCTTAGTATAGACAGACAGACAGACAGACAGATAATCTTAGAAACATGGTGTCAAACCAGATACTTACTCTGGATGGCATTACTTTGGCCTCCAGTAACACTGTGAGAAATCTTGGAGTCATTTTTGACCAGGATATGTCCTTCAATGCACATATTAAACAAATATGTAGGACCGCTTTTTTGCATTTGCGCAATATTTCTAAAATTAGAAACATCCTTTCTCAGAGTGATGCTGAAAAGCTCATTCATGCATTTATTACTTCTAGGCTGGATTATTGTAATTCATTATTATCAGGCTGTCCTAAAAGCTCCCTGAAAAGCCTTCAGCTGATCCAAAATGCTGCAGCTAGAGTACTGACAGGGACTAGAAAGAGAGAGCAGATTTCTCCCATATTGGCTTCTCTTCATTGGCTCCCTGTTAAATCTAGAATAGAATTTAAAATTCTTCTCCTCACCTACAAGGTCTTGAATAATCAAGCCCCATCTTATCTCAAAGACCTCATAGTATCATATCACCCCAACAGAGCACTTCGCTCTCAGACTGCTGGCTTACTTGTGGTTCCTAGGATACTTAAGAGTAGAATGGGAGGCAGAGCCTTCAGCTTTCAGGCCCCTCTTCTGTGGAACCAGCTTCCAGCTTGGATTCGGGAGACAGACACCCTCTCTATTTTTAAGATTAGGCTTAAAACTTTCCTTTATGATAAAGCTTATAGTTAGGGCTGGATCAGGTGACCCTGAACCCTCCCTTAGTTATGCTGCTATAGGCCTAGGCTGCTGGGGGTTCCCACAATCAACTGTTTCTGTCACGTCCTGGGCCGTTTGCCCAGCATTTTGTGTTTGGTTTTTATTTTCCTGAGTTTCAGTCCCCAGTTTGTTTTGATGTCCTGTTCCCTTTGTCCCTGTCTCCCCTGTATCTATGGTCTTGGGTCTGTTTTGTCATCTTGTTATGTTTTCCTGGTGTCAAGTCTGCATCTTTGTCTCGCTCTTCTGTCTTCCTGTTTTACTTTGATAGTTGTCTGGTTCATGTCTGTTATCTTCAGTTTTGCTTCTCCCAGTTAATGTAATCAGTGTCACCTGTGTTCCCACCTGTTTCCTCTTCCCTCATCAGCCCCTCTGTGTATTTAAGTCCTGTGTTTTCGCTGCCTGTTGTCACGTTGTTGATGTTTCTGCGTCGTTTGCGCCCATGCTGTGTCCCTTCCGTGTTCCTCTTTTTGTTCTGGTTTTCTGTTCTGGTTTTGTTCCTGGTTCCGTCCTGCACTACGCCAAATAAAAACTGTTTTTCCACCTACCTCGTCTGCCTTGGGGTCCCCTTCCTGTCCGCCACACAGCTGATCTGTGACAGTTTCTTTTCATTCACCTTATTTACTTTGTTTATACTCCACTCTGCAGTTAATCATTAATTGTTATTAATCTCTGTCTCTCTCCCCCCTCAGCAGAGGACCCCCCCTCCCTGAGCCTGGTTCTGATGGAGGTTTCTTCCTGTTAAAGGGAGTTTTTCCTTCCCACTGTCACCAAGTGCTGCTCATAGGGGGTCGTTTTGACTGTTGGGTTTTCTCTGTATTATTGTAGGGTCTTTACCCACAATACAAAGCGCCTTGAGGCGATTGTTTGTTGTGATTTGGCGCTATATAAATAAAATTGAATTGAATTGAATTGAATTGAATTAATGGGCAGCACGGTGGTGCAGTGGTTAGCACTGCTGCCTCACAGTTAGAATACCATCTGGAAGGCCTGGGTTCGATTCCACCTTGGCCCGGGCCTCTCCCTCTCTCTGTGTGGAGTTTGCATGTTCTCCCCGTGCTTGCGTGGGTTTCCTCCGGGTATTCCGGTTTCCTCCCACATTCCAAAGACATGCACTTACTGGGGTTAGGTTAATTGGCTAATCTAAATTGCCCATAGGTGTGACTGAGTGCATGAATGTGAGTGTGAAAGGTTCTCTGTCACTCCGTGTTGGCCCTGCAACAGGCTGGCGACCTGTTCAGGGTGTACCCTGCCTCTCGCCCTATGACAGCTGGGATAGACTCCAGCCCCCCCGCGACCCTGAACAGGATGTGCGGAAGCGGATGGATGGATGGATGGATGGATGAATTGAATTAATCTTTATTGTCATTCCACACAACATCAATGATGTGCTCCAGAACGAAATTATGATGCATGTTAGGTCGCAACATAAAACAGCTGGATAAACCATAAACTATAAATCATAAAAATATCATAAAATAAAATAGAATAAAACCAGGTCAAAAAAAAGAGGGATGGCCATATAAATATAAGTGCAACTTCTGCAATTTGTGCAGAAATGTATGAGAAATAGAATGGGATGTACAGAATAATCAGAAACAGGCAGATATAATATCAACTTATAGTCTGATATTATTTGCAGTGTTCAAGAGTCTGATGGCTAATGGGTTGCCTGAGGGTGGGAGAGAGAACAGTTCGTGGCAGGGATGAGTGCGGTCTCTGATAATTCCCGTTGCTCTCGATAGGTGGCGGTGTTTTGCCAGGTCTCCAATGGGTGGCAGCGTGACCGCAATAATTTTTTCCACTGACCTAACCACTCTCCTCAGTGCCTTCCTGTCTGAGGCACTGCTGCTTTCATGCCACAGAGAGATGCTACTGGTGAGCACACTCTCAATGGTGCCTCTGTAGAAGGCAGTGAGGATCGATGGGCTAAGGTGTGCTCTCTTTAGACTGCGCAGGAAGTGCAGGCGCTGTTGGGCCTTTGTGACAGTGGAGTTGATGTGCAGCGACCACGTGATAGAGTCTGCCACGTGGAACCCAAGGAATTTGATGTGTGGGACGATCTCCACAGCAGTGTTCTTGATGTAGAGTGGGGTATGCATATACCATTTCTTCCTGAAGTCGATTACCAGTTCTTTGGTTTTTTCCACATTCAGAACAAGTTGCTGTTGCTGCACCAGTCTACAAAAAGTTTCACCTCCTCTCTGTAGTACTTCTCCTCACTGCCCTGGATGAGACCCACCACTGTTGTGTCCTCCGCATACTTAATAATGTAATTTGTATTGTACTTGGCACAGCAGTCGTAGGTGTGTCAAGGTGTGAAGTACGGGACTGCGAACCGATTCCTGAGGGGAGCCTGTGTGCAGCATTATTGTGTCCGACCTGTTATTGGGGCCTGTCTGTTAAAAAGTCCAGTATCCAGTTTGGCAGGGGAGTGGACAGTCCGAGTTGGCCCAGTTTGTTAATCAGATGCTGTGGAATTGTAGTATTAAATGCTGAGCTATAATGAACAGCATCCGGACCAATGCGTTCTTCTTTTCCAGGTGTCTCAGGGTCAAATAGAGTGCAGTGGATAATGGCATCTTCAGTTGAGCGGTTTGGGCAGTATGCAAATTGAAATGGATCAAGTGAAGGGGGAAGGTTGGAGATGATGTGATCTTTGACCAGCCTTTCAAAGCACTTCATAATTATGGGTGTTAGTGCTACTGGGCGATAATCATTCAGAGATGTTACTGTGGGTTTCTTAGGAACTGGGATGATTGCTGAGGCTTTGTAGCAAGATGTTTCAACTGCTTGATGCAGGGAGATGTTGAATATGTCTGTCAGGACATGCGTCAGTTGTTCTGCACACTCCCTCAGGACACGGCCTGGGATCTGGTCAGGACCAGCAGCTTTTCTTGGATCGATTCCCTTTAGGGTCCGGAGAACTTCAGCTGGGTCAAGAGAAAGTACAGGGGTTGGACAATGAACCTGAAACACCTGGTTTTAGACCACAATAATTTATTAGTATGGTGTAGGGCCTCCTTTGCTGCCAATACAGCGTCAGTTCGTCTTGGGAATGACATATACAAGTCCTGCACAGTGGTCAGAGGGATTTTAAGCCATTCTTCTTGCAGGTTTGTGGCCAGGTCACGAAGTGATGCTGGTGGAGGAAAACGTTTCATGACTCGCTCCTCCAAAACACCCCAAAGTGGCTCAATAATATTTAGATCTGGTGACTGTGCAGGCCATGGGAGATGTTCAACTTCACTTTCATCAAACCAATCTTTCACGAGTCTTGCTGTGTGTATTGGTGCATTGTCATCCTGATACACAGCACTGCCTTCAGGATACAATGTTTGAACCATTGGATGCACACGGTCTTCCAGAATGGTTCGGTAGTCCTTGGCAGTGATGCGCCCATCTAGCACAAGTATTGGGCCAAGGGAATGCCATGATATGGCAGCCCAAACCATCACTGATCCACCCCCATGCTTCATTCTGGGCATGCAACAGTCTGGGTGGTACGCTTCTTTGGGGCTTCTCCACGCTGTAACTCTCCCGGATGTGGGGAAAACAGTAAAGATGGACTCATCAGAGAACAATACATGTTTCACATTGTCCACAGCCCAAGATTTGCGCTCCTTGCACCATTGAAACAGACGTTTGGCTATAGCAGCCCGGCCGTGTATATTGACCCTGTGGAGTTCCCGACGGACAGTTTTGGTGGAAACAGGAGAGTTGAGGTGCACATTTAATTCTGCTGTGATTTGGGCAGCCGTTGTCTTATGTTTTTTGGAATACAATCCGGGTTAGCACCCGAACATCCCTTTCAGACAGCTTCCTCTTGTGTCCACAGTTAATCCTGTTGGATGTGGTTCGTCCTTCTCCGTGGCTCTTGATACATCACAAAGACTTGCTGTCTTGGTCACAGATGCACCAGCAAGACGTGCACCAACAATTTGTCCTCTTTTGAACTCTGGTATGTCACCCATAATGTTGTGTGCATTGCAATATTTTGAGCAAAACTGTGCTCTTACCCTGCTAATTGGACCTTCACACTCTGCTCTTACTGGTGCAATGTGCAATTGATGAAGATTGGCCACCAGGCTGGTCCAATTTAGCCATGAAACCTCCCACACTAAAATGACAGGTGTTTCAGTTTCATTGTCCAACCCCTGTACCTGTTCCTTGTCATGTGGAGTGGCCTTCACCGCCGGCGTGTTGTTAAGGGCCTCAAACCGTCCAAAATAGTTATTGAGTCAGTTCAGGAAGTCAAAGTTCACATCACAGGAATGGGAAGTGGTCTTGTTGTCCGTGACAGATTTAATTCCCTGCCACAGTCTCCTGCTGTTCCTGTGGTCCTGAAAGTGATCCTGAATTTTGTGACCATAGTTCCCTTTAACCAGTCTGGCTGCTTTATTCAGCCTGGCTCTTGCTGTCCTGAGGGCAGTTGTATCTCCACATTTGAAGGCAGAGTCTCTTGATCTCAGAAGGTCTCGCACCTCCGTAGTCATCCACAGTTTCTCATTTCCCCTTACTATGATGCGTTTTATTGCACAGACATCTTCAATACACTTCTGAATGTAACTTGATACAGTCATAACATATTCCTCACTGTCAACCTCCTGGTCCTTAGTGTCAGCCTCTTTAAATACGGACCAGTCAGTGCTTTTAAAGCAGCCCTGCAATGCTATCAGGGCTCCTGCAGGCCATACCCTCACCAGTTTTGAGGAGGGCCTTGTTCTGGTGAGCATATGTCTGTATGCTGGTGTTAACATAACAGAAATATGGTTTGATGAGCCTAGGTAAGGGCAAAAGGCTGCACTGAATGCTGCCTTAATGTTCGTTTATGGATGATCCAGTATGTTGTTACACCTGGTCGCAAAGTCCACATGTTGGTAAAAATGGGGGAGAACCTTGTTCATGTTATCCTGGTTGAAATCAGGATTCTAAATTAACTTTTTTGATCACCAGCCAATGTGGCTGGTAACTCTCTAAAGTTACCGGCCAATCAAAATTTCCACTAGCCAAATTTTATGCAGTAAAAATAAGAGAAATGAGTGCCACTGAATGCGTTTGATAAATTTATTAACATTGTTAGCATGAAAAACACAACACATACCATAAAACATACACAGAAAGTGCAAACAGGTCTGGGATCAATCTATCTATCATCACCTGCCTCGTTCATCTTCTCGCTCCTCTTCTTCCCCCCAGCTGCCCCAGTCTGTCCAAGTCCCAACCACCACCGCATTTAGGTTAAAAGTTTTTACAAAGCTAACTCCCTCCTCTATCAGTGTGCTCTCTGTTTAGTTCTGGCCCCGTTTACTTTGCTTCTACATTGAGTTGCTCTCTGAAGTCTGTTCAGTGGTGTTAGCGTTCATTTCCATGGTTTCTCGCGCTATTTTCACCGCAAACTGCACGCAGCCAATGGGTGTATAATGTCATGACGTAGCATTAAGGCATATAGTGTTCATGGGAAATGTAGGAAGTACTGCCAGGGGATAAATGACCGAGAACGGAGCCTTATCATGCATGTAATGCCTCTTGCATCACTGGCAAAATTGGCTAGTAAGTTTTTATTAACACACGCCAAAATGATTTTTTACCCACATTTGGCGGGTTGGCGGGTGTTAATTTAGAACCCTGGTTGAAATCCCCAGCAACAATGAAAACTCCCTCAGGACAGGTGTTTTGCAGGTCATTGATGTAGTGATAGAGGATATCCAAGGCTATTTTTGTATCTGCATCAGGGGGAACATAAACAGCAATGATGAAAATGACTGAGAATTCCCATGGGAAGTAAAAGGGGCAGCATTTAACTGACAGAACCTCAATATCGGGTGAACAATGTGAGAAGGTCGTTTTTGTATCCTTGCACCGTCTATTATTGCTGTAGATGCATAAACCCCCACCTCATGTCTTACCACTGAGATCTGCTCCGATCAGCAAGGTGGGTTGTTAATATCATCCTCCGAAACTGTGTCGTTCAGCCAAGCAGGGGCGCAGCTACGTACTTTCTTAGGTGTATGCGGACACATTTTTAGGCGCCCCCCTATTTTTCATACTAACAATTCATCTGCACATTTTAACTTCCATACTGCAGTTTTTCTCTATGTCACATGTGTCAGACTCAAGGCCTGCGGGACACTTTCGACCCACGATCTAATTGATGATTTCATAGCTATTATTAATAACCCGCGGGTAAATGTGCTCCCACCACTTATACTACAAATCCCGAGCACTGCAACAGCTGCCGGCAGGCCAAGAACTGTGCGCTAACCCGTTTTCCGTATTGCCGATTGTGTCATGTCCTGGGCCGTTTGCCCAGCATTTTGTGTTTATAGTTTTTCCTGAGTTTGGCCTCCCAGTATGTTTGATGTCTTGTTCCCAGTGTTGTGACTCATCTGCGTGTTCCTTGGTTTATCACTTCCTGTTTTAGTTTGCCAGTGTGATTCCCCTGTGCTTTGTGTCTAGTTTTGCTTCCCCCTGTGTTATTAGTTTCATTTGCCTCACCTGCTGTGCCCTGTTGTTTCCTCTTGCCCTGATTACCCATTGTGTATTTAAGCCCTCAGTTTTCATTTGTTCTTCGTCGCGTCGTTGACGTTGTGTGCCGTGTGTTCCTGTGCTCGTTGTGTCTGCCCTTCGTCTCCCTTCTACGCTGTTTGTATTTGTTTTTCCTTACATAAATAAATGCCTTTAGTTATGCCAATCTCCGGAGTCCTGCGTGTTTACCCTTCCTCGTCCGTTTCCTCCCCGGTCATGACAGATTGATCAGTGATCAGCGGATAAAACATCGGTCAGCACTTTTTACAGTGACATTTAAGCTGCCTGACTCCCCAAAAATGACCAAAGGAAAAGTGGAAAACAGGGATTTTCCAAACAGGTGGGAGGCAAAAGACTCTCTTTTCCTCACTTGCGATGCGGGGGAAAGAGCGGATTGGTGGGACAGATACGGGAGAAGATGAAGAGGAGACCTGCACAGGTGAGCTGACAGTGCATCACTGCGTCACACAGCAGGAAACGCAGCAAAGTCCTGAAGACAGAACACGTCATAAACACCGAAACACAGACAGGGAACTTTGTAAGAGGCAGTTTCAGTCTTTTCTGGAGTAAATAGTTTCTGAATTTGGTGACGCGCCTTATTACACATGTGTGATGAGCTGCCTGAGGAAATCTGTCAGTTCATAGAAAGTGAAGGAAACGGCACCAAACAATTGCACAAACCAAACCACAACAGTGTGATTATCACCAGATTGTATTTACAGTGATCGACAGCAGAGCTCCGAAAGTGAAGGTGAAATCCTCAGACCGGCGCAGCGCCTTGCGATCAACCGCTAGCTAGAACACTACACACACACACATACACACACACACACACACACACACACACACACACACACACACACACACACACACACACACACACACACACACACACACACACACACACACACACACACACACCAGCCGCATACTCTCAACATTTACTGTGTTCATGTGTGCAGATCACTTATTCATGGACTTATAAAATACAAGACTTCTATGACATCACTTACCGACTGTCTTTAAATGGGACAGGAGGAGGGGAGGTGAAGGAGCGCAGGGGCGCCTAATCAGCGCCGCGCCTCTGTTATTGATCATGTCATATGCACAGCTGTTAAATACAGAAAATGCAACTAGAGAAATATTTTCCCACATCGTTTTGCGCCCCCCTCTTGTGCGGCGCCCCTATGCATTGCATATAGTGCATACCCCCTTTTTGCGCCACTGCAGCCAAGTCTCAGTAAAGACTAAAGCACAGCAGTCTGTCACCTCTCTTTTTGATGTAATATCCAGCCTGACATAATCCAGTTTGCTCTCTATTGAGTGAGTATTTGACAGCAGAATTGAAGGGAGTGGAGTTCTGTAAGGGTTAGCTTTAACCCTAGCTTTAGCCCCACTGCGAGCGCCCCGCTTATGTTTCTGCATACACCGCTGCCTCCGTCTCCTCTGGAAGCGTGCACCACTGGTGACAGTTGCCGGTGCAAAACAGGTCTCACTCCATGTGCGCAGTAGACCAAGAGCTTCCAATAAATCCGTGGTGTTTGAGTTTATAAAATCCATTTTACGTTCAGTATTTATTTGCAGAAGGCTGTGCCAATCATACTGTCTCAGGGTGCTGATTTGGGGTGAAACCCTCCATGCATGGTAAGTATGGTCCATAGTATAGGAGCTTTCTTGACTTAACATCAGTGGCTTCCATCTCCTCCTTTGGCCAGCTTATTATCCCAGCACGGTATCTGACAACTGGCAGGGCAGGCTCTGCAATGTTGCCTTCTGGTAGTGCAATCCCCTCAGTTCTGACTACTTTTCCTCTCTTAGTTACCATTGGACTACACTTCTCCAGCCCCAGTGACATTCTCATATCATTGCTGTAGATCCTGGTGGTGTGGATCAGTCACTCCTGGCATACAGCTTGATGTCATCCATGTAGAGGAGCAGCCTGATGATTGTACAGCAGCAGTTAAAAATTTGGACACACCAACCCCAAAACAGTTATTTGGTCTTTATTTAAAATATTTTTTACACTACAGAACAAAACTGAAGAACAAGATGTTTGTCCAACAACAGTCAAGTAGCAAAACAGGTGTAAAGGTCAGATAACCAAAACCAGTTAAGACTCAATCTATGATTTAATTGGACGAGACTATTCAAACTTATTGCTGGAAGGTAAAAGGTTCTTCTTGTTATGCCAAATCTTTCATTCTCATGGACAGTGCAGAATCAAGATTAATGAGGAAGTGCACATCCTAATATTGAAAACTTTTGCGAGATATCGGTAAAGTGCCTCTTTTTTTTCCCCCATGTTTTTTTCCCCCCATGTCCCTTGCAGGGTTGTGTACTAATGTAATAATAGAGAGAATCTGTGCATTTTATGTTGAACTTTTCCTTAAAGCTCACTGGTTTGACTCCCTGCTGCTGTAACGATGTCCAGCTGCTCCTTGCTGCTCTCATGCTCCTTCTTTCCTTGTTGGATGTTGGTCCTCCTGGAGGCCATTCTCACCTGGGCCCGAAAAGTCTTACAGAGGAAAAAGTAAACAAGAGGGTCCAGACAGACGTTGAAAACTGACACCATGGTGGTCACCTCCTTCAGGTAGTGCAACACCTGACCCACAGAGCAGCTGCTCCACAGAAAAGCAAAGGGAGGACGAACCAAGTGATAGGGGACAAAACAAACACAGAAGATGGAGACAAGAACCAACATGTTCCTACGAGACTTCACAAGCTTCTCAGAGCCAGAGGAGGTCAGCTGCCTCTGCTGTGCCAGGAACACCCTGCGGGAGATGCTGTAGTAGAAGAAGACCAGAGATATGAGGACCAACAGGAAGACGATGGCAGAGAAGGTGTGGAGGATTTTTTGAAGCTGGCTGACTGATGCACTATAGAGAGGACCACAGTGGCTGGGGTTGGAGGTCAGAGGTTTCTGGGTGATGAAAAACAGGATGTTGTATGTAACAGTTGGAGCCAGGAGACAAACCCAGGTGACCACGGAGATGATGTGAGCAGCTCGTACTGTCTGCAGGATGTGAGTTCCTGAAGGATGAATGATCTTCAGGTACCTGAAGAGAGAAATGAAGGGGAGAAGTACATAACATCACCTGGAAAGCAGGTTTGGAGTTAACTCACTGATCTGTTTTTAACATTGTCATGAGCTGCAGTGTGACATCAGTAAAGGTTCCTCACCTGTTGGCAGTGATGTACCCCATGAAGATGATGCTGGTGTACATGTTGAGGAAGAAGACAGAAGATCCAAATGTGCAGTAGAGCCTCTGAATGATGACAGAGCTGCTGGCATAGTGGGTGATTCGGAGTGGCAGACAGAGGCAGAGCAGGAAGTCAGCAGCTGTCAGGTTCTTCATGTAGACCATCAAGCTGTTTGAGGCCTGCTGCCGAGCTCCACAGAAGTGATCGCTCATAATGAAGCCATTGAGGGTGTTCTGTTACACGATTAACGGAATACGTTAGTGCATGATGTATTGAGTTCAGTTTTGTACTGTCGCTTAAGAGAGCTACGGAGCTTCCGGTCATGTGACCTAACTCAGGAAGTGAGAGCATGGCTACGGAAGAAACATGGAGTTGTGATACCACATGTAAGAGTATTGCGTAACATCTGCCTTTCATCTTAGGCGTGGTGATTGCATCTTGGGTATGTACGCTTTACACTAAGACAACTTTATTTTGAGATGTGTATTTTTTGGAACGAGTGTGTATTTTGTTGACGGTAACGGGAAATCGGACCGGAACGGCTTAGCGCCGGAGCACATTGTTCAGTGTGTCAACAAGCTATGATAACTGTTTAAACTTGTTAGTTGATAAAGTTAACATATCTTCTAGACCGAAGAGGTTATAGATACAGTGATGTTAAGATATGCAGTTCATGTAATTGTGTATATTTCTGTTGTGCTTACGTACGTTAAGAGAAATTAGTATATAAATTGTATATGAATTGTGTTTTCATGTGTTTTAGTTTCACACTTTCTGAGTCTTCAATAAACCTGTGGACAAGCTGACAACGTCATCAGAGTCTTGAAGTAGAAAAGAGTTTATCTGTCTGTCCAGAGATATATACAGGACATGTATTGAGGACAGAACAGTGAAACCAAGGCTTTCTAGCGGACAAGACAAGCGCAGTGTTACTTACCTGGTCACATGTGGCATGTGAATAGTCATCACAGAAGCAGTAAAGTGGAGCTACAACGCTAACCTACGCCATGGCAGAAAAAGCGTCATCGTTAAAGACACGCTCTCAAGTGTCAGCTGCAACATCAGTATCCAGAGCATCTTCTACTGGCTCAGCGGCAGCCAAGGCCAGGGCAAGAGCAGAGGCCGCTAAGACACGCCTTACCTTTCTAGAAGAGGAAGTAAGCTTAAAACTGGAGAAAGCTAAGCTAGAAGCAAGCATAGAAATGCTGAGTCATAAAAAAGAAGCTGCTGCAGCCATTGCAGAGGCAGAAGCACTTGAAGCAGCTGTCGATGGAGCAAGTGAGAAACACAGCTGCAAACTGAATCTCGACTCCTCTCCCTTGGAAGCCACGGAATGCACAAGACAATATGTGGTCGACCAGGCTAAAGTCAAAGGTTCAGAACTTTCACAGGATTCTGAACAGCTAGGCGAGGACATTTATCCTGTAAAGGCAGAGCCAAGCACAGGCTTCAGCGCCTCACACCTCAAGCCAAAAGCAAAACCGTTCGTGCCAGGGCGAAACGGTGCAGTTCACTCTACTTTACAGCAGCCCTACGCTTATGAAGATAAGTACAGCCCGGCATCACGTAAAGTCAAGTTTGATAGAGATTTTGTCTCCCCCATGCAGCGCCCGAGTTTGACATCATACCCAGTATCTCCTGACATCAACGACGGTGGCATAAACACGAACGACTTTGTGAAGTACTTAGCGCGTAGTGAGCTAGTGGCTACAGGCTTATTGCAGTTCAACGATAGGCCACAGAATTACGGAGCGTGGAAACGGTCCTTTCTCACCGTGACTGCAGGTCTGACCCTCTCGCCAAGTGAGGAAATGGATCTACTGCTCAGGTGGCTTGGTAAGGAGTCTGCAGAGCACGTGGAGCAGATCAGAGCAATTCATATTAACCACCCAGCAGCAGGGCTTGCTATGACATGGGACAGACTCGATCAAATATATGGATCACCAGAAGCGATAGAGGACGCCCTGTTCAGGCGTATTGACTCCTTCCCTAAAATAACAAGCCGGGATTACTCAAAACTGACAAGGTTAAGTGATTTGCTGATGGAACTCGAGGCAGCAAAAGCGGATGGAGACTTACCGGGTCTCGCCTTCCTCGACACAGCAAGAGGGGTCAACCCGATTGTTCAAAAACTCCCATTTCATCTGCAGGAAAAGTGGGCTTCAGTTGGTGCATGTTACAAGCAGCGAAATCGTGTTTCTTATCCACCCTTTGTGTGCTTTGTGGAGTTCATCGGTCAGGAAGCGAGGATAAGGAATGACCCAAGCTTTAAATTCACCTCTTACACAGACATTCTCCCAAAGACAGAGAAGTCAGTCTGGAGACAAAACAAATACAGTGAGGTCTCCGTCCACAAAACTGAGACGTCTTTCAAAACGGCGACAGAGACTGGTGAGCCTCCAACAAACTCTGAAAACATAGAGAAACAGTGTCCTATCCACAGGAAGCCACACCCCTTAAATAAATGTCGTGCATTCAGAGAAAAGACCATGGAGGAGCGTAAAACATTTCTGAGACAGAAGAAAGTCTGCTTCAAATGCTGCGCTTCATCCACACACATCGCCAGAAACTGTAAAACTAAAGTCCAGTGTGCAGAATGTAAGAGTGACAGGCATAACTCAGCACTTCACCCCGGACCTGCTCCATGGATTAGAGAGGAAGCCTCGCCTCAAGAGCACGGCGGGGAGGAGGACAACCTTTTGGAATCGCAAGTCACGAGCAAATGCACTAAGGTTTGTGGTGAAAATCTATCAGGTAGATCTTGCTCTAAGATCTGTCTTGTGAATGTGTACCCCGCCGGCCGGCGAGAAAAGGCGGTGAAGCTGTATGCAATATTGGATGAACAGAGCAACCGCTCGCTGGCTCGCTCTCAGTTTTTCGATCTGTTTAACAACCAAGGCCCAAGTGCTCCTTACGTGTTGAGGACATGTGCGGGAGAAAAGGAGACTATGGGAAGACGGGCCAGTGGCTTTGAAGTGGAATCACTAGATGGAACAGTGAGGATCCCACTACCAAGTCTCATTGAATGTAATGACATTCCTAACAACCGGGATGAAATACCAACCCCCAGCGCAGCTGTTCATCACCCACACCTGAAATCAGTAGCCCATCTCATCCCAGAGATTGACTCACAGGCTCAAATAATTCTCCTTTTGGGCAGAGACATTATCAGAGTCCATAAGGTCCGCAAGCAGGTGAATGGCTCGCACAACCAACCCTATGCTCAGAAGTTGGATCTTGGGTGGGTTATTGTTGGTAATGTGTGTCTTGGAAGAGTTCACAGACCACCTACAGTCAGGGCGTTCTATACACACACCACAGAGTTGGAACGTCCTACCCTCTTTGATCCGTGTCCTAATGTGTTCCACACTAAGGAGAAATACAGTGACATTCAGGTCCTCAAACATCCGCCAGCATCACCTGAAGAAGGCAGTCCTTGTGACACAGGTCACCTGGGACGCACAGTGTTTGAGCGCAGCAGGGATGATGACCAAGTGGCTCCCTCAGTCCAGGACATTGCATTCATAAGGATAATGGATGAGGGATTAACAAGGGACCCAGACGGTAGTTGGATCGCTCCGTTGCCCTTTAAATCGCCACGCCAACGTCTCCCTGGCAACAGGCCCCAGGCACTAAAACGTCTTATGTCGCTTAAACGCAACCTCGACAGGAAACCCGAAATGAGGGATCACTTTCTCAGGTTCATGGAGCAGATGTTTGAAAATGGTCATGCGGAGTTAGCTCCTCCTCTCGGCAAGGATGAAGAACGTTGGTATCTGCCAATATTTGGCGTCTACCACCCAAGAAAACCAGACAAAATCCGGGTGGTGTTCGATTCAAGCGCCCCATACGATGGTGTGTCGCTCAACGACACCCTATTAACGGGACCTGACTTGAACAACACACTGCTTGGTGTCCTGATTCGCTTCAGAAGAGAAGCAATTGCGTTCACAGCAGACGTAGAACAGATGTTCTATTGTTTCCTGGTAAGGGAAGAAGACAGGAACTTCCTGCGGTTCCTTTGGTTCCAGGGCAACGATCTTAGCAAAGACATTGTAGAATATCGCATGAGAGTACACGTGTTTGGGAACAGCCCATCACCCTCTGTGGCTATTCATTGCCTGCACCAGTCAGTCCAGCTCAGCGACTTCCATGTGGACCCAGATGTCAAGCACTTTGTGATGCGAGACTTTTATGTGGATGATGGCTTGACGTCGTTGCCCACAGTTGAGGAGGCTGTTAGCTTGTTGAGAAGGACAAGAGACACTCTCTCAAAGTCAAACCTGAGACTCCACAAGATCGCAGCGAACAATAGAAAGGTCATGGAGGCTTTTCCGCAGAGCGATCATTCAAGCGACTTTAAAGATCTTAACCTGGATGCAGACGTGCTACCGACACAACACAGTCTGGGTATCAAGTGGGACCTCCAAACCGACTATTTCCTCTTCACTGTCTCAGAGGAGGTTAAGCCATACACTCGACGGGGTGTCTTGTCCACCATCAACAGCCTCTATGATCCTTTAGGATTCGCAGCGCCAGTCACAATACAAGGCAAAGCTATCCTCAGGGAGCTTACAGCGGAGAACGGGGATTGGGATGCTCCATTGCCTCAAGAGATGGAAGGAGTTTGGACATCATGGAGAGCCTCTTTGACAGAGCTACCTAAACTTTCAGTTCCGAGGCCCTACACCCCAACATCAACCTCCGGTGCTGTGAGAAGAGAGTTATGTGTGTTTTGTGATGCTTCAATTAAGGCCATCGCAGCAGTCGCGTACTTGAAGGTCACAGATTCAGCTGGGAACAACTTCGTGGGATTTGTAATGGGGAAAGCAAAACTAGCACCCCCGACCAGAGCACACGATCCCTAGGTTAGAGCTGTGTGCAGCAGTACTTGCTGTGGAGCTAGCAGAACTCATCTCAACAGAACTGGACCTAAAGCTTGATGCAGTGACTTACTACTCAGACAGCAAGGTAGTCTTGGGATATATACATAACGAGACTAGACGTTTCTACGTCTACGTGAGCAACAGGGTACTTCGTATCCGGAGATCTTCCAGGCCAGACCAGTGGTGTTATGTGTCCACGGACAAAAACCCGGCAGACCATGCAACACGCTTTGTCCCAGCAAGCCGTTTGACGGACACAAACTGGTTAACCGGGCCACCATTCTTGACCTCAGGAAAAACAAACGAGTCTGGAAATGCTTTTGGTCTGGTTGATCCTACTTCAGACCCAGACATTCGACCTCTTGTGTCTACCCTGAGTACTGCAACTTCAGTCAACCAACTTGGGTCTCAAAGGTTTGCCAAGTTCTCCAGTTGGAAGGCAGTAACTCGAGCTATTACTCGTCTTGTACACATAGTCAGAGCCTTCAACACCGCAGGGAAGGCAAAGGGCTCTTGTAAGGGCTGGCATTACTGCAACTCAGAGTTTACAGCAGACGAGTCGGAACAAGCACTGACAATCATCATCCGAGCCACACAAGAGGAAGAGTATGAGCAAGAAATCAAATGCATCCAGAGGCAGGAGGAAATTAACAAAAGCAATCCTATTAGGAAACTGAGTCCTTATATCGACGACCATGGTCTTCTGAGAGTCGGAGGATGTCTCGACCATTCAAGCCTTGATCAAAATGAAAGGAATCCGTTGATCATACCTGGCAAACATCACGTTGCTACGCTGCTCATCAGACACTATCATAAACAGACTGAACACCAAGGGCGTTTGTTTACAGAAGGTGCTGTCCGCGCAGCTGGCTATTGGATAGTTGGCGGGAGAAGGAAAGTGAGCAGCATCGTCTACTCTTGTGTCACCTGTAGACGACTAAGAGCTCCAACTTGCATTCAGAAAATGGCTAGTCTGCCATCAGATCGTCTTTCAACAGACCCACCTTTTACAAATGTAGGTTTGGATGTGTTTGGTCCATGGGTCGTTGCCTCATGGCGTATTAGGGGAGGTCTCTCATGCAGCAAGCGATGGGCGGTGATCTTCACATGCGTGAGTGTAAGGGCAGTTCACATAGAGGTCATCGAGACTCTGGACACCTCTAGTTTCATCAACGCCCTGAGACGCTTCCTCGCTGTGCGGGGACCTGTGAAACACATTCGGTCTGACCGCGGCACAAACTTCGTCCGTGCCTGTAAAGACTTGAAGATTCCTTGAAGATTCCTGTGGGAACAGATCCTGATGATCGGTTAATACTTACGCCAACTGCTCTTCTAACGCAGAAGGTTAGCGGTGTTCCAGTTCCTGCAGGGGAATTTGGAGAGTCGGACCTCTACAAACGTCAGTGCCGTCAAGTGCAACACTTGTCCAACACCTTTTGGGACAGGTGGCGGAAGCAGTTCCTACCAACTCTACAGCCTCGCAAGAAGTGGCATTCCACTCATCCGGATATCACACAAGGAAGTGTTGTTCTTCTCAAGAACGTGCAAGCACCGAGAAATGAGTGGCCCCTTGGACTGGTAACCAAGACTTTTCCGAGTAAGGACGGAAGAGTACGCCAGGTGGAAGTGAAAACCATGAAACCTGGTGGAAACGCGTTCTTTCTTAGACCTATTTCAGAGACAGTTCTTCTTTTTCCTCCTGATGTTTAGATGTTTGTATTAGTTAAGATGATAACTGTTTGGGTGACGTGTAACCACGTCAGGCAGGGAGTGTTCTGTTACACGATTAACGGAATACGTTAATGCATGATGTATTGAATTCAGTTTTGTACTGTCGCTTTAAGAGAGCTACGGAGCTTCCGGTCATGTGACCTAACTCAGGAAGTGAGAGCATGGCTACGGAAGAAACATGGAGTTGTGATACCACATGTAAGAGTATCGCGTAACATCTGCCTTTCATCTTAGGCGTGGTGATTGCATCTTGGGTATGTACGCTTTACACTAAGACAACTTTATTTTGAGATGTGTATTTTTTGGAACGAGTGTGTATTTTGTTGACGGTAACGGGAAATCGGACCGGAACGGCTTAGCGCCGGAGCACATTGTTCAGTGTGTCAACAAGCTATGATAACTGTTTAAACTTGTTAGTTGATAAAGTTAACATATCTTCTAGACCGAAGAGGTTATAGATACAGTGATGTTAAGATATGCAGTTCATGTAATTGTGTATATTTCTGTTGTGCTTACGTACGTTAAGAGAAATTAGTATATAACTGATTTGTGTTTTCATGTGTTTTAGTTTCACACTTTTCTGAGTCTTCAATAAACCTGTGGACAAGCTGACAACGTCTTCAGAGTCTTGAAGTAGAAAAGAGTTTATCTGTCTGTCCAGAGATATATACAGCACATGTATTGAGGACAGAACAGAGGGATAAACCCACCTGAAGAGACACAGAGAGGATGGAGAGCAGGACTTTGGTACATGAACCAGGAACATTTAACCAGTTTCTAACAGAGCACCATCTGAAGATCTGAAGCTTACCAGAAACACCAGACTGTAGACCAGCATAAAGAAAGGGTTGGCTGATGTGTCGACAACATCACAGGTCTGGTTGGAGGATGAAGTCATGTTCACTGGGTCAGCCATGTTCCTGGAGCTGAACAATAAGTTCCCTATAACCAAATATACTTCTTTCAGATAAACTGTGAATAAATGTGAGTCTTGAGTTTCTGCTGAGCTCAGAGATCAAAACAGAAACAAAAACAAAGCACAAAAGTCCACATAGGGGGCCAAAAACAAAACAAAAGGCAGCAGCACAAAGCCGGGCAAAAGTCCATAACCCCAAAACACCAGGGATGAAGCAGAGCAAGGGCGAAAGAGTTCAGGAGGGCCAAGGCCAAGGAGCAGAACAAAAAACAAAAAACAAAAACACAAGGCTAGAACAAAAAGCAACGGTACAAAACCGGAAAACAGTCCAAAACAGGGTGTCTGAATGGGGCAGAACAGAAGTAAAAACAGTTCAAAAAAGTTCAGGGGGCCATCCAGGCCAAAGGGCCAGCCCACAGAGTTCAAACAGGTCAAGGGGCCAACCACAGAGTTCAAACTGGTCGGGAGGCCGTCTGGGTCAAGGAACCAGACCCAGAGGCCGAGGAACATCAAAGAAGTAAGACAGATGAGGGGGCCAGCCACGATCCCAGCGGCAGCAGCGAGACAGCACTGGGGGCCGGCCGAGATCCCAGTGGTGGCGACAAGACAGGATAGGAGGCCAACAAATGAGGCAATGGCACACCTCCAGGCGAGGCTTGACCTGAGCTAGATCCTTGGGACGCTCTGACTGAGCGGATGCCTCAGGACCCTCGGGCTCCGGACGAGGCTCCAGACGGGACTCAGACTGAGTGGGATCCTCCGGCGTGGGCTCGGGTTCTGGGTGCTTGGGCTGAGTGGGACACTCCCGTTGCTCGGACTCTAGCTGAGTGGGACGCTCAGGCTGAGCAGGACCCTCGGGATGCTCTGGAAGCTTGGGCTGAGCGGGACCCTCCAGCACGGGCTCTGGCTGAGCGGGACGCTCCAGACACTCGGGCTGAGCGGGACCCTCCAGCACGGGCTCTGGCTGAGCGGGACCCTCTGGACGCTCGGGCTGAGCGGGACCCTCCAGATGCTCGGGCTGAGCGGGACCCTCCAGATGCTCGGGCACTGGATGCGCAGACTGGGGCTGCGTTGCAGGGAGCGCAGCCGTCTCTTCCGACAACTGGGGCTGCGTTCGGGATTGTTCGGGTGAGTCTGATAGTGGTGGCGAAGACAGAAGTGCAGGTGCAGGCTGAGGCGCTGAAGGCTGTGGAGCTGAAGGCTGTGGAGCTGAAGGCTGTGGGGCTGAAGGCTGTGGCGTTGTGGCGCTGAGGCGCTGAGGCGCTGAAGGCTGTGGGGCTGAAGGCTGTGGTGCATCTCTGCAGGGCACAAAACTGTTTCAGATGACTCGGGCTGCTTAAAAGAGCTCACGGTGGTCTCCTGAAGCTGGGGTCGAGGGTGAGCCGTAGCTGACCTCACCCGAGGCATAGATATGGGTGCAAGGATGGGCTGATCCATAGCCGTTCCCACCTGAGGAACAGGTATGGGTGCAGGGACAGGTTGAGCTCTGCGCACCCCCACCCTAGGGACAGGAATGGGTGCTAGGTGCTCAGGCACAAGGGAAGCCTCACCAGCAGCAACAGTTTTACAGGGGTCAGAAACAGGTTCCAGGGCTACTTCAATAGCAGCAGCAACTGTCTCCATAACATCCACAGTCTCCAAACACAGTCTTTTTGCATGCCAATTTATTGGGAATGGTTGTTTCATGGGTCTCAGAGGGGAGAGTGAGCACAACAGAGTGAGTGATTTGTTTGACATAGTTTTTAGTTAAGATGGGTAAAGTGTCCAGAAGCCAAGGGTGTTCTGACATCAATCCATGAAGCCTGTGTGCTATGGTGCCCCCCTGCCCATCACAGGGTTGCCTAAACCACAGCACACAGACACACATATCTGACCTGAATTCTTCTGGGGACAGATTAGTCGTATTATTGTCCACTGTTATATTGTCCATACGGTGAGGAATGAAGTCTTTGTGGGAGTGTGGCCAGGCAGATGGTGGTGCTTTATAGTCAATTATGTGAGTGTCTGATATGGCTGGTTCAGGCGCTGAATTTGAGAGGTGATTACTGGGTGACAGAAAACTGAAATGTTCCTTATTAATACTTGGGTCTGCAGGTAACAGTTCATTTTTAATGTTGAACTCAATTTCAGGACTGAGTGATTCGATTAACTGGGGTGAATCCAAAATCTCCACAGCTTGACTCACCATGGAAAATGCTTCTGGCTGACGTATGGAGTGTTGGAGATCTTCACCTTGCATAACCTGCGAGGGCAGAGCCAGGTGTGGCTCCGCCTGATCGGGAGGTCATGTCACGGTGGAAATGCTGCTTGACGTGGTGATGGAATATCCCAGGAAGCCGGCAAATGATTCCAGCGGAGTGAGACCAGGGGCTGGCAGTGAAAAAATCCCTTCTCCAGCGCCGTGAGCCCCTCTTTTTGGGGCGAGAGGTGGGGGTTGGTGAAGGAGAGATGCTGGAATGTGGAGAGACAGGTGACAACGTGAAGCCGCCGAGCCTAATCCCCGGAGGCTCGGGCGGCGGCTGAGCAGCTGTCACACGGCACGGCTGGCGAACAATGCAGTGGCTGCTGAGGAGCAGCACGTGGTGAGTGGTGATGCTGGGGTTCCTTTCTGTAGCTGGGACCTCCCAGGGCATGGCCTGTGTCCTGAGAAGACGTTTCGAGAACCGGGGCAAGCCAAAGAGTCCACCCCCACTTTTCTCTCGCATAGTGAAGAGCTGCTTGCTGCCGCTCACGCAGAGTGGAGTTCGCTGGGTCCATTGTGTGGTTGTGTCCTTCTGTCATGTATGAGCAGTGATGGTATAGTTACCTTGAAAAAGTAGTCCAATTACTGATTACTCCTTTAAAAAGTAACTTAGTTACTTTACTGATTACTTAATTGTAGAAGTAACTAAGTTAGATTACAAGTTACTTTATTAGTTACATCAACAGCTGCTGGTGTTGTGCCAAAAAGTGATCGTCTGTCATAAAGTGATCCTGATGTTTCTGTGTTTTTATGTGTAATGTCTTTGCTTATATTGGTAAACAGAGTGCAGTCAGCATGATTTATGAAGGGCTTATATATAAAATGCAGAAATAACCTGTTTTTCAACAATCTTTAGGAGTCTGTGTTATTGTACCTGCATTATAATCAATCCAGAGCTTTTTCAAATATCTTTATAGATCTGTGATGTTATATTTGTTGTGATTTCTGCAGCTCTGAGACAGATTTCTGTTTAAAAAGACATTTTTAATGTCAGTTTTTACCTTCATAAAAAAACTAATATATAAAAGTCACTTTGCTAAAAACTGAGTGCAGCTTCTACCTGTGATAGAAATGCTGTTTCTCACTCACAATGACCTGATATCATTCATGAGAGATATGTTTGATATATACTTCACTGATTATAGGTCAACAAGTCATTTACAGCTGTTTAAATACAGGCAGTCATTTTTTTTTTGGCAAATACCGAAAATTGCTGTTTGGCAGACGATCACTTTTTGGCACAACACCAGCCTCTACTACAGACTGCAGTAGAGAGCTTTTCAGATTCTTCAGCCCCCCTTACTGGTTTGTACTGAAGTCCAGCTTCTGTTGTTTGGGTGCTGGGGGGCTCCTGCATCAGCCTCAGCTCTGCTTCACCACCTGGTGGGACTCCTCTGTAAGTGTGACTGCGCCGTGACTCCAGATGTTTCCTCATATCTGACGTAGTGTTTTTGAAGCTAGATAGCACTTTGTCTCCAGCACAGAGCGCACATCTAACCTTGATGTTGTCATCTTTAGCTGACACAGACTCACAATAGTGTCTGTATTTCAGCTAGAAAACACACATCTCTCTCCTCCCTCCATTGTTTAGTGTGTGTGTCTGTGCTGTTATTGTCCTCATGATGAAAACTGGACTTAACTGTCACATCTGTCAGACGTCACTCCCCGAGACGCAAGAAGAAAGCAACAATATATCTTTGTACTGAGGAACATGACAACAATAGTAACGTGTTAGATTACTGTTACTGAGAAAAAGTAGTCAGATTACAGTAACGTGTTACTAAGTAGCGCGTTACTGACATCACTGCGTAAGAGCGGTGTGGCATGCAGGGTGGACCCAAATGCAGAACTCTAGAGGCAAAACTGAACTTCAAACGTGACTTTGTTGTAGATAAAGTGAAATAAAACATAGATGAATGGCACTGAAACAAAAACTCAAACTGAATGGATGACATAACCAGAACTTCATGAGGGAGGACGCATCAAGGACCAGAGCAAACACAGGGGCTTAAACACACACAGGAGGTAATGTTGGGAAACAAGAAACAGCTGGGAACAAATTAAACAGGGGAAGAGAAACTAAACATGACACACAGGGAGCACTGGACTGTCAAATTAATACAGGAAGTGAACAAAGACACAAATGCAGACTAAGCACAACATGAGGAAATAACATAGACAAGAGGCCAGGAACTAATAAACGCTGAACACCGAGACGTGGAAAGACAAGTAAAGGATACACCTCCAGATCCAATCCTTTTTCCAAGTTGGGAAAATGGCATAATAATCTTGAACAGCTTGGCAGCCACTGATACATTTGTCTGCTATCACTGATGTTTTTGTCCTGTCTGTATAACAGCTTCTGTCACATTCCCACACCTGTCTATGACACACACAGCTCACCTTTACTTTTCCAGCTAACGGCCTCAGAAACACTTCACAGGTCTTCATTGTTACACTGGCTCCTCCTGAGTTTTAATGTTAAAGTTATTCTATACTCACTGATTTTCTGTATCCAATCTTTAAAGTTTTGTCTGTATGACTCATCTATCTGGTATCTGTCTCTACTTAATGCTTTCTTTTGGGTCTCTGGGACTCGTTTCTATGATATTTTTCTCTTGGTTATGCACATTACTTTATACATTTCCTGCTTTTCATATTTTGCTCTAAGATTTTCTGTTTGCACACTTCATTGTAAACTCTTCCTGGTATTTCAATCTGAATTTTCTCGTTTCATCAGTCTTTACTGTTTACCTCTGTTACAGCTTATGAGCTTTCCTCATGTTATGATTGATCTAATATTCTTAACCTTCTGCTTCCACAATCATTACTGTGAAAGCACACAAACTATTTTAGAGGCATTCTACGAAAATAGCACCATTTGAGTCCCTCTCACCTCTTTGGTTGTATTTTAATAAATAATTACCAAAAATTATATTTAAACAGCTTTAAATGTAAATTAAAATGTTTTATTTGATATAGTGTAAAAAACTTGAACACAATTTTATCCTTTTACTAAAATAGTTTTTTCCCTTGATAACGCCTATTTAGTCATGTCCCTCAAGGCATAGATAAAAGTATACTTTGAAAATATCAAATGAAATTATAAAATAAATGAAGGAATTTTGATATCAACATAAATATCTATTTGTGCTCTTTTGTTATTGATGTATGTTTTCCAGATTAACTGTTAATTATTCATTAAAATCACTTGTGGTCGTCAAACTCAGTGACTCAACACCGTAACATGAATAAAAGATAGAAAGCTATTACTTATGGAAAAAGTGGCTTTTATTTCAAGAATATGTAAAGATTCTGACTCTCATGGATGCCATGTGGTCTCTCTGGTATTCACTGCATGGAGCAGTGGCCATTATGTGTGAAAATCTCAACCCCGTCACATGTTTTACATGTTTTATTCTAATGGGTTGAGAGATTGTGATAATAATGATCCCTAAGATGGGAAAATGTGTTTTCTGATAGTTGATTATGTCCTTAATGCTGAGGGATACACATACACATAATAGATTTTGGTAAAAAATTTGAAATATCGAAGTCCAGTTTGAGCTATTCTCATAGAAGGACTCTTTAACTATTAGGCTCTTTAACACATGTAACTGTTTCATAATGACTCCTGTGATTTTTCTAAATAGATGCCCTGATGAGACCAAAGCTTGTTACTACAACTATATTTAACCCACCGGCCATCAGTTACAGTTATTTCTCTGAAATATAATCTTGGACTGAAGATATACTGTGATGTAAAAATCTCTGGTATTTTAAATCAGTTCTAACTCTTTAACAACAGCTGGTCTAATTTCACAGTGATTCTTTTGACTGCTGCTAATTGTCTGTGAAATGGCCTGGAAACAGTTACCAGTGTTGTTGCATCAAATGTTTCAGCGTCTGCATCTACATGATTGTCACTAATGGGACTGTAACACTTATTGTGCATTTCCTCTCTAGCAAACACAACATCAGGCTCAGTATCATTAACTTTCTTTAGTTTTCCATGAGTGACCTCTGCATTAGGGGACTCTGATGGCCTGGCAATTTTTTTTAAACCTTTATTTTACCAGGTAAATGTTTGAGAACTAGTTCTCATTTACAAACACGACCTGGCCAAGATCGAATCAGGTCCACATGGTGACCTGTCACCTGCACTAATCACTATCAGCACTTACAGAAACTCCAGGTACCTCAAAAACCGTGTTCCTTACTCTGAACGCTCCAGATAAACACTTGAAGTGATTTCATAATTCTGTAACTGAACAGAGCAAACCTGAGGGCTTAAATACACACAAGGAAACAACAGGTGAAACAAATGAAACTAATAACACAGAGGAAGCAAATCTAAACACAAAGCACAGGAAACATGAGACCGTCAAAATAAAACAGGAAGTGACTGACCATGCCGCACACGCAGACTTAACAGAACATGAGGAATAACAGACACAAGAGACACCCCAACACAAGAGAGGGAGACTGAGGGAAAACCACAGGGAGAACGAAACTCTAAGGGAAGGGAAAGCTAAACCACACAAACACACACAAATACAATGGGAAGGGAACTAAAGCACACACGAAAGACAAGAACACAAAAACACAGAGACACAGGAAGACAGAATGAAAAGCAATCACTAAACTCAAAGCTGGCATAGAGAACGACAACAAACTAAGAACCTACACAGTGAGAAAAACTAAGAAACACAACACAACACAACAGAACCCAACCCAACACAACACAACACAACACAACACAACACAACACAACACAACACAACACAACAGAACTTCACAAATCAGCTGAAAACACTGGGCCTCCGGCTCGAGACCATGACAGTACCAACCCTGTCGCACTCCTCACATGAGTCAATCATGGGAAAGGGTCAGCATACTGACCTTTTTCAGAAACGATGGCACATGTATTACCACACACTGTAAATAAGCACGTAGTGTAATGTGTTCAGCCCACTCTCTAAGCCAACAAGAATACCACTGTCCATGAACTCACCGCTGTCTGCATCAACCTGACCAGAAACACAGTCACCATACTGACCTTAAACGTCTCACCATCAACGTGCCATTTCTCCAAGGGGGTCAGCTTGGCTTTAGACTACACTACTAATGATGGGGTTTTGGTCAGAGGGCCACCTCAAGAACACGACCCCCCGAAGGCATGCTCGCTCCCATCTGAGAATGTCATTGCCCACAGCTCACAGGCATGGCACTGAGGGGTCAGACCTCTCTCACCTTGTCACATGGCCTGTCCTGGGACTCCTGCCTCCCACTCTGCCCAGGGAGCACCCGTGGCTTGAGCTGAAACCCTCCAGCCTTCAAGATACGCTCCACGTTAGCAGAGAGAGCTTTCAGATGGTCCAGGTCTTTGTGTGATGTGAGGAGATCGTTGACACAACTGTCTTCTTGCAGTACTTGCTGTTCCTCTTCAACTGGAGAAGGTTGGACGTCTCTCACATTGCGAGCCTGCTGGCCCGTCTCCAGCGTTCAGCCTTGTGTATTCTCTCAGGTCCTGTAAGTGCATTTCACAAGCTTTGAGCCAGACACAGCTTTACATCTTCTTAATGTCCCCAAAGCAGCAAACACTCCATCTCAGGAGGACAGCTTCAGCCCCAGCTCTAGGAAGGAGAAGAGCTGCTCTCTCTGCTCCACTTTGGGAATAAAGGGGATAGAGGCTCTGCCCAGGGCTTAAATATTCTATTTCAGTGAGCACAATCACAGTTCCTGGTGAGTGGGTCACCACATTCAGCTCACTCAGGAAGGAACATCAGGCGGCTTAATGGTCTGAGAACCTGATAGGGCCCAGAGTCTTGACCAGAAGGTCAGGTGAGCAAGTCGGGGCGCCCCCTGGTAGCAGTTTGCTGTGCCCTTGCATTATTTTTTTTGTTATCAGCTCCAAACTTAAGATCAAAAATTACCCTGCGGTCTACAGTACTCCCCGGCCTGTCTGGGACTCCCGTCTCTTTGCTGTGAGGGTCTCTCACACAGTTTGTTCATGGGGGGGTACCGGACAGGTAGGCGGCTCGGTAGGAAAAAAAGGCACGTCACCTTTGCCCGTGAAAAGAAATGACTAAAATTAACCAGATTAAAAAAATTCTCTTTTAAAAGAAAAGTGTCCAGGCACATTCAGAAGGTTTTACATCTCAAAGTCAACTTTATTGTCGAATCTGCAATATGTACAGGACGTACACGGGATCGAAATTCCGTTACTCTCAGACCCATGGTGCAACAATAAACAGTAAACATTTAACTAACCAATAATATTAGCATAATAAATAAAAAAGAAAATCTGAACTCTTCATTTTGTTTTGTTTTTTAAAATAAGGGCCTCAGAAAGAAAAAACTGACAGGTACCCTCACCATGCAGCTGGAGCAGGAAGGAAGCTAAAATACTGTTAATGCTTCAGGCTGAGGTATCTGTCAGCTGGTATTCTCTTAATTCATCACTGGCCCAATTTTCCTGTGGAGTGACCGGACATGCGCCAGCATAACAGTGGGGAGCAACATCTGATGGTGGCCCTGCTGCTGTAGCCTCTGGCACACACCACCGCATCTCCCCGACCACCTGTACTCCCAGCATCGATTTTCCGTAGAGATACCAGTCCGCATAATCTCCACGGGAAAAAGCGTGGAGGGTTCCCACACCTGAATCCCGCAGGAAGAGGAGGAAGTCCTGGCTATACTGCAACTGCACTTGGTTCACGCAGAGTCCAACCAAAAAGTGACACAAACGTGTCAAAATGATCAAAAAGTGCACTAAGGAAGTGCAAGTCATGATGATTGTTGCCTTTCTACCATTCGCCCTAACTGAGAGAAAAAATATACATATTAGGGCTGGGACTGCATTAAAACAATTAATCTAATTAATTAGGAGCTTTGTAATTAATTAATCATAATTAATCGCATTTTAATCACATTTCAATATTTGACATGAGAAATATTAATTTAAGTTTGGTTGATGAATGAATCAATAAGCTTAAACTTCTAAATGTTGTTTATTCTCCCACCAGTCTAACAGACCAACGAAGGGTGGAAGTGCTCCTGTGATAAGCAAACACCTGAAATTAAAGTTAAGCTTCATAACTGGATAGTTTTATTCAACATTAATGTCTCACTTAATATAGTTGAAATTAATCATTCTCTCAGCTGTATTCCTTGATGTTGAAATGCTTGTTTTAACAGCTTATTTTGAATAAAGACTTAAATTAAACCACAAAAAGGAGAAAAAGTTCGTTCTCCGTTTAACAGCTGCTTTTACACAGCTGTGCTAAGCACTCACGGTTGCTAGGCGACATGAGCTACAGAGGTGAGGACAGGTGATGCAGATATGAAGGCTAGCCGCTCACTTCCTCCCTTTGCGGTCTTCGTGGGCTGCGAAGGACGTGGGCCGGGTCCTGAATTTGGACATCGTGCGTCGATATAATCTGTATGCCGGGAACTCGTGCACTGAGAAACGTTCCACGGTGCAAAGTGCGATTAAAATGTGTTAAAATTTTTAATTCGTTATTTTCCCCGTAATTAATTAATCAAAATTAACACATTAAAGTCCCACCCCTAATATATATCTAAAAATATATCTAAAATACAAGACACACACACACACACACACACACACACACACACACACGCTCAGCTACAGCTGCCTGTCACCATTATCAGTGCCAAACTGAGCCCAGTGCCCCTAAACAAGGACAAAGAGTAGCAGAAACCAAACCAGGCAGTGTGGTGAGTCCAGACATCACAGCACAGGATGGTGACAAGAACCCGACTGTCTGCACCCTGCATCAAAGGCCAAGAAGCAGTGGAAGCCTGCAGGAAGGTCTCCATCAGTGTCTGAGGCCCAGAGCACCACCCGAGCCATGGGACAGCAAACAGGCCCAAAGACAGCCCCAGCCCACAGGACACCCACCTGAGCCCCCCACACCTACTGCCCCCACCACCCCCTGACAGAGAAAAAGGTGCCCACCCTGTACCAGAGAGCCAGACACAGGGGCAGAGCACTGGAAGTCTTCATGCTTCTATATTCATTATAAATGCTTCTGAAAAGTTTGTATTGTTTCCATGTTCATCGTATCTATAATGAGAACAGCTGCACACAACTGCAGTGTCTCCATAACAGCCATCAACATAACAGAGAACATGTAAGTGCGAGACTTGCACATCACATCATTAAAAATAGCACAAATTTGAAAGGAAAATTAATATATCAAATGATAATATATTACTTTAGATTAATATATTAATTTTTAAAGCACAAATGATATGAGGATGAGAAACACTAGCCTGTGTTTGATGGACCTGAGCTTCAGGAGAAGCTCCTTCAGGGTGTGATGGTCTCACTGCAGGTCAGAAACGCAGTGATGACTCTGCTTCCTGTTTGTCTTCACTGTTAAACAGGAGCGACAAATGCACAGAAATGCAGACACATGAGTGAAGGAGGCTCATATAGTAACGTGTTTCCTGTGGTTTCACCCTGAATCTTATCAGTTTGTATTTCTGTGTAAACGCTGAGGGGGAAGCACTGAGATACATGAGACACTGAGCAGGACTTCAACAGGGAGCTGTAGCTGCTGAATAACCTTCTTCTTTAGTTTCTTTGTGACAACAGAAATTAAAACTGTTTAGTTGGATCAGAACAACCGACAGACACCAATCATTCCTTTGAGTGAACAGCAGGAGGCGACATGTTTTCTTCACATACTTTCTCATATTTGGCTAATAACTGGACTGTTAATGAAAAAGAAAAACTGGGATTCATACATAAAGAAAACCCATTAGAGAATCTGCTTCATTTACTGACAATCCAGCAGACCTGCTCTGGGTTCATGGATCTGTTACAAAGACTAACTGAAATATTTCACTGCTTTATTTCCTCTGAGGAAGTACAAACCCACAGTCCCAGTTTAGCTGCCTCTGCCTTTTAGCAAAGAGCCGCCTGTTTGACACTTTCTGAAAGTGAGTCCCAAACTTCTCTGCAGCTAAAGAAAGAAAGAAGGAGCTGATGTTTGAATAACTTTTCATCTTTCTATCAGATCAGTGACCATCTCAAAATAAACCCCCTTCTTACTAAGACTTGAAAGCACTGACCCAGTGTTTGGGTCATACTTAGGTCCTGAACTGTGTGAACTTTTCTCTGCTTCTTTGTTGTGTTATTGGTTCTGTTTTCATTTCTGCTTTCCCATTTTTTCCTGGTGTGTAGTGTCTAGTCCAGAGATCCTCAACTCCAGGGCTCGAGGTCCGGTGTCCTGCAGGTTTTAGATGTATCTCTGCTTCAACACACCTGAGTCAAATATAGAAGTCATTAGCAGGACTCTGGAGAACTTGACTGCATACTGAAGGAGGTCATTCAGCCATTTGATTAAAGTGTGTTGGATCAGGGACACATCTAAAACCTGCAGGACACCGGACCACGAGGCCTGGATTTGAGGATCCCTGGTCTAGTGTGTTTCTCTGGCCTCCATCCTGTTTTATTTTGACAGTCTTGTGTTCTCTGTGTGACTTCCTTTTTGCCATGTTATTGTGCTCACCTGTGTCCCCACCTGTGTTGTTGTTCTGTGGGTCCTCTGCTTGTTGCTGTGTGTTTTCCCTTGTTAGCCTCCAACTGTGTCTTGTTTTGTGTAGATTTTGGGTTTTGGGATTTTTGTCTTTAGTATTTCTGGACATTGAAAAGAGTTTCAGCTTTAAAGCTGCTTAACAAAAACAACAAAAATATTAAACATTTTCTAAACATAACCAGCTGAAACCATGTGAAATAAATGTAATTTAATTGTAATTAAATGTAATGTTAATCAGGGCATCAGTGTTGAACTGTCCACACTGATAGAGACGGTTTAACCCTTTATGACCACAGAACAAGTCTGCCAGACCAAACTTTACGTTTTTACATGCTGTGGATTATTTTGTTACACATCAATAGAATCATTATATCCCCAATTTTAATAATATGTATTAAATAAATCTGTATTAACTAAAGAAAGTAGCTTAAAGTGCACTAACCCACAAAAAAAGAAAAACATTTATTTTTATGAATTTTTCTAGATAAACGACACAGGTGTATGATTCAAAATTTTCAATGACACGAAGCTGCACAGGAAGCTTTTCAAACCACAGAAAATTAATTTTTATTGTGTTCATAACTTTATTTTTGTAATACACTCATTTTTGTGAATGGTTGGAAAATGCCTAGTGTGCAAAATTTACAAAGAGAACGTGTCATGTAAGAGCTGTGTGGCAGGCAGGAAGGAGGACCCCACCACAGGATACATCAGACAGAAGTAAAACATCAAACTTAGCTTTACTGGCTAGCAGCACAAACAAAAGGCAGGACTGGACAGAACCAGCAGCATATGATGCAGAACTCCAGAAAATAAGGTAACAACAACAAAAAAGCAAGGGAGGCAAAGACAACAGGCAGAGAAAACATGAGACTTAAATACACAGGAGGGCTGATGAGGGAAGTAAAAACAGGTGGGACCACAGGTGACGCTGGTTACCTAGATGAGACCAGGGGAAGCAAAACTCAACACAACAGAGACCAGACAACTATCAAAATAAAACAGGTAGACAGAAGGGGAACAACAACGCAAACTCAACCCTACAATCAAAAGAAGCCCAGAACAGAACAGACAAAAATAAGCAAAACAAAACACGGGGTCCACAGGACCAGGACCATGACAGCATTTTCAAAGTTCTAGTGAGTCTGTAGAACTCATTCAATTCAATTCAATTTTATTTATATAGCACCAAATCACAACAAACTGTCGCCTCAAGGCACTTTGTATTGTGGGTAAAGACCCTACAATAATACAGAGAAAACCCAACAGTCAAAACGACCCCCTATGAGCAGCACTTGGTGACAGTGGGAAGGAAAAACTCCCTTTTAACAGGATGAAAACCTCCATCAGAACAGGGCTGGGGGGGGGGGGGGTCATCTGCTGAGGGGGGAGAGACAGAGATTAATAATAACTAATGATTAAATGCAGAGTGGAGTATAAACAAAGTAAATAAGGTGAATGAGAAGAAACAGTGCATTATGTGAACCCCCCCCAGCAGCCTAGGCCTATAGCAGCATAACTAAGGGAGGGTTCAGGGTCACCTGATCCAGCCCTAACTATAAGCTTGATCATAAAGGAAAGTTTTAAGCCTAATCTTAAAAATAGATAGGGTGTCTGTCTCCTGAATCCAAGCTGGGAGCTGGTTCCACAGAAGAGGGGCCTGAAAGCTGAAGGCTCTGCCTCCCATTCTACTCTTAAGTATCCTAGGAACCACAAGTAAGCCAGCAGTCTGAGAGCGAAGTGCTCTGTTGGGGTGATATGGTACTATGAGGTCTTTGAGATAAGATGGGGCCTGATTATTCAAGACCTTGTATGTGAGGAGAAGGATTTTAAATTGTATTCTAGATTTAACAGGGAGCCAATGAAGAGAAGCCAATATGGGAGAAATCTGCTCTCTCTTTCTAGTCCCTGTCAGTACTCTAGCTGCAGCATTTTGGATCAGCTGAAGGCTTTTCAGGGAGCTTTTAGGACAGCCTGTCCAGAACCTCAACAGGTGACTGCTGAGACACCTCTGTTGGGCTAACTTGCAGCCCACGATGATGGAGGTGGTGAAGACCCCCGGGGACATGACAATAGGCCTTGGTTGATGGTGGAGACTCTGGTGGATTGGCAGGTGGCTGACGGAGAAGGTTGAAGTTGATGACGGAGGCCTTCTGGGGGTTTGGCAGGACTCATGACCTGGTGACCTGGTGAGGCTGGGACTGAGTGGGACCCTTGGATGCTGGCTTAGACAATCATGGACGCACCACGGCTCACTAGGGTGGCAGTGACTGCTCGGGTGGTGCAGGTGAGGATGACAGTGGAGGTGCTGCTGCAGGCTCAGACACTTGAGAGTAGACTGGGAGGCAGAGTCTTCAGCTTTCAGTTCAGTATATCTCAGGTGGTACTCTGAGATGGGCTTTATAGTTAATTAAGAAGCTATCTGGTGAAAACCTGGACTTGTTAGGAGACAGTATCCATCCATCCATCCATGCTGTCTTTCTGTCAGGAGGTCTTCAGAGATCCTGTTCTCCTGTCATGTAGCCACAGCTTCTATAAAGCAACAACACACGAGTGTCCAGTTTGTAAGAGAAGATCTTCAAGGTCTGATCCACCTTTAAACCTGGCTTTAGAGAACCTGTGTGATTGGTTCTTACAGCATGAGCCAGAGGTGAGAGAGCATCAGCATCAAAGTTGTGTTTTCTAGTTCGATATAAGAGTTTGAATGAGAAGGTGGAGCAGACATCAATCTGTAACTTGTAGCATCCAGTTTAGCTGATTTAGCAGGTATGTTAGTGGGTCAGTAATCACAGTAAAATGGATCCATGGAGATCATCATCAAACTTTTCAGTGATTGTTCACTTCAGAGCCAGGAATTCCAGTTTATGTGCAGGGTACATAAACTGGACTATACAGTCACTCTGGTTTGCTCTTGATGCTCTGGGTACAAGGTGGGACCTAAACCAGTGGAGCTGGCATCAGTCTGCAGTGTGTGCTCTTTGGAGGTCTCATTGTTGGACCTGTGCTTAATTTCATCAGCACCAAAGCAGCTGAAACTGATGAAGACCCCTCTGATACTTACTGAGCACATCAGTATCAGACCTTTAACTGGCTCGATGCTCTGACTGCAGAGTGAGCAGTTTGAGGAGTGTATAAAGGGTTAAAGTAGAGCTGGTTATGTATCTGTAGCTGTGACCCTGCTCACTGGGACAGCACAGAAACTAAATGTAATGCAGCCATGCTGTAAATCTCTGAAAGGATGAGTTTAGCTGACCTGAGGTCATTTTTTAGAAAAGACTGAATCCAAATGGGTTCTGTTTCTTTTTAGAAACAAGATTTGTTTCTCAAAAAATGCCAGAAAACAACTTTTCTGCCACTTTTAGGAGTTTTCTAGACTACGAGGATATTGTGTATATGAAGGCCTCAGCCAGTCCTCTGTTGGATGATGTCTATCATGGAGCTTTATCACAGGTAGCAAAGCACCTTACTCACCATTGCACCCTGTATTCTTTAGTTAAATGGCCCTCTCTACATACTCGTAGACTGTTACACTGGAATACCTTCATTTACAAATCCATCCTCCAGCTGGTTCCCTCATACTTCTTACCACAGTCTTCACTCTCAGGACTTTATTACATTCAGTGTCCCATCAGTGAGCACTGAGCTTGAAAAAAAAGCATCCTCCTTCTCTGCCCCCTGCACCTGGAGCTCCAGCAGGACCTGAAGCTCTCCAGTCTGGTTACACTTGGAGAGTTCAATATGTCTGTAGGCACTTGTGTTTGTTATCAGTAATAACTGGTTTGTTGATAATTGTATGTTATGGATTTTTAGAAGTGTTAAGTAGATTGTATTATTACTGTTTTTATGTCATTTTCTTGATGCATGTAACAGGTCTCTCTTTTAAATGAGACAATAAGGCTCAAGAGACATTCCTGTATAAATAAAGGATTACTAATAAAAGTAATAATTAAAAAAGGCCTAAAAATATCCTGAATAACCTTGGACATGAGTTTGCTACAGGACCTGTTCCCACGCTCGGTGTGAAACTCTCTGCTTTGGCTCCTGTTTTCCAGAAACAGACTGAAAAACGTTGGTAACTCAGTCCACTGATTGAAGGGCCGACACCCTGATGTGAGCACACTTTGGAGAGTGGAGCGTTCTCATTGGGCCCTCCTAATGAAAACATTAAAAACAACTATTAATGAGGCCCTCACAGGTGGACCTAACTGTACATTTATCATTACACTCTGTACACAAAGTTTAAATCAGCTGCTGCTACAAAGTGAAGCTTCAGCTGTTTAAACACTCATTGATGAAAGTTCACAAAGACTTTATAAAAGTTTTCATCTTAAAATGAAAGCAAATAAAACCAGTTTCACAGCTGAAGGCAGGCTGAACCCTGAACCCTGCAGTGGCCTCAAATACACGATATGGTGAAGCAACGCTGACAAGAGGAAGTCTAACGAAGCTCCGCCCCTGACTCCACTAAACTGACACAAACCAGGAAACAGGCTGTGGTTGTTCCAGTTACAGCATTTTTGACTGCAAAAATAAAAAAAATATAGCTTGTCTTCTTCACAAAGAGACCGAGGTTTTGTATGTACTTCAAAGAGTTCAGGAACAGCAGCTAATTTAATTTGGGTATGCTTTTTCAGGCGTTTTTGGTGATTTTGGAGCAGACAGGTAACAGGTTAATGGTTGAAACAACAGCACGTATAGGAGGAAGGAGGGAGGGTAGTGCTCGGATGAAACTCCACCCTTGACTTCACTTAACTGACACAAACCAGGAAACAAGATGTGGTTGTTCTCGGTGCAGAGAGACACAGACGATCAGACTGAGCTCAGACCAAAGCAGCAGCTTCCTCTGAGTGAGTCCAGCTACAGGAGAGAAAAGTGGAAACTCCAACACTGCTGCTTCAAGCTGCTGACGCTCCACACACTGAAGGTGAGTCTGAGCAACAACACGACTCACAGGAAGTTTCAGTGAAGGTAGCAGAGGAGGGAGGGGAGCAGGACTGACTGTACTTCCTGTTTGCAGCTTCACTCACAGACTCAATGGCTTCCAGATCAGAGGAGGATCTCTGCTGTCCGGTCTGTCAGGAGGTCTTCAGAGATCCTGTTCTTCTGTCATGTAGCCACCTTCTGTAAAGACTGTCTGAGGAGATGGTGGAGGGAGAGAGTAACTCACGAGTGTCCAGTTTGTAAAGAAATATCAGTGTCTGATCCACCTTTAAACCTGGCTTTGAAGAACCTGTGTGAGTCTTTCTTACAGCAGAGAGATCAGAGAGCTTCAGAGGATCTCTGCAGTCTGCACTCTGAGAAACTCAAACTCTTCTGTCTGGACCATCAGCAGCCAGTGTGTGTCGTCTGCAGAGACTCAGAAAAACACAGCGAGCACAGATTCAGACCCATCGATGAAGCTGCACCACAACACAAGAAGGAGCTTCAGGAAACTCTGGAGCCCTTAAAGAAGAAGTTAAAGGTTTGTGAAGAAGTTCAAGTGAAGTTTGATCAAACAGCAGAACACATTAAGGTCCAGGCCCGACACACAGAGAGGCAGATTAAGGAGCAGTTTAAGAAGCTTCACCAGTTTCTAGCAGAGGAAGAGGAGGCCAGGCTGGCTGCACTGAGGGAGGAAGAGGAGCAGAAGAGTGGGATGATGAAGGAGAAGATGGAGGCTCTGAGCAGAGAGATAGCAGCTCTTTCACACACAGTCAGAGCCACAGAGGAGGAGCTGAGAGCTGAAGACGTCTCATTCCTGCACAGCTACAAGGCTGCAGTGGAAAGAGTCCAGCGCTGCCCCCTGCTGGATGATCCACAGCTGCCCTCAGGAGCTCTGATAGACCAGGCCAAACACCTGGGCAACCTGACCTTCAACATCTGGAACACCATGAAGGACATGGTCTCCTACACTCCTCTGATCCTGGACCCAAACACTGCTCATCCAGGACTCATCCTGTCTGAAGATCTGACCAGTGTGAGATATGGAGGAGGAGAGAGGAAGAAGCTTCCTGATAATCCAGAGAGGATTGATGATTATTCCTCTGTCCTGGGCTCTGAGGGCTTTAACTCAGGGACTCACAGCTGGGATGTTGATGTTGGAGACAGTACATACTGGTTTCTGGGTGTGTTAGCAGAGTCTGTGCTGAGGAAGGGAGACATACAGTCTGGATTATGGAGAATATGCTTCTATAAAGGTGAATACTCAGCATTCTCTCTATCAGCTGAAACTGTTCTGTCAGTGCAGAAGAAGCTCCAGAGGATCCGAGTGAATCTGGACTGGAACAGAGGAAAGCTGTCGTTCTCTGATCCTGATACTAACACACACATACACACCTTCACACACACTTTCACTGACAGCATGTTTCCACTCATTGGCACTCTGGAAGGTGAAGTTAAGGTGCTGCCATTGAAGGTGAGGGTGCAGCAGATGAGCTGAGGATGATGATGTTTCAGTGAATTGAAGCTGTTAAACTGCAGCTGTCCTCCTGCTGCCTCGTTCTTCCAAAGCTCTTTGTTTCTCTTTTAGTTTCACTCTTTCTTTCTCTTCCTGCTCTCCACCTTTTCACATGGAAATCATTTCACTGTTTCTCACTGAATGACTCCCCAAACTAGATCTGAGCTTCTACCAAGTTTACAATCATTCCAAGTGATTCCTGTTTGTGTTTGATGTGAATGGAGATGATTTAGTTTGCTGGGATCTGGACTGACAGCAGCAGTTTGTTGTTGTCTTCTTGTCTCTTTGTGACAACAATAAATGTGTTGTTGAAACATGATTCATGTTGTCAGCAGTGATGCTGACATGAAGCTTCGTGGGGCTTCATTTGCTCTCCTGCGCCATCAAGTGGACAGAAAATGTAACTCAGTGATTAGAATCACAGCGTGACTGCAGTGTGAGTCTGTGAACACAACAAGTTAATAAATGATGTTTGTGATGCTGAACTCATTCATATGGTGTCTGTCTTTATGATGCAATGGTGGGGTCAAAGGTCAAAGGGGAAACAAGTTTGGGGAGAAGGATGTGATGTGACTGTGATTGTGTTACTTCATTAAATCTCTCATAATAAGATTTCACTGATTTCAGGTTTCACTGTCACTGATATTCCAACTCACACACACACACACACACACACACACACACACACACACACACACACACACACACACACACACACACACACACACACACACACACACACACACATCATCAGAAATGTTCCTCTGTGTGTTTGAAGGAAAAAATCATTCAAACTTTAAAGAAAACAGGAAATCAATGAGGTCATGATGCGTTCACGGACAGGAAAATAACCCCGTGGATCAGCGTGTGTTTGAGGAAACAGTTTCTGTTTCCATCACAAAGATTCTGGACTTTATTTTCCACGTTTTATTGTCAGAGTTTATTCTGAAAGGTTGATCTTATAAATTACGTTTCCGGTTGATTTTGTCCTGTAGCGGCAGCGAGTCAGCTGACCGGAAGTGAGCTGCAGGTGTTTCAGTGAGAACAAACAAACTGCTCGTTCCTCTGCTGCAGAGCTCCAAACTCCATCAGCTGAGCTGCTGTGGAGAAAAAAGCGCTTCGTTTACTCTGACAGGGACCTCCGCGGCCGCCGTACACAGGACGTGGAAACCATGGTGCTGGAGAAGAAAGGCTCCGGTGAGTGTTTGTGTGCCTGTAAACAGTGTGATGCAGCAGACGGTGTAAAAACGCTGTAACGGGCGGTGTGATCTGCCGTCGTCGCTCCGCTCCGGAGCTCAGGGAGAAAAGGCGCTTTGAAGCCGAGCTGCGGGTTTCTGAAGGCTGCGTGTTGCTGTCAGCGTCTCTGTTAGCTGCTAGTGTTGCTACAGAGCTGCGGGATGGTCGGCATATGGATGTGTGCTACAAATAGTCCCGTTCTTTAACAACGACACAACATCCGAGCTGCCAGCAGCGGCCGCAGGCTGCGGCTTTGCTGCACCGCGGTCAAGCCAGCCGCAGATCAGCCGCCGCGTACATTTTGTTGCGCTTCTAGCCTGAGCTTTATGGTAATGCTCGTCCTTCTGTACAGCGGAGCAAAAATAACCTGTAGTTACTTTTGATTTATATATGTGTTCCCGTTCTGTTAAACACTATGACATATAACAATAACATTTATTAAATTATGCATTTTAAGACAAAGGTGTGTGTGTGTGTGTGTGTGTGTGTGTGTGTGTGTGTGTGTGTGAAATTTGATTTCATTACAAATGTATTCAGGTCTTCATCATTACCTGCACAGCTGATTTTGCAGACATCTGCACAGGCTCCAGCCTGACAGCCCTCCACCTGCGACGCTTAACACAATAAGAAGATAGGATGGATGGATGAGGCTAATATTCATGCAGAAAATCAGAATAAATAAACCCAGGGTCAAGTTATAGGACTGTACAACTGTAATTATAAACTGATAATTCTGAGCCTATTTAATGAACTCAGTCCAGTGTGGTTATATTTTTTATAAGGCCATTAAAGCTCATCATTGATAGCTGACATAATTTTTCTGTAGATTCAGCTTCTGCCTTATCCGCTCTACCTGGCTGTGACATTTCCTCTAAGGCCAGTTAAGGACTCCACTTACATTACAGAACAGATCTGCACAAAATTCACCAAGGTTTGCTCAATATGGAGAATATCAAATTAAAATATTCATAAAAAATCAGCACAGGAAGTTGACGTGAAATTCCTAGCTGATTATGAATCTAGCTGGCCTCCTCTGTATGTGTGCAGAGTCTCATCACAATTTACTGCAGGATTCCACAGACATTAAGGGACCAATCTGTGATGGAGGTTGACCCAAGGAGCAGATTACACAGTTCTCATTAACAAGTTTTATTTGCAGAAGTACAAAAATAAAAAGTGGGAGAGAAAGCAAGGTTTGTCTGCCAATGCACAGAGAGTCGGTGGGTCTCGGACAGGAAGGCCTTGGGGGGGATCTTGTCTGGGTTTTGGCTGGCGGGATGTTTCCAGGATGCAGTGGTGGTGGTGAGAGCAAACTGGCATGATTGGTAGGGCAGGCAGGTGGAGAGGCAGTGGCTGAGTATTCAGGGATTCTTTATTGTCATTCGCGCCACATTTGTCTGGTCAGGAAGGCACACAGGTCATTACTGGAGCCTGGCTGGAACCTTTCCCTGACGCAGGGCGAGAGGCAGGGTACACCCTGTACAGCCTGTCGCAGGGCTAACACAGAGAGACAGACAACCCTTCACACTCAGATTCACACCTATGAGCAATTTAGAGCTAACCTAACCCCCACTAAGTGCATGTCTTTGGACTGTGGGAGGAAACCCACGCAGACACGGGGAGAACATGCAAACTCCACAGAGACAGAGAGAGAGGTGGAATGTGTTTCTATCTGTGAGGCAGCAGTGCTAACCACCACGCCACCGTTCTTTACTAAACTGTCATAACTATTACATGGGCAACACTGGGACCTGAGACAGAATTTTGTTCCACTGCATGCAAATGTGGTGACGAATGAATGTCTTCTGAGTGACGAAGGTCAGCTCATAGCTCCCAGAGGTGGTTTATGCTTAGATAACAGGCTGTATGAAGATGTTGTGGTTAGACAGGAACACTCAGAGAGAGAGAGCACAGTCTTACTCTGAGTCCCCACATGGCCATGTGTGTATTTTTATGATCCTTTAATATATTACATGTTTTACTTTTTTAATTAAAGTGTTTCAGGTGTCTTCCTTCACAAAAACCTGATTACCACACATGCACAGTCTCATCAGCCAGAGTCATAAACTGCTGAGATTTCCACGTCACCTTCCAGGGATCAATAGATGGGCCTTTGTCAGCGATGCCACGTGTGGGACGCTGACTGATGGAAACTGTGTTTGTGTCCGGCAGCTCGGGCGGAGGCCGGTCAGCGCAGAGTTTTGGATGAAGCCACCAGACAGAGGAGGCTGAGCCGGCAGCTGGAGGCTCTGGAGAAGGACAACTTCCAGGTGGGCGTGTCTTTGGTTTGTGACTCTTCTTCCACAGAAAAAGCTCCCTCTGAGGGCCCCTACTCCAGAGAGCATCTCAGAGAAGCATTTGAATCCCAGTGAATGTCGCTCTGAGTGCTGCAGCAGAGTGTGACCTTTGACCCTGGGTCCACTGAAAGGTGAAAGCTTCCTGTCCCACAGCCTGATGGAGGAGACGTTTGGATGCTTCAGTCAGTCACAGATCAGAGTCCCATTAATGTGGCTGAGCAGGTGTTGTTGGTGTGTTTGTGTTGGAGCAGCAGGTCAGAATCACCTCCATTTATAGCTGTCCTACAGTAACACACATTCCTGTGACAGACACACCGTCTGTGCTTCAGTCAGTGGCTGTAGGAACGCTAACGAGCTGCTCACAGAAACAGCTTCTCCCAGCAGAGTCTGCAGCACACTGAGAACATGCTGAGAAGCTCCCACTCAGGGAATCGTGTCTTTACCGCTCTGAGCGTCACCTGCTGCTGACGGCTTCATCCTCTCAGCCCGCAGACTGATCTGAGGTCAGTGAGGACAGTGCAGGAGTGCTGATCTAGGATCAGATGTGAGCGCTGACAGAACAATAACACTGCTGTCTAACAATCTATATGGATTTATTTCTTCCTGATGCTCATCAGGGAACCCAAAGAACTTCAGAGCCTCCTGCTCTCCCCGCAGAGCTCACAGTCACGCTGTTTTCTGGAGCTCTGATTGGTCAGTAGGCGGTGCTTTCATTGAGGTTCGCAGCATTAGTCACCATGGCGATTTACCTGTGTATAGTACAGTAACCCCGGGGTGACCCTGAAGTTACCTGGATGAGCCCAAATCCTGCTGCGTAGTCCTCTGGATTATAATTATTCCCTCCTGTTCTCCGAGGACGAGCTCGAGAGCGCCCTCTGGGTGAATTACAGCCAGTTTGGGAACGCTGGGATTAACAGGAAGTGATGGAGCTCTCGTAGATCGGCTCTGCTGATTGGACGTAAAACATGGGTTTGATCGTTGTTCAGAAAGCAGACGAGACAAACTCTGAATGCTCTCCTCCTCCATCCTCCTCCATCATCCTCCTCCTTCATCCTCCTCCTCCTTCATCCTCCTCCTTCATCCTCCTCCTCCTCCTCCTTCATCCTCCTCCTTCATCCTCCTCCTTCATCCTCCTCCTCCTTCATCATCCTCCTCCTCCTCCTCCTCCTTCATCCTCCTCCATCATCCTCCTCCTCCATCATCCTCCTCCTTCATCCTCCTCCTTCATCCTCCTCCTCCATCATCCTCCTCCATCATCATCCTCCTCCTCCTTCATCCTCCTCATCATCCTCCTCCATCATCCTCCTCCATCATCATCCTCCTCCATCATCATCCTCCTCCATCATCATCCTCCTCTCCTCCTCCATCATCCTCCTCCATCATCATCCTCCTCATCATCCTCCTCCTTCATTATCCTCCTCCATATCATCTTCCTCCTCCTTCATCCTCCTCCTTATCATCCTCCTCCATTATCATCCTCCTCCTCCTTCATCCTCCTCCATCATCCTCCTCCATCATCCTCCTCCTCCATCATCCTCCTCCATCATCATCCTCCTCCATCATCCTCCATCATCCTCCTCCTCCATCATCCTCCTCCTCCATCATCCTCCATCATCCTCCTCCATCATCATCCTCCTCCATCATCCTCCATCATCCTCCTCCTCCATCATCCTCCTCCTCCATCATCCTCCTTCATCATCCTCCTCCTCCTCCATCGTCCTCCTCCTTCATCGTCCTCCTCCTTCATCGTCCTCCTCCTCCTTCATCATCCTCCTCCTTCATCATCATCCTCCTTTCTCATTAGTTGAATCTGAAATAATATTTATGTATTGTTCAGTTTCCTTTTGAAATGCTAAGAAAAAGGGCTTTGAGTGACTAAATTTTGCTTTATGTATATGATATTTCCCTGTAATTATTATCAGATTTATGATCAATAATTCTTTTTGTTTTTTGCTTTTGACGTTGTGGAAGCCAAACAATACTTTGTTCCAACTTATAGAAAGTTCTGAGTCTATCTTCATCGTAATGAACCGGATTACCTCTGACCAGAAGGTGGCAGTAACGTGTCATTGCCAGAACAGGTGTTTTACAGTTTCAGGTTCAGTTTAAAGAATCTTTCTTAAACTTCAACCAGTAAAGCTTGGCTGGATAATATCTATGAATTAGCTTATAAGACACTTCCCTCACTTTGTCAGCAAATATCTGTATGGAAGATTCCACCATTCAGATCACCGACCATACCAGACCAGTACTGAGTCACTGTGGGAGTGGATATCTTTTTGAAATAGTGATGTACTTGTTTTTGTTTTATAATCACATAATAGAACGTATTGAAGGCCTCCAATGGCAGCAGAGATGTGCTTAGGTATGAAGTTCCAGACAGATGTGGGATTGTGTAAAAACTGCTTTATCCAATTTATTTTAAAGATATTGCTGAGGGCAGTAAAATCAAGAAAGTTGAATCCACCAGAATCATAAGTGTTCATAATCACAGATTTTTCGGGTCTTGTTTTTCCAGATAAAGTTGAATAAAAACTTATGGATGGCATCACAGAGCTGTTTGTCAGCAGCAGAGGAGCAGCTGCAGATGTTAGGCTGGACAGGCCTTCTGCCTTGGTCAGCAGAATTCGGCCTTTCAGTGATAAATCTCTCTGAAGCCACTGATTGAGCTTTTTCCTTGTCTTATCAATAATCAAATTCAAGTTTTCAAAGCATCTATCTATCTGCTTTTTCACAATGTTAATCCCAAGATACATGGTTTTAGTTTTAATTGGTATGTTGTGAGCATGTGCAGCATCACAGTCTTTGAGAGGAAACCGCTCACATTTCTTCAGATTTAGTCCAGAAGCTGCAGAGAACAGATCAGTTATTTGGATAGCTACGGGGTCTTGGGTAATCTCTGTTAACAATAACGTAGCATCATCAGCCAGCTGACTCTATGAAGATACCGTTTAATGGGCTGTTTTTTAAGTGAGTGGAAAGTAGTTGTGTCCATAAAATAAATAAATAAGGAGGCAGAGGGCAGCCTTGTCGATGCCCCTCTGTAATTCAAATCTTGGGGAGGTTCCATTTGTAAGTCTGATGGAGCTGTTACCGTTGGAGTACATGGTTCTAACTGCTTTGCAAGAAAATTCACCAAAACCGAATCGCTCAGTTGTTTGAAATATAAAATTATGTTCAACGGTGTCAAATGTCTTATAGAAGTCTAAGAGAAAGATAAAACTGTCATCAGAACACAGGAACGAGTAATCGATCAGGTCCAAAACAAGCCGATTATTATTAGAAAGATGTCTCTTCCTCATGAACTCCGACTGCGTCTCATCAATAATCGGATCCAGAACATTCTTAAGCTGTTTAGCAAAGACCTTATAGTCCGTGTTCAATAATGAAATGGGTCACCAATTATCAATGAGTAGATCAGTGTAATCAGGTCTTGTTAGTGTGGGAGGTAAAGTTTCCTGCTCCACACTTTCTAATATCACCTCCAGTAAAAAGGGAGCCAGATTTTCTATAAAGGTTTGATCAAGTTCTGTGGTGAGACCATCAACTCCAGGAGATTTATTAGTTTTAAGATGTTCAACAGCATGAGTCACTTCCTGTATGGTTATAGTCTCATCACATTGATCTCTGGCATCCTCAGTAATTTGGGTAAAATCGCTCCGAGTTGAAGAACAGAGTTGCAGACTGATGACAGAAGTTTGCTATTCTACTTGGATCATCGGTAACAGCCCCATTAATGTTGAGCTGCTGGATTAAGTTCAGCTTTGCTTGATGTCTTTCCAGGTTAAAGAAATAAGCTGACTTCTGTTCTCCTTCTTCAGTCCACTTTTCCTTGACCTTATAAAGCACCTTTAGCTTTATATAGATACATTTTATTCAGTTTATTTTGTTCTGAAATTGATGAACGGTCTGTGATTGGCTCTGACGTTGCTCAGTGATGACATGTTGTTGTTGTTTTGTGTTTCCAGGACGACCCTCTGTCCTCCCTCCCTCCCCCAGGTCCTACTGCCCGCCTTCCTGCCTTCAGTGAGACTGAAGAACCAGGTGAGGCCGATCTGCACCAGAAGCCTACACATGTGAGAGCAGGGCTGCTTCCTGTCCCTGCCTTTCACAATAAAAGCTCCTTCCATGTCTGTGCTGTGTTCCTGGTAGAAGCTGAATGTTGAAGCAGTGTAAAGTTGTATTCCTCTGAACCCTGAGTAGCAGTAATGCAGCTTTTCTCCTCTAACTCAGTGTTACTGCATTCACACAGTCTCACACACTCATGCAGCTCTTTGTCTCACATTCATAACTGATGCATCGGGTTCACAGTGTTTCCCAGGGACACTTCAGTCCTCAGACTGGAGGAGCGGGATCGAACCCTGACCTTCTGATCGGTGGGCGACCCGCTTTACCTCCTGAGCCGTCCCAGCGTTAATGATTCGAAGCAGAGAATTACAATCAGGTCAAAGGTGTAATGTTACAGCCTGCATATAGTTTCCACTCTCACACATTAATGGACCAATCAGGGAGAAGGTCACAGTAGGAAACACGATGATGATGATGAAGAACCTCAGAAACAAAGGCTGAAGGTCGAAGACGTTTTCTGTCCTTCGTCTTCTGTGTCTGTGCGTCCAGAGAAGAAGAAGAGGAAGACGAGGGGCGACCACTTCAAGCAGCGTTTCAGGAAGAACTTCACCACGCTGCTGGAGGAGGAGGTGAGTCACACGCCTCCGCTCCTCTCTCTGATTGGCTGAGAGTCGGCCGTCGGCTGACCCGCCCTCTCCTCTCCTCTGATTGGTAGAACCTGTCCGAGAAGCCGGAGCCCAACTACCTGTCGGCGGCGGCCCCGCCCTCCTCGCTGCCCCCGCGCCACTTCTGCTGCGTCTGCGGGTTCCCGTCGCACTACACCTGCACCACCTGTGGGGGGCGCTACTGCAGCAGCAAGTGTCTGTGCACACACAGAGAAACCAGGTGAACACACACACACACACACACACACACAGGTCTCAGATCTGATTGGTCAGGTTAGCAGCTTCTTCCTGGAAAATATCCCGACCGGAGTTTTTTTCTCCCGCGTGTCTGCAGGTGTTTGAAGTGGACGCTCTGACTGCCGCCTCTTGTTGCCACGGTGATGGAGGAGGCGTGGCTCATGACGCTGCAGCTGGGGCGGAGCTTGAACCGTTTGTGTCTCTGCTGGCTGCTCTGAGAGACACAGACTCACCTGTGCAGGTGGACAGGAGGACACACGATCTGATGTCACAGTGATGTCACAGTGATGTCACAGACCCACTGAGGGATTTGGCTGCTTCTCAGTGTTTCTGTATATTTTCCTCTAAACTGTCAGTTTGCTGTTAGGAAACGAGGAGAAATGTCGGCTTTGTTGCATCATCGTTTAGTCGATAGAAGCAGATTAACTGAAATATCGGTGACGTCCAGCTGAGCAGGTCAATCCAGCTGTGGCTGCATCTGCACAGAAACTTTAAGGTCTTCTTTGCACATCAAATAAAGCTTCATTCAAAGTGTCCTGATGTTTCAATGATCCTTTCTGTCTCTGCAGGACTGAAAATATCAGTTTCCTGTCTGACTCGTTCCACAGCACTTCATCAAACACCCCCACCTTTGCTTTGGTTTTTGGTGGTCTGGGAGCAGCACCGACTCTATGGGGATGGGGTTTGGGGGGATGGCAGGAGGAGAGAAGCTGCAGAGAGGCGTGTAAGACTGCAGCTCTGCTTCCTGGTCTCAACCCTGGGTAGTCAGTTTTTAGGAGGGTTAATAAATTTGGGCAGATTTCTAGAAATGAGAGCTGCTCCATCCAAAGTGGGATGGATGCTCCTAACAAGACCAGGTTTTCCCCACAAACTCTGCCGATTATCTATGAAGCCCACGTCGTTGTTTGGACACCACTCAGACACCGTTAGTGTAATGTGATCGACATTTTATTTTGATTTTTAAGCATATTTAACACTGCAAAATTTCTCTGATGCTCACATTTGAATAAATACAACAAACTCTACAACAGTTGGCTTTGTATTAAAAACATGTCGAATTTATAAAACAGTATAAAAGCAAAACATGTTTAAGTATTAAATATAAAGTACAGATGTACTATAGAAAAAACAGGTTGAACCATCTGTGTATCAAACAGGTTCTTGTTAAGCTGCCTCTGCGACTTCAGCTGCTTTATAAAAAGTGCAGCTTGTTTTCATTGTCAGAACATTGTAAAATCCTCCAGCTCACATGTGTCAGACTCAGTCATAGGTCAGGCCAACACTGAAGACACAGAGTCGCAGGACGATCAGGATCAAAAAGAATCATTTTAATCAGTAATGTGAATTTGAATGGCCAGAATACAGCAACTTTTTCCTCAACACATTAAAATATAAAATTATATTTTTCTTTAAAAATAACATCAGGAAAAATTTATATATTTCAAGCTGATGAAAATTTGCAAATTTTTCAGGTAAAAACTGTGATGAGAATTTCTGCACTTCACAGTCGGAGAAACGCTGCATATAACATATATCACTTTCATATATCATATGTTTCTGGTGCTACACAAAGCACTGCAACCTCAATGTCAGCTACAGGTCAGAGCATGGGTCAGAGTGGATCACAGAGTGGGTCAGTGTGGATCAGAGTGGATCACAGAGTGGATCTCAGAGTGGGTCAGTGTGGGTCAGAGTGGGTCAGCAGGCCTGCAGCAGTCTGATGACACTCTGCCAGCTCAGCAGTCTGTGTGCTGATGACGATCTCCAGGTCCATTAATGAGCTTGAAGGACAGAGTGAAATCCCTCCCACAGTCAGCTGCTCCACTGCACTTAAACATTATATATCAGTCAAACATATGGCTGAACTTTAGAGGATAATAAATGGTGATTCTAACAGAGATGATCTGCTACATGTGGATACTATCAGCTCTGACAGCAATGGTCAAAAACAGCTTTGAACAAGCTTTAGATCCAAATGAGTTCCAGAACAATTCCTTTAGTTTAAACTGTTGAACTCCTGTAAACTTTGACTGGGTCGGTTTCCTACCTGAAGAAAGCAGAAGATCATGTGTTCTACTGTATGAAGAACTCTGTCCTTTCAATCCTGGAGCAGCAAACATGGACGGACACACTCGTTTAGCTCAGACAGCTTTAATTAAGATCAGTGTGTTTGTTCACTCTAACAATAACGAGCATTTCTTCACAAATGAGCTCGTCAGAAACAAAAATGTGCTCTTATTAAAATAAAGCTTTTTTCCTCAGAGGGATGATCTTTTTTCTCTAGAATTCTACGACTGTGTCTCAGTGCATTCACAGATTGTGGAAATGTTTGATTTGCCTCCATTTTACAAAGATCATTTTCAGGATCTAAATATTTGATGGAAATGTTGCCAGTTATGATGAATGTTTTTGAAATGATAAATCCTGATATTCTGATTTCCTGAGCTGCTCCGATCTTCATGTGCTCTGTTTAGAGGCTTTCTTGAAATGTTTCATCACAGATTCAGGATCAAATTTAATAACATGGAAGGGTTTATAAAATAAAGTCAAATGAAAGCATAAATGCTGAGGTTGAACTTCTGAGCAACAAGATGTGGAGTTTATGAAGTCCAAAGCAGGAGAGTTGTGGATGCCATAATCCACGGCTTCTTCAAACTCCTCATAACTGTGACTCCAACATCTGCTACAGGAAGTGTGGCCTCAAACAGAAGCTGTGGCTTTGGCTGAATTCCTGCTGACTCAGGAATTTCCCTCAGTCCAGCAGCAAACATGAGGATGTCCTCCAGAGACGGATTTCCATTTTTCCCTGGGGAGGTAAGAAGGAGAAAGTGATTTAATGGGAATAAAGTGACAACAATGTGCCCTTACACTTAATAATAAAGCTGCTTTGTACATTTCCCAGCAGCTGTAAGAGCTTCCACAGGAAGTCTCTGCAGCAGCTGAGTCCTCTTGTTTCCTCCTGGTGCTGCCAGGTGGACTGATCTGCATGTGGAAGATGTCCTCCACAGCATCAGCTGTCAGCCTGGTCTCAGTGTAGCACATGAACGAGGAGAAGAGTGAAGGATGCTGCTCCAACATCCAGCATCGCTCGACCCTCTGAAGCTAGCAAACAGTCCTGTTTGAAAATCGATGAGTTCGATGGTTCTTATTAAGGTGGTTTCCCCTCAGCCACAGCATGATCTCACTCTCAACAAGTAAACAGAAGCTACTGTGGAAGAATCAAACCAGTGTTGTTGCCCAGCTGAGACACATCCTGCTGTCAGACAGAGCCCCCCCTCCTCAAACAGCTCTTGCACATTGGTTTCTGTTAGTACTGGGAGGTGGATGGATGTTGGAAACCAAAGAAGTTCATTAGTAATGAAGGTCCCAGCTCTGGATGGAAAGATGGTTTCAGTAGATGAAGTCCTGCTGAATGTGATCAGCTGCTACCTTCTTCTTCTCCTCCAGTGTCCTCATGAATCGATAGCAGCCTGCAGGCTGGAGCGAGCTGGGGGGGTTTCAGAGAGTGGCTGCAGCTCATTCAGGGATGTTGCATCCTTTATGTAGAATCAAAACACAAACACAGATATATGTATTTACTTCTTTCACATTCAGCAGTCTATCAGAATGATGAGGGCTTGGACTGTGGAAATATTTCCACAGTGGAAATTCTGACTCCATAATCTGAGTCCTGTTTCTAACTGGGCTGAAAGAACAGACTGATTGAGGTGACATCCTTCACTCTGTTCCAGTGCAGTCTAACACACTCTGTGATCAACAGTCATTTCCTGCAGTCATGCGTTCAGTTTAGAAGCCAAACTAAATGCAGCTGCTTCCCTTCATTGAGGCTCCTCAGTATCCCAGCCTTCCAAACTCCCTCAGGGAGAGCCTTCTTGGTTTCTTCATCTGCTGCTTCATCAGTTGGAGCCTCAAATGTCTTTGCCAACAAGGTCCATGAAGAGGTTTGGGGAAAGGCAGCGTGGCCCTGGACCACCATCAACCATGGACACTGTGATCATTCTTCCAACATGGAAATATTTATTTTCCTCTGCAGCTAAAGGAAAAATATGACACTATAACAAACCAGTTGTGAGTGTTGGAAAAACTGTGGTAAAAAATAAGTAGCTTTGCTATCAAATGTGAGGGATTTGGCCTTCAAATATTCTTCTTGTTTTTACTGCTGCCATCAAAAGGGTGAGAAGTTCTCGAGTAGGTCCACCTGTGTCCAAAGCCTCTTCCACCAAGCCAACATCAGAGAGTTTCCTGATCATGGCACAGTCGGGGCTGCATGCAGACCATCTGAAGCCTCTGCAGGCTCCATCCCAGACATCAGCTGTGTTCATGCTGACTCTGCTGCAGGAAGTTTGGTTCATCTTCAGAGACAGATTTGAGATGATCTGCAGCGTCAGTCCATCAGCTTCATCACTGGAGATTCAAGGAAAGATTGAAACCTTTTCCTCTTTGTGCTTTCAAGCTTTTTGTTGGTATTCATTTGGAAGTTGTGTTTTATTTGTTGTCTTTTTCTACTTTTTAAAGTCATTTTCAGAAAGCAAACATGAATCTTCAGAATAATCCTCAGTAAACAGACTTTTCAGAATCCTTCTGCATGAATGTGTTTATGATCAGAGCAACAGCTGCAGAGGATGGTTAGACATTTATGTTCCTGTCAAAGGTGGATCAGGAACAGCAGGAACACTAATATATATATATATATATATATATATATTATTGTACTCTGAGATATCAAATCTGCTGCCTTCCTCTGGAAAGTCCTCTCCCTCAGCTCTGAAGAACTGCTGTCAGTGATGACAGGAGTATAAATGTTGGTATGTGTACTGTGGAAGTAAAAGTACAAACACTAGATAACTGCAGTAAATTGTCTGGCTCAGTTTTGGCTCTGCGGTATTTGAGGCTGACAGAAATGTTATGATCAGAGTTATTACATAGAGAAGCTCACTCATTCAAAATAGTGTCTCTGACCATATTATTTCTATAGTGCATTGAAAATAGAAATGAAAGGCTGTGATGGAACATTATGACTAACTTGTAGAAATAAGCTGAAGTATGATCTGCTGAGGTGGATGCTTTTTGGGCTCCATTCTGAACCTGCAGCATAAAGAAACTCACTGCAATAACAAACTGCACATGTAACGGTCCATTTACCTCTGAAATGAAATGCAGCATTATTATCTACAAGAATATGATATAGTTGCACAGTGGACGGCTGGGCTGGTGAAGGTGACCTCTAAAATACAAAGAGTTGAAATGATTAAGAAGATCAGAAAGTTACACAGCAGGAAACATTGAAGTGTCCATCAAATCCAAACTTTAAAGAATGAAATCATTAGACATTTCTATCCCTGACACTGAGGCCACATCAATGAGTCAGAAAGCAGCTAACTTACTGATGTCTGGGCTCTGCTCTTCTACTTTCTGGGCTTCTCCAAAGCTGTCAGATAGAATCATGAAACCTTCAACTCATCGTCTGTCACCACTCTAATTCTTACCGCTCTGTATTCCTTTAAAACCTTATTATTGTTCTATCAGGAATTGAATGCAGTGTGTCTGAATGGAGAGCACAAACATCTTGCACTAATAAATCCCTGAAAGTGACCCACAGCACCACTGTGTCAGAGAGAGGTGACATCATGGGTGGCACCCCAACAATACCTTCATCATCCTCCTCATCTTCTGCATCACCTTCATCTCTGGGACCTTACAGAATATTTGATGATCACAGTTACAGTTCAGTGCTGTTCATCACGCTGGCTGCAAACTTTAACTTTGGTTCCAAACTAAAGCACTGATCACAGAAAGAAAGAAATGAGACAATAGAGACAGTAAAAGAGAGAACTCCAATGGTGCCAGTTCTATTTAATGCTCACTTTGTGACATGAAGCCCTCAGGGTGCAGACAAACAGTGTCCTTCTTTGCTGAGCTTTTCCAGCAGCCTCTTTGGAGAGCTGAACTGTAAAAGGTGTGTCAGGAGTATTTTTCCCTGAGAGCCATCAGGGCACAGCAGGACGTTTTCTCCAGCTTCCACATCTTGGTTGGAATCTTTCACTTTTTTAACGGCAGCACCCAAAAGTTTCTCAGACCACCGACTTGCCCCAACATTTAATGGTAGTGTTTTCCTTCTTTGGGCCTCAGGCCCGTCTTGGTTTAGTTCATAGATCACATATCAGAAAAAAATGGTGGTCACATGTTAGAAAACTGTTTGATTGTGTCAGAAAACAGCCTCACTTTCCAACATTTAGATTATTACCTTCACTGTTTGATTTCTTTTTGCATTTTCAGAACATCCTTCTTTCTGCCTCTTTTCCTTCACGGTACTCAAAGAACTGACTTTCCTGGAAAGGCAGGGAAGTGGAGGAGAGACCATAAAGATCCTTTATTGGTCTATTTTGGCTCATGATCCAAAGGCAAACATGATAACTGAAAACCATATGAACATCCTTTACATAAAACAACTCTGCTTCATTAAAGTCAGAGCTTGTTTCAGACATTTATCTGTCACAGCAGATGCCCATAATTCCCCAACTAGAAACAGATTATTTCATGTTTCATTTCATTATAGTTTAATACAAAGTGTAAACACTAACGAGCTGATCAATTCTCGCCCTCATCATTTTATTAGCTTACAGAACGAGTTCAAGTTCAAATAACAGGGAGATTAAAAATATACCTGTGCAGTGTTCAGGGTCTGCAGCTGTAGCTGCAGCTGCTGTTTTCTTACACTGCAGTGCATTTGGCCTCTCAGGGCCACCGTAGAAATCAGTATTTAGACACTGCTGAAGTTCTCCCACCTGCAAAGATGGAGAGGTCTGCAGTCTTTATCATAGGTACACTTCATCTGTGACAGACAGAATGGAACAAAGAAAATCCCTTTGTAGCATTTTAAATCATTAATGTGCATTTGATTGCATGAACTAAGTCTAAAGTGGACCTCTGAGTTGATGTATTCTTTTCCAAATCATCTTCAGTGAAGGTGCTGAGAGTGAAACTCCATCTCCTGGCTGGGCTCTCCCTCTGAGGACCTGCAGCCGCTGTTTGTCAGTGTTGCTGTGCTGGATTGATGCTTTGGATGGTGGTGTGTCGATGTGCCGAGGGCAGGCTTGTAGTTGTCGGGGTTGCTGAGAAGGGAATGCAATAAAATGAGCATCATCATGAAAATGGTATTGATTTGAAGACATTGAGGAAAAAAGGGTTTAATTTTGCTTTTGCTCAGAGATTTGGATTTTCTCCTTCCACGGCTGAGACCTCAGTGTAGTATATGGTGATTAAAGTCTTTGGGACCTTCACCAGTTAATGTAGTAAGTCGCTGAGGTCAGGTTAAGAGCACTGAAACTGCCTGCATGAGCACCATGGAGCTCCATCAGGGAGATGTTTCTGTCCATACTGTCTCATGTGGTCTGTTTGAAAAGCATTTAGAAACATTGTGCAGAGGCAGGTGTGTGGTCACATGTTACAAAGGAAAGGTGAGCCTCCCTTCTTGGTGTTTCTACCTCCAAGTCCATCTCTGTAAAAATGTGCTGTATGTGCTTGTTTTGATGAGGCTTCCTGTGGCATCAATACAGAAAACGTCCTCTTTGCAGCGTGTGAGGAACATCTATGATTTTATTAGACCAGAGCATCACTCCCTCTGACCTCACCTGTCCTTTGGTTGCTATCATCTCCAGCCTTATTGCTTCATGTTGTCTTTGCTCTTTTCATTCCTTTATGTTCCCATCACTGCTGCTGACGGGCCTCATCTCTACAACCACATTCTATCACAGCTTCTTGCAGCTGTCTCTGGTTTCACATACAACCATCTTGGTGATGGTTTTACAGGAACTCACCTTTACACCTCTTTTTTCTCAGCCTGATTCTCTTTCCTGTAAAGGACATGTATGCTTCATGAGTGCCTTCATTTTCCATAAGTACCTCAGCTTTTGCTGTGCAGTCACTAAATAAACTGCAGGCTGAGAGTTTGTGCAGAGGTGAATTCCTCTGAGCTCCCTGAACTTTGACTGTGTGCAGCAGGGATTCACTGTCTAAATGCCTCTGAATATGATGTTTGTCCATCACAGTCATTCTTGTTCTGTGTTTTCTAACATGATCCAGGCACTGTGAGGGGAAAAAGGATGGAGGAGACTCTTTATGAAACATTAATCTTCCATCATAACTATCATTCCCACTGTCATCTTCAGTTCTCTTTAAATCAGTTTTTTTGGACCTGCAGAAGAAAAACTGTGATAATTAGATTTCTTTGTAAAGTAAGAAGATCCATTTTACTGCATACTTTGTGTTTAAACATTTGTCCTGATCCAGCCTTCATTTCTTTATGTTTTGCTTCCATGGAGCCAGACTTTCTTTCATTTTTATTGAACTTTCTTTCATTTTTATTTCACTTTCTTTCATTTTTAAAGCAATAATTTTCTGGACTTTCTGCAGTTTGTTGTTCTTTGGCTGCTTTTTCACTCTTTCAGTCTCCTCCTTGTACCTGACCATTTTCAGAGGAAGTGTTTGTTTAATAAGCAGCCTCATACTGACCTATGAACCATTAAGTTCTGGGATCTGTTTGGGAATATCCTGATAAGATAGGATTCATTTACTGAACTGTTGAGACCAAAATCATATTTTGGTTTCCACAAACAGTAACAGCCATGTTTTACAGTCAAGTGAGCAGAAAGTGAAAGGAAGTGAAGGAAGACCTCAGAGAAGATGGATGCAGTGAAGGAGGCCATGCAGAGGGTTGGTGTGACAGAGCAGGATGTGGTATATAGATGAGCAGTCATTTGCTCATAACAGACTTAGTATAATAGTATCATCTGAGAATTTAATGACCTGGTTTCTGATCTGGTTCCCTCTGCATTCATCTGTGTACAAGGTGAAAAGGAGAGAACTCAGCGCTCCTCTGTGCTGCAATATTTGATTGATATTGTATTATTCACTTTGACTTGTTGTGATCTACAGTATTTTTTAAAAGAGATAAAAGCCATTTAATAATTAGAGGATTCATTTCTAACTTTAAGAGCTTCTGAACCAGCAGATGTGGACGAACAGTCTCAAATGCAGAACTAAAATCAGTAAATAAGATTTGTGCATAAACTTTGGGATCTTCTGTTTGTTGATCAATGAGTGACACTTACCACAGCATCCACAGTACTGTGCCCCTCTCTATATGCAAACTGAAGAGGGTCCAATCCTGGAGATATCTCTGGTTTGATCATATTCACTATAATACTTTTGGTATTGGAATAATTATAGATTTTTCCCACAGCTCTGGAACTGTGTGACTCTGCGAGGACTTTTGGAAAGTTGGTAACCAGGCGTCAGCTAATTCATCTGCACAGCATTCCAACAGAGAAGCGGACAGGTTATCAGGACCCAGAGATTTCTGTTCAGAAACATTTCTAAAGACTGACGGCACCTGCTTCAGGTCACTTTTTACACCATCAGCATCACATCCAACCTGATCTAGAACTTCAGCCATTGCAGCAGTAAATAGGTTCTGCGCATCAAATCTTAAAAAGAAGTTGACAGCTGGTTTACCAAAAGAAGCCGTCTCATGCCATGATATGAGCTGTAAGAATCCTCAACATAGCGCTGAGTTATGACGTCCCTTCTTACCTCAAGTAAGCCTCTGTATAAAACCAGCTCACATGGTATCAAGCCAGGCTGGAATGACTATTTAGCAGAGTTTCATGGAGGGGCCAGAAGGGCTCTTAAAGCATGGGTTCATTTGGGTAAACATAGACATGCCCCTTTGTTTGAGTATAAAAAAACAGGCAAATGCAAATTTTAAATATGCTTTAAGATTTATAAAGAGAAACAAAAACACTATGAGGTCTGACTCTTGCAAGAAAGTTAAAAAATAATGTCTAGCACTAGAAATTAAGAAAATAAATAATTGCAAAACATCACTTCCAACTACTATTGAAAGAAATTACTCAGTTACGGCAGGAGCACTACACTGAGCTGTTTAATTGTGTCAAATTAAAAATTTTCTTTCTTTTCGCATATGCATCAGTCTTTCTTCCGACATCCCCGACATCAACTGATGTCGGGGATGTCGGTGATGTTGGACGTCACAACATTCTCATACATAGTGCATAACTCAGCGCTATGTTGAGGATTCTTACAGCTCATATCATGGCATGAGACGGCTTCTTTTGGTAAACCTGCTGTCAAAAAGAGACAAAAAGTAAAGAAAAAACACCCTAAATATGTTTAGAACTACTAGGGCTGGGGAATATGGACCAAAATAATATCTCAAATTTTTTTTTTTTTTATCTGAATGGTGATATAATAAATATATCTTGATATATTTTTTTCTTCCCAAAGGTATAAACAAAAAGGTACTTCTGAGTCAAAGCTACATGTTCCAAATGTCACACAGACACTTTTATTAACATTCAGCTGTAGATGTACATGAGGAATTGCTGAAAAATAAACCACTGGCATATTTAAATAATAATGCTCCTCAAATAAATTAATGCTTTTTTCCTTCATAAGAAAAGACTCACAGCTGTGCTATTTAAAAGTAAACAGCAAAGATCCAGAACAGCTAAAGGCTGACTGATTCTTTACAAAGCCAGTCTGCAGTGAAGCAGACTTCACCACAGAGCTTCCTCCTGTAAGAGAACAAACATGGAAACAAACTGAATGACCAAACTTCATCCTTCAGTCAGCAGGATCTCAGCCAGCTCAGTAAATCCATAGACATATACACTGATGTATCACAGCAACGGGGCCCACCCACTCAATGTGGCGTCGTATCCACTAGGCTAGTGACAATGCCCCCCAAATTTTGACATACACCTACTGGAGGTAGAACTAAACCCAACCATGTTTTTCCTCATCTCTGATGTCTTCCCTATACGAAATGGATTCTTGGCCAAAAATATTTTACTGCCAAGATGGTTAAATTGATAGATATTGTTATATACCCAAAACTAAAAAAGAACTCAAGTACAGCCTGTCCGCATGGGGGGTTAACCCACAAAAACTGATGTAGATTAATAACATAAGGCCTGAGAGCTTTCAGAATAGACATGTATGTAGTCAGGACTTTGCTTTACCCACTAGAAAAAACTGGATGGGAATATCTTAAAGTATGGTAGATAGAGACCTTGGAATACATACCTAAAATAGGCAAACATGGAAAAACTATATCTATGCAAAATGTTTTCATTTACTTTGTAATTGCTTTGCCAAGGTTTGTCATAGAAACACATATGATGGCTTGTTGGAAAGATGAGGTTGTGCTGAATCCATCAATACATATGTACATATGGCCTGCATAATCAGGGTGTTAAGTCACTTAATGTATGAAGTGCCCCAGCTGAAAAGTATTGACAAAATTGAGTCTCCAGTCCCAAGTTTTATTATGCCGCATGTATTGTCATATAACACAGTAGGCTTGTTGAATTAATGTGCTTATTTTCTAAATCCAGCAATACCAAATATGTAAAGATACTATGCATAGTCATTTAAAAATATGTGATCTGTCCCAAATGAAAGAATATACTGCATTTCATTGCAATATAGTAGACTGTACTAGTAAAATCACCAGAGATGAGAGAGTAGGACAGGAAACCACAAGAGATTATAACAGTTTGGCCTTGATGGGCCTTTTTAATAAAACTATAACTTAACTACACACAGTATAAATCAGGAGCAGAACTCCATGCATGTCAAGCCCAGTGCATTTGCTGATCTCACTGCAATTGCCGTCCTTACAGTAAGGACAGGGATTTTCACGGGGTCTCTGCTTTAACAGGCTATTAATTCAGACGGTATAGGTTGTTGGTTAGACTGTAATTGAGCTAGAACATTATCGATAGCATCAAAAACATCAAATGTATCATGACTGGGTGTCTGATTTTGAGGGGGTTCAATAGGGTTATCTGATGTATTATCAACACGGGTAGAGTTGGGGTCCGATAGTTGTAACCAGAGTTCACAGCATCAATAACAGGAGTCAAAGAGATGATTTCAGGATTGGATTGACTAGCGTTCTCTCTATTTTCACCCTCTAACAAGGCTAAAGCTGCATTTAAATCTCTAAAATAATCATTATTAGACATTTTATTGTTAAATAAAATCCAGTAAAAAAAAAAAACAACAAAAACTTATTTTATTAAGGTCAATACCTCTGACATAACTGTAAATGTTTTATTAAGGTTAATAATTCTAACACAGGTTTAATTTTTTACAAAAGAACCCTAGTGTATAGGCGCCTGCATCTCCTCTCTGTCATGTCCTGGGCCGTTGGCCCAGCGTTTTGTGTTAATTTATTTCCTGAGTTTGTCCTCCCTGTATGTTTGTCATGTTCCCAGTGTTGTGACTTGTCTGCGTGTTCCTTGGTTTATCACTTCCTGTTTTATTTTTCCAATGTGATTTCCTTGTGCTTTGTGTTTAGCTTTGCTTCCCCTGTGTAATTAGTTTCATTTGCCTCACCTGTTGTTCCCTGCTGTTTCCTCTTGCCCTGATTACCCATTGTGTATTTAAGCCCTCAGTTTTCATTTGTTCTCTGTCGCGTCGTTGATGTTTTGTGCCCGCATGTTCCTGTGTTCCCTGTGCCTGCCCTTCGTCTCCCTGTGCCTCCCTTCCAAGGTTTTTGTATTTGTGTTTCCCCGTTGAAATAAATCCCCTTTTTAGTTATGTTTGCTTCTGGAGTCCTTCATGTGAGTCCTTCCTCGTCCGTTTCCTCCCCGGCCATGACAGAACGACGCGACCATTACAAAACCCCCTCCGGCTCCAATTTTTTCGACGGCACTCGTCTAGCGCTGGGGGGCCCGGCGTCTTTGAACAGTCCCCGTCATCGTCACTCACCTGCCTCCCCTTTCGCTGATCCCTCCCTTCCTCGGCAGCCGCGGAGGAGAGGGAGTTCCCGGCAGCAACGGCGGAAGGCACCCCGAGACCCGAGCGGTATAACGCCGCGGACCGCTTCACCACTTCACACCCAATCCTCCGTTTCCGTGAGTAACACTGGCTTCAACGCTACTATGCCTGCGGACAATTATTCCCGTCACCCCCCTGCCTTTCCCCTCCCTGAGGTGGCAAAGCAGACCATTATCTGTTGGGTGGATTCACTGGTTATGGACCTTCTGGCTGACCCATGTGAGCAGGAACAGCAACAGCTCACGGCCCAGCTGCAAGGGCTAGTCGATGATTACCCTTGGTTATTTGGCTCTCTGCATGGGTTAGTGCAGGATTTCTTAACCTCCACCCTTCACCTACAGCAGTCCCCAGTGTCAGCTCATTCTCAGTCCTCAGTGTCAGCGCATTCTCAGTGCCCGGTGTCAGCTGTGTCTCAGTCTCCCCAGTCAGCTGTGCCTCAGGCTGCTTCCACGCAGTCAGCTCCTCTCCCTAGCTCGCAGTCGGTCTCCTCGCAGTCGGTCTCCTCGCAGTCGGTCTCCTCGCAGTCGGTCTCCTCGCAGTCGGTCTCCTCGCAGTCGGTCTCCTCGCAGTCAGTCTCCTCGCAGTCAGCTCTAACGCCCTTAGCTCCTGCTCTCTCTAGCTCGCAGTCTGCTCTTTCTGTCTCCCGGCCTGCTTCCACGCGGCCAGTTTTGACGTACTCAGGCCCCTCTAGCCTTCAGTCGGTTTCCCTAATGTCTGTTCACCCTAGCACTCTGTCAGTTCCTCCAGTGTCAGTTCCTCCAGTGTCAGCTCCTCCTCAGTTGCAGTGTTCCCAGTCAGCTGTAGCTCCAGCTCCTCCTCAGTTGCAGTGTTCCCAGTCAGCTGTAGCTCCAGCTCCTCCTCAGTCGCAGTGTTCCCATTCAGCTGTAGCTCCAGCTCCTCCTCAGTCGCAGTGTTCCCAGTCAGCTGTAGCTCCAGCTCCTCCTCAGTCGCAGTGTTCCCAGTCAGCTGTAGCTCCAGCTCCTCCTCAGTCGCAGTGTTCCCAGTCAGCTGTAGCTCCAGCTCCTCCTCAGTTGCAGTGTTCCCAGTCAGCTGTAGCTCCAGCTCCTCCTCAGTTGCAGTGTTCCCAGTCAGCTGTAGCTCCAGCTCCTCCTCAGTCGCAGTGTTCCCAGTCAGCTGTAGCTCCAGCTCCTCCTCAGTTGCAGTCTCAGACCCCTCAGTTAGCTCCAGCTCCCTCTGCTCACCCTGCTCCCGCTCCCTTGGCTCCAGCTCCCCCTGCACCCGTACCTGTTCCGCGGGTGGGGGCAGCCACGGACGGGCTGACCTCTGCACCCGTTCCTGTTCCGCGGGTGGGGGCAACCAGGTCCAAGCCTTCGCATCGGTTTTCTGTGTTAGCTGCAGCAGCAGGGTCTCAGTCAGCTCTAGCTCCAGTCGCTCTCCCTCGCCTTCAGTCAGCTCCAGTAACTCTTCCTCGGTCCCCAGTGTCAGCTGTTTCAGTGCCCTCTCAGTCAGTTCCCTCAGCCCCTGTCTTAGTTCCTTCGGTTTTGGTCCCAGTTCCCTCAGCTCCTGCTCCTTCTGTAGTGTCAGCTCCCTCTCAGGCCCCAGTGTCAGCTAGCTCTCGGTCTGTTTCCACGCAGCCGGATCTCCCTAGCTCTCGGTCTGTTTCCACGCAGCCGGATCTCCCTAGCTCTCGGTCTGTTTCCACGCAGCCGGATCTCCCTAGCTCTCGGTCTGTTTCCACGCAGCCGGATCTCCCTAGCTCTCGGTCTGTTTCCACGCAGCCGGATCTCCCTAGCTCTCGGTCTGTTTCCACGCAGCCGGATCTCCCTAGCTCTCGGTCTGTTTCCACGCAGCCGGATCTCCCTAGCTCTCGGTCTGTTTCCACGCAGCCGGATCTCCCTAGCGCTCGGTCTGTTTCCACGCAGCCGGATCTCCCTAGCGCTCGGTCTGTTTCCACGCAGCCGGATCTCCCTAGCTCTCGGTCTGTTTCCACGCAGCCGGATCTCCCTAGCTCTCGGTCTGCTTCCACGCAGCCGGATCTCCCTAGCTCTCGGTCTGCTTCCACGCAGCCAGATCTCCCTAGCTCTCGGTCTGCTTCCACGCAGCCAGATCTCCCTAGCTCTCGGTCTGCTTCCACGCAGTCTGCTCTCTCTCGCTCGCGGTCTGTTTCCACGCAGCCAGATCTCCCTAGCTCGCAGTCTGTTTCCACGCAGCCAGATCTCCCTAGCTCACAGCCCGCTCTCTCTGGCTCCCGGCCTGCTTCCACGCAGCCAGTCGTCTCCCGGCCTGCTTCCACGCAGCCAGTCGTCTCCCGGCCTGCTTCCACGCAGCCAGTCGTCTCCCGGCCTGCTTCCACGCAGCCAGTCGTCTCCCGGCCTGCTTCCACGCAGCCAGTCGTCTCCCGGCCTGCTTCCACGCAGCCAGTCGTCTCCCGGCCTGCTTCCACGCAGCCAGTCGTCTCCCGGCCTGCTTCCACGCAGCCAGTCGTCTCCCGGCCTGCTTCCACGCAGCCAGTCGTCTCCCGGCCTGCTTCCACGCAGTCCCCTGCACCTCGGCTATTCCCCGAGCAGCCCCTGCTGCTCAATAAAGCAGCAGTGTGCCCTGTTCCGCGGTCCCAGCCTACGCATCCGGTGCCTCACTATGTAGGCCCCGTTCAGCCCATGGGCTCAGCTCACTCCGAGCCGATGGGGGTCTCCGCTCACTCCGAGCCGATGGGGGTCTCCGCTCACTCCGAGCCGATGGGGGTCTCCGCTCACTCCGAGCGCTCCGCGCCAGAGGGCCCCGCTCAGTCCGAGCCGATGGGGGTCTCCGCTCAGTCCGAGCGCTCCGCGCCAGAGGGTCCCGCTCAGTCCGAGCCGATGGGGGTCTCCGCTCAGTCCGAGCGCTCCGCGCCAGAGGGTCCCGCTCAGTCTGAGCCGATGGGGGTCTCCGCTCAGTCCGAGCCAGGGGGTCCCGCTCAGTCCGAGCGCTCCGCGCCAGAGGGTCCCGCTCAGTCCGAGCGCTCCGCGCCAGAGGGTCCCGCTCAGTCCGAGCCGATGGGGGTCTCCGCTCAGTCCGAGCGCTCCGCGCCAGAGGGTCCCGCTCAGTCCGAGCCGATGGGGGTCTCCGCTCAGTCCGAGCGCTCCGCGCCAGAGGGTCCCGCTCAGTCCGAGCACTCCGCGCACGAGGGTCCCGCTCAGTCCGAGCCGATGGGGGTCTCCGCTCAGTCCGAGCGCTCCGAGCCAGAGGGTCCCGCTCAGTCCGAGCCGGTGGGGGTCTCTGCTCAGTCCGAGCGCTCCACGTCACCCGAGGGTTCCCCACCAGAGCCCGGGGTCGCCCTTCTCCGCCGCCGCATGCCCCGCGGTCGGCCTCCAGTGTCTGCTCCCCGTCGCCGCCGCCGCATGCCCCGCGGTCGGCCTCCAGTGACCCCTCCTCGTCGCCGCCGCCGCTGGGAGCGCGGTCGGCCTCCAGTGACCCCTCCTCGTCGCCGCCGCCGCTGGGAGCACGGTCGGCCTCCAGTGACCCCTCCTCGTCGCCGCCGCCGCTGGGAGCACGGTCGGCCTCCAGTGTCTTCTCCTCGTCTCCGCCGCCGCCGCTGGAAGCACGGTCAGCCTCCGGTGCCTGCTCCCCGTCGCCGCCGCCGCTGGGAGCGCGGTCGGCCTCCAGTGACTCCTCCTCGTCGTCGCCGCCGCCGCTGGGAGCGCGGTCGGCCTCCAGTGACTCCTCCTCGTCGTCGCCGCCGCCGCTGGGAGCGCGGTCGGCCTCCAGTGACTCCCCCTCGTCGTCGCCGCCGCCGCTGGGAGCGCGGTCGGCCTCCAGTGACTCCCCCTCGTCCTCGTCGCCGCCGCCGCTGGGAGCGCGGTCGGCCTCCAGTGACTCCCCCTCGTCCTCGTCGCCGCCGCCGCTGGGAGCGCGGTCGGCCTCCAGTGACTCCCCCTCGTCCTCGTCGCCGCCGCCGCTGGGAGCGCGGTCGGCCTCCAGTGACTCCCCCTCGTCCTCGTCGCCGCCGCCGCTGGGAGCGCGGTCGGCCTCCAGTGATTCCCTCTCGTCCTCGTCGCCGCCGCCGCTGGGAGCGCGGTCGGCCTCCAGTGATTCCTTCTCGTCCTCGTCGCCGCCGCCGCTGGGAGCGCGGTCGGCCTCCCTCGTTGGGATTTTGCTTTGTGGCCCCTTGGCCTCTGCGGCCTCCTGAACTGTGTGTTTTTTGTTTTTGGATTTCCCACTGACTCCCCTGAACTGTGGACTGTTTTTTCCCCTGCTGTTTTTTGTTTTGTCATAGCTCCTGGACTGTTCCTTGTTTCGGCCCCCTGTTTTGGACATTGGAGCTCTCCGGCCTTGTGCCGTCGCTTTTTGTTTCATCCGGTTGTTTTTTTTTTTTTTTTTGCTTCTCGTCCCCGTGTTTTGTTCTTGTTTGGACTGTGTTGCCTCTGCTCTGCCTCATTTTGATGCCCCCTGTTGGACTGTCTCCGGCCTTGTGCCGTCGCCTTTTGTTCTGGTCCTGTGTTTTTGTTTTCTTCCTGTCCGGGTTTGATTTGTTTTGTTCACGCCCTGTGATTTCTGTTTTGCTCCCTGTCTTTGTTTTTGTTTCGGGCCCTCCCTCCTGGTCCCCCGCCTCCCGCCCGTGTGTGGTTTTGTTTCTGGTTTTGGCCGTCGGGGGCCGGCCGTTGAGGGGGGGGGTACTGTCATGTCCTGGGCCGTTGGCCCAGCGTTTTGTGTTAATTTATTCCTGAGTTTGTCCTCCCTGTATGTTTGTCATGTTCCCAGTGTTGTGACTTGTCTGCGTGTTCCTTGGTTTATCACTTCCTGTTTTATTTTTCCAATGTGATTTCCTTGTGCTTTGTGTTTAGCTTTGCTTCCCCTGGGTAATTAGTTTCATTTGCCTCACCTGTTGTTCCCTGCTGTTTCCTCTTGCCCTGATTACCCATTGTGTATTTAAGCCCTCAGTTTTCATTTGTTCTCTGTCGCGTCGTTGATGTTTTGTGCCCGCATGTTCCTGTGTTCCCTGTGCCTGCCCTTCGTCTCCCTGTGCCTCCCTTCCAAGGTTTTTGTATTTGTGTTTCCCCGTTGAAATAAATCCCCTTTTTAGTTATGTTTGCTTCTGGAGTCCTTCATGTGAGTCCTTCCTCGTCCGTTTCCTCCCGGCCATGACACTCTCATTTCTCCGCCTCCTTCTACGTATTGTATGTGAACTCCAAAAACACCTTTACCTCCTGAAAGACAGATTTTTAAAAATTAATAAAACAAACATAGTTAACGTACTCACCTATCTTTAATACTTATGTGACAGTATTGGGGCAGGGTTGTCACTTCTGTCAACTGTGAGATGTTTTCCTATTGAGGTTGCACCACGGAGATTCTATCTTTGGCTTTCCACTAGCTTGCTGCCCTTAGAAGGTGAGCCCAGTCCTGTTACTGAGGGGACAAAGGTCTTTGAATGTGAAGATAGAGGTCTAACTCAAATATGTCTGAAATGGTTTAAAAAGTTTCTTATTTTTAAAGCATTTTGTTTTTTTTGTCTGAAAAACAAAAATACCAAAAAAAACCCCAAAACAAACACCCCCCCCCCCCCCCCCCCCCCAAAACATACCAATATCCGCCTCCTCAATCAATCCAGCATCTGAAGAAAAAAACAGGTTCTATGACCCTCTTATTCATCAAGACATGAAAAAAAAAACAAAAAAAAACATACCGACATCTGTATCTGAAATGGAGCCTATGAGCATCTCATCTAACACAAAAGTGAAAAAAGAAAAAAAAAAAATTTTAGAAAAGTATTTTTTAAATGACCTACAACCTAAAAACAGAGTTTGATATACCTGTATAAACCATGTCTTTACAAAAATCCTAGCGACCGTCCAAGAGTCACATTTAGAGGAACAAACTAACAACATATTTACACTGAGGCTCTTTATAGGTCTGTGTGTTTCACAGTTAGCTTTTACACCCAAATGGCAGATTTTATCATTCTTCTTTCTAAGGCAGGTCTGTGATCTATAATAACCTATGTATTTTTTTTCAGTTATGAGGCTGGAACTAAACATACAAAGGGGAAATAAACGTAACTTACCTTAACTAAAGTTGCCAATCACTTGTTTTACACGGTTGCCAGAACAAACAGACTCAAGAACAGTTTCTTCACCAGAGCAATCACCACCCTGAACTCACACACTCACCCACCGTAACTGTGCAACACCCACATCTCTGTGCAATATTAGATTATTCATACTGAACAATATCTATCACTCCTATATTGTGTAATATTCATTCACCAAGTGCAATATTCATCATCTTCATTATTATATGTATACACTTATTTACTTTTCTTACAATGTACAGATGCACCAATGTATGTATATATTTCTATACATTCTATTTTTTGTATATTTTATACATTGTTTATTTTCTGTATATTTCTTGATTATACTAGATTATAATATTTTTATTTTTATTTTAGAGAGTTTGATTTTCTGTTACATGGCACTGAACAGGAGTGGCCCTCCAATCTCATTGTACATCCTGTATAATGACAATAAAGGCATTCTATTCTATTCTATTCTATTTAGTAGGTTCAGCTGTTTTTTCATAAAGCTCTGATGTGCTCTGATGTGCTCACGGTAAAGGAAGAGGGTGGGGTGGGGGGTGGGGTACTTATCTTACAAAAACAGATGTGTCCAACAAGCTAAAGAAGTCCAGTGACCGTTATTTTTTTCTGCATCTTACTAAAGCAAACAGAGGTGGTACTGCGAAAAGAGAGGCCCTGAATGGGGGGCATAGGTGGGGCCCCGAGGGCTTAATTATTGTTTTTCTTTTTGAATACTGTAATAAACTGTAATACACAGAGGGTGGGTGGGATCTCAAAGAGGCTCAACATAGGGAGGAGGAGGAGGGAGGGGGTTTTTAGTGCTTATTTCTGATAACAGATCATTGGTAATAGAAAACAGAAACTTTTTTTAAAAGAGGATTTCATTTATTTTACTTTTTAATTTAATTTTTAGTTTAGTTTCACTTACTTTGTAATTTTATTTTTAAATTTTATATTTTATTTTTTAATTTTCTATTTTATTTTTTAATTTACAATTTTATTATTTTATTTACAATTTTATTTTTTTATTTACAATTTTATGGAAAAGGGGTGTGGGGTTCTTATCTTACAAAAACAGATGTGTCCAGCAAGCTAATAAGGTCTGGTGACTGTTATTTTTTCTGTATCTTACCTAAAGTACTGTGAAAAGAGAGGCCCTGAATAGGGGGCATAGGTGGGGCCCACGAAGTCTAAATTATTGTTTTTCTTTTTTTTAAATACTGTAATAATCTGTAATACACAGAGGGGTGGAGGAGGAGGGGTAGGGGGAGTTTTAGCGTCTATTTTCTGTTACAGGTCAGTGGAACTGGAAAACAGAAACTTTTTTTAAAAAACTGATGATTTCACTAATTAACTTTTATTTTACATTTTAAAAATGTAATTTTTAGTTTACTTTTTAAATTTTATTTTTTAATTTACAATTTTATTTTTAATTTACAATTTCATTTGCTTTCATTTTTTTTAGTTTTTTCATTTACTTTTATTTTTTCATTTGTATTTTTTACATTTTAGTTTTTACATTTTATTTTTAACTTTCAATTTTATTTTTTCATTTTCAATTTTATTTTTTAATTTACAATTTTATTTTCTTTCATTTCCTTTCATTTTTTTGTAGTTTTTCACTTATCACTTATTTCACTTTTCATTTACTTTTATTTTTTGCTTATATTTTTCATTTGCTTTTCTTCTTTTTATTTATTTTATTTGCTTTTATTTTCAATTTTATTTTTTAATTTATAATTTAATTTTTTAATTTTTCTTTTTCTCAGAGGAATTAAACACAAAACCCTGACTGAGGCTAATCTGATGTTTAGCAGAGAAGGAGGAGCAGGAGGAGAGAGAGGCGGGGGGAGAGAGGAAGGGAGGAGGGGCGAAAGTTCAGGCTTACTGACCTTTCTGTCTGACCTATTTCTGATCACATTCACGGTGGCACTCAGAGGTCTCAGTAGGCTCACTAACGGTGTCCTGGTGCTGTCTTCTTTGTGAAAATCGGGTAAAACGAATCTTGATTTCATAAATTTTTTTAGAAGGAATTAAACATATACAAATAAAATTAAGCAAAGATTTCCAGTGTGGTCCACAGCAAAATGTTTCGGTCATAGTTGAATGAAAAATGAAAAGAAAAAAACAAACTATACAAGCTGTAATGTCTCACAAAAATGAAATGACAAGTTTTTATGTTTACAAAATAAAAAGAAAATGCCCAATTAAAATAAATAAATATATACATATATATATCCATCCATCCATTCTCTTCCGCTTATCCGGGGCCGGGTCGCGGGGGCAGGAGCCTAAGCAGAGAAGCCCAGGCTTCCCTCTCCCCAGCCACCTCCTCCAGCTCATCCGGAGGGACCCCAAGGCATTCCCAGGCCAGCCAAGAGATATAATCCCTCCAGCGTTTCCTGGGTCTACCCCGGGGCCTCTTCCCGGTGGGACATGCCCAGAACACCTCACCTAAGAGGCGGCCAGGAGGCATCCTAATCAGATGCCCGAGCCACCTCAACTGGCTCCTTTCAATGTGGAGGAGCAGCGGCTCTACTCTGAGACCCTCCCGGATGGCCGCACTCCTCACCTTATCTCTAAGGGAGAGGCCAGCCACCCTTCGAAGGAAACTCATTTCTGCCACTTGTATTTGCGATCTTATTCTTTCGGTCACTACCCAAAGCTCGTGACCATAGGTGAGGGTAGGAACGTAGATCGACCGGTAAATCGAGAGCTTTGCTTTTACACTAAGCTCCCTCTTCACCACGACGGACCGGTGCAGCGTCCGCATCACTGCAGAAGCAGCCCCGATCCGTCTGTCGATCTCCCGTTCCCTTCTCCCATCACTCGTGAACAAGACCCCGAGATACTTGAACTCCTCCACTTGAGGCAGGAACTCGTTCCTGAGCCGGAGATGGCACTCCACCCTTTTCTGGCTGAGGACCATGGCCTCAGACTTAGAGGTGCTGATTCTCATGCCGGCTGCTTCACACTCGGCTGCAAACCGTTCCACTGCGAGCTGGAGGCCCCCCCGTGATGAAGCCAACAGAACCGCATCATCTGCAAAAAGCAGAGATGAGACTCTGAGGCCACCAAGGAAGAAGCCTTCCACCACCTGGCTACACCTAGAAATTCTGTCCATAAAAATTATGAACAGAATCGGTGACAAAGGGCAGCCCTGACGGAGTCCAACACCCACAGGAAACGAATCTGACTTATTACCGGCTATACGGACCAGGCTCTCACTGCGGTTGTACAAGGACTGAATGGCCCGAAACAACGAGCCAGACACCCCATACTCCCGCAGGACCTCCCGCAGGACACCCCGAGGGACACGTCGAATGCCTTCTCCAAGTCCACAAAGCACATGTAGACTGGTTGGGCAAACTCCCACGCACACTCGAATACCCTTGAGAGTATATATATATATATATATATATATATATATATATATATATATACTCTCACCCACCTCCCCTATAGTGACACATAAGCACCAACCCTGACATTCATTTCCATATACCCCTTATACAATATTATCTATTTTTATAATCTACATTCAATTAAAAATATCACGTCATCTATATGAAAATTGCTTATCTTATCTATGCTATAGATCTTTATCTATTACTGATAAGATCTTGACATGCATTTGACAGAAGGTGGTACCTTATACCTCCTCACAGTCACTCTGGTTTGCTCTTGATGCTCTGGGTACAAGGTGGGACCTAAACCAGTGGAACTGGCATCAGTCTGCAGTGTGTGCTCTTTGGGGGTCTCATAGTTGGACCTGTGCTTAATTTCATCAGCACCAAAGCAGCTGAAACTGATGAAGACCCCTCTGATACTTACTGAGCACATCAGTATCAGACCTTTAACTGGCTCGATGCTCTGACTGCAGAGTGAGCAGTTTGAGGAGTGTATAAAGGGTTAAAGTAGAGCTGGTTATGTATCTGTAGCTGTGACCCTGCTCACTGGGACAGCACAGAAACTAAATGTAATGCAGCCATGCTGTAAATCTCTGAAAGGATGAGTTTAGCTGACCTGAGGTCATTTTTTAGAAAAGACTGAATCCAAATGGGTTCTGTTTCTTTTTAGAAACAAGATTTGTTTCTCAAAAAATGCCAGAAAACAACTTTTCTGCCACTTTTAGGAGTTTTCTAGACTACGAGGATATTGTGTATATGAAGGCCTCAGCCAGTCCTCTGTTGGATGATGTCTATCATGGAGCTTTATCACAGGTAGCAAAGCACCTTACTCACCATTGCACCCTGTATTCTTTAGTTAAATGGCCCTCTCTACATACTCGTAGACTGTTACACTGGAATACCTTCATTTACAAATCCATCCTCCAGCTGGTTCCCTCATACTTCTTACCACAGTCTTCACTCTCAGGACTTTATTACATTCAGTGTCCCATCAGTGAGCACTGAGCTTGAAAAAAAAGCATCCTCCTTCTCTGCCCCCTGCACCTGGAGCTCCAGCAGGACCTGAAGCTCTCCAGTCTGGTTACACTTGGAGAGTTCAATATGTCTGTAGGCACTTGTGTTTGTTATCAGTAATAACTGGTTTGTTGATAATTGTATGTTATGGATTTTTAGAAGTGTTAAGTAGATTGTATTATTACTGTTTTTATGTCATTTTCTTGATGCATGTAACAGGTCTCTCTTTTAAATGAGACAATAAGGCTCAAGAGACATTCCTGTATAAATAAAGGATTACTAATAAAAGTAATAATTAAAAAAGGCCTAAAAATATCCTGAATAACCTTGGACATGAGTTTGCTACAGGACCTGTTCCCACGCTCGGTGTGAAACTCTCTGCTTTGGCTCCTATTTTCCAGAAACAGACTGAAAAACGTTGGTAACTCAGTCCACTGATTGAAGGGCCGACACCCTGATGTGAGCACACTTTGGAGGGTGGAGCGTTCTCATTGGGCCCTCCTAATGAAAACATTAAAAACAACTATTAATGAGGCCCTCACAGGTGGACCTAACTGTACATTTATCATTACACTCTGTACACAAAGTTTAAATCAGCTGCTGCTACAAAGTGAAGCTTCAGCTGTTTAAACACTCATTTATGAAAGTTCACAAAGACTTTATGAAAGTTTTCATCTTAAAATGAAAGCAAATAAAACCAGTTTCACAGCTGAAGGCAGGCTGAACCCTGAACCCTGCAGTGGCCTCAAATACACGATATGGTGAAGCAACGCTGACAAGAGGAAGTCTAACGAAGCTCCGCCCCTGACTCCACTAAACTGACACAAACCAGGAAACAGGCTGTGGTTGTTCTCGGTGCAGAGACACACAGACCATCAGACTGAGCTCAGACCAAAGCAGCAGCTTCCTCTGAGTGAGTCCAGCTACAGGAGAGAAAAGTGGAAACTCCAACACTGCTGCTTCAAGCTGCTGACGCTCCACACACTGAAGGTGAGTCTGAGCAACAACACGACTCACAGGAAGTTTCAGTGAAGGTAGCAGAGGAGGGAGGGGAGCAGGACTGACTGTACTTCCTGTTTGCAGCTTCACTCACAGACTCAATGGCTTCCAGATCAGAGGAGGATCTCTGCTGTCCAGTCTGTCAGGAGGTCTTCAGAGATCCTGTTCTTCTGTCATGTAGCCACAGCTTCTGTAAAGACTGTCTGAGGAGATGGTGGAGACAGAGGACGACACACGAGTGTCCAGTTTGTAAGGAAATATCAGTGTATGATCCACCTTTAAACCGGGCTTTGAAGAACCTGTGTGAGTCTTTCTTACAGCAGAGAGATCAGAGAGCTTCAGAGGATCTCTGCAGTCTGCACTCTGAGAAACTCAAACTCTTCTGTCTGGACCATCAGCAGCCAGTGTGTGTCGTCTGCAGAGACTCAGAAAAACACAGCGAGCACAGATTCAGACCCATCGATGAAGCTGCACGACAACACAAGAAGGAGCTTCAGGAAACTCTGGAGCCCTTAAAGAAGAAGTTAAAGGTTTGTGAAGAAGTTCAAGTGGAGTTTGATCAAACAGCAGAACACATTAAGGTCCAGGCCCGACACACAGAGAGGCAGATTAAGGAGCAGTTTAAGAAGCTTCACCAGTTTCTAGCAGAGGAAGAGGAGGCCAGGCTGGCTGCACTGAGGGAGGAAGAGGAGCAGAAGAGTGGGATGATGAAGGAGAAGATGGAGGCTCTGAGCAGAGAGATAGCAGCTCTTTCACACACAGTCAGAGCCACAGAGGAGGAGCTGAGAGCTGAAGACGTCTCATTCCTGCACAGCTACAAGGCTGCAGTGGAAAGAGTCCAGCGCTGCCCCCTGCTGGATGATCCACAGCTGCCCTCAGGAGCTCTGATAGACCAGGCCAAACACCTGGGCAACCTGACCTTCAACATCTGGAACACCATGAAGGACATGGTCTCCTACACTCCTCTGATCCTGGACCCAAACACTGCTCATCCAGGACTCATCCTGTCTGAAGATCTGACCAGTGTGAGACGAGGAGGAGGAGAGAGGAAGAAGCTTCCTGATAATCCAGAGAGGATTGATGATTATTCCTCTGTCCTGGGCTCTGAGGGCTTTAACTCAGGGACTCACAGCTGGGATGTTGAGGTTGGAGACAGTACATGGTGGAGACTGGGTGTGTTAGCAGAGTCTGTGCAGAGGAAGGGAGACAAACAGTCTGGATTATGGAGAATATGGTTCTATAAAGATAAATATTCAGCAGACTCTCCATCATCTCCTCAAACTGTTCTGTCAGTGCAGAAGAAGCTCCAGAGGATCCGAGTGAATCTGGACTGGAACAGAGGAAAGCTGTCGTTCTCTGATCCTGATACTAACACACACATACACACCTTCACACACACTTTCACTGACAGGATGTTTCCACTCATTGGCACTCTGGAAGGTGAAGTTAAGGTGTTGCCACTGAAGGTGAGGGTGCAGCAGATGAGCTGAGGATGATGATGTTTCAGTGAATTGAAGCTGTTAAACTGCAGCTGTCCTCCTGCTGCCTCGTTCTTCCAAAGCTCTTTGTTTCTCTTTTAGTTTCACTCTTTCTTTCTCTTCCTGCTCTCCACCTTTTCACATGGAAATCATTTCACTGTTTCTCACTGAATGACTCCCCAAACTAGATCTGAGCTTCTACCAAGTTTACAATCATTCCAAGTGATTCCTGTTTGTGTTTGATGTGAATGGAGATGATTTAGTTTGCTGGGATCTGGACTGACAGCAGCAGTTTGTTGTTGTGCTTCTCAAACTAAAGTCAAACCAATCAAATAGAATCTAATATGTTTGATTGTGTTGGTGTGCAGAGAGAAAACCACAAACTAAATGTGTCATCATCCAGAAAGTTGTGGAGCTGTAACTGCTGATGTGGATGGATGTGATTGGTTATTGTAATGTTGTTTCCTGGTTACAGTGTGGTCTGTGATCTGTTGATGATGATGATGATGATGGTGTGACAGTGAAACAATAAAGTTTGTGAAGTCTTGTTGGAGCTCTAACGTCTCTGAGCTCATCTGTCCTTCATGTTTGTTCAGAGCAAACATCAAAATACTTTGACGGGTAAAAAATGAGGCTGATGCAGAAAGTTCTTCTGAATGATTCAAACCAAAGAGCAGAGTCACATTTGAAGCCTTCCTGCTTCCTGTTGTTCCATCAGTGCTGATGCAGACACGGACAAACAGGAAGCTGCTGCTGCGACTCATCAACTTTAAGCTCGTGTGTTTGTGAGGCTGCAAAGACGGATCATCTTCTTTATTAGAAACAACACAAACAGCTGCAAGCAACTCTGAAGATGGAGCTCATGATCCTCTGGAGGAGGGGCGCTATGGCAGGCTGTTTTAACATAAAATCTGATTCACCTCACTTATATTCCAGATATCTGAAATGGATTTATGACTAGACGTATTAGTAAATTGAGATATCTCTAATTACATTCTGACTAGTCGAAATGACGTCAGATTTACCATTCATTTGTACGGCGGCTTCAATTCAAGATATCTTCAATGAATTTCTGACTATCTGAAACTCACATTTCAGATATCTACAATTAAATTATGACTAGTTATAAAGTTAATTCAAGATATCTTGTTTTTTATTCTGACTAGTCATAATTCTAATTAAAGATATCTTAAATGACACCACATTTCAAGATATCTTAAATGTATTTTTAGATAGGCGATAAATAGTTTTGACTAGTGCAAATTAAATTCTAGATATCTTGAAAGCAAATAATGACTAGGCAAAACTAAATTAGAGATATCTAGAACTGTAATTTTGACTAGTCAAAAAGCCTTTTAAGATATCTCTAAATGTATTACAGATATCTCAAATTAGACGGATTTTCTATTTAAGATATCTTAAATTAAAATTCTGACTAGTCAGAATGACGTTTGAGATATCTTGAATTTTGGCTGAATGTTTATGAGGCAGTTTGTTAAAACGGCCATAAAATCAGAGATTCTGTGCAGATTTCTGAAGCAGTCTTTAAGTACACGATTCTCGCTCTCCGCATATCCCATACTGAAGAGTTCTTTCTATGTTGTTGCATTTTATTACAATTTTGTCTATAACCAGCGCCATTGCAGGCACCTGAAATTCTACACAGGCAATTATTTGGACAGCTCAGTACAGCACAAGGGGGCCTTCACGCAATCGTTAAATTCAGATATCTAAAAGGTAATTTCGACTGGTCATAATTACGTTTTAGATATCTTAAATTGTAATTACGGATGTGTGACCCGTCAAATGACGAATCCGGTGATGTAATTTGAGATATCTTGAAAGAAATTTTGACTCGTCAAAATGTAATTGAAGATATCTTGAATTATTATAATTACTAGTCAGAATGTAATTGTGGATATCTTAAATTACCATTCTGGATAGTCAAAATGCAGTTTTAGATATCTGAAATGTAATTACGGATAGTCAGACAAACAGATTTTATGTTAAAACGGCCTGCCATAGGGCGGGGCTTCTACCTGTCTGCACCTGAGGCTCATTTTCAGAGTCGTACAGTAAAACCTTTGAGCTGTGTGTGTCTGTGTGTGTGTTACTGCTGCTGTGAGTACAACAAGTAAGTGTCAGCATGGAAACTAAAGAGCTTCTAATGGTGAGAACACACCTGCAGCACACTGTGTGCTCATGAGCAGCACTCACCTGGAGAGAGGACAGGTACACACACACCTCACTGCTGCTTTGAGTGAGTAGATCTTAATGCAGCAGGAGCACACACACACACACACACACACACACACACACACACACACACACACACACACACACACCTATACGGGTCTATATGGTATAGATGGACGATTTCTCCAAACAGGCCCGGTGGTGGTTTAGATGGACTACCATTTCCCGAGGTCCTAGAGCTCTGGGAGTAAGGTTACCACACTCTAAAAAATCTGAAAAAAATTTAGGTCACTTTAGGTTTCCAATACACTCTACAGAACTCTACAGAACTTGATACACAGCCCCCTAACACATTTGTGGTTTATATGGACAAAAAATTATGTGGTTTATAGGGACCAAAAAAACACTATGAAGACTTTAAAGGGACAATGACGTCACGTTTTAATTACCTTCTAATCAACATAAATACACAAGCCTGACAACAACAAGCATTAGTGGAACAGTCATTTTATTATGATTAATTTGAGTCATAATTGCATTTTAATGCCATAATATCAGCCCAGCATTGTAGCCTGTATTATTAATGAACAAATAAAAATGTAAAAAAGAAACTGAACAGTGTCTTTGATATATATTTTGTTTCTGCAACAGCCTCTTTGCAGATACTCGTCAGTTTCACAGAGTCCCTTATATTTTGTAGTGTTCTTTGTGCTAGTGGGGCCTTCTACCAGCTAAAAGTGACTGCATTCACTTTTGGTGGCTAGGTTTCCTTTGCATACTTGATCCTTGAAATGTTGGATTACTGCTGCAACCTCAGCTTTTGTCCACACTTTCTCTTTCACACTTCTGGAACCATTTTTTGACCAACTTCTCTCCCTGGAAAATATGCAGAGGAGAAGAAATTAGTGTACAAACAGAAGCCAGTTTGAGCCATCAAAATATGTTCAAGTAGTGCCACACCTGACAAGATGTTGCTATTTACTGTGATAAAAAGAGTTCAGTTCTTGATATTTCATTTTAGGATTACAATTAATTGCTCACTTAACGTGACTTCATCAACTAGACATATCTTTATTTGAGATTATCCTCCAGTGTCCTCCATGAAGTCATAAGCCTTTACAATAGAAATTATGTGACTTTACATCACCTTAGATAAACATTTGACACAACTGTGCACTGGCAGAAGTCGCTCTGAATACAAGCACAGAAGACAGTGGTGGTGCTGGCAGTCAGAGGGACAGTGAGATATTAGACCTCCCAAAGTGTTGGGGTGACACTTCTGTAGAGGCAAAACTTTGTTTGTTCTCTTTTCTTTTTATCCTTGTTGCCATTTGTCAATGAATTCACTGGCTTCCAGTGCACATCAGTTTATAAATGAAACCATTTAAACAATTTAGTAGCCTCCACATTTATGTCCATATAACCATATGGTACTTCAGAAGTTACATGTTTTGTTATTGTCCTTTTGCATGTTCACATATATAGGCCACATATGAGCTCTAAAAGTATCACTCAACACTTTTCAGCCTTGCTTCACAACACTCCTCCCAGATCTGAGGCAGCCCAACTTTGGTAAACAGCCAATTAATAATTTTAGTAATTTAACTGATGCTTCAAACTTTAACTGTAATACAGTATAATATGAATGTACTCCCCCAAAGACAGGATTCTCTGGTAACAGTGACAAACAGCATAAATCATATGATTAGGTTGAGTAGATTAGATTCAACTTTATTATCATTGTACACAAGTATACAATGAAATGCCAGGCTGTATGCATTTTTGTTTGTTATGAAAATGCATGCCTTGTATCATTTCCTTACCTTCAGTGCGAGGGGCAAGGGGTAAGGTGTCTTATCTCTAGTACCTACTTGGTGCGGCTCAACTTGGCACAGTTTGCATTTGTTTCCATTAGGTCCTGGTACCAGGTACTTTTTTAGTACTCACTAAGCCAGGGTTCCAAGCAATTAGGGGTGATCCAAAAATGTGACGTTGAAAAACAGCATGTTACCGAATGGCAAGGGAGTGTCGTCACTAGCTGAAAGCAACTACTTCACCAAAATCAACCATGCTATTTTTAAAACCTGACAGATGTCTTCAGCGTGATATGGATCTATGGCTTTCTGGACTCTCCTGTACTTTTCCAGAGTGTTACGTATTGCTGCCTGCAACCTTCTCTGGCTCTCTTCTTTTGCCCCGCATCTGGCAAAAATCCATAAACCGAGCAGGAGGTATATTATTGCCTCTATCTCATCCATTGTTGTGTTGGGTTTAAATTCCATTCAAATTACATCAAGAGACTACTGCCCACATTGCTATATCGACTCCACCCACCCTGAGGTGGTACTCAATTGTAATGGAAACAAAACAAGTCATGACCACTTGAAGTAATGTTGAGTCGAACCACTCTGAGTAGGTACTAGTGGAAAAGAGGCATTATTTACTGTGGATGTCACCAATGACCACCAAAAGTTCCTATTAAACACATCATTTGGCAAAAGTATTTAACAGGGAAAATTTATTTTATCTAGAGAAGCCAAGAGGTGAAGTAACTTACCAAAATCTCTCTCGTCATGGGCCTTCTCCATCATGGTAGATTTAGCATCCATAGGCTACACAGTTTCACATTTTGAGGTTGTGATTTCAGTCCTGCTTTCATTAGTTTTGCTTTCACTGACTTCACCTTCACTTAATGCAGTTTCATCTAGGAAATTAATACCAGGACATAAAAAAAACAAAATAAAAAGCAACTTTGCATTGGTAAAAACAAAACAAAACAGAGAAGCGACAATATAAGTGAAACAACTCCACTCAAAAAAGATTCATACTAGCTTGTAGTGTGGGTAACATTTGTGAGTTACATTTACTGTTCTGTATTTCACTCACTTTTTTTGTAAATGTAACACAGCATATGTCTTAGTTTAATAATTATACTTTATATTATATTATATTAATTATTTTAGAGGGATGAAATGTTTTATTTTGACCTCATCCACAGCAGTACAGATATGAACAAAATAGTTGGTACTCTTCTATTAAATAAATAAAAACCACAATGGTCACTGAAATAACTTGAAACTGACAAAGTAATAAAAATAACATTTACTGAAAATCTAATGAAATCCTAATGAAAACCCAACATTGCTTTTGAATTGTGGTTCAAATTATTATAAACAGAATTATTAAACAACAACAACAACAACCTAACAAAACTGGCCTGGACAAATGAATGCAGGTACCTTCAGAAAAGGCATTGACCATAGGGACGTTTTAAATCAAGGTGTGTCCTGCAAATAGCATCACAAATGTCTTTTCTAACTTGTAATCAGTCAGTCTGACTATTTAAAGGGTGAAAAGTAATCACAATGCTGTTTTCTGTCATGTGTGTATCACAATGAACATGGACCACAGAAAGCTAAGGGGAGAGCTGCCTCAGAAGATAAGACAATTGACAAACATGTTAAAGGTAGAGATGACCATCTCCAAGCAGCTAGACTACAGCCTGACTACAGCTGCACATATTATTCAGAGGTCTAAAGTCCATGGGACTGTAGTCAACCTCCGTGGATGTGGCAGCAAGAAGAAAATTAATGACAAACTGAAGAGACAGATAATAAGAAGGTAACCAAGATGCCCAGAGCAACTTCAAAAGAATACGTAAACTCCAAGATCAAAGGCCATCAATGTCAGGTCACACCATCAGTTGCAGTTTTAGCCAAAGATGATTTAATGTAATGACTTAATTGACACATCTTTGGTCAAGATGGCGGCGCGCACAGACGCAGCGGCTCATGGCTCTTCCTTTCGGTGCTCTTTTTTGTACTTCTTGTATTTCATATTTGTTAGTTTTGGTGCATTTGTCTCTGCAAACAACTGCTACACACGCCAGGATCTTGTGGACATTGGCTACCGGCACAAGATATCAGTATCGAGTGATTTTCACTACACTCATAACATCCCAGACAACATAGCGAGACCGCCGGGGGCTCCGTGGATTGTTATCGGGTCTGGAAGGTGCCGCCGACGGCGGAGGGAGAGGAAGCAGAAGCGGGGCTGCAGGTCCGGCTTTATGCTGAAGCTGAAATGCCAACCACACAGGCCTCCTCTGCTGAGCCTGTATCTCTCCAACGCCAGGTCCATGGTAAATAAAACGGACAACCTAGAGTTAGAGCTGGCTGTAAATCGCTATGTTCGTGACTGCTGTGTAATGATTATCACCGAGACCTGGCTAAACCCCCACATTCCCGATGCTAGCGTGCAGCTAGCAGGCCGCACTCTGCTACGCGGAGATCGGACCAAGGACTACGGTAAGAGCAGGGGAGGGGGTCTCTGTATTTACGTGCATGAGGACTGGTGTAACAATGGAACAATCATAGACAAACATTGTTCCCCAGACCTCGAGTACATGTCTGTAAGATGTCGGCCCTTTTTTCTACCCAGAGAGCTAATAGTAGTGATCGTCACAGCTGTGTATATAGCTCCCGATGCTAACGTTAGCATGGCGCTCTCTCTCCTGCTGAACGCCATTAACGAACAGCAGCGGGTCCACCCCGACGGTGTTCTTATTATCGCGGGAGACTTTAACAAGGCCAACTTAAAGACTGTACTCCCGAAATTCCAACAACATGTCAAATGTTCTACAAGAGGGGAGAACACTCTTGACCATGTTTACTCCAACATTAAGCACGCTTACAGAGCCAAACCCCTCCCCCACCTCGGCCAGTCTGACCATCTTTCCCTGCTGCTCACCCCAGCATACACCCCCCTCAGACGGAGAGCCAGGCCTACTGTAAAAACCATTACAACCTGGCCTGAAAACGCACTCTCCGACCTACAGGACTGCTTTGCATACACAGACTGGGACTTATTCGAACACGAGGACCTAGAAACATTCACAGGGACGGTACTGGACTACATTAAGTTCTGTATCGGAAATGTGACTGTCAGCAAAAACATCCGGGTTTTCCCTAACCAGAAACCCTGGATGAACAGCCAGGTCCGTTCACTCCTCAAAACCCGTGATGCTGCCTTCAGGTCAGGCTGACCTGAAAAGAGGAATTAAAAAAGCCAAAACGGACTACAGGAGGAGAATAGAGTCCCATCTGTCCAGCAATAACACACGGGAGGTGTGGCAGGGCATTCAGAACATCACAAACTTCAGAGGCTGTGATGTGACTGCAGGAGACCTGAGTGTGTCACTAGCAGAGGAACTTAACTGTTTCTTTGCTCGCTTTGAGATGCCTCAGGACCACCCATCTGCTCCAGTCCTGCCCCCCCCCCCCCCCTTCCACCAGGCTGCACCCCACTCACTGTCCAGGAGCATGAGGTACGGCGCGCGCTCCTGGCAGTGAACCCCAGGAAGGCTACCGGACCAGACGGAGTACCTGGCAAGGTGATCAGAGCGTGTGCCCACCAGCTCACCCTGATTCTCACCAGGATTTTCAACCTCTCCCTGGCCCAAGCAGTCATCCCCCCCTGCCTAAAAACAGCCACAATCATCCCCGTCCCCAAAAGGTCATCTGTCACCAGCCTAAATGATTACCGCCCTGTGGCCCTCACACCGGTAATCATGAAGTGCTTTGAGAGGCTGGTTCTCCAGCACATCAAAGACCACCTGCCCCCCACTTTCGACACCCATCAGTTTGCATATCGTGCAAACAGATCCACAGAGGACGCCATCGCTGTAGCTCTCCACTTTGTGTTGAGCCACTTGGAGCAGCAGCAGAGCTACGCTCGCATGCTCTTTGTGGATTACAGCTCAGCGTTCAACACAATCATCCCGGACATTCTCACCACCAAACTGCACACCCTGGGCCTCCCCCCTCTCACATGTTCCTGGATCAAGGACTTCTTAACCAACCGGCCCCAGACTGTGAGACTTGGCCCCCATCTCTCCTCCACCCACACACTGAGCACTGGCTCCCCACAGGGCTGTGTGCTGAGCCCCCTCCTGTACTGCCTCTACACCCATGACTGCAGCCCGGCCCACAATAACAACCTCATCGTCAAATTTGCTGACGACACCACAGTGGTCGGACTCATCTCGAAGGGAGATGAGGCAGCTTACAGAGAGGAGGTCTTGAAGTTGACAGCCTGGTGTTCAGAGAACAACCTGGTACTGAACACCATGAAAACCAATGAGATCATCATCGACTTCAGGAAGCACAGGACTGACCCAGCTCCCCTCTACATCAACGGCGAGCATGTGGAGAGGGTCCACACCTTCAGGTTTCTTGGTGTCCTCATCTCTGCTGATCTCTCTTGGTCAGATAACATCACAGCTGTTATCAAGAAGGCTCAGCAGCGACTTCACTTCCTGAGGGTCCTCAAGAAGAACAACTTGGACTCAAACCTGCTGCTGACCTTCTACCGCTCATCCATTGAGAGCCTGCTGACGTACTGTATCACAGTATGGTACGGCAGCTGCACTGAGGCAGACAGGGTCAGGCTTCAGAGGGTAGTCAAGACAGCACAAAGAATCGTTGGCTGCCCTCTCCCCTCCCTGATGGACATCTACACCTCCCGCTGCATCAGCAGAGCCAGGAACATCATCAAGGACAGCTCACACCCTGGCTTTGACCTGTTTGACCTGCTGCCCTCTGGCAGGCGCTACAGGTGCATCAAAGCCAGAACAAACAGACTCAAGAACAGTTTCTTCGCCAGAGCAATCACCACCCTGAACTCACACACTCACCCACTGTAACTGTGCAATATTATATTATTCATACTGAACAATATCTGACATTCCTATATTGTGTAATATCCAGTATTCATTCACTAGTGCAATATTCATTCACCAAGTGCAATATTCATCATCTTCATTATTATATGTATACACATATTTACTTTTCTTACAATGTACAGATGCACCAATGTATGTATATATTTTTATACATTCTATTTTTTGTATATTTTACACATTGTTTATTTCTGTATATCTCTTGATTATATTGATCATACTAGATTATAATATTTTTATAATATTTTTATTTTAGAGAGTTTGATTTTCTGTTACATGGCACTAAACAGGAGTGGCCCTCCAATCTCATTGTACATCCTGTATAATGACAATATAGGCATTCTATTCTATTCTATTCTATTCTATTCTATTCTATTCTATTCTAATGTAAGATAACTGAGGAGGACACCATTGTTGAAAGCAAATCATCAAAAAAGTGAGACTGGAATTTGCCAACATCCAAGTCCTTTGTAAAGAGACAAAACTGGAGTTTTTTTTGGCAAATCACATCAACTCGGTGCTCACAGATGCACAAATGAAGGATCCAAAGAAAAGAACACTGTAATTCCTGTGGAACACGAGGCTTAGTTTTATCCTGTATTTACTTTGATCTATCTAAGGCACAGGGTGTCTTGACTCTGTGAAAGTACAATGAAGACCCATGACTATCAAGGCATTCTGAAGTGAAATGTGCTGCCCAGGGTGAGAAATCTTTTACTTAGTCACAGATCATAAGTCCTCCATTAGGATAATGACCCAAAATACACAGGGCGTTTTTAGCTAAGAACAAAATTTAACTTTTTGGAAGAAGCCTTCTATGACCATTGCTCTAAATCCTATTGAAAATCTGTGGATAAAGCTGAAACATGTAGTCTAGAGAAGACACCCTTCAAACCTGAGACAGCTGGAGTAGTTTGGTCATGAGGAGTGGGCTAAAATATCTGTTGATTGGTGCAGAAGTCTCATTGAGAGTTACAGGAATCACTTGAATGTAGTGACTGCCAAAAGTCTGTGCAACAAAATATTACGTCAAGGGTACCATCATTATTGTCCAGGCCAGTTTCATTATTTTGCTTTTTAAAATCATTCAGTTGAAAAACAATTCAAAAGTAATGCCTGATTTTCATGAGTGATTTTTCAGTAAATTTTTACTGGTTACTTTTGTCAGTTTCAAGTTATTTCAGTGACCATTGTGAGGTTTTTGGTTGTTTGTTTGTTTTCTTTAATTAAAGGGTACAAAGATTTTGTCCAGTTCTGTACATAGCTCTCATTCAGGGCTAGGCCTTCTATATGCTTCTCTATACTTGGAGCATCCTCATAAAATATCTGCAAAAGATAATTTCTATACAAACCATTAATTTTGATAGTAGTTTGAAGTAATTTCCCATTCATGCTGCAAACCATGGGGCATTGACAAAAGCAGCTTGAAATCTTGGACAGTTGTGTTGTGGAAATTGGTCGTCTGCAGAAATCATGGTGAACACATGGATGTCATGACCCAGGAAGGCTTCAACCTGATCAAGTTCATTGGTTTTTTAACTGAAGACTTGCAAAAGGTGCTCAGGATGCTTTGAGTGAATTTGCCAACAATCCTGTCCTCTGTAGTAGCTCATTGATTTACATCTTTCAAACAGGACAATATCTGTGGCAAGAACTGAATGTGGTGTTCATGCCACAATGTTCTGACATTATTAAATTAGACACATTAAACACACTAGACCTTTACAATTCAAATCAATTTTATTTATATAGCGCCAAATCAGAACAAACAGTCAGCTCAAGGCACTTTGTATTGTTGGTAAAGACCCTACAATAATACAGAGAAAACCCAACAGCCAAAGTGACCCCCTATGAACAGCACTTGGTGACAGTGGGACGGAAAAACTCCCTTTTAACAGGAAGAAACCTCCAGCAGAACCAGGCTCAGAGAGGGGCAGTCATCTGCTGTGACCAGTTGCAGCTGAGGGGAGAGAGACAAGACAAAAGGCACGCTGTGAAAGAGAGACAGAGATTAATAATAATTAATGATTAAATGCAGAGTGGAGTATAAACAGAGTAAATAAGGTGAATTAAAAGAAACAGTGCAGGAACTCCCCAGAAACCTAGGCCTATAGCAGCATAACTAAGAGTTGGTTAAGGGTCACCTGATCCAGCCCTAACTATAAGCTTGATCATAAATGAAAGTTTTAAGCCTAATCTTAAAAATAGAGAGGGTGTCTGTCTCCAGAATCCAAGCTGGGAGCTGGTTCCACAGAAGAGGGGCCTGAAAGCTGAAGGCTCTGCCTCCCATTCTACATTTAAGTATCCTAAGAACCACAAGTAAGCCAGTAGTCTGAGAGTATAGTGCTCTGTTTGGGTGATATCGTACTATGAGGTCTTTAAGATAAAATGGGGCCTAATTGTTCAATACCTTGTTTGTGAGGAGAAGTATTTTAAATTCTATTCTAGATTTAACAGGGATCCAATGAAGAGAAGCCAGTATGGGAGAAATCTGCTCTCTCTTTCTAGTCCCTGTCAGTACTCTAGCTGCAGCATTTTGGATCAGCTGAAGGCTTTTCAGGGAGCTTTTAGGGCAGCCTGATAGTAATGAATTACAATAATCCTCCCTAGAAGTAATAGACTAGATTAGATTAGATTAGATTAGATTCAACTTTATTATCATTGCACACAAGTGTACAATGAAAAGTACGTTACAGAACACCCATCCAAGGAGATACAGGTGTCTGCGGTCATGCAGCCTTTATATAGGCGCTACCATATAAATGCATGGATTAGCTTTTCAGCATCAGTCTGAGAAAAGGATATTTCTAATTTTTGAAATATTGCACAAATGCAAAAAAGCAGTCCTACATATTTGTTTAATATGTGCATTAAAGGACTTATCCTGGTCAAAAATAACTCCAAGATTTCTCACGGTGTTACTGAAGGCCAAATTATGCCATCCGGAGTAAGTATCTGGTTTGAAATCATGTTTCTAAGATTTGTGGGGCCGAGTACAAGAACTTCAGTTTTATCTAAATTTAGAAGCAGGTAAGTATAGGTCATCCAGGCCTTTATGACTTTAAGACATTTTTGCAGTTTAACTAATTGATGTATAGTGGTATGCAAAAGTTTGAGCACCCCTGAAAAGTGAAATGAAGTTTATAGGATTTACATAAAGTATGCAATAATTATTTAAACTAAATTAGGCACGTGCATAAGTTTGGGCACCCCAACAGAAAAATGACATCAATATTTATTATATCCTCCTTTTGCAGAAATAACAGCCTCTAAATGCTTCCTGTAGCTTCAATGAGAGTCTGGATTCTGGTTGAAGGTATTTTGGACCATTCTTCTTTACAAAACATCTCCAGTTCAGTCAGGTTTGATGGTTTCATGGACAGCCCGCTATAAACCACACCACAGATTTTCAATAATATTCAGGTCTGGGACTGAGATGGCCATTCCAGAACGCTGTACTTGTTCCTCTGCATGAAGGCCTTAGTAGATTCTGAGCAGTGTTTAGGGTCATTGTCTTGTTGAAGAATCCAGCCCTGGCACAACTTTGTCACTGATTCTTGAACATTGTTCTCAAGAATCTGCTGATATTGATTGGAATCCATTCTACACTCAACTTTAACAAGATTCCCAGTACCTGCACATACAGCCTCGCTTGTGCAAAGTGCACTGAATAGTTGAACAATGTACAATGACACCATCTGCAGCAAAATGACGTTGTAGGTCTTTGGAGCTGCTCTGTGGGTTCTAAACATCCTTCACCTCTGCCTATCTGAGATTTTTCATGGCCTTCCACTTCGGGCCTTAACTAGAACTGTACCTTTGCTCTTCCATTTCCTTACTGTGTTCCTCACAGTGAAAACTGACATCTGAAATCTCTGAGATAGATTTTTGGATCCTTCCCCTAAACCATGATGTTGAACAATTTTTGTTTTCAGGTCATTTGAGAGTTGTTCTGAGGCTCCCATGTTGCCACTCTTCAGAGAAGATGCAAAGAGGAGAAACACTTGCAACTGGCCACCTTAACCCTTTCTCATAATTGGATTCACCCGTGTATGTAAGTCAAGGGTCAACAAGCTTACAAAACAAAATTTTGTGTTCCAATAATTAATGCTAAAGGTATTCAAATCAATAATACAACAAGGGTACAAACTTATGCACATGCCTAATTTAGTTTAGATCATTATTGCACACTTTCTGTAAATCCTATAAACTTCATTTCACTTCTCAAATATCATTGTATTTGTCATCTGTATTATATATATTTAACTGAAATTGCTGATCCCAACAACTAATAATTTAGAAAGGAAAATCATGAAAATTATCAGGGGTGCCCAAACGTTTGCATACCACTGTATGTCATCTGGCTTTATGGATAGATAAAGCTGAGTATCACCTGCATAACAATGAAAATTTATGCAATGCTTTCTAATAATCGTGCCTAAGGGAAGCGTGTATAATGTAAATAGAATTGGTCCTAGCACAGAACCCTGTGGAATGCCATAATTAACCTTCGGGTATGAAGAAGACTCCCTATTTACATGAACAAATTGGAGTCTATTAGATAAATAGGATTTAAACCACTGCAGTGCAGTACCTTTAATACCTATAATATGCTCTAATCTCTGTAATAAAATGTTATGGTCAACAGTATCAAAAGCTGCACTGAGGTCCAACAGGACAAGAACAGAGATGAGTTCATTGTCAAAGGCTGTAAAAAGATCATTTTTAGCCTTCACTAATGCTTGTTTCAATGTGGAGGAGCAGCAGCTCTACTCGCAGCCCCTCTCGGATTACTGGCACACCCATCCATCAGATGAAACTAAATAACTTGCATAATGAACTAATATTTATATCAAAGACAGCTGGACAAGTTTTCTCAGTGACCAAAATGAATGACACTGAAATGTTGTGATGGTTCACTGTTTAACAGAAATATACAACTAATCTTTGTACTGTCTTTAGTTTATAAATTAAGCATTCTAGAATGACAAATTAACCCAGGACCATAACAGAATGTCATTACATTCCATTGTCCTAATAGGCCATGCCAAACTCAGGTGACTACACACAAACAGAGAAACAATTAAATATTTGTGTAGTTTTAATATTTAGCCTGAAGTTAACGCCATTAAACAGTTTATCTATCAATATCACTGGATAATTTTTGTAACATAATCAATACAAGATGTTAATGAAAATAAATATCTTATAAACATATACTGTACCTCTTCAATATCTTCAGTCCATAGGTGTGGAATTTGTGTCTGCAGAACTTTTTAGAAGCATTTCCTCATCAAGACCCTACAAAAAGCCAAATAAAGCTATATTATCACATCTATCTTGATGACCAGGTGTTCCCTCTGGGACATTATGTGGAGACTAACATGGCTGTGTTTCTGTAAGTGCTTTGTGGGAAACAGATCCACTATGAAACAGCTGTTTAGTCAGTAAACAGGCCACAGTACTGTAGTCTGTAGAATATGTAAACTATACTCTAATGAATTCACCTTTTTGTTACTTAATTTCATGGACACATTTTCTTAAAAACCAAAATTAATACCACTATCAACGGCACCTGTCGACAGGACCCTATAAACTATTGGGGCCTCATAAGTCATGTTCTGGTGGTCCACTGTTTGACACACATACACTCAGACATTACACTGACTTTAACTTAGAAATGTATTCTGTGAAAATGTCCTTACATACCATTGTCCACATAAACCATGTCACACTCATGTTACACACACAAACACAGCAGCGTACAAACATGCTGGTACTCTTAATATTTAGCCTCAAAATAACACTATTAAGCAGTTTGTTGTGTGTATTTTACCTTTTCAGCTTTGATGAATGGATGGAGTACTAGACTTGTCTGATTCAGGTCCCTCACAGCTGTTTGAACCTGGCTTCTCTCAGGCATCATCTACAACAGATAGAGAACAGAGCAAAGGGACAAGAAATATAAAGTACCAGGAATGTACCAGTACAAAGGATATTAAAGGTCTAAGAATTAGAGACAAACTTTAACCTCACCTCACCGATTTTTTTAAGACAAATACAAAATATCTAAGATATTAACAAAAGTATATATTTTATAAACATATACTGTACCTTTTCAATATCTTCAGTCATAGGTGTGGAATTTGTGTCTGCAGAACTTTTTAGAAGCATTTCCTCATCAAGACCCTACAAAAAGCCAAATAAAGCTATATTATCACATCTATCTTGATGACCAGGTGTTCCCTCTGGGACATTATGTGGAGACTAACATGGCTGTGTTTCTGTAAGTGCTTTGTGGGAAACAGATCCACTATGAAACAGCTGTTTAGTCAGTAAACAGGCCACAGTACTGTAGTCTGTAGAATATGTAAACTATACTCTAATGAATTCACCTTTTTGTTACTTAATTTCATGGACACATTTTCTTAAAAACCAAAATTAATACCACTATCAACGGCACCTGTCGACAGGACCCTATAAACTATTGGGGCCTCATAAGTCATGTTCTGGTGGTCCACTGTTTGACACACATACACTCAGACATTACACTGACTTTAACTTAGAAATGTATTCTGTGAAAATGTCCTTACATACCATTGTCCACATAAACCACGTCACACTCATGTTACACACACAAACACAGCAGCGTACAAACATGCTAGTACTCTTAATATTTAGCCTCAAAATAACACTATTAAGCAGTTTGTTGTGTGTATTTTATCTTTTCAGCTTTGCTGAATGGATGGAGTACTAGACTTGTCTGATTCAGGTCCCTCACAGCTGTTTGAACCTGGCTTCTCTCAGGCATCATCTACAGCAGATAAAGAACAGAGCAAAAGGAGAAGAAATATAAAGTACCAGCTCAAAGGATATACAAGGTCTGAAAACATGCTACTGTTGACACATAGATTTAGAGAAAAACTTTAACCTCACCTTTCCTTATCTTTTTCAGATAGGGAAGATCTTAATGAAAATGAAAAGTAATAATTTTATCAGAGATGTCTGTCTAACAGCAGAATATACCTGCAGTACAATATAATATATTTGTATTTTTTTTTAATAATAAAGACAATTAAGATAGTAATGAACGATTTTCTTGCAATTAATAATTGTAAAAACAGGATTTCCTCGAGGACAAAAAGAAAAGAAAAGAAAAGAAAAAAGAAAATCATGACCTCCTCCTGTTTTCCTATTGGTGGAGAACTACACCACATCAACCTATCAAGAAAATTATATGGCAAAGCGCGGAATTTGGTTTCTGAGCAGAAAGTTTTTGGAGTGACGGTGATAAGCGAGAGACAGCAGTATCGATAACGTGTTTTGCGATTTGAGAGATTTGTGACAATAATGTCTTGTGCGGTCATGTTTTGCGCCAAAACAATGAGGCAACTGCTGAATGTGGAGCAGGCAGTGACGCTCTTCTTTGAGCTGGACGAAGACGAGTAAGCCGTGGTGCCAGAGTCTGAACCAGAGAGTGAGCATTTTGATGATACCGTGAATGATCCGTCTTTTGTTTTGGAAGAGGAGGAGAAAAACAGAGAACGAGGCGCAAAACAAGAGCAGCCTCTGAAATACACACCAAGTGTCACTAAAAGGTGTGCACAGAGGAAGGGAAGGCGTGGCCCGCCAACCAGGTCCAGATCTCCTGTGGCTCAATGCTGACACTGCTCCAGGAATAAGCAGGTTCCAGCCACGACGAACACCAGGAGTCCAGGTAGAGACACTTTCTCCCCAAAGTCCAAAAGACCTTTTTCTGTTGTTTTTTGCCACTGAGACAGTCAGGACCATCTGCAGCAACACCAGTAAAAATGCTGCAAAAAACAAGGAACTATGGAAGAAGTATGCATGGATTGATGTAGAGATGGAGGAACTATATAAGTTTTTGGTGGATTCTGGTGTACATGTCATTAGTGTCACTGCCAAGTCTCCAAGACTACTGGAGACAAAATCATGTGTTGTCTGTGCCCCTTCCATCAAAAATGTTGAGAAGGGACAGATTTAGATCTATATTTTGGAACATCCATCTCAGTGATCCTGAGGAGGATGTAAAAAATGACAAAAGGAATGGAACACCAGGCCATGACAAATTGTTTCGGATCAGGCCTCTTTATCATATACTTAGTGCATGCCAGGCTTCTTACCACCTGAGGAGGGAGCTGGCAGTGGATGAAAGGATGGTGGCAACTAAGGCTAAAACTGGCATGACAGAATACATGAAAGACAAGCCTACTAAATGGGAAATGAAGATTTTTATATTGGCTGAGTCAAGTAGTGGCTACACCATCAGATTCTCCATATATACTGGCAAGACTATAACTGCAAGTGAGCATGGGCTGTCTTACGATGTGGTCATGAACCTCATTCAGCCATCCTATCTTGGCACTGGGTACCATATTTACATGGACAATTTTTACACCAGTCCCAAACTGTTCATGGACCTGGCCAACATGAAGTTTGGAGCATGTAGCACCTACAGGGAGAGCAGAAAAGGATGCCCCAGAGGGAGGGCAAATGCTCTCATCAAAAAATGTGGACAAGGAGCTGTGAGATGGATCCGAGAGGGCCCACTTGTTTTTGTACATTGCATGGACACACAGGAGGTGTCTGTGTGCTCAACCATCATCCTGTATTTTCAGGGGAGAGAGTGAAGAGAAGAGTGAAGGATGGAAATGGACGCTGGGCTAAGAGAGAATGCATTCTTTTTGCACCGTGAAATGAGCAGTGCCAAGCAGCCGATGACTCAAAGATTTCATGGTGGAGCTGGTGTGTCAGCTTTGTGGTGTGGAAAAGACAGGTATTCCCCAGAGCAGGAGAGCTGATCACATTCCTGTGCCCATTGGCACAACAACAGATACTAGCAAAAAAGCCACCAAAGGCAGACTCAAATGCAAACTCTGTCTCCAGGTGAACAGCAGGAGGAGTGACACACCCTGGAAGTGTCAGGCCTGTGATGTGCCCCTCTGTCTTGTGGTGGAAAGAAACTGTTTTTTGAGTGTCACAAATAATATGTGATATCTTATTGTGACACCTTGACTGTTGTGTAAATAGTTGTACAAAAAACGCCTGGGGCATTGCTTGCATTTTAATGTAAATAGTGTACATATTGTATATAACTTTGTTGTTTGTTAAATTTGTACATAGTTTTACCCCAGATACCAGAGGGTTAATCAGATTTATTACTCGTGACTGGGTCCCCTCCTCTTTTAGCCCCTGTTAGTTATCTGACAACAATTCTTTAGTAGGGAGAGAACTTACTACTGAATTGTGATTGTCAGGCTTGTGAAATTGTGCATATTAAATATTAATATCCAGGATTTAGTTTGTCTAATAGATTGATATCTATCAATACTGCTTTAAACACTGTATACAAATAATGTAAAAAAAACATAATGATCTGACCTTATCAATACTTTTGAACAGATCGTTTGATACACCTGCAGAGCTGATGACTTTTGAGTATTTGTAGAAGGCTCTGGTGTGGGTTATCCCTCTCCATGCTGCTCTTCCAAAGACTTTCCTCCAGGATTCTAAAGAGTTTAACAAACAAAAACACATTATCAGAGTAATAAATCTAGTAAAAATACATTTTACATTACAGGCATTATACGAACTAACAATGTGAACACAATTTTGGCTTAATTTTGGCTTAAAAATCATGTTCAGACTAGATGTGTCTTGTACAGCAAGAAAACATAAGTGGGGCTTCTACAATACTACAACTCCAACAACACATGTAACGATTTAACACCAGCCAGTTTATATACAGTACTTGGAAAGGGTAAAATAGCATGACATAAGAACTTAATTTCTGTATGAAACAGTGGAAAAGATGTCATGGAGTTAAACTAGTTAATTAGAAGGAAGAAAAACTAAAGCTGATAGCCACTTGCTGCCAAATAGCTGCTTTTTACAGCCTCCCCTTCATCATCAGTCCTCTCTGCAAGTGCAGTAATACATACAGGACATCCTGTATGTATTACTGCACGTGCAGTCAAGTCAAGTCAAGTCAAGTCAAGTTTATTTATAAAGCACATTTAAAACAACGACGTTGACCAAAGTGCTGTACAAGATCTGTAACCCCAAGGACTATACTAAATAAAAATAAAAATATATAAATAAATAAATAAAATAATAAAATAAAAATAAATAAATAAAAACATTAAGAACAATAAATAACATAAGAAAATTAAAAATTAAAACGTTTAAAACAAGTACCATAAAATACCATAAAACAATCATCTAAAAGGAGGTAGCACTGCAGCCAAATGCCAAGGAAAAGAAATGTGTTTTTAATAGAGATTTAAATGTGTGTATCGTCTGAGCTGTGCGGATATGGAGAGGTAGATCGTTCCATAGCTTTGGTGCTGCTGCTGCAAAAGCTCGATCACCTCTCTGTTTTAGTCTAGTTTTAGGCCTCTGTAAGAGCAGCTGGTTCGATGACCTCAGAGCTCTTACAGGGGTGTGACAGTGAAGCAGCTCAGACAGATACAAAGGTGCCAGTCCGTTTAAGGCTTTAAAAGTAAGCAATAAAATCTTAAAATCGATTCTAAAACGGACAGGGAGCCAGTGAAGGGATGACAGGACTGGGGTAATGTGTTCATGCTTTTTTAAACCGGTTAAAAGACGAGCTGCCGCATTCTGGACTACCTGCAGGCGGCGCACAGATGATTGATCTATGCCAAAGTACAGAGAATTACAGTAGTCCAGGCGGGAAGTAATAAAAGCATGAATAACTTTTTCCAGGTCCTGCTGCGGGAGATAAGGTTTTACCTTGGCAATGACTCTGAGTTGGTAAAAACTGATTTTGGTAACAGCACTTACTTGCTTCTCCATTTTAAAACTACTATCTAAAATGACACCCAGATTTTTCACAGCATCACGACAGTGAGGAGCCAAATGACTCGGAGTGCCAGAGGAGTAGCTTGAGGGGTCAAATTTACCAAAGCATATGACCTCGGTTTTGCTTTCATTAAGATTTAGGAAATTGTTTCTCATCCAGGACGTGATGTCACTTAGACAGTTCAGCAGGGGTTCCCATGGATCTCTGCTGTTCAGTTTGATGGGCATATACACCTGGATGTCGTCAGCAAAACAGTGGAAACAAATATTATGTTTCCTAAAAATCGACCCTAGAGGCAACATATACAATGAGAAAAGAATTGGGCCCAGAATGGACCCCTGAGGCACTCCACAAGAAAGCTTTGCTGTGGTAGAAAAACAGTTTCCTAGATGGACAGAGAAACTCCTGTCAGTAAGATAAGATCTGAACCAAGTCAGAACCGTGCCTTTAATGCCAATTTCATGTTCTAGGCGGGATAGAAGGATCTCGTGGTCCACAGTGTCAAAGGCAGCTGACAGATCTAGAAGTACTAAAACTGCAGGACTACCAGAGTCCACAGTTAAAAGCAGATCGTTAAAAACTCTTAAAAGAGCCGTCTCTGTGCTGTGACGCATTCTAAAACCTGACTGAAACTTTTCCCACATTCCATGTTCACTTAAAAATGCTTGAAGTTGCTTAAAAACAACTTTTTCAAGAACCTTGGATAAAAATGGTAATTTAGAAATTGGTCTGTAATTTGAGAATACAAGAATACCCACCCCAGCTCGCCGCCTCTCACCGAGGGCAACTCCAGACTGGAACAGAGTCCAGCCCTTCTCCAGGAGACTGGTTCCAGAGCCCAGGCCATGCGTTGAGGTGAGCCCAACTATGTCTAGCTGGTATCTCTCAACCTCACGCACTAGCTCAGGCTCCTTCCCCACCAGAGAGGTGACATTCCATGTCCCAACAGCCAGTTTCGATAGCCGGGGATCGGTCCGCCAGGGCCTCCGCCCTCGGCCACCGCCCGACACACATTGCACCCGACCCCTACGACACCTCCTGCGGGTGGTGGGCCTGCAGGAGGGCGGGCCCATGTAACCTCTTCGGGCTGCGCCCGGCCAAGCACCACGGGCTAATGCCTGGCCACCAGACGCTCTCCCTCGAGCTCCCTCCCCAGGCCTGGCTCCAGGGTGGGGCCCCGGTAACCCTATCCCGGGCAGGGTAAACTGTTCCCTTGTTTTTTCACTCATAAGGGTCTTCTGAACCGCTCTTTGTCTGGACCCTCACCCAGGACCAGTTTGCCATGGGAGACCCTGCCAGGGGGACAAGCCCCCAGACAACATAGCTCCTGGGATCACTGGGACACACAAACCCCTCCACCACGATAAGGTGGCGATTCACGGAGGAGTCAAATTACAGTTCTTACTGTTCATTACTGTTCATAATTTTTATGGACAGAATTTCTAGGCGTAGCCAGGTGGCGGAAGGCTTCTTCCTTGGTGGCCTCAGAGTCTCATCTCTGCTTTTTGCAGATGATGCGGTTCTGTTGGCTTCATCAGGGGGGGGCCTCCAGCTCGCAGTGGAACGGTTCGCAGCCGAGTGTGAAGCGGCTGGCATGAGAATCAGCACCTCTAAGTCTGAGGCCATGGTCCTCAGCCGGAAAAGGGTGGAGTGCCATCTCCGGCTCAGGAACGAGTTCTTGCCTCAAGTGGAGGAGTTTAAGTATCTCGGGGTCTTGTTCACGAGTGATGGGCGAAGGGAACGGGAGATCGACAGGCGGATCGGGGCTGCTTCTGCAGTGATGCGGACGCTGCACCGGTCCGTCGTGGTGAAGAGGGAGCTTAACGTAAAAGCGAAGCTCTCGATTTACCGGTCGATCTACGTTCCTACCCTCACCTATGGTCACGAGCTTTGGGTAGTGACCGAAAGAATAAGATCGCGAATACAAGCGGCAGAAATGAGTTTCCTTCGAAGGGTGGCTGGCCTCTCCCTTAGAGATAAGGTGAGGAGTGCGGCCATCCGGGAGGGGCTCAGAGTAGAGCCGCTGCTCCTCCACATCGAAAGGAGCCAGTTGAGGTGGCTCGGGCATCTGATTAGGATGCCTCCTGGCCGCCTCCTGGGTGAGGTGTTCCGGGCATGTCCCACCGGGAAGAGGCCCCGTGGTAGACCCAGGACACGCTGGAGAGATTATGTATCTCGGCTGGCCTGGGAACGCCTTGGGGTCCCTCCGGATGAGCTGGAGGAGGTGGCTGGGGAGAGGGAAGCTTGGGCTTCTCTGCTTAGGCTTCTGCCCCCGCGACCCGGCCCCGGATAAGCGGAAGAAAATGGATGGATGGATGGATGGTCTGTAATTTGAAAGAACATCAGGGTCAAGGTTCTTCTTCTTGATTAGAGGCTGTACAACTGCATGTTTAAAGGCAGCTGGAACACAACCAGATGCAAGCGCACTGTTAATCAGAGCGAGGATAGTTGGTCCCACTGAATCAAAAGCCTCTTTAAAAAGGCGAGACGGAACACAGTCTGTGGGAGAGTTTACAGGTCTCATATTGTGAATCACCTCCTTTAGTGTGGAGAGTGTGACAGGCTCAAACTGCTCAAAGACAGCTCTGCTGGGAGGAGGTGCAGATGAGTCTGTTTCAGCCTGAGGTGATGAAGGCCTGAGGGCAGAAATTTTTTCCACAAAAAATTTCTTAAAGTTTTCGCACAGTGCAGGACAGACCTTCGCTTGGTTCACATTACAGCGAGGATCAGCGAGTGAATTAAAAACACTAAAAAGAAAATGAGGCCTGTGACTGTTACTTGAAACAATGTTAGAGAAATAAGCAGACTTTGCATATTTTACTGCTTTCTGGTATTTCAATAAACAGTTACGCAGGATCTCTAAGGAGACATGGAGCTTATCCTTTTTCCACCTTCTCTCAGCACGTCTGCACTCACGTCTGAGAGCGCGGGTTGTCTCATCCAGCCAGGGCTGGGAGGAAGGTTTGGTGCGTTTGGTTGTAAAAGGGGCAATACAGTCCAGTACAGCAGTGCAAGCAGATATAAAAGAGTTAGTGAAGTCCTCGGTATTCAGGCTCAAGCAAAAATCCAAATTGCTTAAGTCAGAGTTTTTAAAAGCAGCTGCAAAATCAGCAGCGCATGAAGAGTTAACCAAGCGCACACGACGTGTAGAGGATACTCTATTTATCCCAGAGCTGGGGAGCGCTGCTGTAAATAAAACAGGAAAATGGTCCGATATACCACAGTCACGTATCCCTGTGATGCAGACTCTAAGTCCATAAGACAACACCAGATCCAGTGTGTGACCTTTTTCATGAGTGGGACCACACACGAGTTGTGTTAAGTTAAAAGAGTCAATAAGCGAGGCAAATTCTTTAACCAGTGGACCACTCTCACAACACACATGAATATTAAAGTCGCCAACAATTAAAATACGGTCATATTTTAGTATGAGACCCGTCAGCAAGTCAGCAAAGTCACCGATGAAGTCCTTCGTGCACTTCGGTGGTCGGTAAATCACCGCGCAGAGCACCGAGGGGGAAGAGTTTATCTCCAACAGCTGCAGTTCAAAGCTGGCGTACAGGTCTGCCGAGACCTGACGACAGCGAAAACTGCATTTAAATATTGAAGCAAGTCCTCCACCTTTTCCAGAGATCCGCGGGGAGCTGAAGAAAGAACAGCCGGGAGGTAAAAGTTCGGAAAAAGGTGCAGACTCACCAGCATGAAGCCACGTCTCAGTCACAAACATAAAATCCAACTGCTGTGCGATGAAAAAGTCATTGAGAAGGAAAGTTTTGTTGGCTAATGATCTAGCATTTAGTAGGGCCATTCGGATGTCCAGATCCTTGTTAGCTGAGGCCGGGGCCCGCTTCAACAGGCGAAGGTTAGCATGGTTTACGCCGCCTCCACGATCCCGCATCCTGCGCCAGGACGAGGGACGCCGAGTCTCCAGGATGACAGGTGGGACAATCGGCCTGATCCAGCGACGCCCGAAATCCACAGGCAGCCCAACAGCCTTGAGGCGGCAAAGACCACCATCCAGGGGGTAATGAACAGACAAACCTAGGAGTCTCAGGTAAGTTTTGACCCGCACCGCGATACCTTCCCGCTTTCCGCGTCTCCTCTGGCGTTTGTTGGGGACCGGAGCACTGGGCAGCCGGCGCAAATTCTCAGGTACATCCGATAGGTGTGGAGGAAAAATCGTTGAGTTTTTCTTTACAGTATATGCTGGTACCAAAACAAACTGGAGGTTTAGAAGTGTCTGCCGATCGTAGGTGATCAAAGCGGAGACATCTGGGCAGATGACTACCAGGAACAGAGCGACAGCAAACAATACACAGAACAGCTGACGGCAGCCCGTACACAGTGGCGCCATCTTGGGTCCTTAGGAGAAGCTCAATGTTTTAGGAGAAGCTCAGTAATACATACAGGATGTACTGAAGGCTTAATGATGCTTAACGAGGAGGCCGCATGTTGACTTAAGCCAGTTAGCTTACAACAAACAAAACAAATCCATAAACTGCTTTGCTTTCTTTTTCAGTCAAAAACCTATAGAAAACTGTAACTGTAAAATAACGTTGCTGCTGGCCTCTTTTCTTCCTTTTTACGAGCAGAAGTCAAGATAATGCACGCTGTGTTTAATGTTTAGGAATGCAAGGCTATGACATTAGCTACTGAAAAACCAGCATTACCAGCACTCATTTTACACCCAAAGCTAAATTTTTATTCACTTACTTCATTTGTAAGTTACTTTTGCACAAACTAAACTCTTGCTCAAGCAAAAAAAAAAAAGAAAAAAGTTGCAAATGCAATATAAATGCTTACCTCCATATGTTTGATCAAATCCATTATGCTGCTGCTTCCGACAGGCCTGGCCATGCTGTGGGCGGCGCTTCAAGCCCACTTCTGGATTAAGCACGCCCATTTGTGTTAGCCCCGACCACATTTTTAAAACAACCAATCAGAGAAGAGCCCGCCAAATTTCACTCGTGTGTATCGAAAATGTGTATGAAATTGCACCAGCAACTACCTAACTATAGGGTACGCTGTAACATACACTGAATACACTCAAAATTAGGTCAAGTGGTACATAAGGACTATCAAAGAAAATGAGAATTTATGTTATTTAGACACTAACGAATGCAGATACACTCTTTTGTTTATGAGGACTTTGCCCTAGTCCTCATATTACCCTTGGGTCCCCGGATCCCAGGTGAGATGTCAGGTCAATTGTCCATGTAAACGATATAGACGCACGCACACACACACACACACACACACACACACACACACACACACACACACACACACAGACTGCAGGTATTTAAGTCTGAACATTAGACACTCAGTGTAACCTTGTGTGTGTGTGTGTGTGTGTGTGGTAGAGGGAGGGCAGCTGCTCAGACTTTACCCCTCCTGCAGGAAACTGTCGCTCAGACGCTGCGACCAGCCGAGGAGCTTCACAGCAGCCAGTGAGTACAAACTGGGAGAACTGGGAGGGAGGGTCACAGCTGGGGTGGGAGTGGGGGTGGGGGCACCACAGCCTGTTTGTCTTCACTGATCTCAGCTCTGTTCACTCTGAGTTCAGACCGTTTGGAAATATTAACCATAACTCAGCAACAAGTCAAACCTTCAGATGAGCTCTGGAGTCTTTATGTGTTACAGTCAGGCTGGGGGGGGGCTGTTTCCAACTGTTGTACTGGCAGAGGACCAAACTTCCAAACTTCAAGTACTTTCAAATGTTTTAATACCAATTTGTTCAAGAACTGAACATCCATCCATCCATCCATTCGCTTCCGCTTATCCTGGTCAGGGTCGCGGGGGGGCTGGAGCCTATCCCAGCTGTCATAGGGCGAGAGGCAGGGTACACCCTGAACAGGTCGCCAGCCCGTCACAGGGCCAACACAGAAAGACGAACAACCTTTCACACTCACATTCACACCTATGGGCAATTTAGAATAGCCAATTAACCTAACCCCAGTAAGTGCATGTCTTTGGAATGTGGGAGGAAACCGGAGTACCCGGAGGAAACCCACGCAAGCACGGGGAGAACATGCAAACTCCACACAGAGAGAGGGAGAGGCCCGGGCCAAGGTGGAATCGAACCCAGGCCTTCCAGATGGTATTCTAACTGTGAGGCAACAGCGCTAACCACTGCGCCACCGTACTGCCCAGAACTGAACATATGAAATTCAAATCTTTCCAAACCTCCTCCACAGCAGCTCACTGTGTGGGCAGCCTTTACTTTGATGTGTGCCTAATTTTGAATATAATTATAATTGTTTTATTTCTCCTCACAACACTTAATTTATAGATATAACACATTTTGGGGTCAACCTGAAAGAAAGGCAGATGTGACGTGATATTTGAAATCCGTTTGTTCCCTATGCTCACAGTGCACACCACACTTGTAACAATCACTTTCTGGGTTAATAGTAATATTGGACCAATAAATCATTGAGTTACCCTTGAAGACTTTGATGGATGGAAGCCAAAGGTTGATGGATTGGTAACATGACCCCACTGTGCACCCTTACAGAGTTTCATCAGAATTCATTCAAAGCTTTTCGTGCCATCTTCCAGTCCTGCAGTGGCATTATTTTAAGCAATCAGCTCATTCTGTCTGAAATAAGCCGTCTCTTTGCTCTTTTCTCTGTTAAGGTCTAAATTTCAATGAACCACATGAGATTCAGCTTCACTGGACCAACTGTTATGGTCCCCAACTTAATGACTCAAAGGGAATCCCACATACAAACCACCACAAGCAGCTGCCACTCAACAAGCTTTTAATAATGTAAATATTAGTCACAGAGACAAACAGACTCTGAAGAGATGGGAGCCCCGGCTAGAACAAGAGGAAATGAAGGGGACCGTGAACCAACCACACAATGGGCTGCTGGATTCAGGCTTCTCCCCAAAATTCATTCATTAACTGAACTAATGAAAATCAAAACAGGAAACAGCTGTTCCAGTAAAAACTGGAAGCAACAAACAGAGCTTTATGAGCCACAGATAGGTGATTGCTGATGGATATCTGATAGGAGGAGTAGGGAAGTGACAGGATGCCAGTTGCTGAACACCCAGCAACCAGTCAGCACTGGGGACCAGCCAGAGAAGCTGGTTAAGGAGGACGACAGTAAAACAATAAGATAATACCTGGACCAACAGCCTGAGGTCGAGCTTAACACCACGGCACTCACTGCATTTTTATCATTATCATGAACCAGATGCAACATGGAAGTGCCATAAAACAGCTAGACAATGTAAATTCAATATGTAAACAAACATGACTGCGCAAATATAACATAAAGCAACTTGGTAAAAATTTACAAACTACTTTGATGTGTCAGCAAGACTATGTTTCTGCCTCTGCCACACTGCTTGACCACTTGCCAATTATACATCAAATTCAATTTGATTCAGTTTAATTCAATTTTATTTATATAACAAAAATCACAACAAACAGTCGCCTCAAGGTGCTTTGTATTGTGGGTAAAGACCCTACAATAATACAGAGAAAACCCAACAGTCAAAACGACCCCCTATGAGCAGCACTTGGTGACAGTGGGAAGGAAAAACTCCCTTTTAACAGGAAGAAACCTCCATCAGAACCAGGCTCAGGGAGGGGCAGTCATCTGCTGAGGGGGGGCTGAGGGGAGAGAAAAGACATGCTGTGGAAGAGAGCCAGAGATTAATATCAATTAATGATTAAATGCAGAGTGGAGTATAAACAAAGTAAATAAGGTGAATGAGAAGAAACAGTTCATTATGGGAACCCCCCAGCAGCCTAGGCCTATAGCAGCATAACTAAGGGAGGGTTCAGGGTCACCTGATCCAGCCCTAACTATAAGCTTGATCATAAAGGAAAGTTTTAAGCCTAATCTTAAAAATAGAGAGGGTGTCTGTCTCCTGAATCCAAGCTGGAAGCTGGTTCCACAGAAGAGGCGCCTGAAAGCTGAAGGCTCTGCCTCCCATTCTACTCTTAAGTATCCTAGGAACCACAAGTAAGCCAGCAGTCTGAGAGAGAAGTGCTCTGTTGGGGTGATATGGTACTATGAGGTCTTTGAGATAAGATGGGGCCTGATTATTCAAGACCTTGTAGGTGAGGAGAAGGATTTTAAATTCTATTCTAGATTTAACAGGGAGCCAATGAAGAGAAGCCAATATGGGAGAAATCTGCTCTCTCTTTCTAGTCCCTGTCAGTACTCTAGCTGCAGCATTTTGGATCAGCTGAAGGCTTTTCAGGGAGCTTTTAGGACAGCCTGATAATAATGAATTACAATAGTCCAGCCTAGAAGTAATAAATGCATGAATTAGCTTTTCAGCATCACTCTGAGAAAAGATGTTTCTAATTTTAGAAATATTGCACAAATGCAAAAAAGCGGTCCTACATATTTGTTTAATATGTGCATTGAAGGACATATCCTGGTCAAAAATGACTCCAAGATTTCTCACAGTGTTATTGGAGGCCAAAGTAATGCCATCCAGAGTAAGTATCTGGTTTGACACCATGTTTCTAAGATTTGTGGGGCCGAGAACAAGAATTTCAGTTTGATCTGAATTTAGAAGCAGGAAGTTAGAGGTCATCCAGGCCTTAATATCTTTAAGACATTCCTTCAGTTTAACTAATTGATGTGCATCATCTGGGTTCATTGACAGATAAAGCTGAGTATCATCTACATAACAATGAAAATTGATGCAATGCTTTCTAATAATACTGCTTGGAGGCCGAGGCAGCTGACTGGGGCTGTGGGAATGATGGAGCTACAGCCGATGTTGACTGAGGCTTGGAGGCCACTGCAGCCAACTGCGACATGGACCGTGGTTGATTGGAGGCCACTGCAGTGAGCTGTGGCAGCTGGAATGAAGACAGTGGTGGCTTGAAATCCAAAAACTCTGAGTCCGGAGGAACAGCTGTCTCAGAAGGTGGAGATGAGTGTCAATGCTGCTTCCTCCATGAAGCTGATGCTCTAGGTATGTCAGAAGCTGGTTCCTCTTCTTCAGTCTACATTAGGGCCAAAAATGTGGCTGGGGGCAGGTGAGTAGAAGAGATGATGGCAGGTCTTGAGAGCGAGGGGGTGACTGTGAAGATGAGCTGCAGCTGAGAAGAGGAGAAGGCATTGGAGAGATGACAGGCTGCAGGAGAGGTGAATTGGCGATGGCTTGAAGAAAAGAAGCTGAATCCCTCCCCTGGAATGGGCGACCAATGTTATACAGTTCATATTGCATGATGACTGAGTGTGCCAGAGAAGCTGTATCAGGATGGGTGAGGGGCCATGATGAGGAGGGCGGTGTAACGGGCAGAGACTGACCCAGATGCAGGACTCTGGATACAGGCATAACTTAAAAGGCGTTTACTGAGTTGAACAAAAAACAAAATACAAAATCCTTCTAGGAGTCAGACGTAGAGCAAAAAATTAAAACGAAGTGAGGTAGACAAAAGCACACAGGCACTCCAACATGGCAACATCAACAACACGACAACAAGCAGAGAAAACACAGGACTTAAATACACCAGGGGATAATGAGGGAAAGTGGAAACAGCAGGTAGCACATCTGAACACAATGACACTGATGAGACAAGGGGAAGCAAAACTAAACACTCTGCATAAGAAACAAGATTTTACCAAAATAAAACAGGAAGTGGACACCAAGACTAAGACACCAGAACTTGACAAACCTTAACCACAAACACAAAAGCACTGGGCACAGCCCAGGACCATGACAGACTGAGCAAGAGAGTCTGGAGGGTCCAGTTCTACGTCCCGAGCCTCGTACGGTGCCACGTCCAGAGGGTCCGGCTCAGTCCACGCTGGCTCCATCTGGGCCTCCTGATCTTCTTCGCCGTCGCCACCGTTGCTGGGAACGCTGTCGGTCTCCTGTCTCATGTTGCTGCTGCAGTCACTGGGAGCGCAGTCAGCCTCCCATCCTGCTTCACCACCATCGCTGGAAGTACAGTCCACGTCCCATTCTGCATCGCCACCATTGGAAGCGTGGTCGACCTCCTGTCCTGCTTCGCTGCCGCTGGGACCGTGTCGCTGGGACCGTGTCGCTGGGACCGTGTCGCTGGGACCGTGGCTGGCCCCCCGTGTCGTCTCGCCGCCATCGCTGCTGGGAGCATGGTCGACAACCTGATCAACTTTGCCTCCATAGCGGTCCCCAACCTTTGAGTCCTGTCCCTTGGCCTGGGTGGCCACCTGAACTATATGGGCAGTTTTTCTGGCCTTGTGCCATTGCTTTTGGTTTGGGCCATGTGTTTTTGTTTATTTCGATTCTTTGGCCCTTGGCCCTCCAGACCTGCTTTGGCCCTCTTCGTCCTTGTCCCCAGTATTTTGTTTGTACTGTTTGTTCTGGCTTTGTGCTGCCAATTTTGGTTCTCGCCATGTATTTTTGTTTTGTTTTGGACTGTGTTACTTCCCTGGAAAACTCCCTGAACTGTTTTTGACCCCTGTTTTGTCTTTGTTTTGGTTGAGATGTCGGGGGCTGTCCCTTGGGTGGATCACTGTCATGGTCCAGGGTCCTTTTGACCCTGTGTGTTTTGTTTTGCATTATTTTGTCTGTTCTGTTCTGGGTTTCTTTTGGTTGTGGGGTTTACTTTGTTATTTCTAGTTCCTGGTCTTTCCCTGTGTTAGGTCTGCGTCTTTGTTCCCCCATCTGACTTCCTGTTTTATTTTGATAGTCGTCCAGTCCCACAGTCGTGCAGTAATTAGCATCACCCTTCTTGACCAGCTGTTTCAACTCCCTTCATTATCCTCTTGTGTATTTAAGTCCTGTGTTTTCTCTGCGTCATCATTGTTTTCCTGCTGCGCCTGGATTTATGGTTTTGCTTCAGTTCAGTCAAGTGTTTTGTTTTCCTGTCTGTAGTTTTTCCAATGGTCCCATCCAGTCCTGTCTTCTGTTTGGCAACTCGCAAATAAAGTGGATATTAAGCTTAACCTTTGCCTGGCGTATCCTGCATTGGGCTCCTCCTTCCTGCCTGCCAAACAGCCGTTCCATGACAGATACCTCTGTCCCGCTGTGCCCTGCATACTTAAAACTGTGTCCGGTTTGTCTGCCTGTGCAGCTGGTGGTCTGACTTCAGTGCAATACCACAGAACTGTAATTTCCCCATTGTGGGGTCAATAAAGTATCATCGTCATCAACTCATATTTTAGGAGAGCCATTTGACACTGCACCTTTTGTGTGGGAATTTGACGTGTTCAATAATACAATTCTTGTAGCGTTGGGAGCCATTCTTTTTTTTTCTTTTCATCCAGTCTTCCACAACTTGATCCAAACTTTTTCACATCAAAAGTCACTTGCCTTTGACCAAAGTTTCAAAATTGTGCACATTCACAGTGCTGGCTATCAACACACTCCATTTTTATTATTATCGTAAAGGAGATGCTACATGAAAAAACAGCTAGATAATGTAAAATCAATATGCAACCAAATATATCTTTGACTCTAAAATACACTAAATTTAGAATGGAAATTTTAAAATTCTTTAAGTATAATTTGTCTTCTCTATTAAACTGAAATTATTTAGATATGCTAACCAGTAATCCCCTGCCTCCAGTCATACTAACCTCTCATTGCAGGAGAGTCTAATAAAGGTCAGAACAGGCAGCTGTGAAGATCGGGCTTCTGCTTCGCTGTCATGGTAACAGTTCTTAAATGGCATAACTAAATAACATTTTATTGAACTCTGGTCAAAAACCAATTCATCGTTACTGTTTACAGGTTCTGACAGGTTGATGTCTGAATATTGGAATGAAGGACAGCCTGAACTATAAAAAGCAAAAGCATTTCTCAGGTTGGACCAAAGCAGCAGCTTCCTCTGAGTGAGTCCAGCTACAGGAGAGAAAAGTGGAAACTCCAACACTGCTGCTTCAAGCTGCTGACGCTCCACACACTGAAGGTGAGTCTGAGCAACAACACGACTCACAGGAAGTTTCAGTGAAGGTAGCAGAGGAGGGAGGGGAGCAGGACTGACTGTACTTCCTGTTTGCAGCTTCACTCACAGACTCAATGGCTTCCAGATCAGAGGAGGATCTCTGCTGTCCGGTCTGTCAGGAGGTCTTCAGAGATCCTGTTCTTCTGTCATGTAGCCACAGCTTCTGTAAAGACTGTCTGAGGAGATGGTGGAGAGAGAGGACGACACACGAGTGTCCAGTTTGTAAGAGAAGGTCTTCAAAGGAACCACCTTTAAACCTGGCTTTGAAGAACCTGTGTGAGTCTTTCTTACAGCAGAGAGATCAGAGAGCTTCAGAGGATCTCTGCAGTCTGCACTCTGAGAAACTCAAACTCTTCTGTCTGGACCATCAGCAGCCAGTGTGTGTCGTCTGCAGAGACTCAGAAAAACACAGCGAGCACAGATTCAGACCCATCGATGAAGCTGCACCACAACACAAGAAGGAGCTTCAGGAAACTCTGGAGCCCTTAAAGAAGAAGTTAAAGGTTTGTGAAGAAGTTCAAGTGAAGTTTGATCAAACAGCAGAACACATTAAGGTCCAGGCCCGACACACAGAGAGGCAGATTAAGGAGCAGTTTAAGAAGCTTCACCAGTTTCTAGCAGAGGAAGAGGAGGCCAGGCTGGCTGCACTGAGGGAGGAAGAGGAGCAGAAGAGTGGGATGATGAAGGAGAAGATGGAGGCTCTGAGCAGAGAGATAGCAGCTCTTTCACACACAGTCAGAGCCACAGAGGAGGAGCTGAGAGCTGAAGACGTCTCATTCCTGCACAGCTACAAGGCTGCAGTGGAAAGAGTCCAGCGCTGCCCCCTGCTGGATGATCCACAGCTGCCCTCAGGAGCTCTGATAGACCAGGCCAAACACCTGGGCAACCTGACCTTCAACATCTGGAACACCATGAAGGACATGGTGTCCTACACTCCTCTGATCCTGGACCCAAACACTGCAAATCCACAACTCATCCTGTCTGAAGATCTGACCAGTGTGAGATATGGAGGAGAGAGGAAGAAGCTTCCTGATAATCCAGAGAGGTTTGATTATTACTGCTCTGTCCTGGGCTCTGAGAGCTTTAACTCAGGGACTCACAGCTGGGATGTTGATGTTGGAGACAGTATCACGTGGGGAGTGGGTGTGTTAGCAGAGTCTGACCACAGGAAGGGATGTGTACGGTCTGGCTTATGGAGAATAGGCTTCTATAAAGATAAATATTCAGCACGCTCTTTATCAGGTCCTGAAACTGATCTGTCAGTGCAGAAGAAGCTCCAGAGGATCCGAGTGAATCTGGACTGGAACAGAGGAAAGCTGTCGTTCTCTGATCCTGATACTAACACACACATACACACCTTCACACACACTTTCACTGACAGCATGTTTCCATACATTAATACATGGGGCAAAGTGAATGTGTTGGCGTTGAAGGTGTGACTGAAGCAGATCAGTTCACGATGATCATGTGTTTTATGTTGTTTCTTGTTGGTGAACTGAAGCTGTTAAACTGCAGCTGTCCTCCTGCTGCCTCGTTCTTCCAAACACCAGTCATCCTGTTTGCCCATTTTTAGATTTATACTGGTTATAGGGATAAATCTGTCCAGTGGACCTAGCCACAGGCTACCTTTCTTATGTAGCACAGCCAAAGATTTTGGAAATGCAAATCAAGAAAGTGTAAATCTGTCCATGCAACAAGTCTGGGGGCAAACCTGGCCCCACTTTCTCCCTCATATCTGGTCAGTGTCAGTGTGAGCAGCTGTAAATCCTTCTACAGGAGTACCATAGGATGGCCTCAAGGAGGTTGTTTCTGACAATTACTGTGATGAATTTTTCTTACTGTCTTGTTGATGTATTGAAGAAGCTCCAGGATGTTTGTGCCTTTTCAGATAACGTAAGTAGAATTAATGACAGTTTCTAATGTATGCTTACAAAGTGCAGACTCAGCACAAATCTGAGACAAAGAAAGGGAAAGAGTATAAATACCACGGTTAGAAGAGGAGAGAAGAGAAGATGTAGCGACTGTCTTTGTCCGTGTTGTTCATTTTTCCAGCAACTACTAAGGCACAACCTCCCAGGAGGGCTGGATTTTACTTTTTACTTTTTGTCCTCTGTTTTTGTGTTTGTATATTTCTAAGTACCAGTAACTTTTTGCAACAGAGCTTGCTCATCGCCATGGATCATCTGGACAGTTTGATTTTATTTAGACTCATACTTAATCTCAGCACGGGCTCTTCTCGGTCGGAGGGAGTGATGAGGAAGGCATGATCAACAGGTTCTTTCTTCTTTCTGTTACTCTGTGTGTAACTCAGTCTTCACTATGTTACTGTCTGTGTCTTTATAACTATTTGTGTGCTACTAAGATGTCTAATAAACAGCCTGCATCAGAACCTGCTCAACCCTGTGATTTGTTGGTAACTATGGTTTTAATTGGGTTTTAATTTGCTGTCAAAAAGGAACATGGAGACCCCTAAAATGTATCCTACAACTGACAGCAGCAGTTTGTTGTTGTCTTCTTTTCTCTTTATGACAATAAATGTGTTGTTGAAACATGATTCATGTTTAGCTCCATCTATGAAATGTTGATCTTTTATCTGTGTTTGATTAAAGACTTTCTTCAATAAAGAAATGATGTTTCAGTGTATTAATGTAACTAAATCAGAGCTGGGAGGCTGCAGTATTGTGTCCATGGTTCCCTGAAAGCATCTAAAGGGATCAAAGTGTTACTGAAAATCAAGCTGCTGTAATGACAAGAACTGCAGTGGCTTCAAAAGTATTCATATATTTCACTGGAATTTAATGTGACAGACCAACACAAAGTGGTTACAAATGTGAAGTGGAAAGAAAATTATACATGATTCAAAACATTTTTTACAAATAAAAAACTGAAAAGTGTGGTGTGCAAAAGTATTGAGCCCCCTTTTCTCTGAGTGCAACAGTTGCATTGAGAAGTTTCCTGATGACTGCTAATGACTACAAAGAGTCCACCTGTGTGTAATCTAATCTCAGTACAAATACAGCTGCTCCGTGACGGCCTCAGAGGTTGGTTAAGAGAATATTGGGGAGTAAACAGCATCATGAAGTCCAAAGAACACAGCAGACAGGTCAGGAAGAAGGTTGTGGAGAAGTTTAAAGCAGGCTTAGGCTATAAAAAGATTTCCCAAGCTTTGAACATCTCACAGAGCACTGTTCAATCCATTATCCAGAAATGGGAAGAGTACGGCACAACTGTAAACCTACCAAGACAAGGCCGTCCACCTAAACTTACAGGCCCAACAAGGAGAGCACCGATCAGAGATGCAGCCAAGAGGCCCACGGTGACTCTGGACCAAATGCAGAGATCCACAGCTCAGGTGGGGGAATCTGTCCACAGGACAACTATTAGTGGTGCACTGCACAAATGTGGTCTTTATGGAAGAGTGGAAGAAGAAAGTCATTTTTTTAAAGAAAACCATAAAAAGTCCCGTTTGCAGTTTGCCAGAAGCTGTTGGAGACACAGCAAACATGTGGAACAAGGTACTTTGGTCAGAGGAGACCAAAATGGAACTTTTTGGCCAAAATGCAAAACGCTGTGTGTGGAGGAGAATTAACACTGCACATCACTCTGAACACACCATCCCCACTGTCACATATGGTGGTGGCAGCATCATGCTCTGGGGCTGCTTCTCTTCAGCAGGGACAGGGAAGTTGGTCAGAGTTGATGGGAAGATGGATGGAGCCAAATACAGGACAATCTTGGAGGAAAACCTGTTGGAGTCTGCAAAATACTTGAGACTGGGGCGGAGGTTCACCTTCCAGCAGGAGAACGACCCTAAACATAAAGCAGGGCTACAATGGAATGGTTTCAAACATATTCATGTGTTAGAACGACCCAAAGTCCAGACCTAAACCCAGTCTGCTGTTCACAAACGCTCTCCATCTAATCTGACTGAGCTTGAGCTGTTCTTCAAAGAAGAACGGGCAAAAATTTCAGTCACTAGATGTTCAAAGCTGGTGGAGACATACCCTAAAAGACCTGCAGCTGTAACTGCAGCAAAAGGTGGTTCCACAAAGTATTGACTCAGGGGGGCTCAATACCACACTTTTCAGTTTTCTATTTGTAAAAAATGTTTTGAATCATGTATAATTTTCTTTCCACTTCACAATTGTAACCACTTTGTGTTGGTCTTTGACATTAAATTCCAGTGAAATATATTTATGTTTGTGGTTGTAATGTGACAAAATATGGAAAAGTTCAAGGGGTATGAAAACTTTTGCAAGCCACTGTAGTTGGGCTGAACACCCTCATCTGCAGTTTGTCTCCATCCAGGATCACAGGATCATCAGAATATCCTGAACATGTGTGAAGAGCTAAAAATCCTGCTCCGCTCTCAGCGTAGTGAGATCCAACCTTTGTTAACAGGAAACACTGAGACAGAGACAGGAACCAACTGTGGCCACAAGGTGGCAGCAGCTGACCTGAGATCCTTTATGGGACAGAACTCTTCTCCTCTGAGGCTCCATCAGAGAGACGGCCTTCACTCTGATGGGTCTGAACTCATGTCTGCACTGCCTGCTTGTTAGGCCTGAGAGTGAGAACAAGACCACAGTGGGTCAAATTAAAAATAATGAAATTTTAAAAATCTAATAAGTCCTGGTCCTGAGCTGTTAATTATCAGATAATGTAGAGCAGTCTGATGGAACAGGTCACAAACTGTCTGCGAATCTTTACGTTTTAAACATTTCTTCTCAATGATTCATTGACAGTTGTTCAGTATATATCAACGTACAAAGCAAAACCAGAAACTTCACTTTCAGCTCCCACATCACCTTGATGTCATGTAACCATGGGAAAGTTTGTGTGTGTGTGTGTGTGTGTTTGTCATGCTTGTTGTTTTTAATTGTCTTTTCTTTTTCTATGCCATTGACTGGATGGTTAACTGCGCCCTGTTCCAGGAAGCTGGTTCAACAAACTCTGAGTTTAAAAACAGTCTCTGTGTTGATCAACTCTGAGATCGGCAACTCTTGAGTTTCCCGTTCCAGAACAGCTGATCAGAGTTGGTTCAATCAGCTCTGAGTATGATCACCCTGAGGGCGGAGCCTCCATTTTAATCAGATGGATGGAGGATCGCACGTGTCAGTGTGGAGCCTGACGAGTCACATGATAAAAAGCTGTTATTTAAAAAAAAACTGTTTCTGCTGCAGTTAATGACAGTTCAGTTTATGGCCATTAAATTGTTTTAATAATCATAAAATAGAAATGGAATCTATTGATGGAATAGCACCCTCACTTTATTCATTTTTAATGGAGAATTTTATTATTTCTGCCATTACTGGATAAAAAGGATATTTACAGAAAAACTACTTTAACGTGTTAACTGGCAGTGTCCCGCCCGCAGGCCGTTTGTAGTGCTTTCCGGCTTTGAAGCCTCATAGCGTCACAGTAACGCTGCAGTCCGCCCTCACGATGCTTTTATATGACACACTAGAGCCTCAGATTTGGATTGACACCTCATTTGGCCGATCATGTTATGAAATGGATTTTCCAGAGCCAATAATCAGCAGACAGCATCATGTGACTTTTCTGGACATGCCCCAAATGTTCTCTAATTGTTCCGATTGGTCGACTCTGACCCAAAATCCAAAACCACAGATGTATAGCCAATAAAATTCCTGACACGTGGGTATATGGCGCTATGGGGTGTGTTTTCACATGAATCCAAAAACTCCCTGTGTAGTCAGTGCGTCCTCTGTGCGTGAAACTGAGCCGGAAGTTATTGTGTGCACCGTTGTGCGTAAACAGTATTTACAATAATTTTTCTCACCAAAGGATTGTCAGAATGCATCAAAAACAAACTATATTTATGCAAAGAAGTGACTAAATGACTCACGTGAGTGGATTATTATTTATTAGAGGATTTTGTTGCTGATTCGACCGGTTTTACGTAATCTCACGAATGAACAGCCAAGATGTTTGTTCAGATCATAGTAACCTTATCCACAAAGAACTGGAGAACTTTTTTGCAGGAGGCTGATGGAGAATTAAAAGATTCGTATTGAGGAGGTTTAAGGTAACAGTTAATTGTATTAAATAACACACGAAAACTGGGTTATGATCCGAGCAAACAGCTTCAGAAACTGCAACACTGCTAACAGACAGGCCGTATGATAAAATGAGGTCTAACGTTTGACCGTGCTCATGTGTTGGACCAGTCACAGACTGTACACAGTTGAATGCATCAACAAGATTTAAAAAGTCCGTGGACAGTGGCTTAGTCGGACAACAGACATAAATATTCACATCATCCACAATTAAAACCCGGTCACAGCTCGGCATAATCCCAGCCAGGAATTTGGAAAAGTCAGTTATAAAGTCCTTGCTGTATTTGGGAGCACGATAAATAGCTGCACACAGTACTGGGTTAGACTGACCCAGCTCAAACATACATATTTCAAAGCTGGAGAACTGGACATTCCACAGTGGTTTGCAGCTATATGTTTCCTTAAAAACCACTGCGAGTCCTCTCCTTCTACCTGTTTTTCTTGGTGAGTCAAGAAACAGGCAGCCAGGTGGCAAAAGGTCGGAAAAAGTGCTTAAATTACCAACCTGCAGCCAAGTCTCCATTACAAACAGGAAATCCAGATCATGAGATGTAAAAAATTCCTTTAAAACAAATGTCTTATTTGTTTTAACAGACCAAACCTTGTGGGGGGGCAGGAGACAAGCCGTCTGAGGTGCCGGTGTTGTGCCAAAAAGTGATCGTCTGCCATAAAGTGATTTCCGATGTTTCTATGTGCTTTTATGTCAAATGTCTTTGCTTATATTGGTGAATAGGGTGTAGTCAGTATGATTTATGAAGGTTTATATATATAAAATTAAGAAATGACCTGTTTTTCAAGTCCATTTATGACTCATTATTATCCATTATCATAAATCCAGTCTTCTTTGGTCACTTAAAATATCTTTATAGAGTGTTATGTTATATTTGTTGGGTTTTCTGCTGCCCTCTTGGCCAGATTTCTCTTTAATAAGACATTCTTAAAATAAATTACAGTTTTTACCCTGATAAATAAAGACTATATAAAAGTCACTGCCAAAAACTGATTGCAGCTTCTACCTTAAAACAGAAATGTTGTTTCTCGCTCAAAATGACTTGATATCATTCATGAGAGATATGTTTGACATATTTCCCACAGATTATAGATCAGCAAGTAATTTACAACAGTTTAAATACACGTAATCATTTTCTGGCAATTACCGGAAATCACTTTTTGGCAGACGATCACTTTTTGGCACAACACCGATCCCAGCGGTCTGAGATTACGGTGGTTAGCTCCCCCTCCGCAAAGGCGAAGTGAACGACGGCGAGGAAAAACACTCCCTCATCGAAGCTGATAGCAGGAACCAGCCAGATGTTAGCAGACCCCACAGAGGCCGAGAGACAGAGTAGAAATGTGTTGATCCATGTTTGGCATGAGCGGGCCAGCTCGTCAGAGGGTACGATGCCAGGAAGATTTTCAGCCTAACTAGTCGGCTGCTGCGTTTTCCGTGGCATCGAAGACGCCTCCTCTGGGGCAGTGAAGCCGGTCCACGAAGAAGATAATACGATATATTTGCCAAAAACGGAGTGAGACCACTTTTTTGGTTCATCTGGTCATAACCATTCAAGTTTTTAGCGAGTTTTTGAGATGAGAATTTGGCCATCAGTAGTGTTGAGAGACCAGCTGACCAGATCCATAATTTTATTTCCAGTTCGGGGATGTGTGAAGAGATGCTCTAAGCAACGAAGCAGCAAAAAGCAGGGGTAGATAGGGAAGGCTGGGGAGAAGAGAAAAATGCGTCCGTCTCCACCGAGACTGACTGAGACTGAGGACCTCTCATGCCTATGTGGCATATTGGGCGGCAAAAGATCGCCACAGGGCTCGGTCTTGTGCCCGTGTTTCGGCTTCTTCCAATGGAATATTTGATGTTCTAAGGTCTTGGTAAAATGACCTTCGCCAGGTATTGCGGGGGCGTCCTCGGGGTCTTTTGGCACCCGGGGGCTGCCAGCGCACCACTATCTTTGGGATCCTTGAGTCATCCATGCGAAGGACATGGCCGGCCAGTCGGAGTCTGGCTGTCACTTGGTGTTGGCTCTCACTGCGGTATTGTATCACTTCCTGTTCCTGTTTCGGAGCACAGTGTTTTGCTGTCTGTTAGCTGTTATATCTGTATAACTAGATTTATCTGGATAATAACATATTTTAGTGTAATCTTCACCTACTTTAAATAGCATACTCTTTGCTGAATCACCTGTATTCACATTACTCACTTTATTTGTTTTTAGAAATTCGCTAGCTTAGCTCAGCTAGTAGCTTAGCCCTTAGCCGACTCACTACCAGCATGGCTTCTTCTCCTGTCTCTCCTGCACTTTCCTGCTCTGGGTGTCACATGTTTAGTTACTCCTCGGCCTCCTTTAGCAGTAACGGTACTTGTAATAAATGTAGTCTGTTTGTAGCTCTGGAGGCCAGGCTTTCTGAATTGGAGACTCGGCTCCGCACCCTGGAAAATCCTACATCTAGCCAGGCCCCTGTAGCGGGTGCGGACCATGGTAGCTTAGCCGCCGTTAGCTCCCCCCCAGCAGATCCCGAGCAGCAGGGAAAACAGGCCGGCTGGGTGACGGTGAGGAGGAAGCGTAGTCCTAAGCAGAAGCCCCGGGTACACCACCAACCTATTCACGTCTCTAACCGTTTTTCTCCACTCGGCGACACACCCGCCGAGGAACAAACTCTGGTTATTGGTGACTCTGTTTTGAGAAACGTGAAGCTAGAGACACCGGCGACCATAGTCAAATGTCTTCCAGGGGCCAGAGCAGGCGACATTCATGGAAATTTGAAACTGCTGGCTAAGGCTAATCGTAGATTTGGTAAGATCGTTATTCACGTCGGCAGTAATGACACCCGGTTACGCCAATCGGAGGTCACTAAAATTAATATTGACTCGGTGTGTAACTTTGCAAAAACGATGTCGGACTCTGTAGTTTTCTCTGGGCCCCTCCCCAATCAGACCAGGAGCGACATGTTTAGCCGCATGTTCTCCTTGCATCGCTGGCTGTCTGAGTGGTGTCCAAAAAACGACGTGGGCTTCATAGATAATTGGCAAAGTTTCTGGGGAAAACCTGGTCTTGTTAGGAGAGACGGCATCCATCCCATTTTGGATGGAGCAGCTCTCATTTCTAGAAATCTGGCCAAATTTATTAACCCTCCTAAAAACTGACTACCCAGGGTTGAGACCAGGAAGCAGAGTTGCAGTCTTACACGCCTCTCTGCAGCTTCTCTCCTCCTGCCATCCCCCCAAAACCCCATCCCCATAGAGTCGGTGCCTGCTCCCAGACCACCAAAAACCAAAGCTAAAATCAGCAAAAAACTATTTAAGCATAAAAATTCAAAAACAATAAATAATACAGCTTCATCAACTGCACCAAAGAATAAAACAATTAAATGTGGATTGTTAAACATTAGGTCTCTCTCTTCCAAGTCCCTATTAGTAAATGATTTAATAATTGATCAACGTATTGATTTATTCTGCCTTGCAGAAACCTGGTTACAGCAGGATGAATATGTTAGTTTAAATGAATCAACACCCCCGAGTCACAGTAACTGTCAGAATGCTCGAAGCACAGGTCGAGGAGGAGGATTAGCTGCAATCTTCAATTCCAGCTTATTAATTAATCAGAGACCCAGACAAAGTTTTCATTCTTTTGAAAGCCTGACTCTTAGTCTTGTCCATCCTAATTGGGAAAATCAAAAACCTGTTTTATTTGTTATTATCTATCGTCCACCTGGTCCCTACTCAGAGTTTCTGTCTGATTTCTCAGACTTTTTATCTGATTTAGTGCTCAGTTCAGATAAAATCATTATAGTGGGTGATTTTAACATCCATGTAGATGCTGAGAATGACAGCCTCAACACTGCATTTAATCTATTGTTAGATTCAATTGGCTTCTCTCAAAATGTAAAGGAGCCCACCCACCACTTTAATCATACTCTGGATCTTGTCCTAACATATGGCATAGAAACTGAAGACTTAACAGTATTCCCTGAAAGCCCCCTCCTGTCTGATCATTTCTTAGTAACATTTACATTTACTTTAATGGATTACACAGCAGTGGGGAATAAGTTTAATTACAGTAGAAGTCTTTCTGAAAGTGCTGTAACTAAGTTTAAGGATCTAATTCCTTCATTGTTATGCTCTTCAGTGCCATGTGCCAACACAGTGCAGAGCAGCTACCTAAACTCTGCTCCCAGTGAGGTTGATTATCTCGTCAATAGTTTTACATCCTCACTGCGTATAACTTTGGATACTGTGGCTCCTCTGAAAAGGACAGCTTCAAATCAGAAGTGCCTGACTCCGTGGTATAATTCACAAACGCACAGCTTAAAGCAGATAACCCGAAAGCTGGAGAGGGAATGGCGTCTCACTAAATTAGAAGATGCTCATTTACCCTGGAAAAAGAGTTTGTTGCTCTATAAAAAAGCCCTCCATAAAGCTAGGACATCTTACTACTCATCATTAATTGAAGAAAATAAGAACAACCCCAGGTTTGTTTTCAGCACTGTAGCCAGGCTGACAAAGAGTCAGAGCTCTGTAGAGCCGAGTATTCCTTTCACGTTAACTAGTAGTGACTTCATGGATTTCTTTACAAATAAAATTTTAGACATTAGAGAAAAAATTATTCATAACCATCTCAAAGATTATTCTTCATGTTTGGCTGCTTTCAGCACTGCTGGTATTTGTTTAGACTCTTTTGCTCCAGTTGATCTTTCAGAGTTAACTTCAATAGTTACTTCCTCCAAACCAGCAACATGTTTGTTAGATCCCATTCCTACTAGACTGTTCAAAGAAGTCTTTCCAATTATTGATGCTTCAATCTTAAAAATGATCAATCAGTCTTTATTAGTTGGCTATGTACCACAGACCTTCAAGGTGGCTGTAATTAAACCTCTGCTTAAAAAGCCATCACTTGACCCAGCTGTCTTAGCTAATTATAGGCCAATCTCCAACCTTCCTTTTCTCTCAAAGATTCTTGAAAGAGTAGTTGTAAAACAGCTAACTGATCATCTGCAGAGGAACGGTTTATTTGAAGAGTTTCAGTCAGGTTTCAGAATTCATCACAGTACAGAAACCGCATTAGTGAAGGTTACAAATGATCTTCTTAGAGCCTCTGACAGTGGACTCATCTCTGTTCTTGTCCTGTTGGACCTCAGTGCAGCTTTTGATACTGTTGACCATAACATTTTATTACAGAGATTAGAGCTTGCTATAGGTATTAAAGGTACTGCACTGCAGTGGTTTGAATCATATTTCAGAATCAGAATCTTTATTGTCATTGTACACAGAAGTTGCACAACGAAATTTAAAATGCATTCCTTTCTAGGTGCCTCAGACAATAAATAATAAAATAATAAAAATATGAGTGATAAAAATGATTACTAAAATACAGTGCACAATAGTAAATTAACAGACGAATCTAGCCCCAATACACACCAACGCACGCACACAGTCAGCACTACCACCCCACATCACTGTCCAAACCACACAGAGTTCAGTTCAATGATAGCCCTGGCATAAAAGCTGTTCCTCAGTCTGTTTGTTCTGGCCTTTATTGTCCTGAAACTTCTGCCTGATGGCAGTAGCTGAAACAAGGAGTGTCCAGGGTGTGAGGGGTCCTGGAGGATGTTCTGTGCCCTCCTCTGGCAGCGGGCATTGAACAGTTCCTGGAGGGAGTGCAGGGGACAGCCTATGATCTTTTGAGCCGTGTTGATGATTCGCTGGAGTGTTTTCCTGTCTGCTGCTGTGCAGCTGTTGAACCACACGCACAGACAGTAGGTCAGGATGCTCTCTACACAGCAACGGTAGAAGGACACCAGCAGATTCTGGGTCAGATGGTTGCTCCTAAGAATTTATCTCATAGACTCCAATTTGTTCATGTAAATGGGGAGTCTTCTTCAGACAGTAAGGTTAATTATGGAGTTCCACAGGGTTCTGTGCTAGGACCAATTTTATTTACATTATACATGCTTCCCTTAGGCAGTATTATTAGAAAGCACTGCATCAATTTTCATTGTTATGCAGATGATACTCAGCTTTACCTATCAATGAAGCCAGATGACACATATCAATTAGTTAAACTGCAGGAATGTCTTAAAGATATTAAGGCCTGGATGACCTCTAATTTCCTGCTTCTAAATTCAGATAAAACTGAAATTCTTGTTCTCGGCCCCACAAATCTTAGAAACATGGTGTCTAACCAGATACTTACTCTGGATGGCATTACTTTGGCCTCCAGTAACACTGTGAGAAATCTTGGAGTCATTTTTGACCAGGATATGTCCTTCAATGCACATATTAAACAAATATGTAGGACCGCTTTTTTGCATTTGCGCAATATTTCTAAAATTAGAAACATCCTTTCTCAGAGTGATGCTGAAAAGCTCATTCATGCATTTATTACTTCTAGGCTGGATTATTGTAATTCATTATTATCAGGCTGTCCTAAAAGCTTTCTGAAAAGCCTTCAGCTGATCCAAATTGCTGCAGCTAGAGTACTGACAGGGACTAGAAAGAGAGAGCATATTTCTCCCATATTGGCTTCTCTTCATTGGCTCCCTGTTAAATCTAGAATAGAATTTAAAATTCTTCTCCTCACATACAAGGTCTTGAATAATCAGGCACCATCTTATCTCAAAGACCTCATAGTACCATATCACCCCAACAGAGCACTTCGCTCTCAGACTGCTGGCTTACTTGTGGTTCCTAGGATACTTAAGAGTAGAATGGGAGGCAGAGCCTTCAGCTTTCAGGCCCCTCTTCTGTGGAACCAGCTTCCAGCTTGGATTCGGGAGACAGACACCCTCTCTATTTTTAAGATTAGGCTTAAAAGTTTCCTTTATGATAAAGCTTATAGTTAGGGCTGGATCAGGTGACCCTGAACCATCCCTTAGTTATGCTGCTATAGGCCTAGTCTGCTGGGGGGTTCACATAATGCACTGTTTCTCATTCACCTTATTTACTTTGTTTATACTCCACTCTGCATTTAATCATTAATTGATATTAATCTCTGGCTCTCTTCCACAGCATGTCTTTCTCTCCCCTCAGCCCAACCGGTCGCGGCAGATGACTGCCCCTCCCTGAGCCTGGTTCTGCTGGAGGTTTCTTCCTGTTAAAAGGGAGTTTTTCCTTTCCACTGTCGCTGTGCTGCTCATAGGGGGTCGTTTTGACTGTTGGGTTTTCTCTGTATTATTGTAGGGTCTTTACCCACAATACAAAGCACCTTGAGGCGACAGTTTGTTGTGATTTGGCGCTATATAAATAAAATTGAATTGAATTCGACGTGCGACGATGTTGTGGAGTTTGACCGAGCCGCTCCTTTGCAGGACCTCTTCGTTGCTGATGTGTTCGGTGTAGTGGATCTTCAGAATCCGGCGAAGGCACCGTTGTTGTAAGACGTCCAGCTTGGTGTTGATGCTGGCCGAAGACTTCCAGGTCTCGCTGGCGTAGATGGCAGTTGGGATGACTATTGAATTCAGCAAGCGGAGCTTGATCTTGAGGGAGATGGTCGGGGAGGACCAGATCTTGTTCATCCTCCAAAATACCACGGCTGCCTTCCTGATGCGGCACTTGACGTCCACCTCCGCGTCACCATCATGGGAAATCACACTACCGAGGTAGGTGAACTTCTCCCCTTCTTCCAGCCTCTGCATCCCAACATAAATCCCCCATCATGGATCCGTGGAGCTGACGAACATGACCTTTAACTTCTCAGCGTTGATCCTCAGGCCAACTTTGCCGGCTTCTCTTCCCAGGTCGGTACTTGTGTGCTGTAACTTCATCTCGTTTTCCTCGATCAGGGCGATATCATCGGCAAAATTCAGGTCACCGAGGCGATCGTGATCGGACCAACGGATGCCGGCTTCAATGCGGGCACCGGCTCGCCTCATGACGTAGTCGAGGACAACGAGGAAGAGCAGCGGCGACAGGACACAGCCCTGCCTAACACCCGTGGTGATCTCGAAGAAGTTGGTGTGGCTGCTTCCGGTCTTAAAGCAACAGCTCGATCGCAAGTACAGGTCCTTAAAGATCTTGATGAAGTTGACCGGGACACCATACAAGCACAGGATCTGCCAAAGAGAGTCGCGGTGGATGCTGTCGAATGCTTTCTTGAAGTCGACAAAGTTGATGGCAAGTTGTTGCCGGTATTCGACGCACTGCTCAATGATGTTTCTTAAGGCGAAGATCTGCTCCGTGCACGATCGGCCACTTCGGAACCCAGCTTGTTCCTCTCGCAGCCGTTGGTCAAGGGCATTTTTCAATCATCGAAGAAGGACGATGAAGAATGCCTTGCCAGGCACAGAGAGCAGGGTGATGCCTCTCCAGTTGGTGCACTCAGAGATATTGCCCTTCTTTGGTATCTTGACTATGGCGCCTTTCCGCCAGTCCTCCGGCACCACGCCGCTTCGCCAGCACTTGTTGAACAGGATCGTCAGCTCTTCCTCCAAGGCTTGGCCCCCGTGTTTCAGAAGCTCAGATGGTATTTCATCCAGGCCGGCCGCCTTGTTGTTCTTAAGGCTCTTGATTGCGATCTTCACTTCCTCAATGGTGATTTCACCATTGTTGACTCCGAGCTCATCTTGGGTATCCACCGCTTCGAAGTTATACGTCGTGGCGGGCTCTGGCTGGTTGAGGGTCTCCTGGAAGTGCTCGACCCACCTTCTGTTTTGCTCTTCTTGGGCAATCAAGAGTTTTCCGTTCTTGTCCTTGACCTTGCATTGGACCTCGCTCCAGTGAGCTCGTTCACAATGCGGTACAAGGTCTTGGAGTAATTTCGATCGGCTGCTGCCTTTGCTTCGGAGCCTTTCCTTTCCAGCCATTCTTTCTTGTCCTTCCGGCAGCTTTTCTTCACTAGCCGATCCAACTCGGCGTATCTTCGGCTCTCTTCTTCTCTGGCTTGTTCGGTTTTAGAAGTCATTAGCAGGACTCTGAAGAACTTGACTGCATACTGAGGAGGTAATTCAGCCATTTGATTCAGGTGTGTTGGATCAGGGACACATCTAAAACCTGCAGGACACCGGCCCTCGAGGCCTGGATTTGAGGATCCCTGCTGTAGATGAACGCTGAACCGAAGGTTTGAGGTGACTCGGGATTAAAAGCTTATCACCAAATAATTAATCATTTTTTTATTCCTGATTTATTGCTAGTGTGTACAAAACGTCTTTCTATTAATAGAAACATGGCCGCAGGTGTTGGTGAAATGCACATCGGCTGGCTGTGGCCGCTCTGGGGTACAGAGGGTTAAAGAAGCAAGCCTTGATGCACACTTCATAAAGACTTGGATTTCTTGACACATGCTCTGAAGCTTTGTCACAGCACGTCCCATCACTACCCAGAATCTCTGCTCCTTTCAGTACCCGGTTTTGTCCACCTCATTTCTCTGCAATTCCCTGTTAGTGAAAACTTCCAGCCAGTCTCACCTGCCCCAACTCAGAAACTGTGAGACCTGTAGGAGGACGGTCTGACCTGCTCACCTACCTGCCTACTCTCCAGCAGCACCTCTGACATCCTTCCTGTGTAAACTCGCCAGCCAATCACGTGTTCCTCCCGAGCCTATGCTTACCTTTCCTCCAGGTAAGACCATTTGAAGTTATCGCTCAGTTCCACACACCACAGCCCCATCTCAGCTATCAGCGAGCCTGCCCCTCCTCTGCAGAGCTCCTGAGTGTGTGTCCCACTATACCCGCCACATTATGATTGTTTGTTTTTACCTGACTGTAAATAAACACATTCACCTGGGTCTGCACACATTATCACTCTGATAAAACAACATTTTGCTTTTGTTTTCGAGCATTTTTATTGTGAAGCATTTTACTCAGCACATTTGAAAATAAAAACTTTAAATACAGTTTAATTTATTTAAATAGCCTTACATACTGGTGACCGAGGTTTTTACTTAGATCAGTGGTTTGCATTGAATATGCAAATGAAAAAGTATTAACAGTCTGACATACTGCTGACCACAGTGTCCCCAATTAGGTTTGTATCAGACATTTGAACAGACCCCAAAAGTATGAATAAACTGCTGAGAAAAATGTTACCCAGATATATTTTTTTCCTTTCCTCACATGCAGACCATCCACAGACACCATTTATAGGCAAATTTGTGATTCTGAAAGGTCATCTCTGCCATGTCAGTGTTTTGGCATTCAGTTGGCCTCGTTTATGAGTGAAGAGAAACAGGAAGTATAATAAATACTGCAGTGTGGTTACTGTGTGCATTTCTATCTGCTCTGATCGTGTGATACCATCAGATAGAGAGGACATTAAACCTGAAGCAGCCTTCCTGCTGACTGAAAATACTGAAGAATACAACAAGCACAGGTGAGTCCTCGAGGTTTTGTACATCTTTTGTACTTCTGTAGTCTAATGATGCTGATGAGCAACCTTACACTCAAACACAGTCGTCATTGTGGACAGATGGTGATTAGCACATCATTATATTCAGTTCAATTCTGTAATAAGTTCAGTAAGTCTACTGCTGTCCTGCTTTCAAAAATCCAAGTCAAATGTGCTTAATATATGTAATGTAATTCACCCACAGAGAAGAAGGAAAACAGGAGCTTAGAGAGAACTAACAATATAATAATACCACTGTAAATGCTGGGCATTGGTAACTACAGAGGTGTTAAGCTCTGTCTATTAATCTGGACACAAGTGCAGAGCATGGTGGTCAGATTAAACAAAGTTCTGAACACAGTTCTTAGAGCCGGGAGCAGCTGGAACTGAAGATCCTCACACTCTCTCAGCTTCTCTGCTCTGCTGTAAAACGGTTTCTGATCCTTCGACTCCGAGGCTGCTGCTGGCAAGCTCGAGAGAGGAAGGAAGACAGGAGCAGTAGAAGCAATAATAATCTGAGTGAGTGAAGGATTGTAGTGGGAGCTGAGCTTTGTGTTAACACTTAGCAATGCAAAAATCTGGCGTCAGATGAAGGAAGCTTCCATCTTTTAAAGGCCGGCATCTTCATCAGTCTAACCACCAACAGGTGAGTAACCAGAGCAGGGAACACAGGTGCTCGATTACAGGGCTGGAGACCACTCCTCTGATCCCACCTCCGGAGGAGCAGCATGGAGCACACATACACACCAAAGAAGAAGGAGGAGAAAGAGAGAGCAAGAGTCCATTGAACCGTTGACCCTGACAAGAGGACTTTGTACATGAGAATTTGAAATTTACTTCTGGACCTAAAATGGAGCCACAGAGAAGCTAATAGTCAGTCAGTCAGTCAGTCAGAATACTTTATTGATCCCAAAGGGAAATTACTACTGTTACAGCTGCAACCGTTTCATTTAAACGAGTAAACCTAAAACACAATAACATACACTAAAGGCATAAAAGTATAAAGACTAAAGAGATATTTTGACTATATACACATCTAAATCTATACATATATGAGAATTGTGAGTGCAAAAATTTTTAAATAGGTGTCATTATATATATATGCACAGTCCTTTTTTTGTACAATGTATATAGTGTATGTACAATGTATATGGAAATTTAAACAATTTTATGTACAGTTGAATACTGATAAATGAATACTGATAAGTGAATGACACTGATGAACCACAATGTCACCTATTAAGGGAGGAGTTATAGAGTCTGATGGCCACAGGTAGAAATGACCTCCTGTGGCGCTCTGTCGTGCATTTTGGTGGGATGAGTCTTGCACTGAATGTGCTCCTGTGTCCCATCACTGTGTTGTAGAGTGGGTGGGAGCCATTGTTCATAATGGCCTGCAGCTTAGACAGCATCCTCCTCTCCGACACTGCCATAAGCGAATCCAGCTCCACTCCCACCACATCACTGGCTTTGTGGATCAGTTTATTGAGTCTGTTGGCGTCTGCCGCCCTCAGTCTGCTGCCCCAGCATGCAACAGCATAGAGGATGGCACTCGCCACCACAGACTCATAGAAGATCCTGAGCATAGTCCGGCAGATGTTGAAGGACCTCAGGCGTCTCAGAAAATAGAGGCGACTTTGGCCCTTCCTGTATAGGGCATCAGTGTTCTTAGCCCAGTCCAGTTTGTTGTCAATGTGTACTCCCAGATATTTGTAGTCCTCAACGGTGTCCACACTGACCCCTCCGATGGACATAGGGGCCACCGGTGCCTTGTCTTTCCTCAAGTCCACCACCAGTTCCTTTGTCTTTGTCACGTTGAGCTCTAGATGGTTCCGCTTGCACCATGTGACAAAGTCCTTCACTGTCCTCCTGTACTCATCCTCATCACCCCTGCTGATACATCCAACTATTGCAGAGTCATCAGAAAACTTTTGAAGATGGCAGGTCTCTGAGCAGTAGCTGAAGTCTGTGGTGTAGAGGGTGAAGAGGAAGGGAGAGAGGACAGTCCCTTGTGGGGCTCCAGTGTTGCTAACTACTCTGTCAGACACACAGTGCTGCAGCCGTACATACTGTGGTCTGCCAGTCAGGTAGTCAACCATCCAGGACACAAGGGGGACATCTACCTGCATCGCTGTCAACCTATCACCCAGAAGAGCAGGCTGAATGGTGTTGAATGCACTTGAGAAGTCAAAGAACATGACCCTCACAGTGCTGGCCGGCTTATCCAGGTGAGCGTAGACTCGGTTTAGCAGGTAGATAATGGCATCCTCAACTCCCAGGCGGGGCTGGTAGGCGAACTGGAGGGGGTCCAGAAATGACTGGACCATGGGCCGGAGCTGATCCAGGACGAGCCTCTCCATGGTCTTCATTATGTGGGAAGTCAGTGCCACTGGCCTGTAATCCTTGAAATATGGGGATATGGGGAGTTCCTGACAGTAGTTTACTAAGTTTAGTTTTATCTTTATTATTTTTCTCCTTTTATTGGCAGGTGTCATGCATTGATCTCATGAAAGACAACATATCTTGTGCCAGAGTTAGCTGCTAGCTTATTTCCACCTGTCGTCCCTGGGCAGGTCGACTGCAGTTTCAGTGTTTTGGTGACTACCCAGTGCTTGTGACCATCAGTAAGCATCAAGGAGTAGATAGCCAGAAAACTGATAGCTTTGTGTTCACCCTCAGCTCTCTCTTCAACACCACAGGGCAAAGAAGCCATCAGTTCAACAACTACTGGGAACAATGCTGACTTATTGTTGGCAATGCAACCCAGTTCCCACTGTGGTTATAAGGGGAATGAAGAGCTTTCAGCAGTGGGCCAGATACCCCATTCTCCAAAAAGACTCATAAAGGACACCCTGAGAAACACAGCCTTTTTCAAGTCCATAATGCATCCACAAGTATCTATGAGAGAATAAAGAGCTGTGTTCCTGCGTTCAGCTACAAGGATGAAAATTACATTGTTCGTGCTGATACAGGGTTCAACAGACAAACTGTTCTCTTAAGTATTCTGACATAAACCTTCCCAGGGAGGCTGAGTGTGATTGCCCTTAAGGTGGATCACACCCTCCAGCCCCCGTTCTTGAAGAGGAGGCCCCTTGTCCAGTCGACAAATCCAAAAGCACTGTCCCTGACTTCCACCAACGCTATAGAGATGTTGCAACCAAAACAGCCTGACAACATCCAGAGTGTTGTGAAACTCAGGATAGTACCTTCCAGCTGCCTAAAGAGTAAATCAATTCAGTTTTATTTGTATAATGCCAAATCGCAACAAACAAACAGGCTTATATAGATACTTATATATTCCCTTGGCCCACTGTGAGAAATCTTGAAGTCATTTTTGATGCACATATTAAACAAATATGTAGGACCGCTTTTTTGCATTTGCACAATATTTCTAAAATTAGAAACATCCTTTCTCAGAGTGATGCTGAAAAGCTAATTCATGCATTTATTACTTCTAGGCTGGACTATTGTAATTCATTATTATCAGGCTGTCCTAAAAGCTCCCTGAAAAGCTGATCCAAAATGCTGCAGCTAGAGTACTGACAGGGACTAGAAAGAGAGAGCAGATTTCTCCCATATTGGCTTCTCTTCATTGGCTCCCTGTTAAATCCATCCATCCATCCATTTTCTTCCGCTTATCCGGGGCCGGGTCGCGGGGGCAGAAGCCTAAGCAGAGAAGCCCAGGCTTCCCTCTCCCCAGCCACCTCCTCCAGCTCATCCGGAGGGACCCCAAGGCGTTCCCAGGCCAGCCGAGATACATAATCTCTCCAGCGTGTCCTGGGTCTACCAGAATAGAATTTAAAATCCTTCTCCTCACATACAAGGTCTTGAATAATCAAGCCCCATCTTATTTTAACCCTTCAATGCCTGGAAATCCCCACTGAAATGCTGTTTCCTGCCCTTACTAGCCACAAAGAGCTGGTTAAGACGTATCAAATCATGGCTGAGTCAGCTGATCACTGACACTGTGTGTTTCTTTTCATTCACCTTTTTACTCAGTTTATACTTCACCCTGCATTTAATCATTAGTTATTATTAATCTCTGTCTCTCCCCTCAGCCCCCTCTCAGCAGATGACCCCCCCCTCCCTGAGCCTGGTTCTGCTGGAGGTTTCTTCCTGTTAAAGGGAGTTTTTCCTTCCCACTGTCACCAAGTGCTGCTCATAGGGGGTCGTTTTGACTGTTGGGTTTTCTCTGTATTATTGTAGGGTTTTTACCCACAATACAAAGCACCTTGAGGAGACTTTTTGTTGGGATTTGGTGCTATATAAATAAAATTGAATTGAATTGAATTGAATTACCCACATGAACACTGAAGTCCCCAGGAAGACAATTGACTGTCCAATCAGGGGACCTTCCAACACTTGACCCAGGTCTCCAAGGAGCCCAGGTACTCTGATTTGTCATCTGGCACATATGTGGAAACTACAGTCAGGATCTGAAGGTGCAGGGAACATATATAATATGTTGTATATGTAACAATATACATACACCAAGGAAGGGTAATGCAAGTATACCCATCCTTGCCCACTGCTTCTCACTGAGGACAATCAAGATTGGAATACAGTCCAAGTGCTTTCCAGGAGACTAGATCCAAAACCTAAACTGTGTATTGAGGCAAGCATCACTATATGTAGCTGGTATCTTTGCCCTCACGCACTAGGTTAGGCTCCATCCCCACCACAGTGGTGGCATTCAGAGCCTCAGGAAGAATCAGTTTCACCAACTGGGGATCAGTCCACCAAATTGCATCGAAACTCCGTCCCCCTCCTGCACATCGTGGAGTGACATGCTGGCTAGCCCATGTTGCTATATTGGCCTGCAACCAACCGCACCACATAAGTTAGTGGCAGGGTGAGGCCCCAGTAACCCCAATCTGGGTGAACCTGAATTCTTATCAGATGATCTGTCCGTAGAGGTAATTTAGAATCACACTTAGTCTAGGCCCTCACTCAGGATCAATTTGTCTTGGGGAACCCTCCCAGAGGCAAATGGCACCTGGGATCACTAGGACACACAAGTCCTTCCACCATGATAAAGTGGTGCTTGTCCTGTTCTTCAAAGGAGAAAATCAGCACTCACCCTAAGCAGCTAACCTCAAAGCTCTGCTCAGCTTTTCAAATTTTCTTAAATTATAGGTAACAGCATTTAAGGCTAAAAACTTTGCCTTCAAGGCTACAAGGCTATATGGGTGCATCACAAATTGCATCCATCACAACAAACTAAAACAGTAAACTGGAGCATCCTTTTGAAGATGAAGATCATATTAATACACAGATTGTTTCAAAGAGGGACCTCTGTGACGTGGACTTATTTTTCACCTCCAGAAACATGGCTGACTCAACAAATGTGACTTCATCTTTCAACCAGACCTGTGATCTGGTTGTTCCATCAGTCAGTCCTTTCTTCATGGTGGTCTACAGTCTGGTGTTCCTGGTAAGTTTCAGATCTTCAGACTGTGTTAGAAGTTGGTTTAAGTTTCCCAGTGTAATCCTGTTCTCTCCATCCTCTCTGTGTCCCCTTCAGGTGGGTTTACTCCTCAATGGCTTCATCCTGAAGTTTCACTTCTGTGGAGCTCAGCAGCAGCAGCCATCAAGCAGCTTGATGGTCTACCTGAAGAACCTGACCGCTGCTGACTTCCTGCTCTGCCTCTGTCTGCCCCTCCGCATCACCAAGTATGCCACCAGCTCTGTCATCCTTCGGCAGCTCTACTGCAGCTTTGGAATTTCTTCCTTCTTCCTCAATATGCAAGCCAGTATCCTGTTCATGTGTTACATCGCTGCCAACAGGTGAGGAGCTTTAAATGATTTCACACTGCTGTTATTGACAGGGTTAAATCCAGACTGCTCCCTTTCTCTCTCTCCAGGTATCTGAAGATTGTCCATCATTCAGGAACTCACTTCCTCCAGACAGTACGAGCCGCACGCATCATCTCCGTGGTCACCTGGGTTACTGTCCTGGCTCCAATAATCACCTATACAATCCTGTTTTTCATCACTCAGCAACCTCTGACCTCTGACCCCGGTTGCTGTGATCCCCTCTTTAGTACATCAGTTAGACTGCTCTACAAAATCTTTCAGGCCTGCTCTGCCATCATCTTCCTGTTGATCCTCGTATCCCTGATCTTCTTCTACTACAGCACCTCCCGCAGGGTGTTGCAGGCACAGCAGAAGCAGCTGACCTCCTCCAGCTCCAAGAAGCTTGTGAAGTCTCACAGGAACATAATGATGCTTGTCAGCATCTTCTGTGTTTGCTTTATCCCCTATTACCTGGTTCGGCTTCCCTCGGTTCATTTGTGGGGCAGCAGATCTGTGCGTCAGGTGTTCTACTATTTGATGGATGCAACCACAGTAATGTCCGTTTTTAACGTCTGTCTCGACCCTTTTGTTTACTTTTTCTTCTGTAAGACTTTTCGGGACCATGTGAACCTGAGGGCAGCATCCAGGAGGACCCACATCCAGCAGACAAATGAAGATTGTGAGAGCAGCGAGAAGCAGCATGTTATTTTTACATCAAGACCAACAAGTCAAACCAATGTGCTGTAAGGAAAAGGCCAACATTTCAAATCACCCAGATTTGCTTTTGTTTTCAGTCAGATGAGTCCAGTGAAACCAGTGTCATGGATACCAAGTCTTTTAGAACCACAGAAGTTTCTGCAGAGATCAATACAAGCCTCTAGCTTTCAGTGTTAGTGGAGACTTGGAGACTTTTGGATGCTGAATGTGAAAGCACCAATCGTTCTGTCGCAGTCTTCAGCCAGCAGCAGGTGCTGCCATTCATAAAGTTCATTTCTATTTCTAAACATATTTCGGGTGTTTCCACTCATGTTTTGTCTCTCCAACAATGCTATTCCTCTCTCCTATAGCCTTGATTACAACTACATGCAAATGAGAGATTATGCAAATTAGGTTATTACTAGGGATGTGCCGATCCGATATTCAGTATCGGTATCATTCCGATCCTGGCCTAAAGTATTGGATTGGATATCAGAAAGAAATAAAAAAATGCAATCCGATCCGATGACCCACATTAGCTGCATTACAGTTCTCCGTAGTCATCTTCTTCTTGTGGGTCTGCGGTTGACCAAACCAGCTTAAAGCTGCATTACTGCCACCTACTGGAATGTTGCTGCGACGGATTCCCTTTGACACTGAGTGGATCATCACTGACATGTTTTTCCGCCTCCACCGCTCTCTGTGTGTTTGTGTGTTGTGCTCGCTGTGCTGAGAATCAGCTGTTATTTTTGTCTCTACTTCAGCTCCCGGACATACTGCTAGCGAGCGCGGCTATTAGCACTGGTGACCGTCCGGTACCGGAAGAACCCCTTCCCCGTCAAATTATTTTTTATACTTGAATCCCTGATTAGTGACTAAATATAGACCTGCAGTAGAAACGTATTTAGGAGAATGCTTGTGAATATAAAGCATTACAAGATTACGCTCACGCAGCCCCCAGTTTTTCAACATAAACACTGATGACGCAACAGCAGCGGTAATCAGCTGATTTACCTGCAGTCTGTCTGCACAAGGGCAAAGAGGCGGAGCCGGTGAGCTCAGGTGGAGCAGATGAAGCTTTTCCCTCTGTAACCTCCATTAAACCTTTACTGGGAAACAGCTGGAGGTCCTTCATCAACCACCTGATCAGTAAGTGAAGAAAAGATAACTTTGTAGCTGCTCCATCCACCCTGTTTGTTTCACACAGGGAAAAACTGCAGTACGGAAGTTAAAATATGTAGATGAACTGTTTATATGGAATAATTGATAGAATACTTGATTACTAAATTAAGAGATAGTTGCAGCCCTACTGAAATTTGCAACATACCATAAGCCAATGCATTACCTTCTCACATAGGAGCAACAGGATTCAGGTGATAGAGCGATTGTTGTAAGTAAGTAAAATTTATTTATATAGTGCTTTACACAGACAAAAAGTCACAAACTGCTGTACAATAATTAAAACACAATATCAAAAAAATCCAGATAAAACACCATGTTAAAAACATATTAATATTACCATATTAAAAGAAAAAGAATAAAAATAAAGTCAACAGAAAGTCTCGTTAAACAGAAAGGTTTTCAACTCTTTTTTTAAAAGACGCCACAGAGTCAGCTAAATGGAGCTGGAGTGGTAAACAGTTCCAGAGCTTTGGCGCCACTGCCTGAAAAGCTCTGTCCCGCTGGTCCTTAGTCTTGTATGTGGGACAACTAAAAGATTTTGATTTTGTTGTGTGAGAGACTGTTTACTTATGTAAAATGTATCCAGGCATTTGAAATCAATTGGTTTTTTTGTTGTTTTTTTTTGTTTTTAAAAAGATTGGATTTGTATTGGCAGATATCCAAATGTAAAGTATCGGTATCGGTATCGGACCTAAAAAAGTGGTATCATGCCATCCCTAGTTATTACATCATATAGTGACTTCTAGTGACTTTTAGTACAGCCAATAGCTACTTTCCTTACTGAGGAGTCAGCAACATTACAAGTGAATTCATCGATAACAGCTTAAGTGCTTCTGTTTTTAAAGGAAAAATCTAAAATGTACAATCTGTTTTTCTAATTTATTGATTTTCTCTCGTTGTAAAACAATTGTTGATTCCACCATTTTATTTGGCATTGTAGAAAATTGTTTCAATAAAGACAAAACAAATGTTGTGGTGTTGATATGTTCAAATCTTTGACTAGCACCACCTCAGACTGGGGTGGCGCCTGGAAAGTCCCACTCTTCAACCACCTGTGTACCATCAGACTGAAGAACTGTATTAAAGGGGCCACCATCTGGATTACGTCACACACAGGGGTGACTGTATGCACAGAATGTCATGGCGTGTGTGGGTGTGGGAAGTGTTGTGGGGGGGTTAGGACTGGGTTGTCACACCTGAAGTTTATCGGCTCATCAAGAATCCAGTATTTAACCTCCTGAGACCCTGAGGCCTCATATGGGGACATTACATTTTGGCTTTGCTGCACCTGATACTGCAGTCTGCTCAGTAGTGTTTTAGAGTTTGTTAAGCCATGTTGACTTGGCTAATTTATGCTGCAAATAATCCCATTTTTTCACAGAAGTATGTAACAACCATGTAACAAATTACAGCTTCCTGTTCAAAGAGGAAGCTTAGTTTATATAAATATCAGGTCCATCTTATCACAAATATCTAGGAGAATTTAAAAATGAATCACTAACAGGAGCTCAAGTGTCAGGAGGCTATGGACCAGTGGGACGCTTCACTCTTTGCCCTGGAATCTGCTGCCCACTCATTGTAGCCAGACTGCTTAGCTGAGTTACTGTTTCATACTTTTTGTAATTTTGGATTTCCCGCGTCTTGGTGTCAACTTTAGTTCCGGTATTGCAACCAATCTCTGTGCTTCCTCCTTTCCCTCAGGATGGGATTATCTCACCAGCTTCAGTCACCACAATTTGATGCTCCAACTCTGTGGAACAGTTTGGGGATGGCCCCTTCCTGTTCCAACATGACTGCACACCAGTGCACAAAGCAGCTCCATAAAGACATGGATGAGCCAGTTTGGTGTGGAAGAACTTGACTGGCCTGCACAGAGTCCTGACCTTAGCCTGATAGAACACCTTTGGGATGGATTAGAGCGGAGACTGTGAGCCAGGCCTTCTCTCCAACAGTTCTTCTCTTGTTTACAGTACATTCTACTCCAAATGCAACTTTATTGAAAATATCTGATCTTTAACATAACTGAACATAAAAAAATTCAATTAATACTTTTAAATTAGTCACTGACTAGCACTGAGTTGTCCCATTGCTAAGCCAAGGAGGCACCATGGAAAGACCTGGGCTCTGGCCATGGGACCAGAACAGCTTGGCACAGATGACCAACATACGTCTTCATCACCAGAGGAGTGCCATTCAAGTTCCACGAGGAACCCTAGGAAAGAGCAGAAGACCATAATCTGACCTGTATCTTTAACATAGCAGAATGCACATTGCCCCCATGGATGACCTGCATAAGGTTAGGTATAAACAGCCCATTCATAGTGAGGTGCCAGTGGGACCAGGTACTAGTACCTGTTACCAGTACCTGTTACAAGTACCTGTTACTAGTACCTGGTAGACAACTGAACATATATCTGCAATTTTATCTTAGAGGTAGATGAGCTGCCCTTCATCAACCTGATGGTCACAACACAACATCACAATTTAGCGGTGATGACATCACATACAGTGACCTCTAAATATTACATCACCAACAGCAGCCAATCAAACAGAGCAGAGGTGTTGTTCCATGCTGTGTGTGCATGTCTAAAATGTTTGATTATTAATGCACCTGTGAGGGTCTTTGAATGATCCAGACTCCATGAAGCTGCCTCACTAAGGCCTGTGTCAGTATTTTATCCAATAGCAGTGGCCTGTGGTTTCAACAGATCGCAGAGCATGCTGGGTCTTGTAGGATGTTCATCCTCTGAGCAACAGAGAGCAGCACTGCCCTGTTTTCATGGTTAGAAACCACAAACTGCACACATGACCTAGTTTTGAACCTTTCTGCCTTCCACCTCACACCAACATGTAGCTTAAACTATATTTATATCTGCTGTCTTTCAGCTGCTTCAGCAGACCCGTCGCTATGGGCGGGCCCTAGGGGGCCGTGCCCGCCCACTGATACGCTTGGGCCCGCCCTGGCCCGCCCACCCACCCAAGCCAAATCACTAATCAAGCTAATAATAGTGGTGCCCCCCTGGTGGATTTCATAAGCCCCCCTTAAGACTGAGATCTGGCGACGGGACTGTGCTTCAGTGATACAGTTTTCCAGAACTCAGAGTTGATGAATGATCAGCCTGTAGATGTTATGTGTTTGTAGATGAGTGCTGCTCTCTATGAGCTGAACTGTGTGGTTTTCAGCTGGTGGTTAATCTGTGTAACAGACACTAACAGCTCTGTGGGCGTCCAGCTTCCTGTTTCTGAGGAAAACACTCCAGCTGCTTCAATCCAGCTGCAGGGCTGTAATGTTTAACACACAGTCAATGTAAAACTATCAGGAGTTTGTTCAAATCTGATCATGTTTCAGGTTCATGGAGTTCCTCAGGTGTATCTTGTGGTGCATCCTGACATGTTGATCAGCTGATGCGTTCATCTGGTGGTTTCAGCGTGCTGTGAAGCAGCTCAGCAGTCGCTCACTGCTCTGCTTCAGATGAACCTCCTTCATCTCCATCAGGAGTGTTTTGAGCTTTCACAGCAGTGATCTTCTTCAAGAGGAGGAAACCATCAGAGTATGAGCTGTGTGTCAGTACTTGTAGCTCTCTGCAGCAATAATGTGATGAGTGCAGCCTGTTATCCTCTGGTGTGCACTTCATTTTGGACCTAGACATCATCTCACTGTATGTTGCTGTTGCTTCTCTGTATCTATGTGTACTCACCTTCCTTGGCACTCAACACTCACTTATATCATCTCATTATCTCATTGTACATCCTGTATAATGACAATAAAGGCATTCTACTCTATTCTATTCTATATGAGGATTATAATGATGCACTTCCTGCAGCCATGCACACAGAGAGTTTTTAATACCTCCTGTAATGTAGTGACCCACAAACATTGGGTCAGGCCTGAGGAACCTGCTGCTATCATGGCTCTTATGCTGGAGTATAAGAAGTTAGTGTCATGTACTGTTGTATTTGTTGAGACCCATACCTACCACATTGTTCTGAATGTACATATGTTTGACAGTTCAAACTGGAATATTTCCATGTTTTGCTGTAGATTGGATCCAATAAAAAACCCTATTCCACTCTTAGGAGGACATGTGTGGATCGGGCTTAACAGAAAAACTTATCACACACACACACAAGTGTCATAAAACCTATAAGACCTTTGGGTGGGACCCTCCACTAAAGTCACAACCACCTCCATCTTTTCTTAAAACGTGACAGTTCAGACGGTCGTAAACAAAACGGTCGTTGAATCAGCTGTTAGGACATCGCTGCAGCCGTTTCCCTGCTTCACCCCAAAAATCTTGTTGTCCATACACAGATTAGCTGATGCCAAACGATATAAGACACGATCATATTGTGTTACTGTATCTGTCTCTTTAACCTTTGTTTACAAAACAGCACACATAAAGTGTGTTGTGTGCTACAGCAGCACTTTTTGCCACCCACACACACACACACTCAGGTTGTCTATATTTAATCAGACTAAACACAACTTAGTTTGGTTTCACTATAGTGGACTGAAGTATTTTCATAGTATCATATCACTGTTTGTTGTTGTTGTTGATGGTGTTGTTGTTGGTCAAAGGCTGCAACAAGATGTTTTTAAAATAAAAGTTTGTAATGCAGTACTGGTGAGACAGCTGCAGTTTTATACACAAATCTGCACCTGTCAAAGTATTGATCAGACATTCAGTGGTTCATTTAGTTATGATTCACCCACAAAGATCAAAACATGAGGTATTTATACATATATTTTTGTATTTTTGGCTTTAGTGGGAAGAAACCTATTTCTTTGGATATAATAAAAAGCTGCTATAGCTGCATTCATGAGCAAAATAAAACCGTGTGGTTAAAACATTAGTTTATCTGCAACAAAATAAAATGAAACATCAGGCTGTAGGTTTAAATCAAACACAGGACTGTTGGTGTGGGATGTGGTGGGGCAGTATTGGGCTGATGGGGTGAGAAGTGCTGTTGTAAGTCTGTTGGGTGTGATTACATAATAGGGGGATGTTACAACATGTGGGCTACTGTGGGTGTTGTTAGGGCTTGGGTGGGGGGTGGTTGTTGATCTGGGTGGATGAGGTTTTCTGAGTTATCTCCTTCTCCAGTCTGTGAGATTTTCCATTGCTTAGAGTCTGTTTTTGCTTAATCTGTAGCACACAGCACACTTTCTGTGTACTGTTTTTGTAAACAAAGGTCAAAGAGACAGATACAATAACACAATATGATTGTGTCTTATATCGTTTGGCATCAGCTAATCTGTGTATGGACAACAAGACTTAGGAAACGTGAATAAAATTACACGTGTTGTAATTTGCCCGTCTTTGCTAGGTTACATCTCGCCTCTAACCAGGGGCGGACTGGCATACATTACTACCGGGGATTTCCCCGGTGGGCCGATGGGTTAGTGGGCCGCCGGCTGTTTAACTCAGTCCGTGGAGGAGCCATTGCCGCGCACTGCGGCCCCGGCCCATAGTCACGCTGCTGTTTAACGGTGCCTATTACCTCTCCCCCGCTCCAGTCAGGCAAATCTGCTTAGCGCGTGGCCGCGGAATGAGCCTGTAAACACATGAACGAGCATGCCGGCCAGCTGATGCGGGCTGACGGCATGCAGCGGAGATCAGAAAAAAAAACAAAAAACTTGTCCCAGAAAATCCGGGCCGGACTACGAAAACATACAGCAGCTGTGTCACTTATTAATACAAGTAGTCACGAACTGGAAAAGCCTTGTCCATACTAATGCCACATTAATTACATCTCCCTGTTTGTATCCCATGAGTGACAAGTCAAGAGAGAGACGCCAGTTGCACACTGACACTGCTAAGGGGGTCTAACTCATCATGGGATCCCTCCGCGACACTGTTGACACTACTGAAACGTGAAAAAATAAGTCCGCATTGCCATAAAGATGCACTAATACCAGCTACTAATATCATTAATTATTGCTTTTGTATTAGTATTATTACTGGTTGTGTAGTTGTTTTTTAGGCCTATTAATTCAATTAACAATTACTAATTATTTATAGGCTGAAAGTGAATCTGATGATTCTACAGAGAGAGATGTGACTCAAGAGGAAGGCCTAGATGCCCATCAATCAGAGATTGAGTATTTCACCAGACCCAAACCAGAGACAGTAGACCTTTTTCCTCTTTCACAACAGCACCTTGAGGCTTTCATGCTCATGGCTACTCAGACAGATGTCTTAAAGATGCTGGAGAGTGATAAAATTATAGATGGTGTAGCAGAAAAGAGTCGGTTGCTGCAGAGGTTACTCACTGAGTGAACAATGTAGGTTTCAGTAGCTTTCCAGTTGTTTTTCCCCTGTATTTTGTCAGGGTCGAATTGTTAAGTTTGTTAGTTATTTTGTTACGCCATATTATTGTATTATTGTAGTCATATTATTGCTGGAAGTAATATTGTCCATATGACAATAAAAGTCATATACACTACGTGCCACGTATAGATTCATATACAGTATACACACACACACACACACACACACACATATAGATATATATATATATATATATATAGTGGGCCAGTCTGTCAGGAACTCCCGGGCCACTTTTTCTCCCCAGTCCGCCCCTGCCTCTAACTCTATGCTGTGTTTTTAAAACACGGTCGCGGGGGTGTGACGTTATAACTGTGCGCAGGTGCTGTGTGAGTCTTAGACTGCGAGTGCAGACTCAAACACTCAGGCTGTTGTTACAAAGGTCAAGTCTGTAATCAGTTTGGCATTTTTACATCGACAGAGATGTTCTTCATCTATTTGGGCTCATAAAGTAGTGCAGACAGACTCGGCCCGCTCTCTTCTTTCAGCTCTTTAAACGACTCACACTGTGAGAACAGGGATAGGTTTCTTTATTGGATCCTCTCTACAGCAAAACATGGAAATATTCCAGTTTGAACTGTCAAACATATGTACATTCAGAACAATGTGTTAGGTATGGGGCTCAACATATACAACAGTACATGACACAAACTTATTATACTCCAGCATAAGAGCCATGACAGCAGTATTAAAAACTCTCTGTGTGCATCAGACTATTGTCTGCTCTATTGTGAAATGAGTGATTTGTGGCTCTAATGAGCAAAAATGTTTCATTCATTTCATGTCATTCATTGTACCACAGAAACTGTGTTAATGAAAACAGTATGGTCAGTGTGTCATTTAGGCTTCCAAACAAAAGGGTTTTATTAAAGCAAACACATCAAGGCTGAGAAGAAGATCAGACTCAGTTTTAGTGTGGAGCAGAAAGTATTTTAAGCTGTGATGTTTCCACTGCATCTTATAAGAAATATAAGAAATTTTTATGTGTATCAAGCTTGGATCTTCGCAGGGGAAATATAGCAAAATTAACACAGTATAGGTTTTGTTGCTGTGTGAGACTTAGGCCACATCTCTTAAGGAAGTGCATCATTATAATACTTATATGCCACCAAAGGCTGCTGGCCTAGTCTGGCTAACAAGCAATTCTTTGGCTTTATCTTCTAACTGTGGATTTTCCTTAGTCATTCCCGGCCTACCCCAGGACATCTCAATGCTACGCCTCATCCATGATTACTCTCCTGGTTCTGTCTCCACTGATGCTGCTGCGTTGATCTGCTGCTGGATGCCTGCTCCCCTGCAGCTCCATCAGCTAGCCGGTATTCCTCCTCAGCAGACGTGGCACTCCTAAAATACACAACACCTGTCCTGGCAGCTCATGCCAGATTTCTTCACTGTCATTAAGTTCTTGCTGCGGTTTGTCTGTTGGCAGCGTGGTACTCCCTCTGCACTGCTGGACAGGCAGTCAGTCGGCAACAGCAACATCATAAATGTAACAGGACTGAGACCACTTGATTACACCAGCAGCAATATTCCCTCCACACCTGTCCCAGAACCAGCTGTCAACAGTGCTTCTGTCACCCTGTTGAATCCTGAACAATAAAGCAAAATGAATGCATGATTTAACATGGGTTTCCTTTGTCTAATACAGATATGGCAAAAAGTTTGTGTCACTCAGCCAGGTCTCTCCACCACACTTTGTGCACATTCAGCAGCCTCGCTCCAAGGGTCGTGGCGGTGCTGTCATACAGTGAGCCGACATCCTGGTTAAAGTGCTATCACTACCCAGTGTCACCTGTTTTAGTGCCTTGTTGTCATCTCTTTCAGGGTCCACACAGCTCCAGGTTCTCCTTATCGACCCCCTCCATGTCTGAGCTGTGTGAGCTTCTGTCTGCTCCGTGTGTCCATCCACACTCAGTGATTTCAGCATTCATGTCTAACAGCTATTTGTTCACTAGTAAATTTATGCCACTGTTGGGCAGTCTCAGTTTTTTGCTAAACATCCCACACTGGATCTGGCATGCTCCCCCAGCATGACTCCCTCCACTCTGAAGTTCCTGGTCCGTGCTGTCTCCGACCAAATTGCTCATACAGGAGCATCAAGACTTTCAGTGCATCAGCCCTATAACCTGATAGCAGCCCATTAAGGCTCAGATTCGCCCAGCACCATGGTAGATGGGCTTGTTGGCCATTTTATCTTTACTGCATCCAGCATCTCCAACTCCTGTGAGGTCTATGAAGATCATATGAGGCCCTGTAAAGCAGCTTCTCTCAGGTTATTACCTGGCTACTTTGCCCCCTTGATCCACCTCACCTTCAGGTGCCCTGAAGCAACTTCTGGCACCTGTGCATCTGTTTCAGGACTTCAACTGTCTGCATGAAATTAAAACCTGGATTTCATCTAAGTTACTGAAGTTCAACAGTAACAGAGCAGAGCTCTCTGCTTGAGTTCTCCCCCAAGGAACTACTCCAGAAGACTGGCCTCCTACTCACTGATATTCCTGGCCAGAAGTCTGTCTTCACTCTCATCAACACACCAGAGAAAATGATGGATTTCATTGAAAATTTGACTAAAAAACATAACACAGGCTGTTGGCTCTAAACTGGCTATAAATACTACCCAGTGTAACCTGCTGCTGAGGCACAATCTATAATAATATCACATACTAACCACCTCCTATTACCAGTGTTAATTCACTTTGTATATAAATAAATACATTTATGTGAATATTTAACTATCTATATTTGTGAGTAACATCAGTTGAGGTACAGGTACAGTTGAGGGGCTTTCCTCCTGAAGTCAGTGATGATCTCTGTAGTCTTTTCTATGCTGAGGATGAGGTTGTTTTCCTCTCCATAAGAAAGTGTGCTGTTGACCACCGCCCTGTACCCGGTCTCGTCCCCACCCTTGATGAGGCCCAGGAGGTGGTGTCATCAGCGTATTTGATGATGATGGTGTTATCCATGTTGGATACACAGTCGTGGGTGTACGGAGTGAAGAGTTTGGGGCTGAGGCAGCAGCCTTGTGGTGATCCGGTGCTGATTGTGAGCTCAGCAGAGACCCTTCCTCCCATCCGTAGAGCCTCATCCACTGATCTGTTTGGACGATAGGCAAACTGAAGAGGGTCCACAGTTTCTGGCACCATGGAGTTTGAACACCAGCTTTTCCAGACATGTCAGGGCAACTGGTGTGAGCACCACTGGTCTGAAGTTTCCAGGGTGGATGAATGTGCTTTCTCAGGTACGGGAATGATGGTGGAGGATTTGGGACTGTAGCCTGTGCTAGAACATACTTGTGTACACACCTGCCAGGTGTTCTGCACAGGCCTTTAGCTGCTTTCTGGGGTTCACCTGTTTCAGAGCCCTGAGTGTGTGACACCTGAATGACTCATCGGGGTTACAGAAAGCAGCTGCACAATTTTAATATTGGACTATGGAACCATTACAGTTACCAGCTACATTAAAAATGTGCATTTTAAACTTCACTAAAGTTCCTGTCTCATAAATATAATTCTAACTTTGCACCAAACCAAACAGTCTGAGATTCAGTTGTGAGATTTAATCCCGTGTAGACCTTTGCCATCACAGTCATCAGTGACCAACACCAATATCACTTCCCTCTTTGGTGCTTTTTCTAACCCTGAACTCAGCCCGCTTCCTCCAAACCAGATTCACACTTCAAACTGACACACGCAGAGTTTAGTTTAATTTACAGTTTTCAGAGCACTCACACATTAGATCAGCCATCACTGGATGGTCAATGTTTGTATAAAACAAGAAAATAGAAACACTTTAACTGCCTTCATCATTTAAATAGACAGGACAGCATTAGAGCTTTGCATGAATTCACAGTTGAAGTACATTGAAATGAGCCATGAGTGTTTTCTGTATCTCAGAGTGTCCTTTAACAACAGTAACACATCTCTGTGTTTTATGTGTTTGTTTGTTGTGCATTCAAAACCACAGCGGCTACTTCCTCCTGTTCTCTGTGCTGATGCTAAGCAACGGTGAGATTTGTCTTTGCAGTGCTAATAACGGTGTGTGCACAGAGACACACTGAACATTCAAAGTTACACCAGCAGTGGGAAAACTTCTGTTACTCGAGTAAAAGTATCAACAGGAGCATTTTATCGTCCTCCATCACAAATAAAGGTTCCAAAATTAAATTAGTAAAAGTATCTAATCAGCAGAATGATCAAAGTCCACGTTCTGGCTATAACTGATATCTGATTCTATCTGACCTTTGCACCTGTTATGTGCTCATCATTATCAACTTCTCAAAGGGAAACACACAACAAAAGTGACATCACAGTTACTGGTGTGTGTCAGGCTTTGGCGTTATGGCTTACACAAAGCTAGAGGTAAGTAAGGAGGAGGTGAAGACAACGATGACACAGCTGAAGAATGACAAGGAATTTGGTCCTGGTGACATACTTTTGTGTGTGTGTGTGTATATATAAGATTTTCCCACTCACCCTGCGAGCAGACTTTATTCTCCAAGCTCGGGTCCTCTACCAGAAACCTGGGAGCTTGAGGGTCCTGCAGCATCTTAGCTGATCCCAGTATTGCGCTCTTCTGGACAGAGATCTCGGATGTCGTTCCTGGAATCTGCTGGAGCCACTCTCCCAGTTTGGGGGTCACTGAACGAGTGTTACCATGGGGACCACTGTTACCTTCATCTTCCTCATCCTCTCCAGCTCCTCTCTCAAGCTTCTCGTGTTCCTCATGTTCTTCCTGATGTTTCTATTGCTTGGGATTGCTACATCTATCACTCTGGCTTTCTTCCTTTGCTTGTCCACCACCAGCATTACTACTACTAGTACAACTGTCTGGTTGGTTAGCCATCACCAGTTTGTCCATCTGTATCTAGAAGTTCCACAGGATCTTAGCTCGGTCATTCTCGACCACCTTCAGGAAAGAATTTCATTTTGACATCAGGTCATACTCTGCACAGATGTTCCTGTATACTATGCCGGCCACTTGGTTATGGTGTTCCATGTATGCCCTGCCTGCTAGCATCTTGCACCCTGCTGTTATGTGCTGGATTGTCTCAGGAGCATCTCTACACAGCCTGCACCTGGGGTCCTGCCTGGTGTAGACCCCAGCTTCTATTGATCTTGTACTCAGAGCTTGTTCCTGTGCTGCCATGATTAGTGTCTCTGTGCTGTCTGTCAGTCCACACTGTAAACCCGGATAAGTTGAATCTACTTAAAAAATCCAAGGTAACTCGTTGCCTTAAATTTTTTAAGTAATGAAACAGTTCATTTAACTCAGCCTATTAAGTAAGCACTACTCCATATCCAATTGAACTAAATTGTATGTTCTCATTGACCAAACTTATATTTTATAGTTCATGAAAAAATAAAATGTCTTTTGATCAATCAATTCCCCCTATCCTTTTCATGGTTGTGTGGGGGCTGGAGACTATCCCAGCTGACAAGGCAGTAAGATGCAGGGTACACCCTGTATAGGTCACCAGCCTGTTGCAGGGCTGACACAGACAACCATTCACACCTGTGGGCAATTTAGAGAGACCAATTAACCTGACCCCAGTAACTGCATGTAGAAGGAAGAAGGAAGGAAACCCACACAGACACAGGGAGAACATACAAACTCCAGACAGCAAGAGTCCCAGGCTAAGGTGGAATTGAACCCAGACTATCAGATAGCTATTCTAGCTGTAAGGCAGCAGTGCTAACCACCACACCACCATGCTGCCCAGCAATACAAATATTTTTTACAGTGTTGAACTGTGTCTGTTTAAATTTGGTAAATAAACATGATAAAACTCAGCCCTGCTGAATGCTGGTACATTAACATTTACAAATAACATTTGTCCATGGAACAATAAAAAACTATACGAGAGAGCGTTGTGAACAAAAACCAAAAACACCAAATATTTTCTATTCCAAACAGTGAGAGGCCTGGGCCCAGCCAGAATTGAACCCAGACCTTCTAGATGGCATTCTACCTGTGAGGCAGCAGTGCTAACCAGCATGCCACCATGCAGCTGCACATTAATCCAGTCTGTTAAAACTGGTATAAACTAGATTTTTAGCAGGTGCAAAACTTGATGAGTACAGTCTACTCAGCATTAACAAGTAATGTTCACATTCTAGGCAATTTTAAGTAATATGAACTCAATATTTTTAAGTGGAATCAAAATCTGTGGAATCAAAATCTGGGTTTACGGTGCAGCCTTGTCCAGCCGTTGGTAGGATTTCTCTATGTCAGCCACTTCTTCTATCTGCTTATTCTTCTATCATGTTCTCCGGTGATGGTTTCTGTTCTTGCTCCTCTTCTTTCTTGTTTCTGCTGCCTGAGGTATTCATGAAGCACATGAACAGTTGTTGCCATGTTCCTGATGCATTCATGGATCTTTGTTGTTTCATTAGCACAGTGGTTCTGACGCTCACTAGTCCTCGGTCACCTTTATTTTCAGTCTCAGGCTGCTGGCGTTGGGGTGAAACCCTCCATGCATGGTAATGAATTTTCTTGTCTTGATGTCAGTGGCTTCTACCTTTGGCCAGCTTGCAGCAGTGTTCTTCCCATTCAGCTGACTCTTCAGGACTTGCCTTACTCTCTGCAGGTACTTGGAGGTTGCAGCTTTCCTAGCGGCCTCTTCATGGTTCCCATTTGCCTGTGGGATTCCAAGGTACTTGTAGCTGTCCTCAATGTCTGCAATGTTGCCTTCTGGTTGTTGGCTCTCACTGCGGTATTGTATCACTTCCTGTTCCTGTTTCGGAGCACAGTGTTTTGCTGTCTGTTAGCTGTTATATCTGTATAACTCGATTTATCTGGATAATAACATATTTTAGTGTAATCTTCACCTACTTTAAATAGCATACTCTTTGCTGAATCACCTGTATTCACATTACTCACTTTATTTGTTTTTAGAAATTCGCTAGCTTAGCTCAGCTAGTAGCTTAGCCCTTAGCCGACTCACTACCAGCATGGCTTCTTCTCCTGTCCCTCCTGCACTTTCCTGCTCTGGGTGTCACATGTTTAGTTACTCCTCGGCCTCCTTTAGCAGTAACGGTACTTGTAATAAATGTAGTCTGTTTGTAGCTCTGGAGGCCAGGCTTTCTGAATTGGAGACTCGGCTCCACACCCTGGAAAATCCTACATCTAGCCAGGCCCCTGTAGCGGGTGCGGACCATGGTAGCTTAGCCGCCGTTAGCTCCCCCCCAGCAGATCCCGAGCAGCAGGGAAAACAGGCTGGCTGGGTGACGGTGAGGAGGAAGCGTAGTCCTAAGCAGAAGCCCCGGGTACACCACCAACCTGTTCACGTCTCTAACCGTTTTTCTCCACTCGGCGACACACCCGCCGAGGAACAAACTCTGGTTACTGGCGACTCTGTTTTGAGAAACGTGAAGCTAGAGACACCGGCGACCATAGTCAAATGTCTTCCAGGGGCCAGAGCAGGCGACATTCATGGAAATTTGAAACTGCTGGCTAAGGCTAATCGTAGATTTGGTAAGATCGTTATTCGCGTCGGCAGTAATGACACCCGGTTACGCCAATCGGAGGTCACTAAAATTAATATTGACTCGGTGTGTAACTTTGCAAAAACGATGTCGGACTCTGTAGTTTTCTCTGGGCCCCTCCCCAATCAGACCAGGAGCGACATGTTTAGCCGCATGTTCTCCTTGAATCGCTGGCTGTCTGAGTGGTGTCCAAAAAATGACATGGGCTTCATAGATAATTGGCAAAGTTTCTGGGGAAAACCTGGTCTTGTTAGGAGAGACGGCATCCATCCCACTTTGGATGGAGCAGCTCTCATTTCTAGAAATCTGGCCAAATTTATTAACCCTCCTAAAAACTGACTACCCAGGGTTGAGACCAGGAAGCAGAGTTGCAGTCTTACACGCCTCTCTGCAGCTTCTCTCCTCCTGCCATCCCCCCAAAACCCCATCCCCATAGAGTCGGTGCCTGCTCCCAGACCACCAAAAACCAAAGCTAAAATCAGCAAAAAGCTATTTAAGCATAAAAATTCAAAAACAATAAATAATACAGCTTCATCAACTGCACCAAAAAATAAAACAATTAAATGTGGATTGTTAAACATTAGGTCTCTCTCTTCCAAGTCCCTATTAGTAAATGATTTAATAATTGATCAACGTATTGATTTATTCTGCCTTACAGAAACCTGGTTACAGCAGGATGAATATGTTAGTTTAAATGAATCAACACCCCCGAGTCACAGTAACTGTCAGAGTGCTCGAAGCACAGGTCGAGGAGGAGGATTAGCTGCAATCTTCAATTCCAGCTTATTAATTAATCAGAGACCCAGACAAAGTTTTCATTCTTTTGAAAGCCTGACTCTTAGTCTTGTCCATCCTAATTGGGAAAATCAAAAACCTGTTTTATTTGTTATTATCTATCGTCCGCCTGGTCCTTACTCAGAGTTTCTGTCTGATTTCTCAGACTTTTTATCTGATTTAGTGTTCAGTTCAGATAAAATCATTATAGTGGGTGATTTTAACATCCATGTAGATGCTGAGAATGACAGCCTCAACACTGCATTTAATCTATTGTTAGATTCAATTGGCTTCTCTCAAAATGTAAAGGAGCCCACCCACCACTTTAATCATACTCTGGATCTTGTCCTAACATATGGCATAGAAACTGAAGACTTAACAGTATTCCCTGAAAGCCCCCTCCTGTCTGATCATTTCTTAGTAACATTTACATTTACTTTAATGGATTACACAGCAGTGGGGAATAAGTTTAATTACAGTAGAAGTCTTTCTGAAAGTGCTGTAACTAAGTTTAAGGATCTAATTCCTTCATTGTTATGCTCTTCAGTGCCATGTGCCAACACAGTGCAGAGCAGCTACCTAAACTCTGCTCCCAGTGAGGTTGATTATCTCGTCAATAGTTTTACATCCTCACTGCGTATAACTTTGGATACTGTGGCTCCTCTGAAAAGGAAAGCTTCAAATCAGAAGTGCCTGACTCCGTGGTATAATTCACAAACGCACAGCTTAAAGCAGATAACCCGAAAGCTGGAGAGGGAATGGCGTCTCACTAAATTAGAAGATGCTCATTTAGCCTGGAAAAAGAGTTTGTTGCTCTATAAAAAAGCCCTCCGTAAAGCTAGGACATCTTACTATTCATCATTAATTGAAGAAAATAAGAACAACCCCAGGTTTCTTTTCAGCACTGTAGCCAGGCTGACAAAGAGTCAGAGCTCTGTAGAGCCGAGTATTCCTTTCACGTTAACTAGTAGTGACTTCATGGATTTCTTTACAAATAAAATTTTAGACATTCGAGAAAAAATTATTCATAACCATCTCAAAGATTATTCTTCATGTTCGGCTGCTTTCAGCACTGCTGGTATTTGTTTAGACTCTTTTGCTCCAGTTGATCTTTCAGAGTTAACTTCAATAGTTACTTCCTCCAAACCAGCAACATGTTTGTTAGATCCCATTCCTACTAGACTGTTCAAAGAAGTCTTTCCAATTATTGATGCTTCAATCTTAAAAATGATCAATCAGTCTTTATTAGTTGGCTATGTACCACAGACCTTCAAGGTGGCTGTAATTAAACCTCTGCTTAAAAAGCCATCACTTGACCCAGCTGTCTTAGCTAATTATAGGCCAATCTCCAACCTTCCTTTTCTCTCAAAGATTCTTGAAAGAGTAGTTGTAAAACAGCTAACTGATCATCTGCAGAGGAACGGTTTATTTGAAGAGTTTCAGTCAGGTTTCAGAATTCATCACAGTACAGAAACAGCATTAGTGAAGGTTACAAATGATCTTCTTAGAGCCTCTGACAGTGGACTCATCTCTGTTCTTGTCCTGTTGGACCTCAGTGCAGCTTTTGATACTGTTGACCATAACATTTTATTACAGAGATTAGAGCTTGCTATAGGTATTAAAGGTACTGCACTGCAGTGGTTTGAATCATATTTATCTCATAGACTCCAATTTGTTCATGTAAATGGGGAGTCTTCTTCAGACAGTAAGGTTAATTATGGAGTTCCACAGGGTTCTGTGCTAGGACCAATTTTATTTACATTATACATGCTTCCCTTAGGCAGTATTATTAGAAAGCACTGCATCAATTTTCATTGTTATGCAGATGATACTCAGCTTTACCTATCAATGAAGCCAGATGACACACATCAATTAGTTAAACTGCAGGAATGTCTTAAAGATATTAAGGCCTGGATGACCTCTAATTTCCTGCTTCTAAATTCAGATAAAACTGAAATTCTTGTTCTCGGCCCCACAAATCTTAGAAACACGGTGTCTAACCAGATACTTACTCTGGATGGCATTACTTTGGCCTCCAGTAACACTGTGAGAAATCTTGGAGTCATTTTTGACCAGGATATGTCCTTCAATGCACATATTAAACAAATATGTAGGACCGCTTTTTTGCATTTGCGCAATATTTCTAAAATTAGAAACATCCTTTCTCAGAGTGATGCTGAAAAGCTCATTCATGCATTTATTACTTCTAGGCTGGATTATTGTAATTCATTATTATCAGGCTGTCCTAAAAGCTTTCTGAAAAGCCTTCAGCTGATCCAAAATGCTGCAGCTAGAGTACTGACAGGGACTAGAAAGAGAGAGCATATTTCTCCCATATTGGCTTCTCTTCATTGGCTCCCTGTTAAATCTAGAATAGAATTTAAAATTCTTCTCCTCACATACAAGGTCTTGAATAATCAGGCACCATCTTATCTCAAAGACCTCATAGTACCATATCACCCCAACAGAGCACTTCTCTCTCAGACTGCTGGCTTACTTGTGGTTCCTAGGATACTTAAGAGTAGAATGGGAGGCAGAGCCTTCAGCTTTCAGGCGCCTCTTCTGTGGAACCAGCTTCCAGCTTGGATTCGGGAGACAGACACCCTCTCTATTTTTAAGATTAGGCTTAAAACTTTCCTTTATGATAAAGCTTATAGTTAGGGCTGGATCAGGTGACCCTGAACCATCCCTTAGTTATGCTGCTATAGGCCTAGTCTGCTGGGGGGTTCACATAATGCACTGTTTCTCATTCACCTTATTTACTTTGTTTATACTCCACTCTGCATTTAATCATTAATTGATATTAATCTCTGGCTCTCTTCCACAGTTCTCTTCCCTCAGCCCAACCGGTCGCGGCAGATGACTGCCCCTCCCTGAGCCTGGTTCTGCTGGAGGTTTCTTCCTGTTAAAAGGGAGTTTTTCCTTTCCACTGTCGCCAAGTGCTTGCTCTTAGGGGGTCGTTTTGACTGTTGGGTTTTCTCTGTATTATTGTAGGGTCTTTACCCACAATACAAAGCGCCTTGAGGCGACAGTTTGTTGTGATTTGGCGCTATATAAATAAAATTGAATTGAATTGAATTGAATTCCTACTAGACTGTTCAAAGAAGTCTTTCCAATTATTGATGCTTCAATCTTTAAAATGATCAATCAGTCTTTATTAGTTGGCTATGTACCACAGACCTTCAAGGTGGCTGTAATTAAACCTCTACTTAAAAAGCCATCACTTGACCCAGCTGTCTTAGCTAATTATAGGCCAATCTCCAACCTTCCTTTTCTCTCAAAGATTCTTGAAAGAGTAGTTGTAAAACAGCTAACTGATCATCTGCAGAGGAACGGTTTATTTGAAGAGTTTCAGTCAGGTTTCAGAATTCATCACAGTACAGAAACAGCATTAGTCAAGGTTACAAATGATCTTCTTACAGCCTCTGACAGTGGACTCATCTCTGTTCTTGTCCTGTTGGACCTCAGTGCAGCTTTTGATACTGTTGACCATAACATTTTATTACAGAGATTAGAGCATACTATAGGTATTAAAGGTACTGCACGGCAGTGGTTTGAATCATATTTATCTCATAGACTCCAATTTGTTCATGTAAATGGGGAGTCTTCTTCACACACTAAGGTTAATTATGGAGTTCCACAGGGTTCTGTGCTAGGACCAATTTTATTTACATTATACATGATTCCCTTAGGCAGTATTATTAGAAAGCATTGCATCAACTTTCATTGTTATGCAGATGATACTCAGCTTTACCTATCAATGAAGCCAGATGACACACATCAATTAGTTAAACTGCAGGAATGTCTTAAAGATATTAAGGCCTGGATGACCTCTAATTTCCTGCTTCTAAATTCAGATAAAACTGAAATTCTTGTTCTCGGCCCCACAAATCTTAGAAACATGGTGTCAAACCAGATACTTACTCTGGATGGCATTACTTTGGCCTCCAGTAACACTGTGAGAAATCTTGGAGTCATTTTTGACCAGGATATGTCCTTCAATGCACATATTAAACAAATATGTAGGACCGCTTTTTTGCATTTGCGCAATATTTCTAAAACTAGAAACATCCTTTCTCAGAGTGATGCTGAAAAGCTAATTCATGCATTTATTACTTCTAGGCTGGACTATTGTAATTCATTATTATCAGGCTGTCCTAAAAGCTCCCTGAAAAGCCTTCAGCTGATCCAAAATGCTGCAGCTAGAGTACTGACAGGGACTAGAAAGAGAGAGCATATTTCTCCCATATTGGCTTCTCTTCATTGGCTCCCTGTTAAATCTACAATAGAATTTAAAATTCTTCTCCTCACATACAAGGTCTTGAATAATCAGGCCCCATCTTATCTCAAAGACCTCATAGTACCATATCACCCCAACAGAGCACTTCTCTCTCAGACTGCTGGCTTACTTGTGGTTCCTAGGATACTTAAGAGTAGAATGGGAGGCAGAGCCTTCAGCTTTCAGGCCCCTCTTCTGTGGAACCAGCTCCCAGCTTGGATTCAGGAGACAGACACCCTCTCTATTTTTAAGATTAGGCTTCAAACTTTCCTTTATGATCAAGCTTATAGTTAGGGCTGGATCAGGTGACCCAGTTTCCATTTATAGTAACACACAGATGCATGTTTGATAAAGAATGGGTCATAGTGTTAGTGGAGAAGAGTCAATGCTTCATCTCTTCAGGTTTTCATCGGGTGTAACATTGTAACAAAATGGACTTGTACTCACAACTTTAATGTTTACAGTTTTTCTCCAACAATGATGTGTGGTAACAATGTGGAAGGAAAATACCTGTGTAATATCTGTTGATACCGATACAAATCCGATCTTCTTTTTTAAAACAAAACAATTGTTTTTAAATGCCTGGATACATTTTACATAAGTCAACAGTCTCTCACACAACAATCACTCTATTACCTGAATCCTGTTGCTCCTATGTGAGAAGGTGATGCATTGGCTTATGGCATGTTGCAAATTTCATTAGGGCTGCAACTATCAATTATTTTAGTAATCGAGTATTCTATCAATTATTCCATCGATTACCCGAGTGTTAGATCCCACAGGTATATATCTGTGACAGCTTCTCCGTATTACCCCAACTGCAACTCTGTGACACTACTTAAAGCTGTAGCGGGGTGACTCGCCTGGCTTCTTACCACTGATAATCCTTACGTTTGCCCTGCTTCCGCTATACTCCGATGCTGCCAGTCAGGAAGGCTTACACAGTTGACCTCGAAGTATAGTCCCGTTAGTTTTAGTGGCCAACCCCTTGATCAGTGCACTTGTTACTGGCCAGGTTATTTTATCGGCTCGGACAGTGAGCCCAAGGGACATAAGTAAAGTTGAAGTGGATACTTAAAGACTAGTGTGTCCAAACAGAGCTAGATGTTATAGCTTAACTTGCCTAGAGTTTTACTATTGCATGAGACTTGGTGTACCGTTAACAGGGAAAATAATTCTCAAAAGAATTAAATGGACTTTTTAGAGTCAAATTTTATTATGCAGGTTTCAGCTCAAGCAGTTTGCAATTAGCCCAAAATCAATTCTCAATCAATTCTCCAAATTCAGCAATCAACTTAAAACTTTAAATTCAGAATCAAAATGAATCAATCACAGAGCATAACTTTCAGAATTACTAGATCTTAATAAAGATGATATACTTAGGAGCTGGGTTGTTGAAGAAGGGGCTTGAAAATGTCCAATTATTGTCCATAAATCTTTTCTAAAAAGACTGACTTCAAGTCAGTCACTCGGCCAAAGCGACCACACCCAAAGCCCAGTCCGTTACTGCCTCAGTGAAATGGGAAAAAAGGAGAAGTCCAGAAGGGCGATGCCGCTGGCCTTCCGCTACTAGTCCCTGTTGTATTTCTCGCTTTGTGATGCAGAAGACCTCTCTCAGAGCCAATATAAAATCCACAAGATAGAAATTCAGCAGCGATGATACATCCACTATACACCATCAGCAGGGAGAAAGCACAACAGAACTGTTCAAAGTCGAATTAGGTATCCACAGCTGGGTTGGCTCTGTCCACTCTGCAGATCAGTCCTGGGCGGGGAAGGGCTCCCGAATTTCTCGTCTGATGCTTGTTGCACATCACCTTTTATAGTTTAAATCTAACACACAACCTATTTTCTAAACATCATCATGACAATTATCACCCCATTCCTGATATCCTTTTATGGTACTGTTGGACTTAACAATTACTTCATTGTGCTTTTTAGGTACTTTTCCATTCTGAACATGTTTCTAACTTTGCTCCATGCATCTCCAGGCAACCCATTTCAGTTCCTCTTTTTACCCTTGGCTCATGATTTTGCAATTTCCTCAACACATTGCTCCAACCATCATTTCTGTTACACTTACGCACATCATTTGATCATAAATCATATGCTTCATTCTCTAACGGTTCTATAAATTTGAATTATGATTGTACATTCAGCACCAAGCTTAGGCTAGCAGGCAATCAAGATCTCAATCTTCACTTGACATCATTTGACACGAGTAACTGGATAAGAAATACTTTTTTCACATTAACAGTTCATCTGCATATTTTAACTTCCATACTGCAGTTTTTCCCTGTGTGAAACAAACAGGGTGGATGGAGCAGCTACAAAGTTCTCTTTTCTTCACTTACTGATCAGGTGGTTGATGAAGGACCTCCAGCTGTTTCCCAGTAAAGGTTTAATGGAGGTTACAGGGAGAAAAACTACATCTGGACGCTAGAAAAACATTTCGTCCGCTCCATCTGAGCTCACCGTCTCTACAAATGCTCCGCCTCTTTGCGCTTGTGCAGACAGACTGCAGGTAAAACAGCTGACTGCTGCTGTTGTGTTATCAGTGTTTATGTTGAAAAACTGGGGGCTGTGTGAGCGTAATCTTGTAATGCTTTATATTCACGAGCATTCTCCTAAATACGTTTCTACTGCAGGTCTATATTTAGTCACTAATCAGGGATTGAATTATAAAAAATATTTTAATGGGGAAGGGGTCCTTCCGGTACCGGATGATCACTACTGCTAATAGCTGTGCTTGCTAGCAAACTGCAGTTATAGCGATCCACTCTGGGAGCTGAAGTAGAGAAAAAATAACACAACACACAAACACGTAGAGAGCAATGGAGGCGTAAAAACCTCTCAGCGATGATCCACTCAGTGTTAAAGGGAATCTGTCGCAGGCACGGAGAACTGAGGGGGTTGTTTTCTAACTCCTGATCCACTCTAATCCAGTAGGTGGCGGTAATGCAGCTCTAAGCTGGTTTGGTCAACCGCAAACCCACAAGAAGAAGACGACAAGGGAGCCGTGAAATGCAGCTAATGTGGGTGAAATGCTATTTAATGGATCAGATTGCATTTTTTATTTCTTTCCGATGTCCGATCCAGTAATTAAGGCCAGGATCGGACCGATACTGTTACTGAATATTAGATCGGTGCATCCCTAGTTGGCAACCCTGAAAATTTTCCAGATAATGAAGTATTTCTCCCAAAAAATTATTGCAATCACATGTTTTTATGCACATGTTCATTTCCTTTGTGTGTTTTGGAAAAAAAAACAAAATCCAAATAATTTCATACTTACCTCCAAAAATGGGCCGGACAGAATTTTTGGCACCTTTTGAAAATTGTGGGTAAAACACTTTGTTTCAAGCATGTGATGCTCGTTTAAAGTCACCTGTGACAGTAACAGGTGAGGGCTATATAAAAATCACACTTGAAACCAGGTAAAAGGAGAGAAGCTGACTCAGTGTTTGCATTGTGTGTCTGTGTGTGTCACACTAAACATGGAGATCAGAAAGAGGAGAAGAGACCTGTCTGAGGACCTGAGAACCAACATTGTGTACAAATATCAACAATCTGAAGGTTCCACGTCCATCTGCAGAGATCTTGATGTTCCTTTGTCCACAGTGTCCAACATAATCTAGAAGTTTACAGCCCACAGCTCTGTAGCTGATCTCCCTGGACGTGGACAGAAGAGGAAAACTGATGAAAGGTTGCAGTGCAGGATAGTCCTGATGGTGGATAAGCAGCTCCAATCAAGTTCTAAAGAACTTAAAGCTGTCCTGCAGCCTCAGGCTGCATCAGTGTCAGCACCAATTATCCATCAACATTTGAATGAAAGGAAACGCTGTGGCAGGAGACCCAGGAGGACCCACTGCTGACACAGAGACATGAAAAAGCTGGACTGCTGTTTGCCAAAATCTACGTGAGTAAAATCCTTCTGGGACAATGTCCTGTGGACAGATGAGACCAAGATGGAGCTTTTTGGTAAAGCACGTCCTTCTACCATTTACCCAAAACAGAAGGAGGCCTACAGAGAAAAGATCTCAGTACCTGCAGTCAGATATGGAGGAGGTTCAAACATGTGATCCAAAATTGCAGCTGAGAGGTGGAAAGAGCTTGTTGATGGTTATAGGAAATGGTTGATTTCAGTTATTTTATTCAAAGGGTGAACAACCAGATATTACGTTGAGGGTGCCAGTAATTTTGTTCTGCCCATTTTTGGAGTTTTGTGTAGAATTTTATGAATGTTTGCTTTTTCTCTGTTTTTTTTTTTTGTGTGTTCTTCCAATACACACAAAGGAAATAAACATGCGCATAACAAAAGATGTGTAATTGCAATTTTCTAGGAGAAATATTTCATTTTCTGGAAAATTTCAGAGCCCCATTCATTCTTGACTATCGCAAAAGGACCCCGTGCAAAACAGAAAGTCCACAAAGTGGGACTTCTTCATTATATTAGAGATGATCTGATTTTTTTCCATCCAGGGTTTTATTGGAAGAGGGTCTTTAAAATGTAGACAGTGTGGAGCCTGGGCACCAGGTGTGTTTAGGCACCCAGGTAATTTTTCTGACAGATGAAGCTCTTCTTGATGGAGCAGTACTGGTCATTCAGGAGTCCATCATAGTTAATGTGAGCGCAATCTTCAGTACCAGGGCCTAAACCATGATCAGCCCAGTTGTCGGGCTGCCCTGGGTCCCACCACCTGGGAAACACACACAGACACACAGACACACACACGCACACACAAACACACACACACACACACAAGAAGATGTTTATGTGTAGGTCCTGTGTGGCACTGACTGGTTCCTTACTTCATTCCTCTCATCTATTCTGGACACAAATTTCCCACTATGGCTTAGGGTATAAAACCAGCTTGGATAGGTTTAGGTAATATGAGATACAGGCCTCTTTTCCGCCTACGGGGTTCAGGTGCCGGTGCCAGCATTTGAACCATTCAGCAGTGTTTCCACGGCAAACGTACTCAGTGCTCGGCCAAAAAAACAGGTTCAACTCTGGACCCGCAAACTAGCTGGTCTGGAACCAAGAACATGTGATGAAAACAGCAGAAGGGCGAGACTCTGCCATCACAGAGTAAAGTTAGAGTTAAATGTTTCACTGCATGGTGTGTATTACAGGAGAAAATTGAAGCGACTTTCACGGCTGTGAATTAGGTTGGGCTCTAAGGCTGAACTTGCTGCTTTGTATCAGTTCATTTCACAGATAAAAGGACACAAAGTGCGTACTTGTCGTCTTGCTCTAATCGCTGTCTGTGTTTCCCTCTGTGCTGCACACAGATGCTGCAGTAGTTTGGTTTGGACCCTAAAACGTATTTGCAGCGCAGAAAGGGGAGCGTGTTCTCCCACGTTTGTGACCTTCGGCTTCTGTGTCCAGACGAGGACCCGCCCACACTCATACGTAAAGGAGCAGTTCACAGAAACGCGGCAGAGATGCGGGCCTGTTCTTAAGCTTTTCATTGGTTCATTGAAACTAGCACCAGCACTGGCACCTCGGCGGTGGAAAAGTAGCAACAGACTGGACAGGAACTGACTTGGACTCCACAGTGTACGGCGTCTGGTCCACCCACTCCCACCTTCCAGTTCTCCAGTCAGACAAACCGATCCAGAACTGCTGAGGAGCGGTTCGATGGATCACAAAGTCCTGGGCAGACAGAGTCACACATGCATCACTGATGCTTGATGATGGTGATGAGAAGCACTTAGGATATTTGATAGCTTGGTCAGTGGGTTTCATCTTCTGGGTTAAAATGTATCTGTCAATTGTGCAGCTGCTCTTTTTTGATATTTTCTGAGAAACAAGCAATTTAATCTCTTTTGCTTCATGATGCTTTTTGTTAAAACTTATAATGTGATCACGACTGTGCAGCTCTGCTGGGTTCAAGTTACCTGTTACTGTGTCACTGCCATTGGCCAAAGACTAATTGAGAGCTGGGGCTGGAAAAGCCATTCTGAAACAAACCATCTGGAAATGATTTTTGAAGCTCTTATTTTGAAGCATTATCTAAATTATGGCCCTCTGAATATTAGATCATCTTACAGAAGTATCACAAAATAAATGAAATCTCATTCAGTGACAGTTTCTGTTAAGCCTTTCATCTCAGAGTGGATCAGCTGGACTTCTCTTTAGGCTGTAGAAGATGTTTGACCTCTTCACCTCTAAACAATGATGGGGAGTCCCTCTAGCCTCTAGTGGGGTGGTCAACTCATCTTTTTTCCAGCTGAAGAAACTTCTGATGAGAGGTGAAACATCTTCAACAACTTACAAAGAAGTCCAGTGACCTTCAACCCAGGAACCTCAGCCTAAGATAAGGTAAGACCTGTCTTACCCACTCCTTGTCAGCACGCAGAATGACCAGGTGAGCTTGCTGTGTTTCACACCAGTCTCTGGAGTCGTTCCAGGAGAGAGACCCACGGCTAAAGTAGTAACAGCTGAATTCAAAAGCAGTCCAATCTGGAGGACAGCAGCCTTCTGTAGATGAACCTGATGGATACAGAGGTGTGAATGTGGACCCGTAGATGTGTATGTTCCCTGTATGGTAAAATGTGAATGAACATACTGTTGTTGATGATACGTTTGAGGGAACATTTGATGGTGGCAACACTCCTGCTGAGAGAGTCGATGACCTCCAGCTGCTTCAGCGCCCCCAACACTGAACACACAAACACCAGTTGGTATGATGAGGTATGAATTATCACCAGCATTGGAAACTACAGGGAAGCAGACAGACCTGAGGTCAGCTGGTTCTTGTTGCTCTCAACAGCAGACTTCAGCTGCTTCAGCACCTCCAACACTGAATACACAAACACCAGTTGGTATGATGAGGTAGGGCTGGGCAATGTATCGATTTTTTAAAAAATATCAATATTTTTTCATACATGATATCAGATGAGACAATATCGTTTATATCGATATAGTGTAGGTCACATTAAAATCATACTTGTAGCTCCACCAGTTCACCTTTCTCTTCTCCCAGATTGCCTCTGCACAGCTTCACCCATTAATCATGCAGGAAGTGACTGCATGGCAGTGTTCCCAACTTAGTGACTTTGTTGCTAGATTTAGCGGCTTTTCAGACCCTGCTGGCAACTTTTCCCCCCTAAAGCAATTACCGATAAATTTAGCGACTTTTTTCAGTGAGGTCGGAGAGTTCTGGAAACCTGAAATCCTCCACTGTCACCATGTTTTGTGTACATACAGGCTTCGTACTGCGTCCGGTCGTACGCTTTGGCATCGCCCGGACCCACAAGAGTCCCTGTCTGCAGGTAAGAGAGCGCTGCCATACACAGCAGAAGTTGCTCTGTACTGTCAGTCATGTGACCGTAATTGTGGGTCTTTTTCGTGTGCTTGCAGACACTGCATTGAGCGGCTGGGCCCGTTGCTGTGATACATCAGCACATATGTCTATGGATTTACTGAGATGCTAAAATCCTGCAGATGGAGTTTTGTTCATGTACAGGAGCCTGTACCTGGATGTACAGCTTTGTAAAGAAAAGGTCAGCCTTTGGCTATTTTTGTTCTGGATCTTTGCTATTTACATTTTAATAGCACAGCAATAATTTATTTGAGGAGCATTATTATTTAAATAGTTTATTTTTGAGTAATTTCTCATGTACATCTACAGTTGAATGTTAATAAAAATGTCTGTGTGACATTTAGGACATGTAGCTTTGACTCTGAAGGGCCTTTCTGTTTATACCTTTGGGAAGAAAATATATCAAGATATATATCGTATATCGCCATTCAGCTGAAAAATATTGAGATATTACTCTTGGTCCATATCGCCCAGCCCTATGATGAGGTATGAACTATCACCAGCATTGGAAACTACAGGGAGGCAGACAGACCTGAGGTCAGCTGGTTCTTGTTGTTCTCAACAGCAAACAGCAGCTGCTTCACTTCTTTGGCTGTTTCTGGAAACCAAAGGATTTAGCATGTTAGTATTTTAGCAGTATTACGGACAGTTATACAATAATTCATTGATAGATAAAAACTTATAATAGCTTTAAAACCAGCAAAGCATCTGGAAAGATTGGCATTATTTAAACATCTCCTATCCCCTCTAATCCCATTGTACATTCTGTATAATGACAAATTAGGCATTCTATTCTATTCTATTCTATTCTATTCTATTCTATTTTATTAATCTTTGAAAATTCAAAGCAATAAAATAGATTCAGAACTCCTCCCCTTTGATTAAATGTTACCAGAACAGAAACAATAAAAACCTTTGTCTCTACTTTTAGCTCTAAGCAGCTGCTCTGTTTGACTAAAATTTGTACAAAGTTTTTTAGAGTGCTTGCAGTTATCTACCAAAACCTGTCCTTGTTTCATTCACTTTTTGATGTTAACTAATAGGTGTGTTACCTTGGGCGTGCTGCAGTGAGGGATCTAGTGATCTGATGATGTCACTCAGGTTGGAAACGCTCTGCTCCACAGATAACAGATGATTTGACATGTCTGAACAAACAGAAATTAAAAGTTTTGATAAACAGAGATTTCAAAACTTTAACTCTGATTAAATTCTGCCAGTTGGTATGATGAGGTATGAATTATCACCAGCATTGGAAACTACAGGGAGGCAGACAGACCTGAGGTCAGCTGGTTCTTGTTGCTCTCAACAGCAGACTTCAGCTGCTTCAGCACCTCCGACACTGAACACACAAACACCAGTTGGTATGATGAGGTAGGGCTGGGCGATATATTAATATACATATATTTTCATACGTGATATAAGATGAGACAATATCGTTTATATTGATATAGTGTAGGTCGCGTTACAATCATACTTGTAGATCCACCAGTTCACCTTTCTCTTCTCCTAATTTTGCCTCTGCACAGCTTCGCACTGCCCCCCCGCTTCACCCGTTCATCATGCAGGAAGTGACTGCATGGCAGTGTTCCAAACTTAGTGACTTTGTTGCTAGATTTAGCGGCTTTTCAGACCCTGCTGGCAACTTTGGTCCCCTCAAAGCGATTAGCGATAAATTTAACGACTTTTTCCGGTGAGGTCGGAGAGTTTTGGAAACCTGAAATCCTCCGCTGTCGCCGTGTTTTGTGTACATACAGCCTTCGTACTGCGTCCATTCGTATGCTTTGGAATCGCCCGGACCCCCAAGAGTCCCTGTCTGCAGGTAAGAGAGCGCCGCCATACGCAATAGAAGTTGGTTTGTACCATCAGTCATGTGACCTTAACAGCGAAAGTGGGTCTTTTTCGTGTGCTTGCAGACACTGCATTGAGCGGCTGGGCCCGTTGCTGTGATACATCAGCACATATGTCTATGCATTTACTGAGATGCTAAAATCCTGCAGGTGGAGTTTTGTTCATGTACAGGAGCCTGTACCTGGATGTACAGCTTTGTAAAGAAAAGGTCAGCCTTTGGCTATTTTTGTTCTGGATCTTTGCTATTTACATTTTAATACCACAGCATTAATTTATTTGAGGAGAATTATTATTTAAATAGTTTATTTTTGAGTAATTTCTCATGAACATCTACAGCTGAATGTTAATAAAAATGTCTGTGTGACATTTAGGACGTGTAGCTTTGACTCTGAAGGGTCTTTTTTTTATATACCTTTGGGAAGAAAATATATCGAGATATATATCGTATATCGCCATTCAGCTGAAAAATTTTGAGATTAGGGGTGGGACTTTAACGCGTTAATTTTGATTAATTATTTACAGGGAAAATGACGAATTAAAAACTTTAACGCATTTTAATCGCACTTTGTACCGTGGACCATTTCTCAGTGCTCAAGTTCCACGCATACAGATTATACCGACGCACGATGTCAGAAATTCAGGGGCCGGGTCCTTTGTAGCCCATGAAGACCGCAAAGGCTGGAAGTGAGCGGCTAGCCTTCATATCTGCGTCACCTGCCGTCACCTCTGCGTAGCTCATGTTGCCTACTAACGTGAGTGGGAAGCACAGCTGTGTAAAAGCAGCTGGTTAAACAGAGAACGAACTTTTGCTCCTTTTTGTGGTTTAATTTTAAGTCTTTCATTCAAAATAAGCTGTTAAAACAACCATGACACATTTCAACATCAAGGAATACAGCTGAGCAAATGATGAATTTCCAACTATCTTAACCCCTTAACTGGCAGCAAAAAAATCACCTGACAAAAACTACATAACGCCTTCTGGTTATTATTGGCTCTGAAAAACCCATTTCATAGCCTATTAATCGGCTGCGTCTGGTCCGCGGGCCGAATGAAGTGCATTTATATGGCAGGCTAGACCCGCCCATTTTGACTGACACCTCATTCGGCCAATAATGTTAAGAAATGGGTTTCCCAGAGCCAATAATACTCAGAGGGCGTCACGTAGCTTTGTCAGGTGATTTGGTGCAGCCAGTTACATGATTGGCCGAATGACGTGTCAATAAAAATGGGAGGGTCTAGCCTGCCATATAAAAGGGACTACAAACGGCCCGTCACCGGGCCCTTGCCAGTTAAGGGGCTACGTGAGACATTAATGTTGACAAAAACTATCCAGTTATGATGCTGAACTTTAATTTTAGGAGTTTGCTTATCACAGGAGCACTTCCACCCTTCGTTGGTCTGTGTAGTAGACTGGTGGAAAAATAAACAAAATTTTGAAGTTTAAGCTTATGTATATTGATTCATTCATCAAGCAAATTTAAATTAATATTTATCATGTTAAATACTTAAATGTGATTAAATGCGATTAATTTCAATTAATTAATTACAAAGCTCCTAATTAATTTGATTAATTTTTTTAATTGAGTCCCACCCCTAATTGAGATATTACTCTTGGTCCATATCGCCCAGCCCTATGATGAGGTATGAATTATCACCAGCACTGGAAACTACAGGGAGGCAGACAGACCTGAGGTCAGCTGGTTCTTGTTGGTCTCAACGGCAAACTGCAGCTGCTTCACTTCTTTGGCCGTTTCTGGAAACCAAAAAATTTAGCATGTTAGTATTTTAGCAGTATGAAAGACAGTTTATACAATAATTCTTACTGATGGGCAATATGGTGGTGTGCACAGACACAGCGGCTCACGGCTCACGGCTCTCCACTCTTTATTTGTTTTATGTTGGCATGTGTATGTTCATTAGTGTTACAATATGTTGGGCAAATTCAACATACAGACGTCAGGATCTACTGGACCTGAGTTTACGCTGAAGAAGGACTATTTCGTCAGATTATTAGCTCTCACGACATAACGCAGGACATAGCCAGAACTCAGAGGCCGTCAAAGATAGTCCTGCCCAGCAGGACTTTTTTCTTTTAATTGCACCAAGTGGGGGGGGGGGGGGGGCTGTAATCGAATTTTGTTGTGCAAATGTACAAATACATTGTACAATGACAATAAAGGTTTGTTTCATATTTTCATATCCATTGATAGATGAAAACTTATAATACCTGTAAAACCAGCAAAGCATCCGGAAAGATTGGCATTATTTAAACATCTCCTATCCCCTCTATTCCCATTGTACATTCAGTATAATGACAAATTACGTATTCTATTTTATTCTATTCTATTCTATTCTATTCTATTCTATTCATCTTTCAAAATGAATTATCACCAGCATTGGAAACTACAGGGAGGCAGACAGACCTGAGGTCAGCTGGTTCTTGTTGCTCTCAACAGCAAACTGCAGCTGCTTCACTTCTTTGGCTGTTTCTGGAAACCAAAGGATTTAGCATGTTAGTATTTTAGCAGTATTAAGGACAGTTATACAATAATTATACAATAATTCTTACTGATGGGCAATATGGTGGTGTGCACAGACACAGCGGCTCACGGCTCTTCACTCTTTATTTGTTTTATGTTTGCATGTGTATGTTCATTAGTGTTACAGTATGTTGGGCAAAACCAACATACAGACGTCAGGATCTACTGGACCTGAGTTTACGCTGAAGAAGGACTATTTTATCAGATTATTAGCTCTCACAACATAACGGAGGACATAGCCAGAACTCAGAGGCCGTCAAAGATAGTCCTGCCCAGCAGTAAGCCCAAGAGGAAGTGCAGACAAAGGAAGAAAAAACGAGGCTGCAGGGCCGTCCACAAGTGCGGCTGAAAAAGCAACTCTTTAAAACGCCACTTCCCAGCATTTTCCTCTTCAATGTCAGATCCATCCACAACAAAATCGACGAGCTGAGGTTACAGTTTGCCTCCAACAGTTGTCTTTGCAACTGCAGCTTTGCAATAATAGAAACCTCTCTACAGCCAAGCATACCGGACACGGCTAACGAGTTAGCATGGCTCACCGCCATGACAGGAACAGCGACTCCAGTAAGAGCAGAGGGGGCTCATGCGTTTACGCACACAACAACTGGTGCAATGATGCACGCATATTAGACAGTCACTGCTCTCCAGACCTGGAATATGTGACTGTTAAAGCCAGGCTCGTGTATTTACCATGCAAAATCAATGTTGTCGTGGTAACGGCAGTATACATAGCTCTCGACGCTAATGCTAACCAAGCCCTGAGCAAGCTACATGAAACCATTAGCAATAATTAGAACTCTTACCCTGAAGCAGTGCACATAGTAGCGGGGGACTTCAACCACACGGACTTAAAAATGGTGTTTCTCAAGTTTGAGCAGTATATCCAGTGTGCAACGAGGGGAAATAACACTGGACAAAGTCTACAGCAACATCAGGAAAGCCTATAGGACAATTCCCTTACCACATCTAGGCTTCTCTGACCACATGCCCATGCTGCTGATTCCTGCATACACAACCTGCAGGAGGAGAATCCCCCCCATCCACAAGGACTGTTAAAATATGGCCTGAGGGAGCACTGCTTCAGCTACAAGCTGGCTTTGAGAGCACAGACTGGACTGTATTTGAGCATGAGGACCTGGAGGTGTATACCAATTCTGTGCTTTCCTACATCAACTTCTGTGTAGAAAACGTTACTGTGGACAGACTTTACCGGGTGTACTCCAACCAGAAACCCTGGATGAGTAAAGAAGTCCAGGTCCTTCTGAAGCAATGCAATACAGCGTCACCAGGGCTGACCTGAAGAAGGGGATTAGGAAGGCCAAATTGGAATACAAAAGATGGATAGAGGACCACTTCAGCACCACCAATGCAAGGCAAGTGTGGCAGGGGGTCCAGCATCTCACTCACTACAAGCCCAGCAACACAGCACAGGCAGATGATGACCCAATCCTGGCAGAGAGGCTGAACCACTTCTTTGTACGCTTCGATGTGGATCGATCAGAAACAGCAGCAGTCCGACCATCTAACTGCAACGGTTACAGTTTCACGGTGGAGGAACATGAGGTGAGGAGCACACTGAAGGGGGTGAATCCCAGGAAGGCGGCTGGACCAGATGGAGTCATTGTACGGGTCCTCAGAGAATATGCAGACCAGCTGGCTGGAGTGTTCACCAAGATCTTCAATGCATCTCTATCCCAGTCCTTCGTCCCACCATGGCTGAAGTCAGCCACAATTGTGCCGATACCAAAAAAAAAAACAGCATCGGCAGTCTAAATGACTTCAGACCAGTCGCCCTGACACCAGTCATCATGAAGTGTTTTGAGAAACTGGTGAGATGCCACATCAGGTCCTGCCTCCCAGCTACCCTCGACCCATTTCAGTTCACATACAGAGTGAACAGATCAACAGAAGATGCCATAGCAACAGCACTCCATACCACCGTCTCCCACCTGGATCTGCAGTGGCGATATGCCAGGCTGCTCTTTGTTGATTTTAGCTCTGCTTTCAACACTATACTCCCAGACAGACTGACTGTGAAGCTAATGGACATTGGTCTTCCATACACTATCTGCAGTTGGCTAAGAAACTTCCTCTCAGACTGTGTACAGAGAGTTAGTTGGTTCACATCTCTCCACAGCTCTCAGCATAAACACCGGATCTCCTCATGGCTTCTCAAGCATGTAAGAGAAATAAGAGAAAACAGCAGCCGTCACAAGTGGCCGCCAGGCATGGGGACCAGATGATTGGGCTTAAGAAATGGTTCAAGCCCACGTCCGAGGTTGAAATTAAGTAATCTAGGTATACATGATCAATGTGAACAATAGAAATCTAATGATCAGATGAGAGAAAGGTCGCCGGCCTCGTGGAATGCAATCATCTGCATGATTTGATGATGAATTTAGGGGCTGACTGTGCTGTTCATTCAGGGGCAAGTTTGATGATAAAATAATATGCATTAGCATAGCTTCTGTACTTTTGAAGATTAACTTTCAAAATTATTTAAAATCAGAGGTGGGAAGTAACAAAGTACAAATACTTTGTTACTGTACTTAAGTACATTTTTCAGGTATCTGTACTTTATTTATTTCTCTGACTACTTTTTACTTTTACTCCCTACATTTTTACACAAGTATCTGTACTTTCAACTTCTTACATTTTCAAAACAGGCTCATTACTTTATGTTTAACACGTCTGAGAAAAGTTTGCATTTCCGTCAAACATCAAACTATCTGAGCCTAAACAGAGGAATGATACAATCGTACTGGCGTATCCTCCATCACCAGCTTATCGGGTACAAAGGGATTAAATACGCAAACACGTATAATTAATGTATCATTTATAGCGCTATAATCAGAGGTTACAGCGGGCCAGGCCGAGTCCATAAATTGTGCTCACGGCACATAAACAGATTAGCTAGCGCTACTGAAGAGGAGCGAGCATGAAGGGAGTAAGGTGTGGCAGGTAAATGCAACGTTTCTAAATGCTCAACAAATATCAGCAAACACACAAAGTGTGTGCAGTTTGTCACACAGTGTGTCTTCTCAGGGAGAGCAAAGAGAGAGAAGTTCACTCAGAGATGGAGAAAGAGGACAGGAGAGGAAGAATAGAGGTTAGATTTAAAGGTAAGGACTGCAAAAAAAAATGAAGTATGCTGACTCTGTGTTATTCAAAGACTGTATGAAAATACTGCAGTTTAGCACGTAATAAACAGGTTAGCTTGTTGTACTGTAATTACAGTAAAGCTCTGTGTTGGTGCACAGAGGCTGTGTTGATGGTCAGAGTTACAGGTTACATCAGTGCAGCAGAGATGAGTTTGAATCAAAGCTGCTGATGCTGAGATTCATTCACTGAATCCAACATTTCTACAGCCTGTATGCTGTCAGTGTAGGGGATGGAGATCAGCTCAGATAGCTGTGAAATACTGGGTTACATCTTTGTGCGTTCAGTTCATCCACACAGAGCAGTAAACCTCAGAGCAGCAGCAGCAGCAGGTCAGCTGATCACAGCCTGCACACCAACATCATTTACTGCAGCTACAATAGAAAGCTGTGATTCTTCTGTACTTAAGTACAGAATGTCAGTACAGTAATCCCTCGCTACTTCGCACTTCGCTTTTCGCAGACTCATAGTTTCGCGGGTTTTCAATCAATATTAGTGTAAAATATTTATTGCGGTATTTTTGCTGTTTTGCGGGTTTTTGCGGTACTCGTTCTTCACATTTGTAGTACATGTTGTACAGTAATGTATATATTTGGTGTATAAGTGTGTAGGGAGGGTTTATAAAAACGTAAAATACTGTATAACTACTAAAATAATGTATAAGTATTAAAATAAATATAGCGTCCCTACTTCGCGAATTTTCACTTATCACGGGTGGTCCTGGAACGTAACACCCGCAATAAGTGAGGGATTACTGTACTTTTTTTTTAAGCCTGTCATGTCTGGCAGTGTTTGCAAGCAGAATTGTGATCTGAAAGCACTGTTGTACCAAACATATTTATTCTTCAAAGATAAGCTCTATAGAGTTTCTATAAGCCTTTCTTGTTAATGTTTGTGTTTTTATTTTATTTATTTATTTGTGCACATATACATTTAATTCCAGATGACAGGCTGAGGAAAAAAAAAGAGAAAGAAAGAAAGAAAGAAAGAAAGAAAGAAAGAAAGAAAGAAAAAAAGAGAGAGAAAGGGGAGAAGACAGAAAAAGAGGACAGAGCACCACTAAGTTAACCAAAACAATTCAAATGCTGCAACTACAAAAGAAAGAAAAAGACAACATACCAAAAAAAACAAAACTAAACAAGCAATACCTGTAAAAATAACTATGTGGAAAAGGCACAACAAAATGAATCATGATTGTGTAAGAACAACAATTTCATTATGCTGTGATTGCCTTAGTGTCTGTGTCATGAAATGCACTTACCAATGAGGGTGGAAAGCCGCCGCTCCACCCACAAGGAGCCAAAAGCAGGCAGAGAGGGACCCAGGAAATCCGAGCCATCCGCAGCCCATCAAGAGCCACGAAAACCCGTGGCCGCACATTCCAGCGGCAACCGCATACCCACCCCAGCAGAGGGGAGAGGGAGGTCCCAGATGGAGCCCCTCCAGTCGAGGAGCAAGGGCCCTAGGGAATTCGAGGCAACAGGAAACCGGACCCCCCAGAGGCCAGCCCCCCGTGCAGGCCGGCGGCAGGGCCTCAGGGCCCAGGTGCCCAAGAACTGCCCGACATACCCCCCCCGCCAGAGAAGTCCAAGCCGCCCCGGCCCACAGCCCCCAGGAGAGCAGGTCGACACCCACGCCAGAACATCCAGCCCGGCCCAGGAACCCCAAGGCGCCCACACCCCAGGGAGGCGGGGGGACGCAGGAGCAACCAACGAGAAGTAGCCGGGAGGCAAGGCACAAGAAGGCCCAGATTCAGGTCCAGCCATGCACACACTCACATATGCTCATGGCACACACACCCACCCATATATGCTCATGCGCACACACATCCACCCACATATGCTCATGCGCACACACACACACACACACACACACACACACACACACACACACACACACACACATCCCTACCTACACGCATTCACCCACCCAAATACGTCCACGAGGACTGTGACAAATGCACAAAGATACACATTCATCCACATCTACCTACCCTCTGAAGCCAGGGCAAGTAGACACCCCCCTCCCGGGCCAACAGTGACCCCAGGACACTGACAGCCTGGCACCCGAAGCACCACCCAACTCCCACCCCGGGCGAGGTGCAGGAAACCTGAATGTAGGATGGCCCACCCCACCCCCCACCCACACCCAAATTCTAAATGCTGAAGTGTATGTTTTCATGTTTGTGAATGCATGAAGTGTATAGGATGCAGTCAAAATTGAGGGGACAGCTGTGCCTCAAGCATCCAACTGCTGGCCGTCAGCGCTCGACCACACCACCCCCTCAAAACCCTTTCTACCAGGTTGTGGACTGTCCAACAAGGAACAAGAGGACAATTGACTTGCTGTATGCTAATGTGAGGGATGCATACAGAGTCACACCCCTCCCCCCATTAGGGAAGTCTGACCACAACCTGGTTTACCTACAGCAACAGTACACCCCCCTGGTGCAGAGGCAGACTGCAACAACTCGCTCCATAAGGAGGTGGACCTCAGAAATGGAAGATGCCCTCAGAGACTGCTACAACACCATGGACTGGGATGTGCTGCTAAGCCTTCATGGTGAAGATATAGAGGGGATGACATATTGTCTTATGGAATATCTCAATTTCTGTGCAGACATTGTCTCCCCCACCAGGACTGTACGGTGTTACCCTAATAATAAACCATGGGTAACACAGGAAGTCAAAGCCATCCTCAATAAGAAGAAGGCCGCCTTCAGGAGCAGGGACAGGGAGGCAATGAAAGCAGCACAGCAGGAGGCGAAACAATGTGTGAGGGAAGCAAAGGACATCTACAGGAGAAAGGTGGAGATAAAGCTGAAAGAGAACAACATGAGGGAGGTCTGGGAAGGTGTGAAAACCATCACAGGCCACAAAACAAAGACCAGAGCTGAGGGGGGGAGAGTTGAGAGGGCAAATAAACTGAACTTTTTTAATTGGTTCAATCAGCCCGTATCCACCCCACACTCCTCCTCACTGCAACCACCTTCCCTAATTCCCTCAAAACACCTCCCTCCAGACAACACAGTACCCCTGCCCTCCCCCTCCGACTCCTCCTCCCCCATTACAACACAGGTGACACCAAGCATTACTGCAGACCAGGTCAGGGGTCAGCTGAGGAAGCTTCATCCTAGGAAAGCAGCGGGCCCAGACAATGTGTGCCCCCGACTGCTGAAGACCTGCGCTGCTGAACTGGGTGCCCCACTCCAACGCATCTTTAACCTCAGTCTGCAACTGGGGAGAGTGCCCACCCTCTGGAAGACATCCTGCATCATACCAGTCCCGAAGAAGAACCGGCCGAGTGAGCTGAATGACTTCCGACTCACCTCACATCTAATGAAGACGTTGGAGCGGCTCTTCCGCAGCCTCCTCAGACCCCAGGTGCAACACGCCCAGGACCGGCTGCAGTTTGCATATCAGGCAGGCATCAATGTTGAGGATGCCATCCTCTACCTACTACATCGAGCACACTCTCACCTGGATAAGGGAAATGGCATGGTGAGGATCCTCTTCCTGGATTTCTCAAGTGCCTTTAACACCATCCAGCCCCTTGTACGTCAGGATAAACTAAACAGGATGAGAGTGGACCCCTGCCTGGTCAATTGGATCTCCAGCTACCTCACCGACAGGCCGCAGTATGTCAGGCTGAAGGACACCATGTCTGACACTGTGATCAGCAACACCGGAGCACCCCAGGGGATGGTGCTGGCCCCTTTTCTCTTCACCCTGTACACTGCAGACTTCTGCTACAACTCTGAGCTGTGTCACATCCAGAAGTTTGCTGATGACACAGCCATTGTGGGGTGTATCAGGGATGACAGAGAGGAGGAGTACAGGAGCCTAGTGAGGGACTTTGCTGTCTGGTGTGAGAGGAACCACCTGCAGCTCAACACCTCAAAGAGTAGAATGGGAGACAGAGCCTTCAGCTTTCAGGCCCCTCTTCTGTGGAACCAGCTCCCAGCTTGGATTCGGGAGACAGACACCCTCTCTATTTTTAAGATGAGGCTTAAAACTTTCCTTTATGATCAAGCTTATAGTTAGGGCTGGATCAGGTGACCCTGAACCATCCCTTAGTTATGCCGCTATAGGCCTAGGCTGCTGGGGGGGTTCCCACAACGGACTGTTTCTTTTCATTCACCTTATTTACTTTGTCTATACTCCACTCTGCATTTAATCATTAATTGTTATTAATCTCTGGCTCTCTTCCACAGCATGTCTTTTCTCTCCCCTCAGCCCAACCGGTTGCGGCAGATGACCCCCCCCCCCCTGAGCCTGGTTCTGCTGGATGTTTCTTCCTGTTAAAAGGGAGTTTTTCCTTCCCACTGTCACCAAGTGCTGCTCATAGGGGGTCGTTTTGACTGTTGGGTTTTCTCTGTATTATTGTAGGGTCTTTACGAAGAGCCTTGAGAGGACTGTTTGTTGAGATTTGGCGCTACATAAATAAAATTGAATTGAATTGAATTGAATTGAATCAGTGGGAACCAGAGAGTCAAATTCATCCAATTGGTTTTTAGAAGAAGCAGACATTCTCTCTAAGCTAACATGATCTAATAATAGATTTCTGTATTGAGTAATACACAGTTTATTTTTTGATTTCCAATTCATGAGGATAGTTTTCTTAGCGATGCACAAGGCGGTAAGAACTATGTGTGATATATATGACTCCATCTCTAATTCACTGACATCACCTAAAATACATAGTCTGAGGGAAGTTGGAACACGACAGCTAAACCATGTGGATAGATCTTCACATATCCTCTGCCAGAACTTCTGAACAGGAATACAAGACCACAGAGTATGCATACAGTTCTCCTCTGAATTGCTTGTGCAGTGGGTGCATATGTTTGAGTGTGTAAGGCCGATCTGGAACATCCTTTGTCCAGAATAGTGCGTTCTATGGAGAATTTTATATTGTATAAGTTGTAATTGGGGACTTTTAGTCATTTTGGAGATATTTAAGCATATTTCTGTCCAGAAGTTTGGATCCAGGCTGATAGAAAGATCACACTCCCATTTTGTAATCGGGAGGGAGACTGAATCATCAGTTTTTAATAATAATTTATATAATTTTGATAACAATTTTGGGGTACAGAGGTTTAGAAGTTCAGATACCCATGTAGGTATTTCTAAATTCAGTTGATTTAGATTAAATCTTCCTTGCAGGATAGATTTCAGTTGTTGATATTCAAGAAATCTACTGTTGCCAATTCCATATTTTAATGAGGGGTGGGACTTAAACACGTTAATTTAGATTAATTAATTACGGGGAAATTAACGAATTAAAAATTTTAACGCATTTTAATTGCACTTTGCACTGGAACATTTCTCAGTGCACGAGTTCCAGGCATACAGATTATTTCGACGCACGATGTCAAAAATTCAGCAGCCGCATCGTTCAAAGGACCCGGCCCACGTCCTTCGCAGCCCAGGGCTGTGTCCAAATTCAGGGGCCGCATCCTTCGAAGGACTCGTCCTACGCAGACCGGGTCCTTCACGGCCCACGAAGACCACAAAGGCCGGAAGTCAGTGGCTAGCCTTCATATCAGCATCACCTGCCCTCACCTCTGCATAGGTCATGTCGCCTAGCAACCATGAGTGCGAAGCACAGCTGTGTAAAAGCAGCTGGTTAAACGGAGAACGAACTTTTGTTCCTTTTTGTGGTTTAATTTTAAGTCTTTAATTCAAAATAAGCTGTTAAAACAAGCATAACACATTTCAACATCAAGGAATACAGCTGAGCAAATGATTAATTTCCAACTATCTTAAGTGAGACATTAATGTTGAATAAAACTATCCAGTTATGATGCTTAACTTTAATTTCAGGAGTTTGCTTATCACAGGAGCACTTCCACCCTTCGTTGGTCTGTGTAGTAGACTGGTGGGAAAATAAACAACATTTTTAAGTTTAAGCTTATGAATATTGATTCATTCATCAACCAAACTTAAATTAATATTTCTGATGTTAAATATTTAAATGTGATTAAATGCAATTAATTTTGATTAATTAATTAATTACAAAGCTCCTAATAAATTAGATTAATTTTTTTAATCGAGTCCCACCCCTAATTTTAATATAAATTCATGGAATGTCATAAGGTTTCCATCTTGGATAATATGTTCTAACTTATTTATCCCCTTATCACATCATAATGGAAAATTCAGCATTTTCTTTTTCTGACAAATATCTGGATTGTTCCAAATGGGCGTTAATTTACAGGGGATAAGTGAAGACTTAGTTATTTTTATAAATTCCCACCAGGCTGACAGAGAGGTGTTAATACTAAGGCTTTTAAAGCAGTTATGATGCTTAATACTGGGGCTAATGAAAGGTAGATCTCAGATTTTTACTTTTTCGCAAAGTACCTGTTCTAAATCCAAGCATGGGTTGTCTAATGAATTTGATTTGATCCACTTTGAAATGTACTGCAATCTACTGCCTAAGAAATAAAAATAAAACTTTGGTAGTTCTAGACCGCCACTGTGTTTTGGCTTTTGTAAAGTTTTCAAACTAATTCGTGATGGTTTGTTTTTCCATAGGAATTTTGAGATGTTTGAGTCTAGGGACTTAAACCAAGCAACAGAAGGTTTATTAGGGATCAGTGAGAATAGATAATTAATTTTTGGTAAAACCATCATTTTAATGGCGGCAACTCTCCCCGTGAGTGATACAGGTAAACTATTCCAACGTGATAAGTCATCTTCTATTGTTGAATGTCAGTACTTCTGCCACCTCTGTTTAAAATTAAACCATAAAATTGTTGAGATGAATTGCACATAAGTAATGGTTTGTGAACACATCGGCCGTGGAATTTCTTCCTTTCATAGTAGAAGTTGTTCATTTATAGTGACTTTGATATATTTATGGGAGTACTGAATGAAAGTCTTTAAAAAGTAGTCAAATTTAGGGGATAGTACTCATAAAAGCAAAACAGAAGGGAAAAGACGCCCATGGAGGCCAGCAACGGTCTCCGTCATAAGGTGCCTGCTACTTTGGCGTGCCCCCCTGCTACTCCAAAACAATTTTACAGCTCTAGCAAGGCTGTGTGCTGAGACCACTCCTCTACACACTGTACACCTATGACTGCGTCAGCAGCCACTCAGACAATGTCACAAACAAGTTTGCTGATGACACCACCCTGGTTGGACTGATCTCTGATGCCGATGAAACGGCATACATGGAATGGGTTCAAAGGATGGTGGACTGGTGCTCAGGGAACAACTTGGTCATTAACACCTCTCAAAGAGATGTTAATGACCAAGACCAAAGAATTGATTGTAGATGTCAGAAGGAGGAAGTCCAACCTGCAGTCAATCTGTATCGATGGACAGTGTGTGGAGAGGGTGTCCAGCTTCAAGTTCCTGGGGGTGTATATGGATTCAGATCTCCAATGGGGTTTCAACACCTCAGCGGTGGTGAAGAAGGCCAAGCAGCATCTCTGTTTTGTGAGGATCCTTAAGAGGCTGAATCTGGAAAAGAAACTGCTGACTGTCTTCTACCGCTGCTCTGTGGAGAGCGTTCTGACATACTGCATCTCTGTGTGGTTCTCCAGCTGTACCACAGCACACAAAAAGGCCATAAAGAGGGTGATCAACATGGCTCAAAAGATCACTGGACACTCACTCCCCTCCCTGGAGGACCGTTACAGCACCCGCTGTCTCAGAAGGGCCTACACTATCATCAAGGACACCGGATGTTTGAACTGCTGCCCTTGGGCAAATGCTACAGACAACTAAAACCAAAAACAAACACTTGAGAGACAGTTTTTATAACAGGGCCATATCCCTGTTAAACAGAAACAAAATAGTTCACCTGTAGGCAGATCTGATTTCCGTCCAAGTGCAATAACTTAGGTTGCAAAAGCACCATGTGCAATAATTGATGCTGCAGTTGTACATCTGTATATATTTTAGAGTGAATTTAAGTTTATGCTTTTATGCTCTTTTAAATTGTTTACTGCTCTTTTAAATTTGTTAATGTTTACATACTCTTTTCTTTTAATTGCACCAAGATGGGGGCTGTAATCCAATTTTGTTGTGCAAAAGTACAAATACACTGTACAATGACAATAAAGGTTTGTTTCATATTTTCATATCCATTGATAGATAAAAACTTATAATACCTGTAAAACCAGCAAAGCATCTGGAAAGATTGGTAATATTTAAACATCTCCTATCCCCTCTAATCCCATTGGACATTCAGTATAATGACAAATTGGGCCTTCTATTCTATTCTATTCTATTCTATTCTATTCTATTTTATTAATCTTTGAAAATTCAAAGCAATAAAATAGATACAGAACTCCTCCCGTTTGATTAAATGTTACCAGAACAGAAACAATATAAACCTGTCTCTACTTTTAGCTCTAAGCAGCTGCTCTATTTGATTAAAATTTGTACAAAGTTTTTTAGAGTGCTTGCAGTTATCTACCAAAACCTGTCCTTGTTTTATTCACTTTTTGATGTTAACTAATAGGTGTGTTACCTTGGGCGTGCTGCAGTGAGGGTTCTAGTGATCTGATGATGTCACTCAGGTTGGAAACGCTCTGCTCCACAGATAACAGATGATTTGACATGTCTGAACAAACAGAAATTAAAACTTTTAATAAACAGAGATTTCAAAACTTTAACTCTGATCAAATTCTGCCAGTTGGTATGATGAGGTATGAATTATCACCAGCATTGGAAACTACAGGAAGGCAGACAGACCTGAGGTCAGCTGGTTCTTGTTGCTCTCAACAGCAGACTTCAGCTGCTTCAGCACCTCCGACACTGAACACACAAACACTAGTTGGTATGATGAGGTAGGGCTGGGCAATGTATCGATTTTTTAAAAATATGAATATATTTTCATACATGATATCAGATGAGACAATATTGTTTATATTGATATAGTGTAGGTCGCGTTAAAGTCATACTTGTACATCCACCAGTTCACCTTTCTCTTCTCCCAGTTTGCCTCTGCACAGCTTTGCACTGCCCCGCCTCTCTCCACTTCATGCAGGAAGTGACTGCATGGCAGTGTTGCCAACTTAGTGACTTTGTTGCTAGATTTAGCGGCTTTTCAGACCCCGCTGGCAACATTTTTCCCCTCAAAGCGATTAGCGATAAATTTAACGACTTTTTCAGTGAGGTCGGAGAGTTTTGGAAACCTGAAATCCTCCACTGTCGCCGTGTTTTGTGTACATACAGCCTTCGTACTGCGTCCGGTCATACGCGTTGGCATCGCTCAGACCCCAAAGAGTCCCTGGCTGCAGGTAAGAGAGCGCCGCCATACACAGCAGAAGTTGGTTTGTACCATCAGTCATGTGACCTTAACAGCAGAAGTGGGTCTTTTTCGTGTGCTTGCAGACACTGCATTGAGCGGCTGGGCCCGTTGCTGTGATACATCAGTACATATGTCTATGGATTTACTGAGATGCTAAAATCCTGCAGGTGGAGTTTTGTTCATGTACAGGAGCCTGTACCTGGATGTACAGCTTTGTAAAGAAAAGGTCAGCCTTTGGCTATTTTTGTTCTGGATCTGTTCTATTTACATTTTAATAGCAAAGCAATAATTTATTTGAGGAGCATTATTATTTAAATAGTTTATTTTTGATTAATTTCTCATGTACATCTACTGCTGAATATTAATAAAAATGTCTGTGTGACATTTAGGACATGTAGCTTTGACTCTGAAGGGCCTTTTTGTTTATACCTTGGGAAGAAAATATATCAAGATATATATCGTATATCACCATTCAGCTGAAAAATATTGAGATATTACTCTTGGTCCATATCGCCCAGCCCTATGATGAGGTATGAACTATCACCAGCATTGGAAACTACAGGGAGGCAGACAGACCTGAGGTCAGCTGGTTCTTGTTGCTCTCAACAGCAGACTTCAGCTGCTTCACTTCTTTGGCTGTTTCTGGAAACCAAAAAATTTAGCATGTTAGTATTTTAGCAGTATGAAAGACAGTTATACAATAATTCACTGATAGATAAAAACTTATAATAGCTTTAAAACCAGCAAAGCATCCAGAAAGATTGGCATTATTTAAATATCTCATATCCCCTCTAATCCCATTGTACATTCTGTATAATGACAAATTATGCATTAGAATAGAATAGAATAGAATGCCTTTATTGTCATTATACAGGATGTACAATGAGATTGGAGGGCCACTCCTGTTTAGTGCCATGTAACAGAAAATCAAACTCTCTAAAATAAAAATATTATAAAAATATTATAATCTAGTATGATCAATATAATCAAGAGATATACAGAAATAAACAATGTGTAAAATATACAAAAAATAGAATGTATAAAAATATATACATACATTGGTGCATCTGTACATTGTAAGAAAAGTAAATATGTGTATACATATAATAATGAAGATGATGAATATTGCACTTGGTGAATGAATATTGCACTAGTGAATGAATACTGGATATTACACAATATAGGAATGTCAGATATTGTTCAGTATGAATAATATAATATTGCACAGTTACAGTGGGTGAGTGTGTGAGTTCAGGGTGGTGATTGCTCTGGCGAAGAAACTGTTCTTGAGTCTAATGCACCAAAACTAACAAATATGAAATACAAAAAGTACAAAAAAGAGCACCGAAAGGAAGAGCCGTGAGCCACTGCGTCTGTGCGCGCCGCCATCTTGACCATTCTATTCTATTCTATTCTATTCTATTCTAATCTTTGAAAATTAAAATTAGCCTGGTGTTCAGAGAACAACCTGGTACTGAACACCATGAAAACCAAAGAGATCATCATCGACTTCAGGAAGCACAGGACTGACCCAGCTCCCCTCTACATCAACGGCGAGCGTGTGGAGAGGGTCCACACCTTCAGGTTCCTTGGTGTCCTCATCTCTGCTGATCTTTCTTGGTCAGATAACATCACAGCTGTTATCAAGAAGGCTCAGCAGCGACTTCACTTCCTGAGGGTCCTCAGGAAGAACAACTTGGACTCAAACCTGCTGCTGACCTTCTACCGCTCATCCATTGAGAGCCTGCTGACGTACTGTATCACAGTATGGTACGGCAGCTGCACTGAGGCAGACAGGGTCAGGCTTCAGAGGGTAGTCAAGACAGCACAAAGAATCGTTGGCTGCCCTCTCCCCTCCCTGATGGACATCTACACCTCCCGCTGCATCAGCAGAGCCAGGAACATCATCAAGGACGGCTCACACCCTGGCTTTGACCTGTTTGACCTGCTGCCCTCTGGCAGGCGCTACAGGAGCATCAAAGCCAGAACAAACAGACTCAAGAACAGTTTCTTCGCCAGAGCAATCACCACCCTGAACTCACACACTCACCCACTGTAACTGTGCAACACCCACATCTCTGTGCAATATTATATTATTCATACTGAACAATATCTAACATTCCTATATTGTGTAATATCCAGTATTCATTCACTAGTGCAATATTCATCATCTTCATTTTTATATGTATGCACTTATTTACTTTTCTTACAATGTACAGATGCACCAATGTATGTATATATTTTTATACGTTCTATTTTTTGTATATTTCTTGATTATACTAGACTATAATATTTTTATTTTTTATTTTAGAGAATTTGATTTTCTATTGCATGGCACTGAACAGGAGTGGCCCTCCTATCTCATTGTACATCCTGTATAATGACACTAAAAGGCATTCTATTCTATTCTATTCTATTCTATTCTATTCTATTCTAAAGGCAATAAAATGGATACAGAACTCCTCCCCTTTGATTAAGTGTTACCAGAACAGAAACAATAAACAGTTGTCCATCGTTATATCGCGGTTCACTTATTGCGGCTTCACTGTATTGCGGATTTTTTTTTAAATTACTTATTCTTTTCCACAGAGTTTTCACTATAGTACCGGATTTTGTATATATTTCAGTAACACATAACTATGTTCATCACTCGGATGAAGAGATCAGTTACATCTATGCCAATTGTGGAAATAGAAGTTATGGCCAAGGGCGAAGATACTGCACCACCTCCATCACTACTGCAGAGCTACATAATTCATCATCTTCATCATTCAAGTTATAGTCAGTGAGTGGGAAAGGTTTATATGAGTGTCTGAAGGGTTTATAAAGCCTTAAAATATAAATAAATAATAAAATTAATTTAAAGCCACTACTTTGCAGATTTTTACCTATAGCTTTGGGTCTCTGGAACTTAACACCCAAGATAGGTGAGGGATTACTGTAAAACTTTGCTTCTACTTTTAACTCTAAACAGCTGTTCTGTTTGACTAAAATTTTTAATAGGTGTATTACCTTGGGTGTGCTGCAGTGAGGGATCTAGTGATCTGATGATGTCACTCAGTTTGGAAACGCTCTGCTCCACAGATAACAGATGATTTGACATGCCTGAACAAACAGAAATTAAAACTTTTAATAAACAGACAGTTCAAAACTTTAACTCTGATCCAATTCTGTCTTTTGTAAGTTTTGTTGTTTGTGAAGCCACCAAATTTTGGGCCTCACAACTCCCACTAGAGTGTGTGTGTTAAAGGAGAGGCAACATGGAGAAACCAAAGTGGCAGAAAGGGGGTACGGAAAAGTTACATGCGACGAAATTGAAGAGTGTCTGTAGATGCTACAAAATGTGCAAATATCACAGACATGTTCACTGCTGTAGCCACCACGTCCTCTGTAACAGCAATGCAACAGCAGCTGTAGGTGAAGACAGCAACAGCGGACAGGGAGAGGAGCAGCCAGAGATGCAGGCTTTGGAAACTGAGGGACAGAGTGAGCGGGAAAGTGTAGTACGCAAGCAGGTAGTAAGGTTAGGATGATACAGGGACTTTGAGGTGATGGAGGTAATGTTAGCTCTATTAAATGAGAATGATGAGCAATGGCGAATGCCAAAAATGCCAGGGCTGATTTTTGTCCCAGTCCAGCCCTGAGGGAAGGTCATCCTGAGTTTTTAATTTCCTGAAGCTTTTGAACATTGACAAATGTAAATATTAACTGCAGATTCAGTTTTAAAACTTTTATTATGACAATTATGAACTAACATGTAGTAATAGGCAGCACTAGCCTCCTAGTGCAATCATGAACCAGCGTAAAATATTTAAGCCTTGTTAGCACTCTGATCATCCTCAGGAGAAGCACAGCTCTCAAGGCTTTTGATTTTCTCTCCCACAGGTGTATTACCTTGAGCCTGTTGCACTGAGGTTTCCAGTGACTGGATGTCACTCTGGTTGGATAATCTCTGCTCCAAAGACTGCAGGTGATTTGACATTTTCATGTCTGAAAAAAAGAGACAGCAACACCCTCAGATAAATATAACAAAGTGTGTAGTACCTTATACTTAATATAGCTGAAATGAAAATAAGAATATAAAATATTAAAATATCTTATTTTGTCCTAATTTATTTTGAATACTTGTACTTAATATAAAGAAGCTCAATATAATGCAATAACATAAAGCAGAATAAAAGTAACATAATAATGTCATGGAAAACAAGCACATAACATGCCTAATGACAAACTAATAATTAGAACACCAACCGCACCCTGCCTCTTTCTTGCTATAATACTGAAAATAATAATAATAATAATAATAATAATAATAATAATAATAATAGACACAAGGCAATGGCAATGTTAACATTTTCTCCACTATTATATTTTAACAATTATCACCAAAACCTATTTTCAAGTACGTTACCAGGTGAAGTATAAGTTGGCTTTAACTTATTTTTATTCACTCCACGTTATGTGCAGTCTATTTATTTTCCCAGTTTTCTGTAAACTGAAAAATGTAAACATCAATATGGGAAATTAGTTCTGGAATAAAATCCAGCTTTGATTGTGAATCTGATACTGCATCTATTTATACTAGCATGCTCCAGTGTGCTTCAAGGATCCAGTATAAAATGTAACTTTAGGGATCAGGTCAACATATGATGATTATTTACTGTGAATACTGCAAAGCATTCACAGTATTGTTGTTGTACTCCAAAAACCATCGGTTGCTAAAAACTCAAGCAGCGTTTGGGCTACAGACACCGTTCTGGTATCAAAACGTTCAGCCTATTCTGGAGATTTATACTTTTACTTTTCTTTTTTATAACCTTTACACTTTTTAAGATATTGAACTTTTTATAATCTTCATTTTTGCCATTCAAAATGAATGGGGAAGTTTCAAATCCTTTTTAAATCCTTTCAGGCTTTAAAAGCTAATAACTTCAGCATACTTTCAGCTAGAAAAACCATTTAAGCTTTAAAATGAAGCCAAGCCTGTCAGCTATTCAGCTTTTACTTGGTGTTTTGAAAATCTTTTACGGTTTAAGCACAGTGAACGTTTAAGTTTAAGGTGTTTTTTCAGGCGTTTCAGAGTTTATAATGGTTGTGTATTGCGTTTGCTAGAGTGGGAGCCTGATTAGTAGAGTGGGAAACTTCAAAACTTTCAGGTGGAAAATTTATTTTTAAACTGCCACTGTGTCCACACTCTTTGCGCTACAACCATCATTTTATGCTCAAAATGTAGAGCTGCTTCTCTACTTTCAAACAGTGTGTCTCTAAACCCTGTCAAATGTACACTTTTTAAACTGTAAGCATTCAAACAGAGAGAGTACCTTCCAACTCCTTCATTAACCTCCATAGTAATTTCAGAGAGGTGATTTTCTCCAAAGCAGAAAGGAGCACCTTTTTTAAACTGCTCCCACGGCCACACTTTTGAGCCCAGGAAAATAAAAATTACACCACTGTTTAGAGCAGGTCCTTGTGACGCTCACAGTTCAAAAATGATTTTGATAGGAGCTACGGTTTTTGACTTAGAAGCAGTTATTTGACAGGTGCACCGAGGCAAATTTGACAGAGTGCATGCATCTCAGCAGGTAAGCAGTGCACCTGGCAGGTGTTTTCAATCGGTGTATTTACAAGCATTCAGCTTGGCAGAGCTCTCCAATATGTATGCTTGCAAACCTCACAGCTTTTGTGACACTACTGTTGGCTCAGTGGTAGAAAAGGGGACCATCAATGCACAAGAAGCAGACAGGACAGAGCAGGTTCAAGTCCCACTTTACTCCAAACTTTAAAAATTTTCCATTGAGCATTCATTCACCAGCTTAAACTCTTTCAGCCAGATTTAAGCTCTTTGGAGCATTTCCTGGCATTTCAGCTAGAGACACCATTTAGGCTTTAAAATAAAGCCAAGCCTTTCAGCTATCAGCTGTTCAGCTATCCAGCTGTTCAGCTGTTCAGCAGTTCAGCTATTCAGCAGTTCAGCTGTTCAGCTGTGCTTTGAAATAGAATAACTTCAGCATACATTCAGCTAGAGACACCATTTAAGCTTTAAAATAAAGCCAAGCCTTTCAGCTATTCAGCTGTCTCTGAGTCTCTGAGTGAGAGACTTGAAATTCTTCAGCTGAAAATTTTCTCTCTAAACTGCCACTGTGTCCACAGTGTTTAGTCTACAGCCATCATTTTATGATCAAAACGTAGAGCCGCTTCTCTACTTTCAAACTATGTGTCAACCCTGACAAATGTAAACTTTTTAAACTGTGTGGGTTCAAGCAGTGGGAGCACCCTCCAACTGCTCCATTAGCCTCCATAGTAATTTTTCGGAGGTGATCTCAAAACCAGAAAAGAGCCCTTTTTTAAAACTGCTCCCATGACCACATTTTAAAGCCAGGAAAATAAAAATTACACCGCTGTTTAGAGCAGGTCCTTGTGACGCTCACAGTTCAAAAAGTATCTTGATAGGAGTTACGGTTTTTGATTTAGACGCAGTTGTTCGGGAGGTGCGCCAAGACAAATTCAACAGGGCTTTGCCACAAAGTGCATGCATTTAAACAGTTACACAGCTGTTTTGAGTTGGCAGCACTAAATGTGTAGGAGCATTCTGAATGGCTCATAATACTTTAAACTGATTGGTGGATTTGTCTTCTGCATGCAAGTTGTTCAAAGTTGGGCTGCTGGTTTTCCTTTAATAACTTCAGCACTGTGTATGCTACTGAAACCGTTCTCGTATCAAAATGCTCAGCTTCTTCCAGAGAATACTGCTATTACATCTTTTTTTGCCCCATTCAAATGACTGAGGTAACCTTCAAATAATCTTCAAATCTATTCCTACTTTCAAATCTAATAACTTAAGCATACTTTCAGCTAGAGACACCATTTAAGCTTTAAAAAAAAGCCAAGCCTTTCAACTGATCAGCTGTTGTTCAGCTGTCGTTTAGCTGTTGTTCAGCTGTCGTTTAGCTGTTGTTCAGCTGTTCAGCTGTTGTTCAGCTGTTGTTCAGCTGTTAAGCTATTCAGCTGTTAAGCTATTCAGCTGTTCAGCTGTGGTTCAGCTGTTAAGCTGTTGTTCAGCTGTTAAGCTGTTCAGCTATCCAGCTGCTCAGCTGTTCAGCTGTTGTTCAGCTGTTCAGCTATCCAGCTGTTCAGCTGTTGTTCAGCTGTTCAGCTGTTCAGCTATCCAGCTGTTCAGCTGTTGTTCAGCTGTTGTTCAGCTTTTCAGCTGTTAAGGTGTTAAGCTGTTAAGATGTTCAGCTGTTAAGATGTTCAGCTGTTCAGCTATGCTTTGAAATGTAATAACTTCAGCATACCATCAGCTAGAGCAGGGGTTCTCAAATCCAGGCCTCGTGTCCCAGTGTCCTTCAGGTTTTAGTTGTGTCTCTGCTTCAACACACCTGAGTCAAATATAGAATTCGTTAGCAGGACTCTGGAGAACTTGACTGCATACTGAGGAGGTAATTCAGCCATTTGATTCAGGTGTGTTGGATCAGGGACACATCTAAAACCTGCAGGACACTGGGCCACGAGGCCTGGATTTGAGAACCACTGAGCTAGAGACACCATTAAAACCTTAAAATGAAGCCAAGACATTGAACTTTAAAATTTCTATTAATATTTTCTTTGATGGTTTGTCTTCAGTTCCAGTTTAAGTTTCAGGCTGTTTTTCTTCCTTTTCAGAGAAATCAAGTTCAATTAATCTCCTTTATTGACAATTTCAGCTGTTTTCCATTTCAAATAATTTTTTTAATTTTCTTCAGCTGTTGAAGCTCATTCAGCAAATGATGTTTCAGCTGTTTGAAGCATGTCTTGGCATTTCAGCTCTAATCATTCAGCTTGCAGCATTCACAGTGCATTTTCTTCAGGAAATGCTTTTTCTAGATTGTTCTTGTCATTTGTTTGTGAAGCTGCCAAAGGCAGGACCTCACTGGTGGCCCCAAAGCAGTAGTCCCCACATTATACATAAACAAGAATGCTTGTGCATACTTACAGGTTGTTCCCAGCAGTATGATCGAAATCAGCAGGATCACACCTGTCAGAGCAGGAAATAACCAGCGTCTGAACCTAGAGGCAGGTGAGCGGGGTGTGGGTGGAGTCTCTGACAAATAGAATTTAATAAATCAGAAAGGTTTTCCTAAAACAAAGATCTCACCAACTCAGTCACAAACAGATACCTTTGATGCAAAGGGCACTTTCACCCTCCTTCACATAACGGTAGTCGGCCATCAGCATCTGCTCGTTCATTTTACTGGACAATAAAACCAGAGTAATGCTGAATGAGCAACATGGTCAGTCTTAATAATCATCATAAAAACAAAATATGGTCTGAAAAACTAAAATAATCAACAAATGAAATATGTTGGAAAAATAAACCACATTTGGCCCCACTCTTTGATGGTCTGTAACAATTCATACTATACTCATACTAATATTCATACTATGAAGGTAAAAGTCTGCATGACTTTAATATTTTTTAAAGTTAGCTGCTGTACAAAAACAAGTGTGTTAAATTAAACAAATATGTTAAAGTAAACAAATATGTTGAAGTAAACAAATATGTTAAATTAATAGAATAGAATAGAATAGAATGCCTTTATTGTCATTATACAGGATGTACAATGAGATTGGAGGGCCACTCCTGTTCAGTGCCATGTAACAGAAAATCAAACTCTCTAAATGAAAATAAAAATATTACAAAAATATTATAATCTAGTATAATCAATATGATCAAGAGATATACAGAAAATTAACAATGTGTAAAATATACAAAAAAATAGAATGTATAAAAATATATACATACATACCTACATTGGTGCATCTGTACATTGTAAGAAAGTAAATGTGTGTATACATATAATAATGAAGATGATAAATATTGCACTTGGTGAATGAATATTATTGAATACGTCTACATTGAATGGTCCTCACCTCTTCTCTGTGTCTGGAGAATGAGCCGAGAAGAAGAAACTGCCCTCTGTTTTATGTCTGAACATTAATATTTGTGTTGTCTGTCCCAGTGTTCAGTCAGCTCCACCCCACCCTGATTATCAGCTCTCTGCTGAGAATGATCTTTATTCTGATTTCTGTGAATCCACTTGAGAAACATTTTTCCAGAGAGGGAACTGATGCTCAGCTGGTACTTCCTTAGATCACTCAAAGCTCAAACTTTGTCATGATCTTTGGCCGTTGGCTCAGTGTGTTAGTTCCTTTTTGTATAGGTCTGTTTTTGTAATATTTTTTAGGTTTTGTTTCTTAGATTTTCTCACTGTTTCAATTCTCAGTTTGGTGTAGTTTTGTTTTCCAGCTTCAGGTTTAGCTATTGCTTTTCTTTTTTTTCATCCCTGTGTCTTGACTGCTTTTTGTGTTGTCTTCCTTCCCATGGTTTCCCTGTGTTTTGTGTTTACTTTTGCTTCCTCTGTGTTATTAGTTTAATTGGTTTCACCATTGTTTCCTAGCCCTCAGTATTTCTCTGGTTTTTGTTACAGTATTGGGTCCATCCCTTCCTACCACAGAGCCCACATAATCCATTAACTCAAAATAAGCATCATTACTCACCTTAAACACAGAGCTCAACCTAACGCTGACCTTCAGGAGCATCATTGAGGACACAGTGTGCGTCCTAATGAGGGGTTGGCTAATTTTTAAAAATTACATTTACTTTCCTTAAAACACCAGACATTTATAAGTGAAACAATAAACAGATAAGTCACATACAAAATGACAATGAGTCCTAAAGGTATTGTTACCACCGTCCTTTGAGCTGGGTGTACCACCTCAATGTGGGTGGAGTCAATGTAGTAATGCAGGCAGGAGTCCATCTATCTATCCATTTTCTTCCTCTTATCCTGTTCAGGGTTGTGGGGGGGCTGGAGCCTATCTCAGCTGTCATAGGGTGAGAGGCAGGGTACACCCTGTACAGGTCGCCAGCCTGTCACAGGGCCAACACAGAGAGACAGACAACACTCACTCACACCTATTTAGAGTGACCAAGTAACCTAACCCCAGTAACTGCATGTCTTTGGACTGTGGGAGGAAACCCACACAGACACAGGGAGAACATGCAAACTCCACACAGACACAGAGGGGTCTGATTGTGAGAGGAGATACCCCAAAGTGAAGCCACTGTTGGCTGTTCTGTTGGCTTCATCACGGGGGGGCCTCCAGCTCGCAGTGGAACGGTTCGCAGCCGAGTGTGAAGCGGCTGGCATGAGAATCAGCACCTCTAAGTCTGAGGCCATGGTCCTCAGCCGGAAAAGGGTGGAGTGCCATCTCCGGCTCAGGAACGAGTTCTTGCCTCAAGTGGAGGAGTTTAAGTATCTCGGGGTCTTGTTCACGAGTGATGGGAGAAGGGAACGGGAGATCGACAGGCGGATCGGGGCTGCTTCTGCAGTGATGCGGACGCTGCACCGGTCCGTCGTGGTGAAGAGGGAGCTTAGCGTAAAAGCGAAGCTCTCGATTTACCGGTCGATCTACGTTCCTACCCTCACCTATGGTCACGAGCTTTGGGTAGTGACCGAAAGAATAAGATCGCGAATACAAGCGGCAGAAATTAGTTTCCTTCGAAGGGTGGCTGGCCTGTCACTTAGAGATAGGGTGAGGAGTGCGGCCATCCGGGAGGGGCTCGGAGTAGAGCCGCTGCTCCTCCACATCGAAAGGAGCCAGTTGAGGTGGCTCGGGCATCTGATTAGGATGCCTCCTGGCCGCCTCCTGGGTGAGGTGTTCCGGGCATGTCCCACCGGGAGGAGGCCCCGTGGTAGACCCAGGACACGCTGGAGAGATTGTGTATCTCGGCTGGCCTGGGAACGCCTTGGGGTCCCTCCGGATGAGCTGGAGGAGGTGGCTGGGGAGAGGGAAGCTTGGGCTTCTCTGCTTAGGCTTCTGCCCCCGCGACCCGGCCCCGGATAAGCGGAAGAAAATGGATGGATGGATGGATGGATGGATACCCCAAAGTGTCAGTTTTACCTGCACCGCAAACCAGTCAGGTGATTCATTCTGGGAATGAAGCAGCTGCTGGTTTGGACATCATGTCACATGACCCCAAAGTGAGCTTTGAAGCAGTGGTTCTGAGGATTTGTAAGCCCAGGGTTCGACGCACGACACAAAGATTCACTGACACACTGCCATCACTGTCTTCAGGCAATGGCAGATACTGATGTGCCATCCTGGAGGAGTTGGACCACCTGTGCAGCCTCTGTAGGGTCCAGGTATGACCTCATGCTCCCAGCACTGACCCTAACCAAATGCACAGCTAGTGGTAAACAGTCAGAAAAGATGAGGAGGGGAAAATGTGTGTCCTCCACCTGTGAAACCATTCCTGTTTGGGGGTGTGTGATTGTTGCCCCTCTAGTGCAACTGTTGGTAATTTAAAGAAAACCAAAGCAGGTGACCCCCCCCCCCCCCCCCCCCCCCCGGTACTTGCTGACCACATCAGTATCACAGAGGTTTAGTGACTGATGCTGAACTCTGGTTATAATCTGCTCCTGTACATACATACAATTGAGAAAATGTTGCCCAAATAAATATTTGGAGCAACAAAACCTTTATAAAATTTTATAATGAAGGTGACAGCATATACTATGAAATGGTGTATTATAAAAGAGCATATCAGCATCTCTAACACATGTAAAATCTGCTTTCAGCTCATTCAGAACAACAAAACCTCCTTCTAGGAAGTTGATGTAAAAGAGGGTATAAAAATATAACTAACAGGAAGTGCTGACTGTAGATAATCCACCCATGTTAGCAGGAAACATTCAACTTACTCAGCAGGGGTTAACTCAGAGTAAACACTGAGGCTGATTTTTCAGTTAAAACTCATTTTTAGAGAAGACCTCAAAGTTTCATGAACTTAAGAGCTTTAATTAAATATCTGACAGGTTGGAGTGCACAGAGCAGGACACCCTCTCTATTTTTAAGATTAGGCTTAAAACTTTCCTTTATGATAAAGCTTATAGTTAGGGCTGGATCAGGTGACCCTGAACCCTCCCTTAGTTATGCTGCTATAGGCCTAGGGTGCTGGGGGTTCCCATGATGCACTGTTTCTTTTCATTCACCTTATTTACTCTGTTTATACTTCACTCTGCATTAAATCATTAGTTATTATTAATCTCTGGCTCTCTCCCCTCAGCGCAACCGGTCTCAGCAGATGACCCCCCCTCCCTGAGCCTGGTTCTGCTGGAGGTTTCTTCCTGTTAAAGGGAGTTTTTCATTCCCACTGTCGCCAAATGCTGCTCATAGGGGTCGTTTGACTATTGGGTTTTCTCTGTATTATTGTAGGGTCTTTAGACTGTAACGTGTGTTTCATGGTGGTATCATTCTTTGCAACCTTATGACTTAAAAGTGTGCTATCAACCATGGAAGTCTAACCATGTAGCTGACTGTCTGTCATGTATATATGATGACTGAAGTACATTAGTCTCAGGAGAAGGGTGAGGAAATGCTTATATAATTTAATGAAGGATTGATGTTTTAAATAAGCTATATAAAAAAGAAAACACATTAATTGTTTTGAGTATTCTTTATTGAGTTTTGAGTTAGTTTGTGTCAAAGTGACACAATTTCTTCCCCTTTCAGTCAAAGTGAAAGGGGAAGAAATGGAGGGGGACTGGCCATCCTACCTGTATAGAAAGAAAAACTTTGGTCAAAACTGTTCACAATTATCTGTTTCACAATTTTCATTGTGTGTTGTAAATGTTAGGTGTGTGTGTGTATGTTAAGGTTAGCAGTACTCACCTACTCCTAGTTGTCTCTTCAGCAGGATGTGGAGCAAAAGATTGGAATGAGCTTAATCACCTGCTAATGAGCCCTTGGGATGAACCAAAGTGCCAGTTTTTGGGAGTTTAGATTAAAGAGTTTTAATATAGATATATAAAATCAATTTAAAAACATGTTACTGAAATATTTATATGAATTTGTAATTTAAGTATTCTTTCTTTGTGTAAAATTTTGTTTGGTTTTGGAATGGGATTATTTGGTTTTCATTTGTTTGGCTACAGGCAAACTTGGACTATTCTGGATAGTCTCTGGAGCTTGAAAAAGGCGACTGGACTTCTTTTTGTTTCTTGAAGACGTTTCACCTCTCATCCGAAAGGCTTCTTCAGTTCTCAACCAAATGGTGGAGAGACCCAGGTATTTAAACCCCTGTGGGCGTAGTCCCCTGGAGGTGGTTATGACCCTCTATTGATCATGTGCTTGAACACATGTGCCCAGGTGTGAAGGGGGCGTGGGTCATATTTAATCAGTGGTTTCAGTTGAAACCAAATTAGGACTCCGCTCCATTGTTTCCTGTGGCCTATTGAGGTCACTGGAACAAAGGTGTGAATGGGGGTTGAGACGTCTGGGAAGGGAGCTCAGGACAGCACTGTAAGCGGGGGAAAGTTGGTGACGTAATCCACCTCCTCTGTTCAATGATGGTTGTTCACAGTGGACATAGATGGCTTCTTTCACTCCTCTTTCAAATCATCTGTTTTCCCTGTCCAAAATGTGGACATTGGCATCCTCAAAAGAGTGCCCTTTTTCCTTCAGATGCAGATGTACTGCTGAATCTTGTCCTGTCGAGGTGGCTCTTCTATGTTGTGCCATTCGTTTGTGAAGAGGCTGTTTGGTTTCACCAATGTAGAGGTCCGAGCATTCTTCACTGCACTGAACAGCATACACTACATCGCTGATCTTGTGTTTGGCGGGTTTGTCCTTGGGATGAACCAGTTTTTGTCTTAGGGTGTGACTTGGTTTGAAGTATACTGAGATGTCATGCTTGGAGAAAATTCTTCTGAGTTTCTCTGACAAGCCTGACACATATGGGATGACAATGTTGTTCCTCTTGTCCTTCCCATTCTCTGTAGTTTGTGTTTGGCCTTCATTCCTGTGCATCTTAGCTGATTTGATGAAGGCCCAGTTGGGGTAACCGCATGTTTTGAGGGCTTTCTTAATGTGTGTGTGTTCCTTATGCTTCCCTTCTGCCTTAGAGGGAACACTTTCCGCACGGTGTTGTAGGGTCCTGATCACCCCAAGTTTGTGTTCCAGAGGGTGGTGGGAGTCAAAGAGGAGATACTGGTCTGTGTGTGTGGGCTTCCGGTAAACTTCAATGTTGAGGCTTCCATCTTCCTCGATAAGCACCGCACAGTCCAGGAATGGTAACTTGTTATCTCTGGTGTCCTCCCTGGTAAAACGTATGTATTTATCCACTGAGTTGATGTGACGAGTGAAGGCTTCTACTTCATGGGTTTTGATTTTGACCCAGGTGTCATCTACATATCTGTACCAGTGGCTAGGTGCCTTCCCTTTGAAAGAACCAAGAGCTTTACTTTCCACTTCCTCCATGTAAAGGTTGGCTACAATGGGAGACACTGGGGAGCCCATGGCACATCCATGCTTCTGTCTGTAGAATCCATCATTGTATTTAAAATATGTTGTGGTAAGGCAGAGATCTAAAAGTGCACAAATCTGATCTGGGGTGAAGCTGGTTCTGTTCAGTAAGGAATCGTCTTCCTGTAGTCGTCTTCTGACGGTCTCCACTGCCTCAGTTGTAGGTATGCAAGTGAAAAGTGAAACCACATCAAAGGACACCATGGTTTCATCTGGATCCAGTACCATGGTGTCCTTTGATGTGGTTTCACTTTTCACTTGCACACCCACAACTGAGGCAGTGGAGACCGTCAGAAGACGACTACAGGAAGACGATTCCTTACTGAACAGAACCAGCTTCACCCCAGATCAGATTTGTGCACTTTTAGATCTCTGCCTTACCACAACATATTTTAAATACAATGATGGATTCTACAGACAGAAGCATGGATGTGCCATGGGCTCCCCAGTGTCTCCCATTGTAGCCAACCTTTACATGGAGGAAGTGGAAAGTAAAGCTCTTGGTTCTTTCAAAGGGAAGGCACCTAGCCACTGGTACAGATATGTAGATGACACCTGGGTCAAAATCAAAACCCAAGAAGTAGAAGCCTTCACTCGTCACATTAACTCAGTGGATAAATACATACGTTTTACCAGGGAGGACACCAGAGATAACAAGTTACCATTCCTGGACTGTGCGGTGCTTATCGAGGAAGATGGAAGCCTCAACATTGAAGTTTACCGGAAGCCCACACACACAGACCAGTATCTCCTCTTTGACTCCCACCACCCTCTGGAACACAAACTTGGGGTGATCAGGACCCTACAACACCGTGCGGAAAGTGTTCCCTCTAAGGCAGAAGGGAAGCATAAGGAACACACACACATTAAGAAAGCCCTCAAAACATGCGGTTACCCCAACTGGGCCTTCATCAAATCAGCTAAGATGCACAGGAATGAAGGCCAAACACAAACTACAGAGAATGGGAAGGACAAGAGGAACAACATTGTCATCCCATATGTGTCAGGCTTGTCAGAGAAACTCAGAAGAATTTTCTCCAAGCATGACATCTCAGTATACTTCAAACCAAGTCACACCCTAAGACAAAAACTGGTTCATCCCAAGGACAAACCCGCCAAACACAAGATCAGCGATGTAGTGTATGCTGTTCAGTGCAGTGAAGAATGCTCGGACCTCTACATTGGTGAAACCAAACAGCCTCTTCACAAACGAATGGCACAACATAGAAGAGCCACCTCGACAGGACAAGATTCAGCAGTACATCTGCATCTGAAGGAAAAAGGGCACTCTTTTGAGGATGCCAATGTCCGCATTTTGGACAGGGAAAACAGATGGTTTGAAAGAGGAGTGAAAGAAGCCATCTATGTCCACTGTGAACAACCATCATTGAACAGAGGAGGTGGATTACGTCACCAACTTTCCCCCGCTTACAGTGCTGTCCTGAGCTCCCTTCCCAGACGTCTCAACCCCCATTCACACCTTTGTTCCAGTGACCTCAATAGGCCACAGGAAACAATGGAGCGGAGTCCTAATTTGGTTTCAACTGAAACCACTGATTAAATATGACCCACGCCCCCTTCACACCTGGGCACATGTGTTCAAGCACATGATCAATAGAGGGTCATAACCACCTCCAGGGGACTACGCCCACAGGGGTTTAAATACCTGGGTCTCTCCACCATTTGGTTGAGAACTGAAGAAGCCTTTCGGATGAGAGGTGAAACGTCTTCAAGAAACAAAAAGAAGTCCAGTCGCCTTTTTCAAGCTCCAGAGACTACTATGACCTGGATAACTGAGAATCTACACAGACATAACGACTATTCTGGATGCTCACCTGTGGCAGGAAGAGTATACAAGGAAGCCATATGCTTGTAGAGTTGCTGTTGCTGTGGTTGGTGTTGTGTTGATGTCTGAGAAATGCTCTTGCTTATTCAATAAAGACCACAAGTTGGATGAGTTTATCCTAGCTACATGCCTCCTCTTAAAGGCCAAGTCACGGCTGGCCAATCTGTTCCACAGGGTTCTGTGGTAGGACCAATTCTATTTACATTATACATGCTTCCCTTAGGCAGTATTATTATAAAGCATTGCATCAATTTCCACTGTTATGCAGATGATACTCAGCTTTATCTGTCAATGAAGCCTTTTCAGAGGACCCTACAATAAAACAGATGTTTTCTCTTTGTTATTGTAGGGTCTTTACCTACAATACAAAGGCGCCTTGAGGCAACTGCTTGTTTACATTTGGCGATATAAAAATCAATAAATAAAACTGCATTGAATAGAATTTGGCTAGTTCTTGTATATGTGCAGTTCTTATGGCCATGTCGCCGCTGAAATGAAAGTTGAGGTTCATTTAGATCAAAATAACTGATCAGATGATTCTGACAAATCTTCCTTACAGGAGGTTGTTGCAAGAAAGGGCATAAAAACAAAACTATCAGGAAATGCTGACTGTAGATAATCCACTCATGTGAGCAGGAATGTGTCAGCATAGTCAACAGCGTGAACTCAAAGTAAATGCTGAGACTAATTTTTAGATTAGAATTCAGAGAAGCTCTCAAAGTTCTGTGAACTTAAGAGCATTGTTAGAGTTCATGAGCAGAGGTCAGAGGTCACTCTTTAAAGAGCGTATACAGAACAGAGATTTATTTTTTTATTGGTGAAAATGGACTAGTTCTTAAATACTGCTTTTCTACTCTATCTGAAAACTCAAAGTGCTTATTCAAAACTTTTACATTCAAACAAACACTTCCACGCTTGTGTCAGAGAGCAACTTGGGGTTCATTATCTTGCTCAAGGATACTTTGGCACGCAGCCCGTAATTGAACCATTAACCTTCCGATTATTATTAGGTGACCTGCTCTCCCTCCTGAGACACAGCCACCCTGTTGTTTCGATGTTAAGTGATATTTAAACATCTGTGAACATCATTTTCTCCTCATATAAAGCAACTAAATATCTTTGTGCGTCATAAAGTCACACAGCAGCAGTGAGCTTTCTTTCTCCTTTCAGTAGCTTTAAGATGGCACCCAAAATATTTTCATCAAACTGCTTGACTGGGGCTAAAAAAGCACATTTTAATGACTTTGTATACAGCTGTATATATTTATTTATAATACCATGCATGATTTTTTTAGTAGATGTATATTATCTTCTTGTTTTTTGTTGGTCATTATGGATTCATGACTAATATACAACACTGATAATTTGGCTGCATCTGACTTTATCATGCATGGTAAATGGTAAATGGACTAGTTCTTATATAACGCTTTTCTACTCTGAGCACTCAAAGCATTTCGGCACTTATGCACTTAGGCATGTCCACTCCTTTTGGAGTTACAGGTACAAGAACAGGGAGGAAATTAATCTTATGCCATGACAGATATGGTGAGGCTGCAAACCTTTCCCCCTAAGTGGACTTTGAATAGATTTGTCAAGTCAAGTCAAGTCAAGTTTATTTATATAGCACATTTAACACAACAACAGTTGACCAAAGTGCTGTACATAAATTGAGAATTTAGAACAAATTTAGGACCAAATCACTGTACATAGATTTAGAATCAAGAATCAATTAAGAAACAAATTATTGTTGTTACACGTCAAAACGTATAACAGCATTTCAGAATTTCAGAACACCCATCCAAAGACAGAGACAAGTAAGAGAAGAGTGTTCCGTGGCTTTGCTGCCACGGTCACAGTATGAGGTTGAAAAAAAAACCTCTGCAATAGTTTAAGAATTGGTGTTTCAATACTGTTGCCGTTCACTATCTTTAGGATAAGTTCCTTGATCAAATGACAAAATTCTAAATTTGTAAGAAGCTTTGGATTAAATTTCCAATAATTATTAGGTTTGCTACTGCTGTTTTGTTTTTTAGATTTAAATTGATAATGCAGTGATCACTTAAAGGACAATTTGCTATCCTTTTTTCTATATCATAATCCATGACTGCACCGGATACCAGCCAATAATCTATACGTGATCTGCTTTGACCGTTAGGTTTGTGCCAGGTGAATTGTTTAACTCTATTGTGTAGCATTCTCCAAACATCTTTCAGTTTCATATTATTAACAAATTCTTCCAGAATTGGGATTCTAGCTTTTCCTATCAACAGAGAAGGCCATAGATCCCTCCATTCATCTTGAGCCAAATTGAAATCCCCTCCCACTATAATATGATCTGTAGGGAAATTAGCAGTAAACTCTGTGATTATCATTGTTAACTTATGTAATAGATTCCTATTGTATTGACCTTTATTATACCCATAAATGTTTAGCAAAATGATTCTAACATTATCCACTTCCAAAACACAAGCTACCCCATGTCCGTTTTCATCTGCTTTTATACTCAAAATTTTACCTGGACATCTGTAAAAACAGATGGCAACTCCAGCCGAACGATTTGTACCATGACTAAAAGGAATTTTGTCTCCCCATTGTTGTGACCAAAACTTCACATCTGATGCATCAGAATGGGTTTCTTGTAAAAAGCTGCAATGAGCTTGTTGTCCTTTACAAAACAGAAAAGCAGCTTTTCTTTTAAGTGAGTCTTTAAGTCCCCTTGTGTTAAAAGAAATAAAAGAAAGATTAGTTTTTAACTGCAAAATAGAACACATAAACACATTAAAGGAGTTTAGGAGATTGGGAAAAAGGCTTGAGGTAGAGGCCCCCTTAACAGAACTGACCACAACCTTTTTATAACTATTTATGCTGCATCTCAGTCCCCAGCTGGAGGGTTCTCCATAATGCGTCTGCCTTCTATGAAGCAATAAGGGTCTCTGAAGCCTGCCGCTTTGCCTTCTTTTCTCGCTTTTTCGATTTTTGGCCACAGTGCTTGTCTCGCTTTCCAATCATCTGGGGTCAAATCTTCAGAGAAGCGAATTCCTTCTTCTTTGCACACTGGAGAAGTTTTAGTTCTCCTCCAGATGTCATCTCTCAATGCTCGTCTCAGAAACAGAACAATGATTTGTTGGTTTCTGCCTTGTATCTTACGACCAATTCTGTGGACCACATCAACTTCTTCATTCATCTTTGTCGCTAAGTCGGGTGCGATTTTGCACAGGAGCTCGACAACTTCTGCTCGTATGTTCTCAGTAGGTTTTTCCTTTTTTCCTTTTATGCGTAGGCACCACTGTCTTTTGTATCTTTCACTGTTTATGACTCTTTCTTTCAGAAGAACATTTTCTTTGGTGAGGGTATCCACTTGTGTCTCCATGTCTATTATTTTTTTCTTGCAGTCTTTAAGCTCCTCTGAGTTGACCTGCACAGACGTAGTGATAGCCGCTAACATAGCACTGTGTTGCTTCATTTGAATGCCCACTTCTTCCATGCGGTCATCTACTTTCTGTCCTAGCGAGGTTATAGCATTCAATATAGCCTCAGTGTTCACTTCTTCCTGGGACGTACCTTTTGTCCTTTTTTCCATGTGTGTTCTTTTCCCAGGAGTGCTAGACGGAGTGCCGACCTCTATCTCACATTTATAAGCTGTAGCTGTCTCCATCGGCATGGTGTAGTCGTGATCACTCCCGGAGTTTGTATTCTGCAGGGATTTGACTGCTGAAGGCGTAAATTTGTTGATTTTCTTCATTTCTCAAGCTGGGATATGAATTTCAAAGTTTTTGATGATGGCTGCTAAGTCAATTTAAATTTAAATCGGGACCTCTTAGGGAGCTCAGGGAAAAATGACTGCCAGGTCCGCCATTACGCAGAAGCCCCCCGTTTAGCTCAAGACTCCTGTCTTTGAGATAAGATGGGGCCTGATTATTCAAGAGCTTGTAGATGAGGAGAAGGATTTTAAATTCTGGTCTAGATTTAAGAGACAGCCAATGAAGAGAAGCCAATATGGGAGAAATCTGATCTCTCTTTCTAGTCCCTGTCAGTACTCTAGCTGCAGCATTTTGGATCAGCTGAAGGCTTTTCAGGGAGCTTTTACGACAGCCTGAAGGACATATCCTGGTCAAAAAAAACTCCAGGATTTCTCACAGTGTTACTGGAAGCCAAAGTAATGCCATCAAGAGTAAGTATCTGGTTAGACACCATGTTTCTAAGATTTGTGGGGCCGAGTACAAGAATTTCAGTTTTATCTGAATTTAGAAGCAGGAAATTAGAGGTCATCCAGGCCTTAATGTCTTTAAGACATTCCTGCAGTTTAACTAATTGATGTGTGTCATCTGGCTTCATTGATGGGTAAAGCTGAGTATCATCTGCATAACAATGAAAATTGATGCAGTGCTTTCTAATAATACTGCCTAAGGGAAGCATGTATAATGTAAATAGAATTGGTCCTAGCACAGAACCCTGTGGAACTCCATAATTAACCTTAGTGTGTGAAGAAGACTCCCCATTTACATGAACAAATTGGAGTCTATGAGATAAATATGATTCAAACCACTGCAGTGCAGTACCTTTAATACCTATAGTATGCTCTAATCTCTGTAATAAAATGTTATGGTCAACAGTATCAAAGCTGCACTGAGGTCCAACAGGACAAGAACAGAGATGAGTCCACTGTCAGAGGCTCTAAGAAGATCATTTGTAACCTTCACTAATGCTGTTTCTGTACTGTGATGAATTCTGAAACCTGACTGAAACTCTTCAAATAAACCGTTCCTCTGCAGATGATCAGTTAGCTGTTTTACAACTACTCTTTCAAGAGTCTTTGAGAGACAAGGAAGGTTGGAGATTGGCCTGTAATTAGCTAAGACAACTGGGTCAGTGATGGCTTTTTAAGTAGCGGTTTAATTACACCCAGCTTGAAGGTCTGTGGTACATATTTTTACATGATAAGAGTAGGTATGACTCTTTCAGAGTAATTATAAGAAAGATAGGGCTTCACTTTAGCCAATAATCTGAACTGGAAAAGATAGTTTTCACCATAGAATTAATCTGCCTATCAAAGTTAAAGGAGTTGTTGATGCTTATGCCAAGATAAGGACACCTATCGTTTTTGCATAACGATAGGTGTCCAAGAGAGGCTGCAGAGTCTTTCAACTGTTCAGTACAGCTAAACATAACAATCTATGTTTTGCTTTCATTACGATGAAGAAAATGCTTATCCAATTCTTTAGGTCATTAAGGCAGTTTAACAAAATCTGCAATGAATTGGGAGCATTGGATTTCAAAGAAAAAAAATCTGAATGTCATCAGCAAAACAATGAAAAGACAGGTTATACTTCCTTCCTAATCCTTCCTTATCCTTATCCTTCCTGTCATCCTCACAGAGTAGTCAGGTTACAGGTTTACCTGGATCAGTGTTAATGTCGTTGACGAAATATTTTCGTCATAGTTTTCGTCAACGACTCTTTCTACCATGACGAAAATGAGACTATAATTAAAGTAACACCGCCTGAAAGGATAAAAAAGATGATGAAATTAATTAAAGTGTTAATTAATTTTGCAAAAAGATTAATTTACACTTTCAGAAATGGTTTCGTCTTGACGAATCGTCGTTGTTTTTATCCTTTTAGGTGGTTTTAATAGTGAAAAAAAGGGTAGTTGGCGAAAACTATGACGAAAATATTTCGTCAACGAAATTAACACTGACCTGGATAGTCCAGGTGAGTTTGACACATTTCATACCTCTCCATAGAACCAAACCTCCAACCAGGACCAGGACTATTATTAGTTAAACTTTTCCTGTTTTCTGCATCTTTCTCTGTCTCTGTGTTTCTCTTCTTCCTTCTTCTCTCTGTCTCTGTCTGTGTTTCTATCTCAGTCTTAACTATGTTACTGTCTGTGTTGTGTGTAACTAATATGTCTAATAAACGGCCTGCACCAGAACCTGCTCATCCCAGTGATTTTTTTTTGGAAACTTTGGACTTAATTGGGTTTGAATTTTCAGCCAAAAGGAACATGGAGACCCTAAAAAAGATATCACAGACCCTTGACAGTTGTCCAAAAGATGACCTTTGACACCTTGCACAAGGAGGACAACACACAAAGGTCATTGCTTTTTTTTTTTTTTTTTTTTTTTTTTTTTGCTGAAGAGGCTGCTGTTCACAGAGCTCTGTGTCCAAGCACATTAATAAAGAGGTGAAGGGAAGAAAAGATGTGGTAGAAAAAAAAGTGTACAACAATAGGGATAACTGCACCCTGGAGAGGATTGTGGAACAAAGCCATTCAAAAATGTGGGGGAGATTCACAAAGAGTGGACTGCAGCTGGAGTCAGAGCTTCAAGAACCACCACACACAGACGTATGCAGACATGGTTTCAGCTGTCGCAGTCCTTGTGTCGAGCCGCTCTTGAACAAGAGACGGCGTCAGAAGCGTCTCGCCTGGGCTGAAGACAAAAAGGACTGGACTGCTGCTGAGTGCTCCAAAGTTATGTTCTCTGATCAAAGTCAGTGTTGCATTTCCTTTGGAAATCAAGGTCCCAGAGTCTGGAGGAAGAGAGGAGAGGAACAGAATCCACGCTGGCTGAGGTCCAGTGTAAAGTTTCCACAGTCAGTGATGGTTTGGGGTGCCGTGTCATCTGCTGCTGTTGGTCCACTGTGTTTTCTGAGGTCCAAGGTCAACGCGGCCGTCTACCAGGAAGTTTTAAAGCACTTCATGCTTCCTGCTGCTGACCAACTTTATGGAGATGCAGATTTCATTTTCCAACAGGACTTGGCACCTGCACACAGTGCCAAAGCTACCAGTACCTGCTTTAAGGACCATGGTATCCCTGTTCTTAATTGGCCAGCAAACTGGCCTGACCTTTAACCCCATAGAAAATCTATGGGCTATTGTGAAGAGGAAGATGTGATACACCAGACCCAACAATTCAGAAGAGCTGAAGGCCACTATCAGAACAACCTGGGCTCTCATAGCACCTGAGCAGCACCACAGACCGATGGACTCTATGCCACGCTGCATTACTACAGTAATCCAGGCAAAAGGAGCCCCAACTAAGTACTGAGTGCAGTACATGCTCATACTTTTCATGTTCATACTTTTCATGTTCATACTTTTCATGCTCATACTTTTCAGTTGGCCAACATTTCTAAAAATCCTTTTTTTGTATTGGTCTTCAGTAATATTCAAATTTTCTGAGATACTGAATTTGGGGTTTTCATTACTTGTCTGTTATAATCATCAAAATTAAAAGAAATAAACATTTGAAATATATCAGTCTGTGTGTAATGAATGAATATAATATACAAGTTTCACTTTTTGAATGAAATTTACTGAAATGAATCAACTTTTTCATGATATTCTAATTTCATGACCAGCACCTGTACTTTAAGATATTCAAATCCAGTTTTTTCTAGTGGGTAAAGCAAAATCCTGACTATAAACATGTCTATTCTATTCAATTCAATTCAATTCAATTTTATTTATTTAGCACCAAATCACAACAAACAGTCTCCTCAAGGCACTTTGTATTGTGGGTAAAGACCCTACAATAATACAGAGAAAACCCAACAGTCACAACAACCCCCTATGAGCAGCACTTGGTGACAGTGGGAAGGAAAAACTCCCTTTAACAGGAAGAAACCTCCAGCAGAACCAGGCTCAGGGAGGGGCAGTCATCTGCTGAGGGGGGGCTGAGGGGAGAGAGAAGACATGCTGTGGAAGAGAGCCAGAGATTAATAACCATTGAAAGCTCTGAAAGCTCTCAGTGTTATTAATCTACATCAGATTTTATGTGCTAACCTTCATGCGGACAAGCTGTACTTGAACTCTTTTTTACTTTTGGGGTATATAACAATATCTATCAATTTAACCATCTTGGCAGTAAAATATTTTTGTCCAATAATCCATTTGATATAAAGGAGACCTTAGAGATGAGGAAAAACATGGTTGGGTTTAGTTCTACCTCCAGTAGGGGTATGTTAAAATTTGGGGGGCATTGTCACTAGCCTAACGATCACTCTTTGAGTTGGACAGATTAATTAAGATAGTGTAAGTAACAAAATAAACATGCTTCAACACAGCTGCATGATTTCAACTTGGCGTAATATATTTATAAAAAAAAAAAGCCTAGATTTATTCAGGTAAGCTTTCCTGAAGTGTAAGATAATTGAAAGTTATTTACATAAGTGTACTTATTTTCTTTTTTTTAGTTTGCAACACTATTTTCACATAATTTTTTATGACTGCTGTTGTTAAATTAGCCTGGCTATAGTAAATGAGGCTTCTAACTCCATGTACTTCTGAGTTTAAAATAAATAAATCAGTGATGTCTTGTGTTCTTTATGAAGCCAAGATTTGAATTACACCACTTTTTTTTAGATTTACCAGACACATTAGGTGTTTTTGCACAAAGTATTGGATTGGATCAGTATCACCGATACCATCTAGAAATTTACTCAGTATTGGATCAGAAAGGAAATCTATGGTATCGAACATCACTAGCCTGCAGTGTTCATAACGCACAGTGCCGCACAGTTAAGCAGCATTTGAACTGTGATTTATCATAGAAAATGTCTTTATTTATACAGTTTTTGACACTGTCCATTAAAATGTCCTAAAATTTAACTTGATATCTGAGTGTTTTTTAATTTTTTTATTTATTTTTTTATTTTATTTATTTATTTTTTTTTACTTAGTTTTAGACTAAATTTTTAGTCTATTTTTGTTGTTGTTGTTTGTTTAGTCGACTATGAAATTATTCACCAGGAACATCCATAACCAGTACCCTCCATGGAAAAGATGACTGCAGGCTAAGATGAGAGGGAAGTTAGCCAGCTCTCAGAGTTGATGTCAGGAGGAAAGCGGTACCTAAGAAGTATAGCAAGCTGTCCATACCAGAGACCTTAGAAACTGCCAAGCAAAGACTCACTGCCAGAAGGAATATCCCAGAGAGACAGAAGTCAGGAGAATAAACTGGATGTTCTCCACTGAACCATCCAAGCTGTACTCTCAGTGGCAGGGGAACAACATGAAATCAGCACCCCCAACAAGGCCCCAGAAATACTGGAAGAGCATATGAATAATAAGAATAACTTTATTGATCTTCATATGTCCTGTCTGTGCCTCTGCAGATCAGCTGGCAGGAGTACTAACCAGGATATTCAACACATCCTTGACACTGGCTGAAGTCTCGTGCTGTCTAAAGGCAGCCACCATCATCCTGGTTCATAAGAAAACAGCCATAAAAGACCTTAATGAATACAAACCAGTGGCTCTGACGTCTGTATTCATGAAGTGTTTTGAAAGGCTTGTCCTCCAGCACCTCAAAGCCCGCCTCCCCCAGAGATCTTTTACCCACCACAGTTTACCTACAGGGCAAACTGGTCCACAGAGGTTGCCATCGGCACTGCTTTCCACACGGGACCTCTTGGGCAACGCAGGAACCGAAGTCAAGATGCTGGTTGTCAACTACAGTTTGGCATTCAACACCATCAGCCCTGATATCCTGGTAGAGAAGTTGGCTAAACTGGACTCACCCCCCTTGTCTGCTCCAGGATCAAAAATGTCCTGACCAACCAACCACAGGTTTTTAAGGTAGGTCAGCTCTACTCCTCCACTCTGACACTCAGCACCGGCTCCCCCAGGGTTGTGTGCTGAGCCCCCTCCCGTATAACCTCTACACGTACAACTGTGCCCCATCCACCCCTCGAACATCATCATCAAGTTTGCAGATGACACCATGGTCCTCCGTGAATCGCCACCTTATCGTGGTGGAGGGGTTTGTGTGTCCCAGTGATCCCAGGAGCTATGTTGTCCGGAGGCTTGTCCCCCTGGTAGAGTCTCCCATGGCAAACTGGTTCTGGGTGAGGGTCCAGACAAAGAGGGGTTCAGAAGACCCTTATGATAGTAACAACAAGGGAACAGTTTACCCTGCCCGGGATAGGGCTACCGGGGCACCACCCTGGAGCCAGGCCTGGGGAGGGAGCTCGAGTTAGAGCGTCTGGTGGCCAGGCATTAGCCCGTGGTGCTCGGCCGGGCGCAGCCCGAAGAGGTTACATGGGCCCGCCCTCCTGTAGGCCCACCACCCGCGTGTGTGTGTCGGGCGGTGGCCGAGGGTGGTGGCCGAGGGCGGAGGCCCTAGCGGACCGATCCCCGGCTATCGAAACTGGCTATTGGGACATGGAATGTCACCTCTCTTGTGGGGAAGGAGCCTGAGCTAGTGCGAGAGGTTGAGAGATACCAGCTAGATATAATTGGGCTCACCTCAACGCATGGCCTGGGCTCTGGAACCAGTCTCCTGGAGAAGGGCTGGACTCTGTTCCAGTCTGGAGTTGCCCTCGGTGAGAGGCGGCGAGCTGGGGTGGGTATTCTTGTATCCCCCCGGCTTGCTGCCTGTACGTCGGAGTTTACACCGGTGGACAAGAAGGTTGTTTCCCTGTGCCTTTGGGCCGGGGAACAGGTCCTGACTGTTGTTTGCGCTTATGCGCCGAATGACAGTTCAGAGTACCCACCCTTTTTGGAGTTGCTGGGCGGGGTGTTCGAAGGTGCTCCATCCGGTGACTCCATTGTCTTGCTGGGAGACTTCAACGCTCACGTGGGCAATGACAGTGAGACCTGGAGGGGCGTGATTGGGAGGAATGGCCTGCCCGATCTGAACCCGAATGGTGTTTTGTTATTGGACTTCTGTGAAAACCACAGTTTGTCCATAACGAACACCATGTTTGAACATAAGGATGTCCATAAGTGCACATGGCACCAGGACACCCTAGGTCGCAGGTCGATGATCGATTTTGCAATCCTATCATCAGATCTGCGGCCGTATGTTCTGCACACTCGGGTGAAGAGAGGAGCTGAGCTGTCAACTGATCACCACCTGGTGGTGAGTTGGATCAGGTGGCGGGGGAAGATGCTGGACAGACCTGGCGCACCTAAACGTATTGTGAGGGTGCGCTGGGAACGCCTGGCAGAAGCCCCAGTCCGGGAGATCTTCAACTCCCACCTCCGGCAGAACTTCGACAGCATTCCGAGGGAGGCTGAGGACATTGAGTCTGAATGGACCATGTTCCGCACCTCCATTGTTGAGGCTGCTGCTCAGAGCTGTGGCTGCAAGGTGGTTGGTGCCTATTGTGGTGGAAACCCCTGAACCAGATGGTGGTCACCGGAGGTGAAGGGAGCCATCAAGCTGAAGAAAGAGTCCTATCGGGCTTGGTTAGCCTGTGGGACTCCAGAGGCAGCTGACAGGTATCGGCAGGCCAAGCGGAATGCAGCTCGGGCAGTGGCCGAAGCAAAAACTCAGGTGTGGGAGAAGTTCGGTGAGGCTATGGAAAAAGACTTTTGGACGGCATTGAAGCGATTCTGGCAAACCGTCAGGTGACTCAGGAGGGGAAAGCAGTGCTCCACTCACACAGTTTATAGTGCGGGTCGGGTGCTGCTGACTTCAACTGAGGCTATAGTCTGACGGTGGAAGGAATACCTCGAGGACCTCCTGAATCCCACTGACATGCCTTCTGCAGTGGAAGCAGAGTCTGGGGACGAGGGAGATGACTTGATCACTGGGGGTGAGGTCACTAAGGCAGTTAAACAACTCCTTGGTGGTAGGGCCCCTGGGGTGGACAAGATTGGCCCTGAGTTCCTGAAGGCTCTGGATGTTGTAGGGCTGTCTTGGTTGACACGCCTCTGCAACATCGCATGGAGATCTGGGGCAGTGCCATTGGATTGGCAGACTGGGGTGGTGGTCCCCATCTTTAAGAAGGGAGACCGGAGGGTGTGCTCTAACTTTCGGGGGATCACACTCCTCAGCCTCCCGGTAAGGTCTATGCCAGGGTACTGGAAAGGAGGGTGTGTCCTTTAGTCGAATCTCGGATTCAGGAGGAACAATGTGGTTTTCGTCCTGGTCGTGGAACGCTGGACCAGCTCTTTATCCTCTCAAGGATATTCGCGTGTGCGTGGGAGTTTGCCCAACCAGTCTACATGTGCTTTGTGGACTTGGAGAAGGCATTCGACCGTGTCCCTCAGGGTATCCTCTGGGTGGTCCTGTGGGAGTATGGAGTGTCTGGCCCGTTGTTGCGGGCCATTCAGTCTCTGTACAACCACAGTGAGAGCTTGGTCCGTATAGCCGATAATAAGTCGGATTCGTTTCCTGTGGGTGTTGGACTCAGTCAGGGCTGCCCTTTGTCGCCAATTCTGTTCATAATTTTTATGGACAGGATTTCTAGGCGTAGCCAGGTGGCGGAAGGCTTCTTCCTTGGTGGCCTCAGAGTCTCATCTCTGCTTTTTGCAGATGATGCGGTCCTGTTGGCTTCATCGGGGGGTGTCCTCCAGCTGGCAGTGGAATGGTTCACAGCTGAGTGTGAAGCGGCTGGCATGAGAATCAGCGCCTCTAGGTCTGAGGCCATGGTCCTCAGCAGGAAAAGGGTGGAGTGCCCTCTCCGGCTCAGGAACGAGTTCTTGCCCCAAGTGGAGGAGTTCAAGTATCTCGGGGTCTTGTTCACAAGTGATGGGAGAAGGGAGCGGGAGATCGACAGACGGAGCGGGGCTGCTTCTGCAGTGATGCGGACGCTGCACCAGTCTGTCGTGGTGAAGAGGGAGCTTAGTGTAAAAGCGAAGCTCTCGATTTACTGGTCGATCTACGTTCCTACCCTCACCTATGGTCACGAGCTTTGGGTAGTGACCGAAAGAATAAGATCGCGAATACAAGCGGCAGAAATTAGTTTCCTTCGAAGGGTGGCTGGCCTGTCACTTAGAGATAGGGTGAGGAGTGCGGCCATCCGGGAGGGGCTCGGAGTAGAGCCGCTGCTCCTCCACATCGAAAGGAGCCAGTTGAGGTGGCTCGGGCATCTGATTAGGATGCCTCCTGGCCGCCTCTTGGGTGAGGTGTTCCGGGCATGTCCCACCGGGAGGAGGCCCTGTGGTAGACCCAGGACACTCTGGAGAGATTATGTATCTCGGCTGGCCTGGGAACGCCTTGGGGTCCCTCCGGATGAGCTGGAGGAGGTGGCTGGGGAGAGGGAAGCTTGGGCTTCTCTGCTTAGGCTTCTGCCCCCGCGACCCGGCCCCGGATAAGTGGAAGAGAATGGATGGATCGATGGATGGATGGATGGATGGATGGACCATGGTGGTCAGCCTGATCACGGGTGATGAATCAGCCTGCAGTGAGGAAGTACAGAAGCTGATCGGATGGTGCATCAAAAACAACCTGGAGCTGAACACCACTAAGATCAAAGAGATGGTCATTGACTTCAGGAGGCAGAGAGGGGACCATGCTCCACCTTACATCAATGGAGTATGTGTAAAGAGAGCAGCCTCCTTCAGGTTCCTGGGGACCTACATTTCTGAGGACCTCACCTGCACTGCCAACACAGCAGCACTGGTAACAAAGGCCCAGCAGAGACTCCACTTCCTCTCCAGCAGAGGGACAGCCTGGAGGAGAAGCTCCAGGTGTCCTTCTACCGAGCCACCATAGAGCCAGTGCTGATGGACTGTGTGTCTGTCTGGTTTGCTGCCTGCTCTGCTGCAGACAGGAGAGCTCTGCAGTGGGTCACCACATCTGCTGAAAAAAATCTTCTGCTGCCCCCCCCGCCCCATCTGGAGAATATTGCCAGCTCTTGGTGCATCAGCAGAGCAAAGAAACTCTTGGCAGACCCCTCCCACCCTGGTCAACACCCCTTCAACGTGCTGCCATCAGGGGAGAGACTCAGGTCTCAAGGCAGGATGAACAGGATGAGGAACAGTTTTTGTCCCTGGGCCATCAGACTCTTCAACACTACACAATAATGAGGATTCACTGCTCACTTCTTCTTCTGACTTCCTCAGTGGTCACAGCACACTGCTCAGTGTTTGACCACACACAGACCACAGTTTACTGTGAATATCTGGCATATTTATTTATGTTCCTTATCCCTGTGTTACATTAATGTGTTCAATATATCTGGCACATACTGCCATTTATGCAATATGAATGAATACCTTTATTAGTCCCACAATGGGGAAATTACAGTTAACAGAACACCATCCAAGAAATACAAACAACAGAAACAAACAGGGGGGACAAGTGTCTGAGGTCATGCAGTCGTTTCACCTTCGCTACATTTAGCAGGAAAACAGAAAGAGATACACTGGGATAGGTAGGTTCAAAAAAATCATCTGGTACTGTGTTCATTATGAACACCTTACGTGGTTCCAAAAAAACACTTCAGCAAAGCAGCAGCACATTTAAAGCTGGAGAGCACTAGGGTGGGTAGGGGAGGGGCTGCCAGCGGAGACGAGCAGGATACTGTGATGGACACACAGCTTCCAGACCAGCAGTTCATGATAATGTTCATGATAAGATGGTACAGTCAGCCTTGGTTGCCAGGATACCAGTTCATACAGGTCACAACACGGGGCGGGGGGGTGGGGGGGTGAAGAGCATCTGTTTACAAACATCTCCAGGAGACGATTTAGACAGACAGCATCCAAGGCTGTCTGGGAGCCAAATTCCAAATACTGCAATTGTTTTGGTTCAGACCATCATAACTCTTTGCTGACAGACTTACAGTTTTCTGGTTACCTCTCAAAAGTCCAATCATCTGAATTTGGTTCTACTCCACCACACAGAACAGAGACTCCAACACTCCTCCAGATGTAATCCACTTCGATTCAGCTCTGCTGAGTCTGATTGAGTTCGTACTGTTTCTTCATCCCTCATAGGCAGCCTTACTAGGACCTGAACAGCTGCCCAGAAACAGGTATCCCCAGGTCCAATTCGGGAAAAATCCTGGTATCAATATATATGCCACGACCACACAGTGCAGCCAGGAACGTTATCTTCCATCCCCACAGGAATCCATAACATAACCAGCCGGGTGTGTAGTCGGACCAGAGGAAAGAGGGTTCCCCTTCTCCCAATCTCCTCGTGATGAGAATTTGATCATCAAAAATGTTGAGAGACCAGCTGACCAGATCCATAATTTAAATTCCAGTTTGGGGATGTATGAAGAGATGCAGCGAAGCAGCAAAAAGCAGGGGTAGATAGAGAAGGCTGGGGAGAAGAGGAAAATGCATCCATCTCCATCGAGAAAGGTGGTTGCAACAGTGAGAAATGAGCTTACTGTAATAACCTCTAATTTAGAGAATCTAGCAGCAGGCTGGCAAATGTTTAGTTTTTCATGAAAGGATTTATGAACTTGTCAGGATGTTGCAGGAGAGATGACCCAAATACACTGAAAACTCTGGATGCAAAAGCAACATTATTACTAACAAGAAAACATAAACAAAAAGCACAGATAATGCAACATAAACACTGCACTCAAGAATCCAAACAGGAAAAACAGGTTGGCAAACTACAAGTGAATAACCTGGCAGAGAAGGCAGGACCATATATAAGGTCTATGTGAGCAATGAGACGGGGCACAGGTAAAAGCCTACAAAGGTGAAGACAGCGAGGGCGGGGCATAAAAGAGGGAAACAAATCAAAAACAGAGTCTCATTCTCTGTTGGCTGATTGTTTGGTCAGTGTCTGTCTCTGTGCTCTGATTGGTGGATTCCTACTGAGTGCATATATAGCCTTAATCTGAAAGGTTGGATAGCTTCAGCCATCACTGCGGTATTGTATCACTTCCTGTTCCTGTTTCGGAGCACAGTGGTGTTTTGCTGTCTGTTACCTGTTTAATCTGTATACCTCTGTTACGTCCCACGGGCCTAGGGGACAAGGGAGCAACATACGCTTTAAAAAGAGGAAAACACCACACAGCTAAAACCAGCCCAACACTCTCCAAACTGGAGACGCTACCTGTCCCGGTAAGGGGCTAAAAGCGTGAATAGCGCTAAATGGACACAACACTCAAAGAAAACCCATTTCTCCAGATGTTGTCGGCCAACAGATAAGCCACCCTCCCACAGGGAGTAACGGAACCCTCACACGAGCACTTGTCCGCAGCACCTGGCCCTCGTCACGCTTTTTCCTCTCCCCGTTTCCACATCTCGCATCCACCTCTTTATACCAGGTGTCCTTAATCGGAAGTGGACACACCTTGCGTTTGGCCCGGGCTGAGAGAGAGACTGCGGTCCCACACACACCAACACAACACGGCACGCAGCCGTAACAACCTCGATTTATCTGGATAACAACATATTTTAGTGTAATTTTCACCTCCTTTATCTAGAGCACACTCTTTGCTGAATCACCTGTATTCACATTATTCACTTTGTTTTTAGAAATTCACTAGCTTAGCGCAGCTAGTAGCCGACTCACTACCAGCATGGCTTCTTCTCCTGTCTCTCCTGCACTTTCCTGCTCTGGGTGTCACATGTTTAGTTACTCCTCGGCCTCCTTTAGCAGTAACGGTACTTGTAATAAATGTAGTCTGATTATAGTGCTGGAGGCCAGGCTTTGTGAATTGGAGTCTCGGCTCCGCACCCTGGAAAATCCTGCCGCCATTAGCTCCCCCCCCCAGGAGATCCCGAGCAGCAGGGAAAACAGGCCAGCTGGGTGACGGTGAGGAGGAAGCGTAGTCCTAAGCAGAAGCCCCGGGTACACCACCAACCTGTTCACGTCTCTAACCGTTTTTCTCCACTCGGCGACACACCCGCCGAGGAACAAACTCTGGTTATTGGTGACTCTGTTTTCAGAAACATGAAGTTAGAGACACCGGCGACCATAGTCAAATGTCTTCCAGGGGCCAGAGCAGGCGACATTCATGGAAATTTGAAACTGCTGGCTAAGGCTAATTGTAGATTTGGTAAGATCGTTATTCACGTCGGCAGTAACGACACCCGGTTACGCCAATCGGAGGTCACTAAAATTAATATTGACTCGGTGTGTAACTTTGCAAAAACGATGTCGGACTCTGTAGTTTTCTCTGGGCCCCTCCCCAATCAGACCAGGAGCCACATGTTTAGCCGCATGTTCTCCTTGAATCGCTGGCTGTCTGAGTGGTGTCCAAAAAATGACGTGGGCTTCATAGATAATTGGCAAAGTTTCTGGGGAAAACCTGGTCTTGTTAGGAGAGACGGCATCCATCCCACTTTGGATGGAGCAGCTCTCATTTCTAGAAATCTGGCCAAATTTATTAACCCCTTAACTGGCCACTCCAAAATCACCAAAAACACCTGAAAAAGCATACCCAAATTAAATCAGGTGCTGTTCCTGAATGAGCAAAAGCTCGGTCTCTTTGTGAAGAAGACAAGAAGACAAGCTGTGCTGTAACTGTAATGAGTATGTAGCCATTAAGTTTGGAACACAGAAAAATTAGACAATTTTTGCCTCACCTGGATTTTTCCAGTTTGTTTTCATGTAACTACACACTGAGTGTAGAAGGTATGGACTGGAAAATATAATGAAGCTGTAGAATGAAATCTTGTCTACCTGTATTTCAAATTTTATCATGATAGCACAAAAACCTACTGTTTTGTAAAGGTTTTTGTGTGTTGATCCCAGGCATGGTCTCACATGTGCCATTTGGAGGCACCAAACAGCACATATGAGCAGCCTTTGATATGCAACCTTCAAATGTCTGTAACTCCTCAATGCTTCAACATCCAGACATCAGTGAGGCTCTAATCAAAGAAAATACCCAGAGGAATCCTCTGTTATACACAAAGTTACTGATAGTACAAATTAATTATATATTTATTATATAATTATATAATTATAACTTACAACCCCCTCCCAAACCCACAAAAAAATGTACACAAAGCCCTCCACAAAGCATATAGCTTTCTGTAAAACTATGAACACTTACTGGTCAAAAAAAGCTCTGAGCCACTGACCTCCTCATCCTGCCTTAAGAAATGTAATAAAGACCCCGTGAAAGCCTTATCGAGACCTGTAACAACTTTCCCTGCCCCCAACACTGCTCTTGTAAATTTCCATATGCAAAGCATACAGACACACACAAATATAAGTGACGTAACAACAGCGTACAGTGATATTTTCTGTGTAATGGTTCATGTCAAGCTCACCATTACATACATATTTACATCTATACAGCATATAATACAAGGACAAGCTGAGAATAAAAAATTACATGTACCATGAATCTCCTTCAGGGTACAGATGTTCGTTTGTGGGATTTTGCAGCGATAAAACCGGTCGAATCAGCGTCAAAATCCTCTAATAAATGATAATCCACTCTCGTGAGTCATGTAGTCACTTCGTTGAATAAATATAGTCTGTTTTTGATGCATTCTGACAATCCTTTGGCAAAAAAAAGTATTGTAAACACTGTTTATGCACGACGGCGCACAGACTCTTACTTCGTGCTCGGACGCACTGAATACGCGGGGAGTTTATGGTTTCATGTGAAAACCCACCCCATAGTGCCATATACCCACGTGTCAGGAATTTTATTGGCTATACATCTGTGGTTTTGGATTTTGGATCAGAGTCGACTAATCAGAATGATTGGATAACATTTGGGGCATGTCCAGAGAAGTCACATGACGCTGTCTGGTTATTATTGGCTCTGGAAAACCCATTTCATAACATGATTGGCCAAATGAGGTGTCAATCCAATTCTGAGGGTCTCGTCTGTCATATAAAAGCATCATAAGGGCAAACTGCTGCATTACTGTGATGCTATGAGGCTTCAAATTCGGAAAGCGCTACAAATGGCCTGTGGGTGGGCTGCTTCCAGTTAACAGGTTAATTGCATTCTTCTATGTTGAATCGCAATTTAATTACTGCTTAATTGTACGGCACTGCGCGTCGCGCATTATGAGCACTGCACGTTATACTCCAAACAACGAAAACGATATTCACTTATCATTGAATATGAGAAAATGACATCCGAAAAATGAATAAATTGTGACTTAAAAGTGTGGTGCATTGTGCCGCACAATTTCATTGCTCTACAATTCATGACACACATCAAAACAATACAATGCACACATCCATCGATTTTCTTCCTCCTATGCGGGGTGGCATCAGTGGAGCCCAGACCTCCCTCTCGCCCAGCCTCCTCCTCCAGCTGACTCCTGATCCAGGCTTCAGCTGCTATGACGTAAGTGGCCGATGTTACTGCGTTTATACCTGTGCAGGTGCTTTGCGTGTGTTAATTAACTTTCAGTCATGTCCCGGTGTTTTACATGCGGTGTAGGCCAACAGAAACCTAAAATGCTGGCACTTTTTCCCTCCTGGGTCCTACTTTCAGTGCTTTTAAGGTGCAAGCACATTTGTCCAGCTAGTTTTCTCGCTTCTTTGTACAAAACGGAAATGCAGGGAAGGAAGGGTGTTTCTTTGGAGGTGCGCTTATGTTATGGGCATTTTTCTATAACGATGTAAGGGCTGCGGCTACATCTGGTCGCAGATGGCTGCATAACATTTAGGACAAACATTTGCCAGCACTGGGTTTATGAAACCTTAATAATTAGGCTTACCGTCTAGTATATCTGGTACCGAATAGTAATAGCGAAGACTAGTCGGCTAGTCAAGTAATCGTGCACATCCTTACTAAAAACACTTAGGGTGGTCTTATCTTAGTATAAAAATGTATTCCCTTACATTATTAAATCAACTCAGGTAGGACATCAAACCCCAGATTCGGGACACACAGTTCCCAGCAACCTGACCTTCATATTGGCAATACAGTGTCAAAAGTGCACTGTGTATAAAAATGAGACTCTAGATATGTGTCATGGTCCTGGGCCGGTGGCCCAGTATTCTGTGTTCTTGTTATATAGTTCTGTTGTATTATGGATTCACTTTTTCTGTTCCCTTTTGTTCTGTTGTGCTGGTGTCAGTTATCCTTCTGTGTCAGTATTCCCAGGTGTTAAGCCGGTGTGTACTCTGTTAGGTTATTTCCTGTTTAATTTTGGTAGGTCTTTTGTCTGTGTGCTTTGAGTTTAGTTTTGCTTCCTGTGTTTCCCTCCCAGCTGTTTCCCATTTGCCCATTACCTGCTGTGTATATATTGTCGGTGTTTTCATTTTGTCCTTGTCACGTCGTCAGTTAACTATTGTCGTTACTCCTGTTGTGAGTTCTGTAGCTGTGTGCATTATGTCTGTTTTCGGGTTTACTTTCAGTTTTAGTTTTGTTGCCAAGCCCTGTAATTAAAGTCTTGGATTTTCAAGTAAGCTTCTTGACTCATGAGTCCTGCCTGTGGGTCCTCTGCCTTGCCTGCCACAGCTAACCGTGACAATATGAATGAGTGTGGTTTTACTAAGGGGAAAAAAAATGAGGCCCTGAGCTGAGCAGACCTCAGCCTTTTCCACTCACCTAATGCATGCAGTGTTCCAGTGTGTGAGTGACAATATAAAATGTGACCATTAATCCAGTGTGTGTGTGATTAATATAGGTACTAATAAGTGATATAGAATAATGACAGTAAAATACCAATGTCAGATGATAAAAATATCTAACAATCCCAGGAGCTATGTTGCCCGGGGGCTTGTCCCCCTGGTAGGGTCTCCAATGGCAAATTGGTCCTGGGTGAGGGGCCAGACAGAGCGCGATTCAGAAGACACTTATGAAAATGGCAACAAGGGAACTGTTTACCCTGCCCGGGATAGGGTTAGCAGGGCCCCACCCTGGAACCATACCTGGGGAGGGCGCTCGAGAGAGAGCATCTGGTGGCCGGTCATTAGCCTGTGGTGCCCAGCCGGATGCAGCCCGAAGAGATGACATGGGTCTGCCCTCCTGTAGGCCCACCACCCACAGGAGGCATCTTACGGGTCAGGTGCACTGTGTTGGGCGGTGGCCAAGGGCAGAGGCCCTAGCGGACCGAGCCCCAGCTATCGAGACTTGTTAATGGGACATGGAATGTGACCTCTCTGGTGGGGAAGGAGCCTGAGCTTGTGTGGGAGGCTGACAGATACCAGCTAGATATAGTCTGGCTCACCTCAATGCATGGCCAAGTCCAGCCCCTCAACCAGAGGGGCTGCACTCTGTTCCAGTCTGGAGTACCCCTCGATGAGAGGCGGTGAGCTGGGGTGGGCATTCTTGTACCCCCCCCCCCCCAGCTTCCTCCCGTACGTCGGAGCTTTCACTGGTATACAAGAGAGTTGTTTCCCTGCGCCATTGGGCCAAGGTCCTGACTTTTGTTTGCGCTTATGCGCTGAATAACAGTTCAGAGTACCCACCCTTTTTGGAGTCGCTGGGTGGGGTGTTGAGGGTGCTCCATGCAGTGACTCCATCGTTCTTTTGGGGGACTTCAATGCTCACGTGGGCAATGACAGTGAAACCTGGAGGGGCATGACTGGGAGGAACAGCCTGCCCAATCTGAACCCGAATGGTGTTTTGTTATTGGACTTCTGTGCAAACCACAGTTTGTCCATACCGAACACCATGTTCGAACATAAGGATTTCCATTAGTGTACATGGCACCAGCACATCCTAGGTCGCAGGTCGATGATCAATTTTGTAATTGTATCACCAGATCTGTGGCCATATGTTCTGGACACTTGGGTGAAGAGAGGAGCTGAGCTGTCAACTAATCACCACCTGGTTTTGAGTTGGATCAGGTGGTCGGGGAGGAAGCTGGACAGACCTGGCACAACTAAATGTAATGCGAGGGTGCACTGGGAATGCCTGAAAGAAGTCCCAGTCTGTGAAATCTTCAACTCCCACTTCCAGCAGAACTTTGACAGCATTCCAAGGGAGGTTAAGGACATTGAGTCCGAATGGGTCATGTTCTGCACCTCCATTGTTGAGGCTGCTGCTCAGAGCTGTGGCTGCAAGGTGGTTGGTGCCTGTCGTGGTGGTAATCCCTGAACCAGATGGTGGTCACCGGAGGTGAAGGGAGCCATCAAGCTGAATAAAGAGTCCTATCGGGCTTGGTTAGCCTGTGGGACTCCGGCGGAAGCTGAAGGGTACCGACGGGCCAAACGGAATGTGGTTCGGGCAGTGGCCAAAGGGAGTTCGGTGAAGCTATGGAAAAGGACTTTCAGATGGCATCGAAGCAATTCTGGCAAACCGTCAGGTGACTCAGGAGGGGAAAGCAGTGCTCCACTCACACAGTCCATAGTGCGGGTGGGGTGTTGCTGACTTAAATGAGGATATAGTGGGACGGTGGAAGGAATACTTCGAAGACTTCCTGAATCCCACAGACATGCCTTCTGAGGTGGAAGCAGAGTCTGGGGGCGAGGGGGATGACTCACCCATCACTGGGGGTGAGGTCACTGAGGTGCTTAAACAACTCCTTGGTCGCTGGGCTCCTGGGGTGGATGAGATTCGCCCTGAGTTGCTGAAGGCTCTGGATGTTGTAGAGCTGTCTTGGTTGACATGCCTCTGCAACATCGCGTGGAGATCTGGGGTGGTGTCACTGGATTGGCAAACTGGAGTGGTGGTCCCCATCTTTAAGAAGGGAAATCGGAAGATGTGCTCCAACCTTTGGGGGATCACGCTCCTTAGCCTCCCCGATAAGTTCTATGCCAGGATGCTGGAAAGGAGAGTCCACCCGTTAGTCGAACCTTGAATCCAAGAACAATGCAGTTTTTGTCCTGGTCGTGGAATGCTGGATCAGCTTTTCATCCTATCAAGGATGTTAGAGTGTGCATGGGAGTTTTCCCCACCAGTCTACATGTGTTTTTGTGGACTTGGAGAAGACATTCCACCTTGTCCCTCGGAGTATCCTGTGGGAGGTTCTGTGGGAGTATGGGGCATCTTGTTTGTTGTTGCAGGCTATTCAGTCCCTGTACAACCACATTGAGAACTTGGTCCATATAGCCAGCAATAAGTCAGACTTGTTTCCTGTGGGTGTTGGACTCCATCAGGGCTGCCCTTTGTCACCAATTCTGTTCATAATTTTTATAGACAGAATTTCTACTTTATCCCTGTCTCCACTAAAAGCTGTTTGGCAGAAGGATATGGGCTGCATTTTCACTGATGACCAATGGAATGTTATTTGCCAGAATGTGTTTTCCTCCATATCCTGCAACAAAATAATTGAACAAAATTATAAATTTTTGTACAGGGTGTACCTCACATCACTCCGATTGAGTAGGATATACCCTAACTTATCTTCTAAGTGTCACAGATGCAAAACTCACACAGGGTCAATCATCCATACCTTCTGGGAATGCGAAAAACTAAAACACTTCTGGAAACAGGTGCACAACTTCACTGTCAAAGTTCTGGGACGCCCAATGGACATGTCACTAGCAAGATACCTGCTTGGAACGGAGCTGGACAAGACACTGGACACCACCTCAAAGGAAAGAATAATTATAATATCATATATAGCAAAAAATTTATTTTGCTTAACTAGAATCAACAGAGTCCCCCAACACCCACTCTGTTTAAACAAATCCTAAACGACACACTACGTCTGGAGCAGCGTACATATATGCTTAGAAATAAAGAGGGAATCTTCCTGAACATTTGGGGTCCTTTCTTGGACCACTGACTAAATTAATACAGGTTAGGATAACCTTTCACCACTTCGTATTGTACTACAAGTCCAAGTCCATGTACTTAGTACTTAATCTATATGCATATATGTATGCACGAATGTTTGCATTTTTTTTTTTTTTTTTTTTTTTTTATTTATTTATTCATTTGTCTGCTTTGTTCTATGTTCATTACTAATCACCTTCGGGGTGGTGCTATTCTGTTAAAATATGTGAGATAATTGAAAAATAAACAATTATAAAAAAATAAACTGAACTGTCCAAAACTGAAATGTCCTAAACTAAACTGTCTTAAAGTGAAATGTCATGAACTCTACTGTCCTAAACTGAACTGTCCAAAACTGAAATGTCATAGACTCTACTGTAATAAACTGAAATGTCATAAACTGAACTGTCCAAAACTGAAATGTCATGAACTCTACTGTCCTCAACTGAACTGTCATAAACCGAAATGTCCTAAACTGAACTGTCCTAAAATGAAATGTCATGAACTCTACTGTCATAAACTGAACTGTCCTAAACTTAAATGTCCTAAACTGAAATGTCCTAAACTTAAATGTCCTAAACTGAAATGTCCAAAACTGAAATGTCATAGACTCTACTGTAATAAACTGAAATGTCATAAACTGAACTGTCCAAAACTGAAATGTCGTGAACTCTACTGTCCTAAACTGAACTGTCCTAAACTAAAATGTCCTAAACCAAAATGTCCTAAACTGAACTGTCCAAAACTGAAATGTCATGAACTCTACTCTAATAAACTGAACTGTCATAAACTGAACTGTCCTATACTGAAATGTCATAAACTGAACTGTCCTCAACTGAATTGTGCTAAACTGAAATGTCCAAAACTGAACTGTCCTATACTGAAATGTCATGAATGCTACTATCTTAAACTGAACTGTCTTAAACCGAACTGTCATGAACTGAACTGTCCAAAACTGAACTGTCCTACACTGAAATGTGATGAACTCTACCATCCTAAACTGAACTGTCCTAAAATGAAATGTCATGAACTCTACTGTCATAAACTGAAATGTCCTATGTAACAATGCCAGTTCTTTGTTAATAGTGTTTATAGTTTACAGTTGTCTCTGCCAGTTATGTTCATATTTATTTATGTAGAATTTCACAAAGATTATTTTATTGAATTTACCTGACGTGTTTGTGTAGCTCCGGTTGGTGTGCGGAACCTTTCTTTTGTTATTGTTTTCTGTACCCCTACGTTTAGTTTTCTGGGACAACTCCTTTATAAGGAGCAGTCTCGTGCTCACTCTCCCCCTTCTTCCTGTGGCATTCGGCGGGAGCGGTGAGTGAAAGTTTAGGAAGTTTAGTAATCGTAAATCCAGCTGTACTAGGCAACAATGTCTTTGTGTGTTTTGTTTGTGTAGGGGCTTAAAGCGATCGTCACCAACCAGACTGTGATGTTTTGTTTACTATTTGGTCAGGTATGTTTTGTATGATCGATTGTTGTGTTTAATGTGTTGCTGTGTACGGGCCCCTTCTTCCTGTGGCATTCGGCGGGAGCGGGGCTTAAAGCGATCGTCACCAACCAGACTGCGATGTTTTGTTTACTATTTGGTCAGAAATAAAAGGAGATCGCCTCCGAATCACGTCGGTGGCCTGATCTGATCATTGATGCACACAACGCAGAGAGCTGTAGAAGCCACCGGTTACACTTGGTGCCGTGAGACCCGTTGCATCGCCGGTCAGCGCTCGTCTGACCTCCCGGGTGTAGCTGCAGTCATCCTCGTCTCCTCTCCTGCTGGGCGGCGCAGCCCGCGCGCGCGCCCTCCGGTCGCCGTGCACGCAAGGTGTGTCGTCACCATAAAGAGAGACTCGCACACATTCTCCCTCATTTCATTTGTGTGTGTTTGTTATTTCGAACTGCTCGTGCCCTGCCGCACGTTAAGAGGACGTTCCCGACAATCCAACCCTCTTTTTCTGTTTTGAAATAGACGTGATAAACATGAATAAGGGATGTGTATTTTGAGTGAAGAGTATATATTGGACTTCTACATAGAAAAGTAAAAAAAATTTTATTTCTGTTTATTGCTTTGAATTTTTTGAGGGTTTGTGTGTGTTTATTTACATTCTGCTGCATATTTGATTGTGTGTTTTGATCATCCTTTTTTAAAATTTTTTTTTTTAATTTAATTTTTTTTTCTCTCCTTTGCCATTGATAATTTTTATTCATGATGTCAGGTGTAGACCCCTTTAAGTTTCAGTCTGTGGTGGGTTGTGGGCGTGGTGTCACCTTAGGGGTGGGAAGGGGCAAACAGATGCCTTCACGGTGTTTTGGTAGGGGTGGCTCTGTGTCCCCTGGTGTCCCCAAATATGCATCTGATCAGTCTTTTGTCAACTCACATTTGGTCCCCACTGCTAGCTCCACACCCATTGCCCAGCCAAATTGTGAGCCCACACAGGTGGTTCCTGTTGAGGCTCTCGGTAGTCTGTTTAGTGATTTTGCTAAACAAATAGGGGATAGTATATCAGCAAGCCTTAGTGCTATACATCAACCAAGTGCTGTCCAGCCTCAGCCTACTCTGTGTCAGTCTACCAGTGATACATCACAGCTAAAGGTTGTTGTACAGTCTGATGCCAGAGCTCCACCTTATTTCAGGGGTGATCACACAGACACATTTTCTGTTCATGAATGGGAAGACATGATGAAAACTTACCTGAAGAGGGTTAAGTGTGACAGTCATGCTGAAATGTATGACTTGATAATGTCGAGACTGACAGGCAGAGCTAGAGATGTGGTTAAAGTATCTCTCCGCAGTCGTCCTGAGCTGTGTACGTCTGATCTACCCACAGCTGTGTTTGAGATATTAAAGGGGAACTTCAGTGAGCTGGCATACTCTAATCTGCCTATGAAAGACTTTTATGGAACCACTCCCCGGGCACATGAAAGTGCTCTTGATTACTGGATTCGTCTTAACAAATCCATCGATGCTGCTGATGAATGTCTTCGGAGGCGAGGCAAATTTGTGGAGGACCCGAGTGCTGAAGTGGTCATGATGTTCATTAATCACTGTCCTGACCCCACTCTTGCCTTGACTTTCCAGCTAAAGTCACCTGAGCAGTGGACCGCAGCTGAGGTTCAGGAACGTCTCGACAATCACACGAGGAACAAGAGGAAGACTGTTTCACAGCCTCAGACCTCAGTGGGGTTGTCAGCTTTGAGCCAGAACACTATGGCTGTTTCTCTTCACCCTTGTGATTCTCAGGCTGCCCTAGTAGCGAACCAGCCAAGGACTCCTTGTAACTTTCCACCTGCAGTCACTGTGGTCTGCAGTCAGCCTGACTCTGATGATATTGTGGCGGGCCAAAATCAATCTGCTCGCTTGTCTGTGCCCCCTGCTGTTCTTGATGTGCCTCCTGTTGCAGTAACTCCAACTGCTGCTGACAATGGCCTTACACAAGTTGTAACTATGTTTGACAGGGTTCTTTCTCTGTGCAATGCTTCTCTCACTGCCGGTGCAAGACCAAGCAACCACCAGCCTATCGGACGTCAGCCTGCCTGTTCTGGTAACAAACGGTGCCCTGAGCCTTGCAGAGTCTGTGGTTCGAAGGATCACTCGACACATGCACACTGCAGGCTTTATAGGTTATGCCATAACTGCTTCAGTCCTGGTCATATTAGGGCTCAGTGTTCACGTTCCACCCGTTATGGTGCCACTCCCACTCTTCCTCCCTCCAGTGCTGATTTAAACTAGCCTGCCTGTGTGATGAGAGGGGTAACATGGGCGATGCCGGAGACACCCTCAACAAAGAACATGATTTGCAGTCAGTCTATGTGAACTGTTGTAGCTCTCTCCCAGATGACACGGAAGTGACTGTTGTGGGCTCACACAGAGTAGCTGAAGCAAGTGACCTGTTTTATGCTTCAGTGACAGTCAATGGTCAGTGTACTCTGAGAGGGATGCTTGATTCAGGAAGCATGTCATGCACGCTAAGTGAAGAAGGGGAGTCCAAACTAAGAGCAGCAGGTGTTCTCACTGTTCCTCAACCTGTGCCTGAGAAGGTGGTCCTTGTTGGCTGTGGTGGCCTTGTAACAAAGCCCAAATGTATTTATGATCTCGACATTGAGATTCATGGCTCCAAGTTCTCTGTCCCTATGTTTCTTGTTCCAGGGCAGAGAGATGAGCTGATCATTGGAAGCAATGTCATCAGACCCTTGATCCAAAAGATGAGGTCTGATGTAAAGTACTGGGAGCTTGTAGGCTCCAGCACCTCTAATCCTGACTGTGAGCAATTTCTGGAATTGCTGTGTTGCACAACCCGTTGGTCTGGGTCTGACATGCCTGACAAGGTTGGGACAGTTAAGCTAAGACAGTCCATCACTCTTGCACCTCAACAGGAATATCTTGTGTGGGGGAGGTTGCCCAACAATGCCCATCTATCACTTGGGAGCACTGTCATAGTGGAGCCCACCTCCTCCCGTTCAGCCCCTAGAGACATAATTGTTGGACGGGTGGTGGCACCCATGTGGGGTGATCGCTGGGTACCAATGAAAATCTTGAACCCGACAAAGACTCCTGTGACGCTGCGTCGCAATGCAAAGGTGGCAGATGTCTTTCCATGTCTTGCTGTTGAGGACTTGCCCATCTCTCAGGGTGTCAGTAGACCACAGACCAATTGGACTGCTGAATCTATCCCAGATCGGATGTCAAACCCATCCCAACGGCTGAAGGAATGTGGTTTGGCAGATATTGACCTGGAGGCGTGTGAGGTGTCAGAGGAGTGGACACAGCGGCTGGCTGATCTGATACTTACCTACCAGGATGTCTTTTCTAAAGACAAGTTGGATTGTGGAGAGGCCAAGGGTTTTGTCCATCGCATTCACCTCACCGATGACCGCCCCTTCCGGCTTCCCTATCGTCGGGTCCCTCCAGCGCACTATCACAAGCTGAGAGAGGTTTTATCGGAGATGGAAATGAAAGGCATCATCAGTAAGTCAGTCAGTGAATATGCTTCGCCATTGGTCCTTGTCTGGAAGAAGTCAGGTGACTTGAGGATCTGCACTGACTTTTGCTGGCTCAATGCCAAAACTGTCAGGGATGCCCACCCATTGCCCCATCAGGCTGATTGCCTTGCTGCCCTTGGTGGGAACGCCTTCTTCAGCACTATGGATCTCACATCGGGATTCTACAACATCCCCCTCCATGAGTCTGACAGACGGTACACGGCCTTCACAACACCTTTGGGCCTGTACGAATACAACAGGCTCCCCCAGGGTCTGTGCAACAGTCCTGCATCCTTTATGAGGATGATGATCAGTGTGTTTGGTGACTTGAACTTTTCTAGTCTCCTCTGCTACCTTGATGATCTGCTCGTCTTTGCCCCTTCTGAAGAGGAGGCTTTGAAACGTCTGGACATGGTCTTTTCACGACTCAGAGCAAACAATCTAAAGCTGTCACAAAAGAAGTGTCACTTTCTTCGCAGGTCTGTGACATTTCTTGGCCATGTAGTGGATAGCAGTGGTGTCTCAGTCGACCAGGGCAAAGTTAAGGTCATCTCAGCTTTCAGGAAGGAGGACCTCATGGACTCTGATGGGCTCACGCCATCTCAGAAGAAGGTCAAATCTTTCCTTGGGATGGTGCTGTATTATCAGCATTTCATTCCTGGCTGTTCTTCGATTGCAAGGCCGCTTTATGCTCTGACTGCTGGGCAGAAGAGGAAGGTTAAGGGCTCCCCCGGACGGCGGAGAGCGGGTACCTTCCGGGAACTGTCTCCTCAGGACTGGACACCTGCCTGTGATGAGGCATTTGAGGGTCTTAAAAGTGCCCTCCTCAACAGTGTGGTGCTGGCACACCCAGACTTTGACAGGCCTTTCATCCTTTCCACCGATGCTTCCCTGGATGGTCTGGGTGCTGTTCTGTCCCAAGTGCCTGCTGGCGAGGAGAGAGCAAGGCCAATTGCTTTTGCCAGCAAGTCTCTCTCCCGAAGCCAAGCAAATTATCCTGCTCACAGGCTAGAGTTCCTAGCCCTTAAGTGGGCTGTCTGTGACAAATTCAGCCACTGGCTCAAGGGTCACAGGTTCACTGTGTGGTCTGATAATAACCCTTTGACATACATCCTAACAAAACCTAAACTTGATGCTTGTGAGCAGCGTTGGGTCTCCAAACTGGCCCCTTACTGCTTTGAGATTAAACACATTCCCGGACGTCTGAATGTGGTGGCAGATGCTCTCAGCAGGGACCCCTTTGTGAAGCCTCTGCGGGACCAGCTGTTGTGTGTCCCTTACTCTGAGCTGCTGGGACAGGCTCATGATGTCAGTGACGAACAAGTACAGGACACTTTCCGCTTTACTTGCCAGCCACAGTCAATGGGGGGCCCCTCTACTTCTGCTGCAGTTCATGGCTCACTGTCTGAGGATGATGTCTCCTCCCTTCTCTCCTCATTTGAAGAGTGGGACGCAGCTTCGAGACAACGAGCAGCCTCCCTTGCTGACCACCTCACCTCCTTGGAACCTGCTGGTCAGGATATGTGGCCTTTTTTGCCTCTCACTGATCTTCAGGCACAACAACAGAAGGATCCAGTAATCTCGAGGGTTGCTCATTATGTTGAGAGAAAGCGCAGACCCTCCAGACGGGAACGTTGTAATGAGAGTCAGCCAACCCTGAAGGTCCTGAAGCAGTGGGACAGGTTGACACTCATGGGTGGGATTCTCTACCGGGTCACAAAGGACCCTTTAACCAAACACAAGAGGTTTCAGTTTGTTGTGCCTGAGTCTTTGAAGGCTGATGTGTTATCGGGTGTTCATGATCATGCTGGTCACCAGGGTCAGCCTCGCACACTCTCTCTGGCTCGTCAGCGCTTCTTCTGGTCTGGTATGGAGAAAGATGTGCGAGATCATGTGAAGAACTGTCAAAGATGCGTTCTCAGTAAAACTCCTGAACCTTCTGCCAGAGCCCCACTAGAAAACATCAAGACCTCTGCTCCCTTGGAACTTGTGTGTGTGGACTTTTGGTCTGCGGAGGACAGCAACAACAGGTCGGTGGATGTTCTGGTTGTCATGGACCATTTTACCAAGTTGGCTCATGCCTTTCCCTGTCGAGACCAGACCGCAAAAGGGGTTGCCAAGAAGCTGTGGGACAATGTTTTTTGCATTTATGGCTTTCCCCAGCGCTTGCACTCTGACCAGGGAGCGAGCTTTGAAAGCGAGCTTATTGCCGAGCTCTTGAAGTTGTCAGGGGTTGATAAGTCGCATACCTCGCCATACCACCCTATGGGGAACGGCAATACAGAAAGGTTTAACCGAACCCTGGGCAACATGTTGAGAGCACTGCCCCCTCGCTCTAAACAGAAATGGCCACAGATGATCCACACAATGACTTTTGTTTATAACTGCACCATTCACGAGACCACTGGATTTGCGCCTTTCTATCTGATGTTTGGGAGAGTTCCTAGACTGCCAGTTGACCTAATGTTCAAGAATGTACTCCGTGATGAGACTGTGTGTGACTATAATGTTTATGTTAAGTCTCTTTTGGGAGACCTGCGCTGGGCAATGACTCTGGCTCAAAAGAACTGCACAGCTGAGCAAAAACATCAACGTGACCAGTACAACAAAAGGGTCAAAGGTCTGCCTCTGTCACTTGGTGATAAGGTGCTGCTGGCGAACAAAGCTGCCCGAGGGAAACGGAAGCTTTCTGACAAGTGGGAGCCGGTTGTCTACACTGTGGTGGCTTCGAAGCCTGCTTTGCACATCTATCGGATCAGGGATCAGGATGGGCACGAACGGGTAGTCCATCGCAATCTGCTACTACAGGTCAATTTCTTACCCCTCAGTGGAGTTCCAGACGGTGATGAAGCAGGTGTGCCCTTGCCTGCCTGTAGTGTGAGCAGTGCCTGTCCATCTGACTGGAATGTGACTGAGATGTCTGGATTGAACACTGCTGCAGCAACAGCTGAACCTTCCTTTGCTGGTTCTCTCTCTGGGGTTAACGACTGGGATGGTGGCCGAACTGCTGCTTGGGTCAGCGAACAGTCATCTTTAGATGAACCACTTGGTTTGAAAAGTCCATCTCCTTCTTCCGCTGTGGTCGCCCCAGCTCCAGTTGGTCCTGCTGCTACTGTGGATCAGTCACCTGTTGCCCCTGCCCCCCTGCAGCAACCGTTGCATGTCTACCATGGTCCTCCTCGAGGACTTGATGCAGTAGACCGACTCACCTCGAGTTTTGGCAGGGTTATTCGACCCGTTTGCCGCTTAATCGAGTCCATGACACAACTTGAGTCTGTTCTGGGGGTGGAGCCAAGTTCTCCTACTGTTCTTCATGTGTAAAGCCTAAAGTTGCATGTCTAGCAATTTTGTTTTTGTTTCATGGCATATTACATAACTTTTCATGTATTGCATTAGTGATGTACTGCTATTTGTACATCTTTATCTCATTTACCCTCTTTTGTCTGGCATGAGGATGCGCGGTGTATGAGGCACCGCACGTTATTTTTGGAGTACTATAGGTTTTTGCTGGGCACCAAGCAAGCCTTTAGTTCTCCTATCCTTTTAATAGGAAACTTTTGATGTTGATTTTCTCTGCTTGAAGATTGTGTTTTTATGTGTATTACTGAGTGTAGTGTGTTGTACAACCCATAATTTTGTGTAATTCTAGGGGGGTGAATGTAACAATGCCAGTTCTTTGTTAATAGTGTTTATAGTTTACAGTTGTCTCTGCCAGTTATGTTCATATTTATTTATGTAGAATTTCACAAAGATTATTTTATTGAATTTACCTGACGTGTTTGTGTAGCTCCGGTTGGTGTGCGGAACCTTTCTTTTGTTATTGTTTTCTGTACCCCTACGTTTAGTTTTCTGGGACAACTCCTTTATAAGGAGCAGTCTCGCGCTCACTCTCCCCCTTCTTCCTGTGGCATTCGGCGGGAGCGGTGAGTGAAAGTTTAGGAAGTTTAGTAATCGTAAATCCAGCTGTACTAGACAACAATGTCTTTGTGTGTTTTGTTTGTGTAGGGGCTTAAAGCGATCGTCACCAACCAGACTGTGATGTTTTGTTTACTATTTGGTCAGGTATGTTTTGTATGATCGATTGTTGTGTTTAATGTGTTGCTGTGTACGGGCCCCCTTCTTCCTGTGGCATTCGGCGGGAGCGGGGCTTAAAGCGATCGTCACCAACCAGACTGTGATGTTTTGTTTACTATTTGGTCAGAAATAAAAGGAGATCGCCTCCAAATCACGTCGGTGGCCTGATCTGATCATTGATGCACACAACGCAGAGAGCTGTAGAAGCCACCGGTTACACTATACTGAAATGTCATGAACTGAACTGTCCTCAACTGAATTGTGCTAAACTGAACTGTCCAAAACTGAACTGTCTTAAACTAAAATGTCATGAACTCTACTATCTTAAACTGAACTGTCCAAAACTGAAATGTCATAGACTCTACTGTCCTAAACTGAACTGTCCAAAACCAAAATGTCCTAAACTGAACTGTCCAAAACTGAAATGTCATGAACTCTACTCTACTAAACTGAACTGTCATAAACTGAACTGTCCTAAACTGAACTGTCCAAAACTGAAATGTCATGAACTCTACTGTCATAAACTGAAATGTCCTAAACTGAACTGTCCAAAACTGAAATGTCATGAGCTCTACTCTAATAAACTGAACTGTCATAAACTGAACTGTCCTATACTGAAATTTCATGAACTGAACTGTCCTCAATTAAATTGTGCTAAACTGAAATGTCCAAAACTGAACTGTCCCAAACTGAAATGTCCTAAACTGAAATGTCATGAACTCTACTGTCCTCAATTTAACTGTCCTAAACTAAAATGTCCTAAACCCAAATGTCCTAAACTGAACTGTCCAAAACTGAAATGTCATGAACTCTACTGTTCTAAACTGAACTGTCCTAAACTGAACTGTCCAAAACTGAAATGTCATGAACTCTACTGTCCTCAACTGAACTGTCCTAAACTAAAATGTCCTAAAACAAAATGTCCTAAACTGAACTGTCCAAAACTGAACTGTCCAAAACTGAAATGTCATGAGCTCTACTCTAATAAACTGAACTGTCCTAAACTGAAATGTCATGAACTCTACTATCTTAAACTGAACTGTCATAAACTGAACTGTAATAAACTGAACTGTCATAAACTGAAATGTCATGAACTGAAGTGCCCTAAACTGAACTGTCCTAAACTGAACTGTCATGAACTGAAATGTCATGAACTCTACTGTCCTCAACTGAACTGTCCTAAACTAAAATGTCCTAAACCAAAATGTCCTAAACTGAACTGTCCAAAAAAGAAATGTCATGAACTCTACGCTAATAAACTGAATGTCATAAACTGAACTGTCCTATACTGAAATGTCATGAACTGAACTGTCCTCAACTGAATTGTGCTAAACTGAAATGTCCAAAACTGAACTGTCCTAAACTTAAATGTCATGAACTGAAATGTCATGAATTCTACTGTCCTCAACTTAACTGTCCTAAACTAAAATGTCCTAAACCCAAATGTCCTAAACTGAACTGTCCAAAACTGAAATGTCATGAACTCTACTGTCCTCAACTGAACTGTCCTAAACTGAAACGTCCTAAACTGAACTGTCCTAAAATGAACTGTCCTAAAATGAAATGTCATAAACTCTACTGTCATAAACTGAACTGTCCTATACTGAATTGTACTAAACTGAACTGTCCAAAACTGAAATGTCCTAAACTGAAATGTCATGAACTGAACTGTCTTAAACTGAAATGTCATGAACTCTATCCTAAACTGAACTGTCCTAAACCAAAATGTCCTAAACTGAACTGTCATAAACTGAAATGTCACGAACTCTACTGTCATAAGCTGAACTGTCCTATACTGAAATGTCATGAAGTGAACTGTCCTAAACTGAATTGTACTAAACTGAACTGTCCAAAACTGAGATGTCCTAAACTGAAATGTCATGAACTCTACTATCCTAAACTGAACTGTCCTAAACCAAAATGTCCTAAACTGAACTGTCTTAAACTGAAATGTCATGAACTCTATCCTAAACTGAACTGTCCTAAACCAAAATGTCCTAAACTGAACTGTCATAAACTGAAATGTCACGAACTCTACTGTCATAAGCTGAACTGTCCTATACTGAAATGTCATGAACTGAATTGTCCTAAACTGAAGTGTCCTAAGCTGAAATGTCATGAACTCTACTGTCCTAAACTGAACTGTCATTAACTGAACTGTCATAAACTGAAATGTCATGAATTGAAGTGCAGCAAACTGAACTGTCCTAAACTGAACTGTCCAAAACTGAAATGTCACGAACTCTACTGTCATAAACTGAAGCTTCATAAACTGAAATGTCTTAAATTAAACTGTCCCAAACTGAAATGTCATGAAATGAATTGCCCTTAGCTGAACTGTCAGGAACTGAACCGTCCAAAACTGAAATGTCATTAACTCTATTCTGATAAACTGAACTTTCATAAACCAAACTGTCCTACACTGAACTGTCCTAAACTCAGATGTTATAATGTCAACTGTCCTAATCTGAACTGTCAGGTTAATTTGCTATTAAAGTTATATGATGTGGATGCATTATTAAAAAAAAAAAAACAAAAAAAAAAAACAACTTGTTGTCACTAGTCTCCTCCATGAATCGCCACCTTATCGTGGTGGAGGGGTTTGTGTGTCCCAGTGATCCCAGGAGTTATGTTGCCCAGGGGCTTGTCCCCCTGGTAGGGTCTCCCATGGCAAACTGGTTCTGGGTGAGGGTCCAGACAAAGAGCGGTTCAGAAGACCCCTATGTTTGTAATAGCAAGGGAACAGTTTACCCTGCCCGGGACAGGGTTACCGGGGCCCCATTCTGGAGCCAGGCCTGGGGAGGGAGCTCGAGGGAGAGCATCTGGTTGCTGGGCATCAGCCCGTGGTGCTCGGCCAAGCACAGCCTGAAGAGGTTACATGGTCCAGCCCTCCTGTAGGCCCACCACTCGCAGGAGGCGTCATATGGGTCGGGTGCAATGTGTGTCGGGCGGTGACCAAGGGTGGAGGCCCTGGCGGACCGATCCCCGGCTTTCAAGACTGGCTATTGGGACATGGAATGTGACCTCTCTGGTGGGGAAGGAGCCTGAGCTAGTGCGTGAGATTGAGATATACCAGCTAGATATAGTTGGGCTCACCTCAACGCATGGCCTGGGCTCTGGAACCAGTCTCCTGGAGAAGGGCTGGACTCTGTTCCAGTCTGGAGTTGCACTCAGTGTGAGGCGGCGTGCTGGGGTGGTTATTCTTGTATTCCCCCGGCTTGCTGCTTGTATGTCAGAGTTTTCACCGGTGGATGAGAGGGTAGTTTCCCTGCGCCTTCAGGCTGGGGAACGGGTCCTGACTGTTGTTTGCGCTTATGCGCCGAATGACATTTCAGAGTACCCACCCTTTTTGGAGTGGCTGGGCGGGGTGCTGGAGAGTGCTCCATCTGGTGACTCCATAGACTTGGTGGGAGACTTCAACGCTCATGTGGGCAATGACACTGAGACCTGGAGGGGCGTGATTGGGAGGAATGGCCTGCCCAATCTAAACCCGAATGGGATTTTGTTATTGGACTTCTGTGCAAACCACAGTTTGTCCATAACGAACACCATGTTCCAACATGAGGATGTCCATAAGTGCACATGGCACCAGGACACCCTAGGTCACAGGTCGATGATCGATTTTGTAATCGTATCATCAGATCTGCGGCCGTACGTTCTGCACACTCGGGTGAAGAGAGGAGCTGAGCTGTCAACTGATCACCACCTGGTGGTGAGTTGGATCAGGTGGCGGGGGAAGATGCTGGACAGACGTGGTGCACCTAAACGTATTGAGAGGGTGCGCTGGGAACGCCTGGCAGAAGCCCCAGTCCGGGAGATCTTCAACTCCCACCTCCGGCAGAACTTTGACAGCATTCCGAGGGAGGCTGAGGACATTGAGTCCGAATGGATCATGATTTGCACCTCCATTGTTGAGGCTGCTGCTCAGAGCTGTGGCTGCAAGGTGGTTGGTGCCTGTTGTGGTGGTAACGCCTCAACCAGATGGTGGTCACCGGAGGTGAAGGGAGCCATCAAGCTGAAGAAAGAGTCCTATCGGGCTTGGTTAGCCTGTGGGACTCCGGAGGAGGCTAACAGGTATCGGCAGGCCAAGCGGAATGCAGCTCGGGCAATGGCCAAAGCAAAAACTCAGGTGTGGGAGGAGTTCGGTGAGGCTATGGAAAAAGACTTTTGGACGGCATCAAAGCGATTCTGGCAAACCGTCAGGCGACTCAGGAGGGGAAAGCAGTGCTCCACTCACACGGTTTATAGTGCGGGTCGGGTGCTGCTGACTTCAACTGAGGCTATAGTGGGACGGTGGAAGGAATACTTCAAGGACCTCCTGAATCCCACAGACACGCCTTCTGTAGTGGAAGCAGAGTCTGGGGATGAGGGAGATGACTTGAACATCACTGGGGGTGAGGTCACTGAGGTAGTTAAACAACTCCTTGGTGGCAGAGCCCCTGGGGTGGATGAGATTTGCCCTGAGTTCCTGAAGGCTCTGGATGTTGTAGGGCTGTCTTGGTTGACACGCCTCTGCAACATCATGTGGAGATCTGGGGCAGTGCCATTGGATTGGCAGACCGGGGTGGTGGTCCCCATCTTTAAGAAGGGAGACCGGAGGATGTGCTCCATTTTTGGGGGATCACACTCCTCAGCCTCCCCGGAAAAGTCTATGCCAGGGTGCTGGAAAGGAGGGTCCGTCCGTTAGTCGAACCTCAGATTCAGGAGGAACAATGCGGTTTTCGTCCTGGTCGCGGAACGCTGGACCAGCACTTTATCCTCTCAAGGATATTCGAGTGTGTGTGGGAGTTTGCCCAACCAGTCTACATGTGCTTTGTGGACTTGGAGAAGGTATTCGATGTGTCCCTCGGGGTGTCCTTTGGGAGGTCCTGCATGAGTATGGGGTGTCTGGCCTGTCAATCTCTGTACAACCGCAGTGAGAGCTTGGTCTGTATAGCCTGTAATAAGTCAGATTCGTTTCCTGCGGGTGTTGGACTCCATCAGGGCTGCCCTTTGTCACCGATTCTGTTCATAATTTTTATGGACAGAATTTCTAGGCATAGCCAGGTGGCAGAAGGCTTCTTCCTTGGTGGCCTCAGAGTCTCATCTCTGCTTTTTGCAGATGATGCGGTTCTGTTGGCTTCATCGGGGGGTGGCCTCCAGCTCGCAGTGGAACAGTTCGCAGCCAAGTGTGAAGCGGCCGGCATGAGAATCAGCACCTCTAAGTCTGAGGCCATGGTCCTCAGCCGGAAAAGGGTGGAGTGCCATCTCCGGCTCAGGAACGAGCTCTTGCCCCAAGTGGAGGAGTTCAAGTATCTCGGGGTCTTGTTCACGAGTGATGGGAGAAGGGAGCGGGAGATCGACAGACGGATCGGGGCTGCTTCTGCAGTGATGCGGATGCTGCACCAGTCTGTCGTGGTGAAGAGGGAGCTTAGTGTAAAAGCGAAGCTCTCGATTTACCGGTCGATTTACAATCCTACTCTCACCTATGGTCACGAGCTTTGGGTAGTGACCGAAAGAATAAGATCACGAATACAAGCGGCAGAAATGAGTTTCCTTCGAAGGGTGGCTGGCCTCTCCCTTAGAGATAAGGTGAGGAGTGCGGCCATCCGGGAGGGGCTCAGAGTAGAGCCGCTGCTCCTCCACATCGAAAGGAGCCAGTTGAGGTGGCTCGGGCATCTGATTAGGATTCCTCCTGGCCGCCTCTTAGGTGAGGTGTTCCGGGCATAACCCACTGGGAGGAGGCCCCGTGATAGACCCAGGACACGCTGGAGAGATTATATCTCTCAGCTGGCCTGGGAACGCCTTTGGGTCCCTCCGGATGAGCTGGAGGACGTGGCTGGGGAGAGGGAAGCCTGGGCTTCTTTGCTTAGGCTCCTGCCCCCGCGACCCGGCCCCGGATAAGCGGAATAGAATGGATGGATGGATGGATGGATGGATGGATGGATGGATGGATGGATGGATGGATGGATGGATGGATGGATGGATGGGTTGTTACTAGTTTTGTTGAAATTTCATCTTAGTTATTGTTATTCTACTACATGCATTTAAGGTCATGGTTATGATTCATGTTGTTCAGTATAGGTCCAGAGAGTACAAAATATGGTTACCATACTTCTGTTGAGATAATGTAATTTGACTGCCTAATGTTTTATGATGATGGAGATTAGCTAAGGAAAGGGGATGTAGAATATTAACTGTGCAGTGTGCACAGAGTAATACTGAGCTATCTCAGGTGCCGTAGTTCTGGGTTTTGCGCATGAACGTGGGGTTACTTTGTTGTTTTTATCCTGCCCTTGGTTGCCACTGGCTACCGCTATGTGAGCTTGCAACTAACATTCATCTTTAAATGGAACCAAGTTAACAGCACTGTGATCAGATCCTTTCTTGCCACAACACACAACACTCACTGCGTACGACTTTGGATACTGTGGCTCCTCTGAAAAGGAAAGCTTCAAATCAGAAGTGCCTGACTCCGTGGTATAATTCACAAACGCACAGCTTAAAGCAGATAACCCGTAAGCTGGAGAGGGAATGGCGTCTCACTAAATTAGAAGATGCTCATTTAGCCTGGAAAAAGAGTTTGTTGCTCTATAAAAAAAGCCCTCCGTAAAGCTAGGACATCTTACTATTCATCATTAATTGAAGAAAATAAGAACAACCCCAGGTTTGTTTTCAGCACTGTAGCCAGGCTGACAAAGAGTCAGAGCTCTGTAGAGCTGAGTATGCCTTTCACTTTAACTAGTAGTGACTTCATGGATTTCTTTACAAATAAAATTTTAGACATTAGAGAAAAAATTATTCATAACCATCTCAAAGATTTATCTTCATGTTCGGCTGCTTTCAGCACTGCTGGTAGTTGTTTAGACTCTTTGGCTCCAGGTGATCTTTCAGAGTTAACTTCAATAGTTACTTCCTCCAAACCAGCAACATGTTTGTTAGATCCCATTCCTACTAGACTGTTCAAAGAAATCTTTCCAAATATTGATGCTTCTATCTTTAAAATAATTAATCTGTCTTTATTAGTTGGCTATGTACCACAGGCCTTCAAGGTGGCTGTAATTAAACCACTGAGACAAAACAAAAAAAAGGCCTGAAACACAAGAGTAACACAGTCCAAAACACAAAACGGTGTCACATAGCTGGAAAAAACAGTCCAAGAGAAAAAAAAAAAAGAGAGAAAACACAAAGAATGAGGCAGCTCAGAAGACCGAAAAAAGTCCATGGCACAACCCAACACGTCTGGAGGCCGACCGCAGCGGCAGCGGCAATGAGGTAAAACAGGAGGCCGACTGCTGTCCCGGTGGGGATGAGGCGAAGCAGGCTCAGGACACTCACAAGGCTCAGGATACTTCAAAAGGCTCAGGGTACTTCAAAGGCCCACCATGTGCAGCATGGCGCACAGCCGTGTCCTCTGAAGACTGGGGCTGCTGATTCACAGGCTACTCGAAAGGGCCAGATTACTCAAAAGAGCCAGGATTCTCAAAAGAGCCAGGATTCTCGAAAAAGTCATGCTGCTGAGCAGGGCACACAGCCGTATCCTCCAATGACTGGGGCTGCTGTATGGGCAGCTTAAAGGCAGGTTCAGGCAGAGGTGGCACTGAGGTGGCTGAGAGGACCAAGGCTGAGGGAACTAAAGGGACCGAAACAGAGGGGACCAAAGCAGAGGGAGCTAAAGGGACCAAGGTGGAGTGGACCGACACAGAACAATGAGGGGCCTGAAGGGACCAAAGGAGCTGGGATGATTGAAGGGACCGCAGCTAATGGGACTGTGGGAACTAAAGGGACTGAATCGACTGCAGCTATGGAGGGAATTGAAGCAGGGGCTGAAGGGAGCTGAGAGGCTAAAGGCACTGGGGTTGAGGGGACTGAAGCTACAGAGGGAGCTGGGGGAACAGAAGGCACTAAAAGGCTGAGGGAGACTGGGGGCTCTGAAGCTGAGGCCCCTGGGGGAATTGAGGGGACTGAAGCTACCGAAGGAGCTAAAGGGGCTAAAGAACTAACTGAGGGAGCTAAAGGGATCAGAGGGGCCAAAGGGACTGAGGGAGCGCGAGTTGAGGGGACTGATACTATGGGGACCAAAGGGGCTGAACTGACTGAAGTTAAGGAGGAAACTGAAACTGAGGCGACTAAGGGGACCGAAGGGACCAGAGCAGAGGGGACTGAAGGGACCGAAGCTAAAGGGGCCGAAGGGACTGAAACTCAGGGAGCAGAGGTCGAGGGAACTAAGGGGTCTGAAGGGGCCGAAGGACCAGAGGGGACTGAAGGGGCAGAGGGGACTGAGGGAGCTGGGGGAAATAAGAGCACTGAAGCTGAACCTGGGGGAACTAAGGGGACTGAAGCTGAACCTGAGGGAGCTAAAGGGCTGCTTGAGGGAGCTAGGGAAGCAGGAGCTGGGGTAGAGGGAGCTAAAGCTACTAGAGCTGGGGCTGGAGTGCTGACCAAAGCTGAGGAGGCTGGAATTAAGGGAGTGGGGGCTAAAGGATTAACTGGGGGCAAAGCTGGAGTCTCTGAAGGCGAAGATGGAGTCTCTGAAGATGAAGCTGAAGACTCTGGAGCTGGGGGCAAAGCTGAAGACTCTGGAGCACTGACTGAAGTTCTGGGTGCTCCTCACCCAAGTGGCAGGGACGGTGCCAGAGAGAGCCTGCCCTTGGCTACTCTCACCCATGGAGCAGGAATGGGTGTGGGTTCTGAGAGTCTAGCAGGAGCACTGCGCACAGTCTCTAAGGAGTCCACAGTTTCTAAAAGCACAGCTTCTTCACTGTCCGATTTTTTTGTGACAGTCTCAAAGATGGGTTAAGGTGCAACAGGGTTTGTTATCTCCATAATAAAGTCCTGGATTGACATGGGCAGAGAGTCCAGAAGCCAGGGAAAACCTGACACTAAACTGTGTAAACAGTGCACAATGGCTTTTCGGGTTCCAGCATGAGGCAATTTAATCCATTGTTCACACAGCTCAAAAACAATCAGAAATATCCTGTTTTAATCCATCAGATGAGTGCAAACTGTCATTATTAGCTGGCTCAAATAACTCAGTTCTCTCAGTAGTTGTATTGTTAGGAACAGTCTTGGATAACTCAAATCTTGTAGTATGTGTTGCAGAAGTCTCACAAGAAAAAGCAGTCTCAGCAGAAGAACACAAAAGGTCTTTACTATTATCTAGCTTGGATGCAGAAAAAGTACAGTCCGGTTGTGCAAAGCCACTAGACATCTGATGATCTTTTTTGGACTCGTAGGCTTCCACCAACAAAAGAGAGTCAAGTATCTCCACACTGTCCATAAACCAATAATGTTCTCCCTGCTCAGACATAAAACACGAATAGCCCTTATTGTCCCGCAAAGACAAAGGGACATGTTTACTCACAGGAAGCTGGTTAACCGATGGTCCGGCAGGGAAAACAGGGGTGATCTGTGGTTGAACAGAGTCCACTGTTGCGGCAGGCGAAGGCTGATGATTTTGCCGCCGAGAGCCACGCTTCCTCCTGCCTGTGTGAACAGGAAGCGTGGTGGTGGTAGGCTCCTCGTCCATGTCCCACATTTGAGCCAAGAATGTGGCGGGTGAAGAGCAGGTTGTGGGGGTGGTGTGAGCGGCGTCTTCCATTGAGATGGGGAGGAGAAATACCCACCCACACACAATCTCCCTGATGGCAGAGGGTCCATGTCTGGTTGCGGTGTACTGTCACAGTGGGGGGCTGTGTGGTGAGGGAAGGACCCAAATGCAGGACGCAATGCAGAGTTAACTAAAACTGCTTTATTTGTAAATTAACATGAAGCACAAAGAAACCCTGAAATCTAGGCAAACCTAGGCAAAGAACACTCACGACGCCTGGGAATAGAAAAACAAAATACTAAACCTGAACACACACACACACATGCACACACACACGCGCACACACACACACACGCACACACGCGCGCACGCACGCACGCACGCACGCACGCAAGCACGCACGCACAGCTAAGAGAGGTACAATGAGGGCAACAAGGAGAACACCGCAACAATAAACAGAGGACAACTGAGGGCTTAAATACACACAAGGAAATTAGGGCAAGTGAAAACAACAGGGGACGACAGGTGAACCAAATGAACCTAATGACAAAGGGGAAGCAAAACTAAACACAAAGCACAAGGAACACGAGACTGTCAGAATAAAACAGGAAGTGACTCAAGGGAACAGAGACGCAGACCGGACACTGAAGACCGGGAAACACAAGGAACTAGAAAATCAAACATAACCAAACCCCCACAACAAAAGAAAAATCCCAGAACAGACAAATTAAAGCCAAACCAAAAACACACAGGGTCCAACGGACCCTCGACCATGACAACCACTACTTACTACTGAAGAGGGTCCACAGTTTCTGGCACCATGGAGTTTGAACACCAGCTTTTCCAGACATGTCAGGGCAACTGGTGTGAGCACCACTGGTCTGAAGTGTCCGGGGTGGATGCATCTGGTTTCTCAGGTATGGGAATGGTGGTGGAGGATTTGGGACTGTAGCCTGTGCTAGAACGTACCTGTGTACACACCTGCCAGGTGTTCTGCACAGGCCTTTAGGACTCTGGGTGAGACAGCGTCTGGACCTGCTGCTTCTGGGGTTCACCTGTTTCAGAGCCCTGAGTGTGTGACACCTGTATGACTGACTCATCAGGTTACAGGGAGTTTGTGGGAGAGTCTGTCTAAATAATTCCATCACGTTTTACAGCAAACCATCACAAAAATAAAGCAGCTGCACAATTTTAATATTAGACTATGGAACCATTACAGTTACAAGCTAAATATGTAAAAATGTGTATTTTAAACTTCACTAAAGTTCCTGTCTCATAAAAATAATTCTAACTTTGCAACAAACCAACCAGTTTGAGATTCAGTTGTGAGATTTAATCCTGTGTAGACCTCTGCCATCACAGTCATCAGTGACCAACACCAATATCACTTCCCTCTTTAGTGCTTTTTCTAACCCTGAACTCAGCCCGCTTCCTCCAAACCAGATTCACACTTCAAACTGACACACGCAGAGTTTAGTTTAATTTAAAGTTTTTGTCATGTCCTGGGCCGTTTGCCCAGCGTTTTGTGTTAAGTTTTGATTTTCCTGAGTTTCAGTTCCCAGTTTGTGTTATCTTGTTTCCGTATGTTTTCCTGGTGTCTAGTCTGCGTCTCTGTCCTGAGTCTGTATGCCAGTTCCCCATGTTGAATCTGCATGTACCTTGGTTAGTCACTTCCTGTTTTATTTTGACAGTCTGGTTTTCCCTGTGCTTTGTGTTTAGTTTCCCCTGTGTTATTAGTTTCATTTGCCTCACCTGCTGTGCCCTGCTGTTTCCTCTTGCCCTGATTACCCATTGTGTATTTTAGCCCTCAGTTTCCGTTTGTTCTTTGTCGCGTCATTGATGTTCCTTCGTCAGTTTTCCTGCGCTGTGTGTGTTCCTGCGTCCTGGTTTTTGTTATTAGTTTTTGACAATAAATCCACCTTTATTTTGAACCTTCATCTGAGTCTGCTTCCTGGGGTCTTATCCTGCCTGCCACACACACCCTAGCCGTGACAGTTTTCAGAGCACTCACACATTAGATCAGCCATCACTGGATGGTCAATGTTTGTATAAAACAAGAAAATAGAAACACTTTAACTGCCTTTATCATTTAAATAGACAGGACAGCATTAGAGCTTTGCATGAATTCACAGTTGAAGTACATTGAAATGAGCCATGAGTGTTTTCTGTATCTCAGAGTGTCCTTTAACAACAGTAACACATCTCTGTGTTTTATGTGTTTGTTTGTTGTGCATTCAAAACCACAGCGGCTACTTCCTCCTGTTCTCTGTGCTGATGCTAAGCAACACTGAGATTTCTCTTTGCAGTGCTAATAACGGTGTGTGCACAGAGACACACTGAACATTCAAAGTTACACCAGCAGTGGGAAAACTTCTGTTACTCGAGTAAAAGTATCAACAGGAGCATTTTATCGTCCTCCATCACAAATAAAGGTTCCAAAATTAAATTAGTAAAAGTATCTAATCAGCAGAATGATCAAAGTCCACGTTCTGGCTATAACTGACATCTATTCTATCTGACCTTTGCACCTGTTATGTGCTCATCATTATCAACTTCTCAAAGGGAAACACACAGCAAAAGTGACATCACAGTTACTGGTGTGTGTCAGGCTTTGGCGTTATGGCTTGTTTGTTACCTCTAGCTTGGTGTAACCTGAGGTGTGCGGAGCGGGATGCTCCCAGGCTGAAAGAAGGCCATCTTTTAAAATAATGCCTGCAGAGCCTTCAGGAATCATGGGAGGCTAGATGTATGCAAAGAGAGGCGGCAAAGGCAAAGCAAATGGCTTATAGTGCGTTCTAAGATGATGAGCTGGAAAGGATGTGCAGCAGGTCAGGGTGATTAAGGGTAGAGATGGAAATGTACTAGTGAGTGAAGACAGTGTGCTGAGAGGGAGTACTCTGAGGAGCTGATGAATGTAGAAAAAGAGGGAGGAGGACAGATGGATGGAGGGCACCCAGTGGATCGGTGAGTACACAGGATTAGTAAGGAGATGGTGAAGACAACTATGACACAACTTTTGTGTGTGTGTGTATATATAAGATTTTCCCACTCACCCTGCGAGCAGACTTTATTCTCCAAGCTCGGGTCCTCTACCAGAAACCTGGGAGCTTGAGGGTCCTGCAGTATCTTAGCTGATCCCAGGACTGCGCTCTTCTGGACAGAGATCTCGGATGTTGTTCCTGGAATCTGCTGGAGCCACTCTCCCAGTTTGGGGGTCACTGAACGAGTGTTACCACGGGGACCACTGTTACCTTCATCTTCCTCATCCTCTCCAGCTCCTCTCTCAAGCTTCTCGTGTTCCTCATGTTCTTCCTGATGTTTCTATTGCTTGGTATTGCTACATCTATCACTCTGGCTTTCTTCCTTTGCTTGTCCACCACCAGCATTACTACTACTAGTACAACTGTCTGGTTGGTTAGCCATCACCAGTTTGTCCATCTGTATCTAGAAGTTCCACAGGATCTTAGCTCGGTCATTCTCGACCACCTTCAGGAAAGAGTTTCATTTTGACATCAGGTCATACTCTGCACAGATGTTCCTGTATACTATGCCGGCCACTTGGTTATGGCGTTCCATGTATGTCCTGCCTGCTAGCATCTTGCACCCTGCTGTTATGTGCTGGATTGTCTCAGGAGCATCTCTGCACAGCCTGCACCTGGGGTCCTGCCTGGTGTGGTAGACCCCAGCCTCTATTGATCTCGTACTTAGAGCTTGTTCCTGTGCTGCCATGATTAGTGTCTCTGTGCTGTCTGTCAGTCCAGCCTTGTCCAGCCATTGGTAGGATTTCTCTATGTCAGCCACTTCTTCTGTCTGCTTATTCTTCTATCTTGCTCTTCGGTGATGGTTTCTGTTCTTGCTCCTCTTCTTTCTTGTTTCTGCTGCCTGAGGTATTCATGAAGCACATGAACAGTTGTTGCCATCTTTCTGATATACCCATGGATCTTTGCTGTTGCATCCTGGTCCTGACACGCTCTACTCCTCGGCCACCTTAATTTTCAGTCTCAGGCTGCTGGATTTTGGGTGAAACCCTCCATGCATGGTAACGAGTTTTCTTGTCTTGATGTCAGTGGCTTCTAGCTCCTCCTTTGGCCAGCTTACGGCAGTGTTCTTCCCATTCAGCTGACTCTTCAGGACTTGCATCACTCTCTGCAGGTACTTGGAGGTTGCAGCTTTCCTAGCGGCCTCTTCATGGTTCCCATTTGCCTGTGGGATTCCAAGGTACTTGTAGCTGTTGACCACAATGTCAGCAGCATGTTTCAGGTTTGCATCAGTTGAGTAGACAATGAAAAGATCTCAAAAATATGAATATACTGACATACTGGTGACAAAACTTTTACCCAGATATATTCTTTATATTTGGCTCACATGTACACTAGACACTATGTATTGGCAAATCTGCAATTCTGTAAGCAACATGTGTGTGTTTTGGCATTTTGTTTTCCTTATTTATCAGTGAACAAGAACAGGAAGTACAATGAATACCACAGGGTAGCAGTGCGGTTACTGTGTGTTTTCTGATGTACTGTGCTCTACAGTGATATCGTTAGAGAGGACATAACACCTGAAGCAGCTTTTCCTGCTCTCCAGAAACTGCAGAGGGACACATTAAACACAGGTGAGTCTCGTCTATAAATCTTCCAGATAGATCAATCAGAAACTTATTTATCAAATCTAGTCAATAATTATATGTCTCTGATTTCATTATTGGCCTAAATAGCCTGCCATACTAGTGACCAAAGTCTTTACTTAGATCAGTGGTTAGCATTGAATATGCTTATGCAAAAGTATTAACAGTCTGATATACCGCTGACCACAGTGTGCCTGACTGGGTTTGTATCAAGTGTGCAGACATTTGAAGAGACCCCAAAAGTATGAATAGACTGGTGACAAAATGTTACCCAGATATATTCTTTTTAATTGACACATATGTATATAGTGCTTATGTATATGTGTATAGTTTTTTGCTATTTTATTTTATTCTATTGAATTTTAGTTTTTAGTTTAGTTATTTGTTCTTACTCATCCTTTTCATTTGTTCTCTGTATTGAGCTGCTGTAATGCACAAATTTCCCCGTCGTGGGATCATTAAAGTTTTATCTTATCTTTTCTTATATGCAGACCACACCTCAACATCATCTCAATCTCAAATTTGTGATTCTGGAAGGTTGTTTGTACTGATTTGTTGGCCTTGTATATGAGTGAAGAGAAACAGGAAGTACAGTACTTCAGGGTAGCAGTGTGGGTACCGTGTGTTTTCTTATCTGCTCTGATCGAGTGATACCATTAGATAGAGGGGACATAAAACCTGAGGCAGCTTTTCCTGCTCACTGAAAACTGCAGAGGGATACAACATGAACAGGTGGAGTTTTTATCCTCACATGGCAAACACCACCATATGTAGCTGGTATCTGTTGGCCTCACACACTAGGTCAGGCTCCAGCCCCTCCAGAGAGGTGGCATTCAGTGTCTCATGAAGAACCAGTGTCACCAACCAGGGATCAGTCTGCCAAGGCCTCCACTTGTGAATGGTACCTGATCCACATTGCATCAAACCACCATTGCCCCTCCTGCAGGTGGTGGATCCACATGATGGCTGGCCTGCTGCATGTGGCTCCTTTGGCCTGTGACCGACTGACCGCTCCACATAAGCTACTGACAGAGTGAGGCCCCGGTAACCTGGCTGAGCTTGAAATGTTGAACTGATGATCTGTTCATAGAGCTCATTCTGAATCACACTCAGTCTGGGTCCTCACCCAGGGTCAGTTTATCTTGGGAGACCCTGCTGGAGACAGGTGTCCATTGTAACATAGCTCCTGGGCTCACTAGGACACACAAGCCCCTCCATTATGATAAGGTGGTGTTTTTTCCAGTCCTCAAAGACTTAAATAAAAAGGTGGACCTAATTTTAGAAAATCAACACTCACCCTGAGCAGCTGACCTCAAAGCTCTGCTCTAATGTTCTGAGCAAGGTCATTCAGATCTTTTAAGATCTTCAGAAATGCTGTTACAGGTAACAGCATTAAACTGTGTACTAAGATGTATTCTGGTTTGCTCTTTGATTAGTCGAATGCTTTTCAGGGAGCATTTAGAACAGCCTGAAAATAAAGAACTGCTGGAGTCCATCCTCAAAGTAACAAATGCAGGAACTTTGAAAGTTGACAGGAGTAGATAATTGATTCATGTGTATGTTAAAGGACATATCCTGATAATAAATCACTCACAGGTTTCTCACAGTGTTACCGGGGGCCAAGGTAAGACCACCCAGAGTAAATCTCTGGTCGGTCACCATCTTCAGGCTGACTACAGCTCTTGTGTCCTATTTCAGAACAAGACTGAGAGAGATTAAAACACTGGGTCAGATTTCCTGCATTTGTTACTCTGAGGATGGACTCCTGCAGTTCTTTATTACAACAGACAGAAAATCACAAACAAGATGACATCACCATTGGTGTCAGTATTTGCATTTAAGGCTAAAAACTTTGCCTTCAAGGCTACAAGGCTATATGGGTGCATCACAAATTGCATCCATCACAACAAACTAAAACGTAAACTGGAGCATCCTTTTGAAGATGAAGATCATATTAATACACAGATTGTTTCAAAGAGGGACCTCTGTGACGTGGACTTATTTTTCACCTCCAGAAACATGGCTGACTCAACAAATGTGACTTCATCTTTCAACCAGACCTGTGATCTGGTTGTTCCATCAGTCAGTCCTTTCTTCATGGTGGTCTACAGTCTGGTGTTCCTGGTAAGTTTCAGATCTTCAGACTGTGTTAGAAGTTGGTTTAAGTTTCCCAGTGTAATCCTGTTCTCTCCATCCTCTCTGTGTCCCCTTCAGGTGGGTTTACTCCTCAATGGCTTCATCCTGAAGTTTCACTTCTGTGGAGCTCAGCAGCAGCAGCCATCAAGCAGCTTGATGGTCTACCTGAAGAACCTGACCGCTGCTGACTTCCTGCTCTGCCTCTGTCTGCCCCTCCGCATCACCAAGTATGCCACCAGCTCTGTCATCCTTCGGCAGCTCTACTGCAGCTTTGGAATTTCTTCCTTCTTCCTCAATATGCAAGCCAGTATCCTGTTCATGTGTTACATCGCTGCCAACAGGTGAGGAGCTTTAAATGATTTCACACTGCTGTTATTGACAGGGTTAAATCCAGACTGCTCCCTTTCTCTCTCTCCAGGTATCTGAAGATTGTCCATCATTCAGGAACTCACTTCCTCCAGACAGTACGAGCCGCACGCATCATCTCCATGGTCACCTGGGTTACTGTCCTGGCCCCAAAAATCACCTATACAATCCTGTTTTTCATCACTCAGCAACCTCTGACCTCTGACCCCGGTTGCTGTGATCCCCTCTTTAGTACACCGGTTAGACTGCTCTACAAAATCTTTCAGGCCTGCTCTGCCATCATCTTCCTGTTGGTCCTTGTATCCCTGATCTTCTTCTACTACAGCACCTCCCGCAGGGTGTTGCAGGCACAGCAGAGGCAGCTGACCTCCTCTGGCTCTGAGAAGCTTGTGAAGTCTCGCAGGAACATAATGATGCTTGTCAGCATCTTCTGTGTGTGCTTCATCCCCTATTACCTGGTTCGGCTTCCCTCGGTTCATTTGTGGGGCAGCAGATCTGTGCGTCAGGTGTTCTACTATTTGTTGGATGCAACCGCAGTAATGTCCGTTTTTAACGTCTGTCTCGACCCTTTTGTTTACTTTTTCTTCTGTAAGACTTTTCGTGACCATGTGAACCTGAGGGCAGCATCCAGGAGGGCCCACATCCAGCAGACAAATGAAGATTGTGAGAGCAGCGAGAAGCAGGAATGAACTGTGACATCAAGACCAACAAGTGAGCTGTGAGGAAAAGGCCAACATTTGAAATGGAGCTCAGAGATCAGTACGAGCCTCTAGCTTTCAACTTTCAGTGCAGTGTCTGATTTAGCAAGAATAAAGTGAAACAGCATGGTGTTAATGTATCTGAAAAACTGTTCCACTCAAAAGGAACCTTTTTACTTTCCAGCAGGAGGTTTTAGAGTTCATGTTACATGAACAGTGTTGCCAGCTTACTCAGTGAGGTTTCAGACCGTTCTAGTGGCTTTGTCCAAAGAGCAACTAGTGACAAATCCAGTGATTTTTCTGGTGTTACTGGAGCCTTTTGGAGGCTGCAAAGCACCATTCAGTCTACAGTTACAGTCCTCAGTGAGCAGCGGGTGCTGCCATGAGCCCCTAACAAGCAATTACAGGAAGTTAGTAAGAGAATCAGCTTTATTCCCCATGTATGTGTGAACATACTAGGAATTTGGCTTTGGGAATTTTGTCTTGTTTGTTATATACACAAAGTTTAGAATAAATATATAGACATAAGGTGAAAAGTACAATCTTAGCATGAGGTGGGCACACGGGTCACGAGGAGATCAGGGAGACAGCGTGGGGGAAGAAACAGTTTTTGTCTGGTAGTTTTGACGTACAGAACTCGTTAGCACCTGCCAGAGGGAAGCACCAACAGCAGGGAAAAAATACACCCTTGGGGGCCGCCGGTGCTGATGGACCAGATGTTGGAGGTGATGCTCCCCAGGCTCACCTGCTGCCTCCTGTCAATGATGAAGATCCACTAACTGGTGGAGGCTGGCAGTGTGTTCTGGTGGAGGTTTTCTGAGATCATAGTATTGAACCCAGAGCTGAAGTCCACAAAGAAGGTCCATGCATACATCCCTGGGGTTTGAGGTGTTGATGGATGAAGTGTACTCCCATGTTGACCGTGCTATCCACCGACCACTACGCCCGGTACACAAACCAAAGGGGGTCAAGCAGAGGGCCTCTGATGATCTTCAGGTGGATCATCACTACACCCACGATTACAATTACATCCAAATTAGGTGATGACAGCCAGTAGGTACTTTCCTCACTAAAGGGTTGGCAACACTGCGAGTGAGTACATACAAAACATCTTAAGGGCTTCTGCTTATAATGGAAAAATCTCAGGTGTGCAGTTTATTTTTCTCCTTCATTGTTTTTCTCTTTGCCAAACTACAAATGTCTGATTCCACCGTTTTATTTTGCATCGCAGGAAGTTGTTAGACAAACATGGGTGTTGGTGTTGGTCCAAATCTTTGGTACCTCCTCACACTGTAAAGAGCTCTCCTGCTGCTGTCACTCAAAATAAAACAAAAATCACTTTTCACATCCAAATCACTAATAAATCAATAAATAAACAACAAGCCAAAGTGCTGTCTCCTGTTAGTACAAATGCATGACATAAGTCATCTCAGGACACGTTCCATAGTGGGGTCAGGACTTTAGGGTGGCTGCCTTTGAGCAGAACGTGGTGACAGTGGGGGAATGAAACAGTAAGAAAGCCTGTGTCAGAGCGAACCTCAGAGAGGCTGTTCATTGATGGATGGATCAGAAAATGATGAGAGTCCAGCTGCCTCTAAAGTGAAACATCTTCACACAGAGAGTGTGTTTGTGCTTCTCTGAATCAGCAGCTCCTCGCTCTGTAAACCAGGGAAGCACTGAGACCGTCAGACACTGAAAAAGGCTCAAAGGCCACGTCTGACTTTCTTTAACAAAATGTGTTGTTTATTAAATAAACAAAGAAATGTGTTGTTTATTAAATAAACAAAGAAATGTGTTGTTATTTATTCACTTTGACAGTAGAAACAGCAGCTGACAGATGCTCAGTAAAAGCTGAAGACTCCACAAACATTACAACAGGAAGTGATGCAATTACCACATTAACTCAGAGCTCAAACAGGCTATATGTACTCTAAGTATCATTATCCAATTTTACTTAAGTATCAAAAGTAAAAGTACTTATTCTGCAGAGTCCTTCTTCCAATAAAAGACCACAAAACCTGGATAAAGTCATTTTCCTCTATGCTGTATTTATTCTGTGGTTTTATTAGTCAGGTTTTTGTAGCCTGTTTAGAATATTCCACCAATGACATTAATTCCACTTTAGCTGCCACGTTAGACGTAAACAGCACCTGTAGTTGAACGTGACAGCATGATTCCTGAGGTTTTCTCGAGCCCGCTAACATAAAGAAAGCTGGTTATGTTGAACTTGCTTCATATTCTGGCCTGTTTCTCATTCCTTGGTGACCCCATGTTTTGCTGCCCAGTGCTTGATGGTGAGGGGGGGGTCAGTAATGAAGTAGGGTTGGACTGCTGTACGATGAACCACAGATAAAATGATTTTACTTTGTTTAATTGCTCTCCTGTTTTGCTTTGTTTGGGGTTTTTTGTCTATTGAAGTTCTATTGAAGTTCTATCCTGTTAGTTTCTCTGTAGTGGGCAGAGGCCCATGGTGCCAGGAGGTTAAGTATCTTTGGGGAGGTCCCATCATCAGACTTCTGAATGTGGTTGAAGGCACAGCAGCAGGAGTGTTTGATTCACACTCTGCTTCTCTGCTGCCCCCTGACCTGGATAAGAGTTTGACTGATGTTTAATACCATACCATCTTTATTTATAAAGCACTTTAAAACAACCACAGCTGACACAAAGTGCTGTACATTAAAACACAAATAAATAACAATTTAATAACTCTTTCAGGTTAAAAAAAAAACAAAAAAAAAAAACAGTTTAAAACTAGATCCCGCTGGAGTTAAAAGCCAAGGAAAAAAGATGGGTCTTAAGACGAACTTTAAAAGTGGACAGTGAAGGGGCTGCTCTAACCTGCAAAGGCAAGTCATTCCATAACTTAGGACCAACAACAGAGAAAGCCCTGTCCCCTCTGAGCTTCCTTCTTGATCTTGGTACCTCCAAGAGCAGCTGGTCTGCTGACCTGAGAGACCGGCAAGGTATGTAGGGGTGAAGAAGCTCAGAGAGGTAAGGCGGGGCAAGATTGTGCAAAGATTTAAAAACAAACATAAGAATCTTAAAATGAATCCTAAAATGTACAGGCAACCAGTGAAGTGAGGCCAGGACAGAGGTCATGTGCTCTCTCTTTTGAGTTCCCATCAAAAGTCGTGCAGCAGCATTTTGAACCAGCTGCAGACGTGAGAGTAGCGACTGACTGACTCCAAAATAAAGTGAATTACAGTAATCCAGTCGAGATAAAATAAAAGCATGGATCACTGTTTCAAAATGCTGCCTAGATAGAAATGCTTTTACTGATGCCAATTGCTTCAAATGATAAAAACTGGACTTAACCACAGCTCTGATTTGGCTGTCCAATTTAAAATCACTGTCCACCTTAAAACCAAGATCAGTAATAATGGGTTTAAAATATACCTCCAAGGGTCCCAGGTCAACAGAGGAGGACTCACAGGAGCCACTGGGTCCAAACACCATTACCTCTGTTTTCTTTTCATTAAAATTTAAAAAGTTCAAGGCCAACCAAGCTTTAATATCACCTAGACATGCCAGGAGATGTTTTATGGAATGGATATCCTTCTTCTTCAAGGGCAAATAAATTTGACAATCGTCAGCATAACAATGAAATGAGATTCCATGTTTTCTGAGGATAGAACCCAGAGGCAGTAAATACAGTGAGAAAAGCAGTGGGCCCAGAATTGAGCCCTGCGGTACACCACATGGCAGAGAAGCAGCAGATGATTCAGCATCAAGAATGCTCACAGAAAAAGTTCTCTGTGCCAGGTAAGAACTGAACCATTTAAGAACAGTGCCACCAATGCCTACTAAGTGGTGTAAACGAGATATTACAATGTTGTGATCTACTGTATCAAAGGCAGCAGTTAGGTCAAGTAAAACCAGAACAACATGGTTCCCAGAATCACATGCAAGAAGGATGTCATTAAAAACCCTTAATAAAGCAGATTCTGTGCTATGAAGGGTTTTAAAACCTGACTGAAAAACCTCCAGGGTGCTATTCTCATCTAAAAACTGTTTCAGCTGACAGTATACAATTTTTTCTAAAACCTTAGAAAGAAAAGGCAGCTTGGAAATAGGCCGATAATTAGCCAGCACAGCAGGATCAAGACCAGGTTTCTTAAGCAGTGGCTGGACTACTGCATGTTTAAAAATAGCAGGGACCACACCTGAGGACAGACTGCTATTTATAATGGTAAGAACAGGCTGCCCTATACTAGATAAAATTTCTTTAAAAAATCGTGGAGGGACAGGATCATGGGGGGAACCTGATGGCTTAATATGGCCGACCACATCCTCTAAAAGTGAGAGAGTCACAGACTCAAACTGAGTGAAAACAGCAGAGCAAGGGACTGAAACAGAGGGGTCAGAACCAGGAGCTGTGATGAGAGCCCTGGTACTAGCAACCTTTTCAATAAAAAAACGCAGAAAATTATTGCACGTATCAGGAGAAGCTTCCAAACAGGCATTCTGTGGAGCATTAAGCACAGAGTTAATAGTGTTAAACAAAAGACGTGGGTTATGGCTGTTGGAGGAAATAATTTTTGCAAAGTATTCCCTTTTTGCCTCTTTAACCGTGCTCTGGTAGTGACGCCAGCAGTCTTTTAAAATTTGAAGAGTCACCTGCAGTTTATCTTTTTTCCACCTTCGTTCAGCTCGGCGACATTCCCTCCTCACAGCACGAGTTCTGTCATTAAACCACGGCTCAGGTTTAGTCTTTGGCTGCCTGGTTTTTTTTTTTTTTTTTTTTTTTTTTTTTTTTTTTTTTTTTTTTTTTTTTTTTTTTTTTAGCCTGTCATGTCTGGTAGATCTTGCAAGCAGAACTGTGATCTGAATGCGTTGTTGTGCCAAACATATTTGCTATTTCAAGATGAGCTCTATAGGTTCTCAATAGGCTCTTCTTGTTGTTGTTTTAACCCTTTATTTTATTTATCTGAGTTATTTTTCCACATACTATGTAACAGCCAGAGCTGACAGGCTGAAGAAGAGGAAAATAAAGAGAAGAAAAAGGGAGAGAGAAAGGGCGCAAAAAAAAAAAAAGGGGAAAGAGCACAAGTCTATTAATCAGATACTTCATCACTTTAACTTATAAAAAAAATACTATCAATACTTGCAAAAATAAATTTGTGTGTGAAAAACAAAACTAACAAAGCATGTTACGCACACCAACAATTTTGTTGAGTTGTGATTGAGTGGGCGTTTGTGTCTGTGTCATGTTTGTGTCTGTGTCATGGAACGTCCTTACCAATGAGGGCAAAACGCTGCAGCTCCACCCATCAGAAGCCAGAGGCAGGTATGGAAAGCCCCCAGAACCCCAGGCCACCAGCAGCCCACCAAGGGCCAGGAAGACCCCCGGCCACTCAGTCCAAAGACAACCGCACACCTACCCCAGCAGACGGGAGAGGGTGGTCTCAGACGGAGCCCCCCCAGTCGAGGAGCGAGGGCTCCAGGGAACCCAAGGCGATGAGAAGCCAGCCCCCCCCCAGCGGCCAGCCCCCTGCACTGGCCGGCGGCAGGGCTCCCGGGCCCACGGCACCCAAGGACCGCCCGACCCTCCACAGAGCCCCCCCCCACGCCGAAGAAGCCAACGCAGCCCCGCACCGCACCCCCAAGAGGGGCAGGCCAGTACCCACGCCAGAACACCCAGCCCCACCCAGGAACCCCGAGGCACCCCCATCCCAGGGGGGTAGGGGGGAGGAGGCAACCAGCAAGGAGCGGCCAGGAGGCAAGGCACAAGGCCCAGACCCAGGTCCAGCCATACATACAAACACACCCAGACACCCGTGTACACATTTATACACAGATACTCATACATGCCCATACATACTTACCCACACACAGATATGCCATACATACACATTCACTCACCCACCCATACTCACGGAGACGGTGACAAATACACAAAGACACACATTCATCCATAGCTACCCACCCTCTGAAGGCGGGGCAAGTGGAAACCACCCCAGGGCCAACAGCGACCCCAGGACGCCACCAGCCCGGTCCCCAAGGAACCACCCGACCCCTACCCCGGGCGAGACGCAAGAAATCGGGGTGTAAGATGACCCATCCACCCCTCCTCCTCCCCAACTTGTAGGTCTATGTGTTAATGTTTGTGAGTGAATGAGGTGTATAGGGTGCAGTTAAAATTGAGGGGACAGTTATGCCACAAGCGCCAACTGTTGGTCGTCAGCGCTTGCCCACACTGCCCCCCCAAAACCCTCCATGTCTAAAGTGCAAATAAAATTTGGAGACAGACAGTGACGAGGATCCGAGTGGGGCCACCTCAGCGGCCCATCTCATCAACCTCTGAGTAACATGCCTGCCCCAAAGGTCCTATGTGTATCAGGGTGTAAGTGTGTATGTGTTGTGAGTTATAATGACTAAAGTGCAATTAAAACGGAGAGGCAAGTGGTGGTGCAGCTCTCCACGTGGCCTCTCCATCCTACATCTGTGAGTGATGTGTATTCTGTGTGTGTGTGTGTGTGTGTTTGTGTATGGGGAGGGGGAGGGGGGGGGGGGGCATATGACCAGGAAAAATCCTGGAAGAAGAGAGCCAGCTGGCCGCTGGCTCAATAGGCACCCCGACCTCCCACACCCCAGCACAGGGCAGGGGGAGGTGAGCCCGGGGCCGCGGTGACAGCATCCCGGAGCACTGCAGCACCCGAGGTTGGCGCCCTCGCCCCCACCGCAGAGGGCGGCCCGCTCCTCCTAGATGCCCATTCACTCAACAATAGACATAAACAGGCGACAGGACATACTGGCCTGGGCATGGAAATGCAGGGCCCAGTCCCCCCCAACCACCCCACCGCGGCCCCATCCCCCACCCCACCCCCCTGCAATGCAGGCACCCCAGGGCCCCAAAAGCGTAGACCGGACATCCCGACGTCAGGCCAACCCACCCCACCCGGCGGCGCGGCCGGGACAGCAGAGGCCCCCCCCGCGCCAGGGGGGGCCCACCGGTAGCCGGCGCGGCCCCAGTGCCGGGGCCCCAGACCCCAGCCCCCAAGCCACACAGGGAAGACCAGCCAACCGACCGAGGGCCGGCACCACCCCCCCAAGCACCCCGCCCACACCCCAGGACCGAAGGCAGCACCATCCAAGCCCCCACCACCATCAACCAGGACAGGCACACAGACATCACCAGAAGGTCGCCCCAGGACCCCAGCCCCAGGAGGCTACCAGCTACCCAGGCCCCCGGAGTCCCCCCCCACCCCCCCACAAAGCACATCAGGAGCAGAGCCCGCAGCCCACCACCCCCACTAAGTAATGGAGCTGAGCAGTGGGAACCAAAGAGAGTCAAATTCCTCCAATTTGTTTTTAGAAGAAGCAGACATTCTCTCTAAACTAACATGATCTACTAATAAATTTCTGTACTGAGTAATACATAGTTTATTTTTTGTCTTCCAGTTCATGAGGATCATCTTCTTAGCGATGCACAAGGCAGTAAGAACTATGTGTGATATATTTAACTCCATAATTAATTCACTGACATCACCTAAGATGCATAGTCTGGGGGAAGTTGGGATATGACAGCTAAACCATGTGGATAGATCTTCACAAATCCTCTGCCAAAATCTCTGAACTGGTACACAAGACCACAGAGCGTGTAGATGATTATCCTCTGAATTGCTTGTACAGTGGGTGCATATGTTTGAGTGTGTAAGGCCCATTTGGAACATCCTTTGTCCAGTGTAGTATGTTCTATGGAGAATCTTATATTGTACAAGTTGTATTTGGGGTCTTTTAGTCATTTTGAAGATATTTAAACATATTTCTGTCCATAAATTTTGATCCAGGTTGACAGAAAGATCACGCTCCCATTTTGTAATTGGGAGGGAAACTGAATCATCAGTTTTTATTAATAATTTATATAATTTTGATAACAATTTTGGGGTACAGAGGTTAAGAAATTCTGTTACCCAAGTAGGCATTTCTAGATTCAATTGATTAAGGTTAAATCTTCCCTGTAGGACGGACTTAACTTGTTGATATTCCAGAAATCTACCGTTGCCAATTCTATATTTTGATATAAGTTCTTGGAACGTGATAAAATTTCCATCTTGGATAATATGTTCTAAGTTATTTATACCCTTATCACGCCATAACGGAAAATTCAGCATTTTCTTTTTCTGACAAATATCTGGATTGTTCCAAATGGGTGTTAGTTTACAGGGGATGAGTGAAGACTTAGTTATTTTTAAAAATTCCCACCAGGCTGTCAGAGAGGTATTTATACTAAGGACTTTATAGCAGTTATGATGTTTAATACTGGAACTAATGAAAGGTAAATCTGAGATTTTTATTTTTCCACAAAACGCCTGTTCTAGATCCAGCCATGGGTTGTCTAATGAGTTGGATTTGATCCACTTTGAAATATACTGCAATCTACTGCTTAAGAAATAGTAATAAAAGTTTGGTAATTCTAGACCTCCACTGTGTTTTGGCTTTTGTAAAGTTTTTAAGCTTATTCTTGACGGTTTGTTTTTCCATAAAAATTTTGAGATGTTTGAATCTAGTGACTTGAACCAAGGAATAGAAGGTTTATTAGGGATCAATGAAAATAGATAATTAATTTTTGGTAAAACCATCATTTTAATGGCAGCAACTCTCCCCATAAGTGATATAGGTAAACTGTTCCAACGTGTGAGATCATCCTCTATTGTTTTTAATAAGGGGATATGATTTAATCGTACCAAGTCTGAGAGCCTGGCGGAAAAATTTATGCCTAAATATCTAATATTTCCTGACTTTAGTGGGGTCCTAGAGGTTCTCTGGAAATTACAATTCAGAGGCAAAACTGTTGATTTACTCCAATTGATAGAGTAATCAGATATAGATGAGAACTTATCTATCAGTGTGATAGTCTTCAAAAGAGAGCCTTGTGAATTCCCAAGGAAAAGTAATACATCATCAGCATAAAGGCTAAGTTTATGGTCCATATTTTCAGTTTGAATCCCTTTAATATTTGCATTTTGACGGATTGCTGCTGCTAGCGGCTCAATGAAAATTACAAAAAGAGAGGGAGAGAGTGGGCAGCCCTGCCTAGTGCCCCTCTGCAGACTGAAACTTTGTGAAATGAGATCATTTGTCCTAACTCGCGCATTCGGAGAGCTGTGTAGTGTTCTGATCCAGTTTATAAAGGATGAACCGAATCCAAATTTTTGCAGAACTGCTAGTAAGAATTTCCAATTTACCCGATCAAATGCTTTCTCTGCATCTAAAGACACGATTGTCGTCTCTAATTTGTTAATAGAACAATAGTCTATTATATTTATCAGTCGACGTGTATTATTGGCTGAGTGCCGACCCTTGATAAAGCCTGTTTGATCTGGATGTACAATAAATGGAGTAATACTTTCTAATCTTTTGGCAAGGGCTTTGCAAATTATTTTAAGATCTACATTAATGAGAGAGATTGGCCTGTAGCTGGATGGGAGTGTGGGGTCTTTGCCTGGTTTAAGAAGCAGGCTAATGTTAGCAGAGTTTAAGGTTGGAGATAAGATGTGGTCATTCTGAATCTGAGTTACCATTCTGAAAAAAATGGGAGCTAGCTCAGACCAAAATTCTTTATAAAACTCGGCTGGAAAACCATCTGGGCCTGGGGCTTTATTATTTGGGAGATGCTGTAGGGCTTCACTAAGTTCAGACAATGAAAGAGGTAAATCCAGAGCTGCAGCCTGGCTGTCATTTAGTTTTGGTAGATTTATATTATTAAGAAATTCTTCAATTTCAGTATCAGATGGGTTAATCTGTGGTGAATATAAGGCTTCATAGAAGTCTCTGAAAGAGTTATTTATTTGTTGTGGGTCATGAGTAATAATACCAGTCGAGTCTTTAATAGAAAAAATAGCTGTTTTTTCTTTATTCAGTTTTAATTGCTTGGCCAGGAATTTTCCAGATTTATTTCCATGCTCAAAGTTTTCCAAACGCAGCCTCTGCAACATAAATTGTGTCCTTTTATCAATTATTTCATTTAGCTCCAGTTTCAGTTTCCTCAGGCTGATAATTGTATGTTCTTGTGGTGAAGCGGCATAAGCAGTTTCTAAAGATTTAATTTTTTGTTCTAATTCTAACACAAGTGCTTTTTCTTTATTTTTCCTATGCGAGCAGTAAGATATTATTTTGCCCCGCATTACTGCCTTTCCTGCTTCCCAAAGAACACATGGTGATATTCCTGGAATATCATTATATTCTAAGTATGCTGACCATTCCTTTTTGAAATAATTAATAAAATCTTCTTCTTTAAGTAATGATGTATTAAATCTCCAGTTCCTGATTGGTGGTGTGACTCTTTTCTGTGTCAGAGACATAGACACCGGTGCATGATCGCTAATAGTGATAGGGTGAATCTGAGTGTCTGTGATATCCATCATTATGGAGCTGCTAACTAAAAAGTAATCTAAGCGGGAATGAGATTTGTGTACTTGTGAGAAATAACTATAATCTCTCAAAGTAGGGTGATGTGAACGCCAAGCATCGCAAAGTCCAAAATCCTTCATGTACTGTTTAAGAATGTCTGCAGACTGCCAGTTCCTCTGACTCGCTGCTGTACTGAGCCTGTCAATATCTGCATTAAGTACCAGGTTGAAGTCTCCTCCTATTACAAGTGTGGTGTCAGAGTGATCTGAGAGTGAAGTGAACAAAGCATGAAAGAAGGAGGGGTCATCAACATTTGGTCCATATATACTAGCAATACATAAATCTGTATTCTGTATAGATAAATTAAGTATTATAAATCTACCTTCAGGGTCTATTGTACTGTTGCTAATGTTAAAGTTTATCTTCTTGTTAATCAATATAGCTACACCTCTTTGTTTGGAGTTATAGCAGGCTGAGTACGTGTGAGGGAACTGTGGAGAGGAAAGAGTGAGCACAGATGTTTTGGACACATGTGTCTCCTGTAGAAAAACAACATCTGCTTTTAAGTCTTTTAACCGATTAAAAATTTTTAGTCTCTTTTCCCTCGAACCAGCCCCGTGCACATTCCATGAGACAAATCTGAGTGTGCTCATATTTAAACTAACTGATGGACTGTTGTGTGCTCACTAAGGATGTGTGTGTGTGTGTACATATGTTCTGTATGTTGGCGTGTGCCCTTTATATTGATGTGTGCGTGTGTATGTGCGCTGTATGTTGGTGTGTGTGCATCTGCGCTGTATGTTAGTGTAGTAAACTGTAGCATTGTAAGTGACGTAAACATATTGCTGAGTGCAGAAAGAAAAAAGACGTGTAAAAAGTGAACTAAGTGACATAAGAATGAAATTAGATGAGGGGAAAACAAAACAGAACAAACAACCAAACAAACGATCACGGTACTATGCTGCCTCGTCGGCGTTAATGGTACTACTTAGACAGATTTAGACTATTTAATGGTACTGTTTAGATAGTTGAAAAAAAAACTCAGAAAGAACGTTAATATGGACACAGATCACCTGATCGATCAGCTGAGCCATGGCGTGGTGTTTTTGTCTCGGTAAAGCTGTCCGTTTACATACAGTTTGTCCACGGCGATGACAGCCCGGGAGCCTTCCTGCATGAGCTTCTTCCGGATGGGGAATAGGGCCTTGCGTCGCTCCAGAATCTCCTTTGGAAACTGGTCGTTGACGCTGAAGTCCGTCCCTCTCAGCTCCCGGCCGCGGCTCTTCACCAGCTCTTTTTCTTTGAAGTGTTCGAATTTGGCCACGATCGGTCTGGGTCTGCGTGCTCCGGGTCGCTTCCCTCCCAGGCGGTGGACTCTATGGAAGGCGATGGTCTTCACGGCGTCCTCCGGGAGCTTCAGGTGAGTTTGGATAAATTCCTTCACTGTAGCCTCCGGGTCCTCCTCTGCCTTCTCCGGGATACCTGAAAACACAAGATTTTCTCTCATGCTGCGGGCCTGAAGCTCGATAATCGATTCTTTAATTTTCTTATTTTCTTCTGAGAGCCGGGTCGTTTCCTCGGTGAGGGAATTCACCGACTCTCTGAGGACAGCGTTTTCAGCAGCCAGTGTTTCCACCTGATGCTGGCTGAACTCGACTGACTCCCGCAGGGCCTGAAACTCCTTGTGAAGGATTTCAACCAGGGCCAAGCGGGCGTCAAAGCTGGACAATTTGTTATTAATGGACTCCAGAATGTCCACAATATTGGTGGTGGGTGGCGAAGTTGCCTCTGGGGAATCTTCTGGGCGGCTTCTTTTTGTGGACGGCGTTGCTTTGCTGGTGGAGGGAGTCGGCGTCTTGTCTGTTTTCCCCATGACGACTCGCTCAAAACACCCGTCGATGTACCGCAGCAAAACTATCCAGGTCCTCTCCACCGTCCTCCAGATTGTTGAAAATAATTTAAGTTAGGCTAAGAAACTACCTATATTTTTTTAGTTTTAAGCCTGTCTAGTTATAAATTGGCGAGAAAAAAAAAAGGCTAATCACGCAAATGTTTGCTGATAGAGTCACGCCGCCATTAACGATACTGCCGAGATTCACAAAGTCTCGCGTGACTACAGCATAGTCTCCGTCTCTGGCTGCCTGGTTTTTAATGGAGCCACCGAGTCCAGGATGGTTTGACAGGAAGAGTAGAACCAAGAAATAAGCTCTTCTGTATCAGAGGAGAGAAAGTCAAACGAACCACAGAGGTGAAAAAAAGCAGTAGAAAACTGAGCGGCAGTGGACGGGTTAATAACCCGACAGCGCCGAACAGGAGCGCGAGTTTTAACTGCAGTACGTGTCAAACTAGCAGTGAATAACACAGGCAGATGATCCGAGAATACAGAGTCACAGATTTCCAGGTTAGTCACAGGCAGACCGCAGGAAAGAACCAGGTCCAGTGTGTGTCCGTGCTCATGTGTAGGGCCGGGTACGGCCTGTACCAGGTTAAAAGAGTCGAGAAGGCTTAAAAAGTCCTTTACCAGTGGCTTATCAGGACAACACACATGTATATTAAAATCTCCAACAATAAGAACATATTCATAATTAGGTATAATCCCTGCTAGAAAATCAGAGAAGTCATTTATGAAGTTTTTGTTGTATTTGGGGGGCCGGTAAACCACAGCGCAGAAAACCGGGTTAATGTGCCTCATCTCAAACGAGGTAAACTCAAAGCTGGAGAATGACGACTGTAGAAAGCACTGCTTACATTTGTAGTCCTGTTTGTAAACAGTCGCTGTGCCTCCGCCCCTCCCTGAAGCCCGCGGTGAGTTAAAATAACAACAATCCTCTGGTAAAAGCTCAGACAGAGCACTGGACTCGCCAACACTCAGCCACGTCTCAGTCACAAACAGAAGATCCAGGTTACGGGAACTAAAAAAGTCCCGAAGAATAAAAGTTTTATTCGCCAGCGACCTGGCATTTACCAGGCCAATCCTGACAGGAACTGGAGCATGGGCTCCAACAAGTCGGGAAACCCGGCACAGCGGTCTCAGGTTTCGGAGACATTGTCGGCGCATGTTGAGCCGGAGAGGGCATGGGCGGCGGGGCCGAAGGGCTTCAAAGCCGACAATGGGCACCAAACAGGCATCAACGGGATCCAGGAAACGCCGAGGCACACGAGATCCTAGAAACGATCCATGCACCGATCGGGTAGAAGCAGAAGAGTGCGTCAGGTAAAATTTCAGCTTCACCAGCCGGCCGCTTCTTCTTCCGCGACGACGATGACGTCTCCGCCGGGAAGGCAGCGCAGGAACCCGCCACAGATGACTCGGAATCTCCGACAGAAACGGGGGCAAGGATTGCTGTCCACCAACACCAAATATCACCATGTCCTGGACCGAAGGTTGGAGGTCCAGTAGTGTTCGGCGATCATACACCAGCAGAGACTCAGTTCCATAAATGACAGGTTAAAAACAATATAAACACAAACAAACATGAGAATGACAGATGAGCAGCCACACACACCGGCGCCATCTTACGTATCATCCCACGTTTGTAATGTATGTAGATCTTATGATGTGGCCTGTGCAACAAACCAAGGTCAGCATTTATATTTGTATGTGCTGTGCCTGCATTGCTGTGTACTTTTACCACCAGAACACTGATTGTAGTCTGGAGTCAGAAGAAGAAAGAAACCCAACCAAAGTAAAACAGGAAATAAATACAGAAGAAGACTGAACTGAGAGATGGTACTCATCAGAAAGCAAAACCTTGAAGATCACAGACTCAGAATCACCTCAACTGAGACTCACAAAGGAGTCAAAACAGGAAACTAAACACGCACAAAACTCTGCACTGCAGAAAAGCAGCAACGCTCGAGTCATCACTGAGAGCCATCAGACAGTAAACTTCACACTCTTCTAGAGTATTCTCAGTTTGTCTGTGATTGACTCTCAACTGTAACCACACACACACACACACACACACAAACACACACACACACACACTTTCTGACACCCTGTGGTGTGGAGCTTTCACTCTGAGTTTAGCTTTTCAGAGTTGGAGGAAGTGAACTGATGGGGATTTGTGTTCTGTGGGGGGAAGGAAGGAAGGAAGGAAGGAAGGAAGGAAGGAAGGAAGGAAGGAAGGAAGGAAGGAGCTGTCTTGAGCAAATGAAATTTTTTTATTGTATTTTATTGTATTGTTTCTTGGTTGTGGGTCTTGTTTTAATGTCTGATGAAGGACTCATGTCTCCTGCATTTGCTGTTTGTTTATAAAGGGTTAATAACTGAGCTGAAATAATACAGGTGCCTCGTATCCAGTCGCTGTCAGTAAAACTACAGAAGTCAGTTTCTAAAACATGTTCCTCTGCACGTCTCTTACGGTCTGTTGCCACGCGGTGCCCACGCAGTGTTGGTCCTCTCTCACACGCAGTCACTTCCTGTTGTGATGCACGGTGGTGTCTTCTGCTGTTACGGAGCCCACTAAAGAGCTGACTGCTCCAGTACTGAAATGAATCTGTAAACAACACATCTGAGTCTTGAAGAGAAAGTAGGACAGAGGATGCAGCGGTCGCCTTTAAGTCTGCTCGTGTGTCTCCCCCTCAGCACCTCCACAGACGGCTGAGCTGCTGATGCAAACTGCTGATAAGGTTCAGAGGAGGAACCACAGCACTGGTGCTGCTTCACCTCAGAGACAGCTGGAGATCACGTTTTCATCCGTTTTGAATGAATGAACTCCCTGAGGTTCACTCTCACACAGGCTTTCTTGCTGTTAGCCACTTTCATGCAGTCCAGTGCCTTATTCAAGTCTACGGATCTCGAGTAGATTGTTTGGGCAAACTCAAACACATGAGAGGACGAAGAGGTCAAAGGTCAATGATGTCTTTGGGTCAGAGCACCTCCAAAACTGCAGCTCCTGTGGAGGTTCTCGGTCAGCAGTGGTCCACAGGAAGAACCACGCTGGCCAAGTCTCATGCTGCACGTGGGGAGCAAAGGCTTACTGCACATGAGGCTGCATAGCTGCAGACCAGTGAGGGTGCCCATGGTTACCCATTCCACCCACTAAATCAACTGGACCATGCAGCAATGGAAGAAGGCGGCCTGGTCAGATGAATCATGTTTGCTTTGACACCAGGTGGATGGACAGGTGGGTGTGTGTCGCTTACCTGGGGAACACCTCACACCATGATGCACTATGAGAAGCCATGTCCTGTTTTGGGCTCTGTTCTGCTGGGAAACCTTTGGTCCATCCATCCATGTGGATGTTACTTTCACACGTGCCACCTGGTGATGCTCCCTGCCACAGAGCAAAACAGGATCGGGAATGTTTGAGGAGCACAACAACAAGTTTGAGGTGTTGACTTTGCCTTCAAATTCCCAGATCGGGGGGTCTGGTGCTGAATCTGTTGAAAAACTGATTCATCTCATTGGCCGTGTCCAGGCTGGCCCCCTCCCCCTGCTGCTGCTGATCTCTTGGATTGAGGCCTGTGATCAGCTTCGCCCCCCCCTCCACACTTCTTTGATGTTATTCAGCTGGAGTTTGGTCTCCACCTTATCCCTGTATGCATCTTTACACCTTCTCAGCCCCGCCTTCAGTTCACGCTGTATCCTTCTCAGCTCGTCCCTGTTCCCAGACCTGAAGACCCTCTTCTTTTCATTCAGTAGGGGCTTCAGGTCACTGCTGATCCAGGCTTGTTGTTGTTGGGAAAACAGCGCACAGTTCTGGTTGGGATGATGGTGTCCTCACAGAAGTTTATGCAGTCTGTGATGCAGTTGATATTGTCCCCATATGGCTTACAGAGCACGTCCCAGTCTGTGGTGTCAAAGCAGTTCTGCAGGGCCTCGCTGGCCTCCTGACTCCACCTCCTCACAGACTTGGTGGCAGCAGGAAGTCTTTGAACCACAGGGACGTACTGAGGTGTTAACGGGACCAGGTTATGGTGTGATCTACCTAGTGGGGGGAGGACAGTGGCTTTGTAAGCATCCTGGGTCCCAGTGAGACTCAGTGTCTCATTTGAAAGAGAGACCTGTTTCCAAAACATAATAAATTTACAACAATAAAATAATACAATAAATGGTAAGTAAAATACCAAATGTTTACATAAAACCAGAACAAGGTCCCAGTGATGATGTAACAAAACTGTTTCTATGTATTTTAAAGTCAGTGAGATCATTTGTGAGCGCTGCAGCTCCTTCTGCAGTGTGTTCATGAAGATGGAGCAGAAAAGGAGAAAGCTTTTGAATGAAGGTAAAAAGTCTCTGAGAACGCAGACTGAGACTACTTTGTTTACATAGCATGTAGTTTGATAAATATGAAACAGATTTATAGATAACATGAAACCAATGAACCATCCTGCATGAGGTCAGTGAGGACCAGTTAACCAGTAAATATAAGGGACAGTGGTGTGTTAGGGGTTTACACCCAGTTATGAATCTTGATGCCCCATGATAAACTGAGTCCAGCTGAGCAGGGGCGTTCATATGAATGATATCACTATAGTCCGGGGGGTAAGTGGCAGCAAAAAGGAAACATGATGTGTTTCTGAGCAAGAACCCAGTTTCTTCTGTTTGAATGCAGGAGGTCCAGAGCTCCACTGTCCCTGTTCTGCAGTCCACATCCTGCTGGAAGGCTGGCAGAGTGGAGTCCACACTGACATGGTTAAAATCACCAGTGATGGTGATGAAAGCCTCGGGGTGACAGTCACATGTATGATGTCACACAGTACCGCCATCAGCTGATGGCGGTACGTAAACACGTACCAAAACACAAAGTATTTATTTATCACCTCAGGCGGGAAAGTAGATGGACTCGTTCCTGAATTAGCACTTTGATAATGAGCACTCAAAGCACATTCACCCATTACAAGCACCTCCTTCTACATTATTATCTAACATTCATGTTCCCACAGTTACATCAGACACAGTTACATCCGAGAGCAACTTGGGGCTCAGTATGTGCCCCCCATCCTTCTATCAGCCTGTTACTCTTCTTGAACTACATTTTTATATTTTATATTTTCTTCATGTTGTTTTCATCACCGTTGTATGTGTATAATTTTACATTCATAGTTTAATGGCTCACTGTGCTCCTCATCTATCTATCAGACCCATTTCTGTTTGATGCATGAAATATTATCAATATCAAAAATATCAATTGTGAATTACAAAAAGAATGATGCATCATGAAGAGTGAGCTATGAGTGGTGTTTTATAAAATACGGAATATGAACTATGATGAGGTACAGTGGTCAGCCCTGCTGCCTCACACCCACAGGTCCTGGGTTTGAATCCACTATCTCTGTCCTCCTGGTGTCAGCTGAGAGAGGCTGCAGCCCCCTAACCCTGAATATGATGTTAGAAGATGGATGGATGGATGATAATGATGATGATGACTTTTCGGCAGGTTGTATCTAATGACTCTCGGGTGACGTGCCGTTTTTGGAGGTGAGCAAATATCGCGAGATCAGCGTCATTATCAGCTGTGCGGGAAGGGGGGCGGTCTATCCAGCCAGCCAGTCAGAAAGGCGCGCGCTTTTTGACGAGTTCGCGAGAGCGCGCAGGAGCTATTTAAGCTCCAGCTGGTGTCCTGCTCCAGAGCGAGCGCACAGCTGCTGGCCTTCAGCTGGAGGAGCGGACTAATGGAGAACAACCGAGACTCGGAGCGGCGGGCAGCTGGAGCCTCCTCGGCCCCCACCGGAGCGCAGGTCAGTGAGCCGCGGAGCCGCCGGCTTACAGGAAGCGGGCTCTCGGTTTGGATGCGGAAAAGAACGTGTGCGTTTATTAAATGCGGTGTGTGAGTTTCCACCGTTAAGAACAAACCGGGTTAACGGGTTTCCTCACAGCGATCCCTGCTCTCTGTGTTTCAGCCAAATATCATTGATAGATCCTGACTCCAGAGGTCAGTGTGTCCTAACGCACTACTAGTGCTGTGAGATGAAGCTTTCCATTCAGTGATCCCACTGGCCGAAGCTTCACAGTGCTTCATGTGCTCTACTGCGCCATCAGGTGGACAGTCAGTGTGAAACAGGCAGAGTGATTATGCTCAGAGTGGCTGTGGCGGTGTGTGAAGCTTCCAGCAGAATAAATGATGTTCGTGATGCTGATACATAAAAGCTAAACTAATATGGTGTCTGTCTTAATGATTCAGTGGTGGGGTCAAAGGGGAAAGTGGAAACAAATTGGGGAAAGAGTGGTGACGTGATTGTGTTGGGTTCAAAAACCCCCTTTCACAGATGAAGCTGAGGTACTGAGAAAAGCAGCCCCCAGTTTAAAGGAGGTGGGATGTACACTCTTCTTTCCTTCCCAGTAATCTAGGGGGTTCTCCAGTCTTCCAGGGTTTGGGTCACCCAGGCCAATGTGACAGGCTGTCCCATTTATTAATATTATGTGGCGTATTATTAGTATTTTATTACTATGTGCATTAGGAGCGATTGGCTCAAAATGTTCCCTTTCTAGTCCCAACACCAAAAACCTGCTTAAATAGATCACAACAGATGAAAAATCTGATTTATTTCAGTACTTCCATTCAAAAAGTGAAACTTATATATTCATTCATTCATTACACACAGACTGATATATTTCAAATGTTTTTCTTTTAATTTAAATATCATACTCAAAAACATGTAAAGGAACCATAAGATAAGACAAGATTGCTTTATTGTCACTGTACGTTCAGTGAAATTTCTATTACAACCACCTTGTTATTTAAAAAAACGTGTATATACACTATACATAAGCAATAAGTAAAATTTAAGTAAAATATGCAGAATAGTGCAGGAAAGAAGTCATTTCCAGCTTCCCACCTTATCAGGTGGGAGGCTGATAACACCCCCCTACTGGGAACACCCCCCTGCTGTTCCCAGTAGGGGGGTGTTCCCAGCAGGAGTACAGAGGCCAGGGCAGCGTGCTTCCTCCTTCAGCGTCTCTGCGCAGAGCTGCAGCCGGGCTGTAACTTTCATTACTTGTTCTGGGAGCAGAAGCAGGCTGAAGGTTCAGCTCCCCCTCAGGACTCTTTAAATGAAGGTTTTTGTTCTGTGGCACCAAAGAAGAACCTCAGCTGTCAGACACGTATTCACATCCTCTGTTAATTTTACGCAAATATCGATCAGTCTGGTTTTATTTACACAGCATTTTCTCCCAAATGAAACTACGCTGCATGTCCAGCTTGTTTCTTGGTGATTTCAGTGTGCTGGATGGAGGCACTGACAGGATCCACAGCCTCGCTTTTATGGACGTCTGAGTTGATGTTTGGCTGATTCACGTTAGAAAGCACTGCATTGTTTTCTTTCCTTCATGCATTAATTACACCGCAGTTTGTGTTTTTCAGTTATTTATGTCGCTTTGCGGTGCTGACGTGACTCTGCAGCCCTCTTTAGATTCCACTTGTTCTTAACATCACTCACCAAATCCAAGTATTTCCAAAGAGTGGATCATGATCCACTTGGAAGTGTATTTCCTTGTGCTGTGCCAGACATTTGAACTGAGTTGTATATCTGTCTCTTACCATAGCTACACATTCAGACCAGTCCAGGAAACTTCATGCTGGGGGAGCAGCTGTGGTTGGCTCACGTAGGCATGTGGTCAGGCAGTAATTTATGGATTTCTTGATTTGTTTTTACTTTGCTTTTTAACTGGCAGAGCATGCTTTATGTATCAGAAAGTGCCCTGTCACACAACTAACTACATTCAGTGAGAGAGCCAGCTGAGTGATTACGATTAGGAACAAAAAGGAAATCAAAGTTCTGAAATGAGGTGAAATTTTGATAAAACTGAGAGAGAAAAGAATAAATACCAAGACTGTTCAGACCTGGCCTGAAGGTGCCTCTCAACAGCTGCAGGACTGCTTTGAGACAACTGACTGGGACGTCTTCAAGCACCAGGACCTGGAGCAGTACACCTCAGCTGTTCTGGACTACATCAAGTTCTGCACTGACACTGTAACTGTGGACAAGAATATCTATGTTTTTTCGTATAGAAAGCCATGGATGAAAGGAACGGTGCAGAGCTTAACGAATATCACCAGCATGGCTGTTAATTTTCTGGAGTTTACGTTTTAAACATTTATTTTATTCATTGAGTAAAAAATAATCCTCAACAACTAGTACACTTTTTATTATTGTTTCTTGAGGCACCTGGAAGGACTGCACTTTTAATCTCGTTGTGCAACTTGAGGGTAAAATGAAAAAGATTTTATTCTATTCTGATGTTTTCTGTTTTCCGTCATTCAGTGTTTGTTCTACTGCTAATGTGAGATTTGGTAAATGCAGAGCAACGTAAAGCAACACAAATGCTTATTTTATGGTTTCTCTCTGGAATCTAACACCATCTCTCATGTATACAGAAACCGAAGGAAAAGACTGGACTTGGGCTTCACCGGTGCCAGGACTGCAGCAAGACCTTCAAATCAAAACACAACTTAAAGCTTCACCACAGAATTCACACAGGAGAGAAACCGCACAGCTGTGAACAGTGCGGCGCAGCTTTCAATACTTCAGCTGCTCTAGAAATCCACCAGCGCATCCACACCGGAGAGAAACCCTACAGCTGTGACCAGTGTGGAGCAGCCTTTGCCCTTTCAAACACACTGAAAAATCACCTCCGAATTCACACTGGAGAGAAACCCTATGCTTGTGAAGAATGTGGGAAACGGTTTACAGAGTCAGGCACGCTAAGAGCCCATCAGCGACTTCATACCGGAGAGAAACCATACAGCTGTGACCTGTGTGGCAAAACCTTTGCACAGCTGAACAGCATGAAATCCCACCGGCGTAGCCACACTGGAGAGAAACCATACTGGTGTGACAAGTGCAAAAAATGTTTCTCACAGCATAGCAGTCTGCAACTTCACCTACGGAGTCACACAGGGGAGAGGCCATTCTGGTGTGAAACGTGTGGGAAAACATTTGTTTGTCAGTCAAACCTAAAAGGCCATCTGCGTTCCCACACTGGGTACCCCTGCAAACGCTGTGGGGAGCTGTTCACTGACCGAAGTCTTCTCTATAATCACAACCTTGGTCACAGGTGGCGAGAGAAACAGTTAAAGAGAGCAATGAAAATTAGAGCTGAGAGTGGAAAGCAACCGGATGTATAGAAGTTTTCTTTTTTTTTTTTTTCTTTTAACCCCCCCCCTTGGTAAAGTTAAGTGCCTGAGGACAGGCAGACTTGAGTCTTGATTAGACTGCTGACAGCTAAGGACTCATTCCTGTTAGATTGCTCTGAAGTCCGCTGCCCGGAGCGCATGTGTAGTTGATGCATTTTAGCATAAATTCTCCAGACAAGAACAAGGATGTGGACAGCTGCACGGACTTTCCCGCTCACTCTGAAATTTACATCGCTCCGACCCGAGCAGACTTGGGCTTGAAATGCAACCTCAGCAAGAGGCGTTCATGATACTGGCCCATTCAAGTGTCATTAAAACCAGTTTCTTACAGAATGTTTTTCGAAACAGTCGAGCTAAGAATGAAGCTGTTTCCATTCAGACACTTTCAAGAGTATTTTGTGGACGCACAAATCCCCGTGCGTTGTGTCAGGAAGGACATGAATCCACACACTGTGGTGAATTAGGGAGAAGACTGAAGTAGCTCCAAAATCTAACCCTAACCCAACTCCACTGGCTGAAATGCAGCTTTTAATTTTATAACATTTTATTAAATTTACTTCAATTTTTTTTTTTTTTTTAAAGTTCTAGTGTTTTTCAAATGAGTTTCATCTTAAATTTTAGTATACATACTTGCATAAAACCAGGAAAGCATGAGAAACTCAAACACTAAACACAAACCATCAACCCTGTGGAAACAAAAGCATTAAGAATTGAGACTGATATAAACCAGTCTTAATTCATCATCATGAAGAGTTCAGACTGACTCATCTTCATTTGAGTCATTAGGATCTTTTCAACAGATAAAGATCTCTGATTTATTGATAATATAACATCAGGCTCTGGGATGTTTTGGCTTTAGCTTGTTCTGATCATTTTTACTGCACTTATGGTTTTAATCTTTTTTTTTTTCTCTTATTTCTGTGTCTTTTAGTCTTTTTATTTCTTACTGTTGAGTTTTTATTGGTGTTAACTGTTTCAGTCTCGTTTACAGTAAGTGTGAGTTATTTTTAAATCTGTGGATGCTCATGTTTTGTATTCCCACCTGGAATACGATGAATAAATAAAGGTTTGATTCTGACATTCAAACTGGCTCCTGTGGTAAAAATGAACGTCCAGGTGGCCAAAACACTCCTGAAACAGCAGCATCGTTGGCAGAACTTCACTTTCTCGGCAGGTGCACTGAGAGCAAGGTGAGGAGGGCGGAGCTCCAGCCACACTTGAAGAGTTGTGTGATTCGGTCAGCAGAAGACCTTCATCAGGGTCGTCCAACGCTTCAGTGTGCTGCCTCAGGTCGGTAACATCAGCCTGGTGCTGCTGAGTGCAGTCAGTATGTCAGCGCTGCCTATGCTGTGAATACAAATAAAGCAGAGCAGTAATCAATCATATCAATAGCAGCGTTGCAGTTTCTGATCAGCAGCTGCAGCCAAAGGTCAGTGGGATGTTTATGAGCCTCTTCTAATGACTCTCATGCAGTAACAGTGCTGACAGTCCTTCATAGACACAAAGACTGTCCCATCAGACCTTTCAGGCTCTGCCCTGGTGGTGGACTCCTTCCTGTGCACCAAACAGCACAAAGAACAGAGCGAGGTCAGGAAGTACAAGTGATATTTCCCAGCATGCTCCCCCCCCCCTACTTTCAGGGTGCCCAAGCGTTTTCTCAGTGAACAGGACTGATAACAGAGCAGTAATGAAGATGCTGCCGCAGTTTAACGTGGAGTCTTCAAAGAAAACTCTTCCTCCTGTGAACACCACTGAAACCTTTAGCAGGTGATTTGGGAAGATCGACAGACGGATCGGGCCTGTGTCTGCAGTGATGATGATGCTGCACTGGTCTGTGGTGAAGAGGGAGCAGAAGAACAAACAGACTCAAGAACAGTTTCTTCGCCAGAGCAGTCACCACCCTGAACTCACACACTCACCCACCGTAACTGTGCAACACCCACATCTCTGTGCAATATTATATTATTCATACTGAACAATATCTAACATTCCTATATTGTGTAATATCCAGTATTCATTCACTAGTGCAATATTCATCATCTCCATTATTATATATATACACGCATTTACTTTCTTACAATGTACAGATGCACCAATGTAGGTATGTATGTATATATTTTTATACATTCTATTTTTTGTATATTTTACACATTGTTTATTTTCTGTATATCTCTTGATCATATTGATTATACTAGATTATAATATTTTTATAATATTTTTATTTTCATTTTAGAGAGTTTGATTTTCTGTTACATGGCACTGAACAGGAGTGGCCCTCCAATCTCATTGTACATCCTGTATAATGACAATAAAGGCATTCTATTCTATTCTAAGCTGTTGATTTACCGCTCTACCTGCCTCCCTACCCTCACCTATGATCACAAACTTTGGGTAGTGACCAAAAGAATGAGATCACAAACAACAGAAATGAGCTTCCTCTGAAGGGTGGCTGGCCTCTCTTACAGATAAGGTGAAGAACGCAGTCATTTGGGAGGTGCTCAGAGTAGAGCTGCTGCTCCTCCACATCCAGAGGAACCAGTTGAGGTGGTTCAAGCATCTGATTAGGATGCCTCTTGGGTGAGGTGTTCTGGGCACCAGGAGGAGGCCCCGGGGCAGACCCAGGACACGCTGGAGAGATTATATCTCTCGGCTGTCCTGGAAACGCTTGAACTCAAGATAACTGAGTCAAAATGAGGTCAGAACATAATTACAGTGTAAGGAAGTTTGCAGTGAGTTAGATATGTGTCCAGAATGTTTTCTCCCAAATGTAATGAGGCTAAAATGCACCTGACAGAGAGAATAACTCACAGCTAAACTTACCATGAAGCAGACAGGATTAAAATAACAGACACAAATGTAAGGAGCTCTTTATCTCCAAGGACCACAGGAGCCTTTCCCTCTCAGGTACACAGAAACCATCCAATAAAACTCAGATAGCTCCACTTGGAGAGGCTGGAGCCACAGAAACAGCTGGGACAGCCTTGTTTGTGTGTACTCTGTTATTTAGAGTGGATTTCAGTCATGTTCTCCAGACAGAAGTGTGACTATGACCTCTACAGGTCCTCCATGTAACAGCTGTAACGGTGCGCTGCTCACAAAGAACCCAAACTGTGACTGAGTGGGACTAAACGAGCTTTACTGAGCATGCTCAGTGCTCCCTTTCAGGACGTGGTGTGTGCAAATAATAAAGATGTTTTCATGCATCACATCACATTTCAGGAATGTGATGCATATTCCTCACAATGATGATTTTTAACAACAGAGTGATTTTTTTCCCCCCTTTTTAAAGTTTTGGTAAGTTTATATATTTATTTTTATGTTTATTTGTTAGTTTCAGTCATTAATTTTTTTGTGCAGAGCCTCCGTTCAGCTACAGCAAAGAGATATGATTTTATTCCTAAAATCAGACCCTGATTCTTCACAGGAGGCTTACAGCATGGAGAGGTGACCCAGGTCAGATGATGATGTCATAAAGCTGGAGGAAATCATCATCATCATCATCATCATCCTGCCCATTAAATATTGATGACACACAGCCCCGTCTGCTGCTCAGCATCACTCAGTGACAGATGCTCCACAGGCTGGTGTTCCTGCCCTCCACCCTGCTTTCCTCACCGCTGCACGACTGATTGTATCCCTGGATAAGCTGCTCTTGGCCCACACACTGATCCTCCCTCCTCTCGGTCTCCTCCTCCTGCTCCACCCTTGTTGTATTCAGCAAATGTCCTCCCTCTGTCCCCGAGTCCACCTAGGCTGCCTCACCCATCTTACTGTCGTAAGGAAATGGGAAAAGAAGCAGATGCTGCTGCTGCTGCGCTTTTATATGGAACAATGTCAACATCACACACAGAACAAAATCATTATTCTTTGAAAATTGGTTCAGAAACAGCTGTTTAATCCTGAAGGGCTTTTATATTCTAATGGGAATTTTGTACAGAAATACAGCGTTCCTGTCTCCCAAAAGGAGCACAGTATGGTAATAAATGCTCTGTCATCTGGCATCATATCTCTGTCAGGATGCAGTACAGATCTGTGTGACTCTGTTACTTTTAATAACTTTAATGTCACACATGAAGGCGTCTTCATCTTGGACAAAAAGTTCAACAACACCTTCATCAGGAAGTCTCTCAGTCCCAGATCAGGAACAGCAGACAAATGTTCTTTTTGTAACTACATGGTAGAAACTAGAACATGTATTTGTTCACTGTGTGCATGTGACTCTGTTTTGGAAAGATTTCCAGGTAGATCTGAAAACATACTTTAGTACAGAAGTTGTATTCAGAGAGCATGACATATTATTACTCTTTTACAATTTTATATATATATATGTGTGTGTGTGTGTGTGTGTGTGTGTGTGTGTGTTTATCGACTTGGCTGTATATGTATATTTTGTAATGTTAATATTGTTTACAGAATAACTATTGTAAATCTTTAACTCAAAGTTTAATAAAATAATAAAATGCAGCTCCTCCCATTCTGACTACACTACCCATGATGCCCCGCGTGTCCCGTTGCCAGGATACGTAAAAGTCCACAAAGGCCAGCTGGACGCCGATAAGCGAGTTTGGTTGAAGTCAGAGGAAAGGTGAGACATTTAACACACGTGCGGGCTTCAGTGCGGCTCTGCGGCAGGTCAGAGTCTCTGCAGGCCGAGTGTGTGCAGTCTGAGGCGGGCTGCTCCGCTTAAACTCGCCCGTGTGCCGCTTCTTGTTAGCTGCTAGGTGGCTAATGCTACCGTAAACTGGCTCTGATGGAGGTCTGAATGTGTCCGCAGATCCGCCGGGCTCCCATGGAGCGGAGTGACCGGGAGAGAGGAGGCCAGCTGCTGAGGAATCAGCCATACGACGAGAGCCTGGAGGTGGCGGACGCCGAGGATATACCGAGCGTGTACAGCCCGACTCCCCGCAGCCAGACCCAGGTACCGTCCGCAGGCCCGCTCCGGGCACAGAGCTCCGGTTTGACCGGTGATCGTGGTGCCTGCTGGTGTTTCTTCACATCTTAAACTCATGGGAAAGGTCTCCAGATGATCTGGGAGACCTGTGGTAATCAAACCTGACCTTTCAAATGTAAAAAAAACCTAAAACTAGTGATGTTAATCTGCGAGCATCGTTTTTGAATCATTTTAAACAGCCAGGAGCTTTTTTTTTTAATCATAACTTTGAACACTGCACTCTGGATTTATTCTCCATGATGAAACTCCCAGCATGCTCAGTTCAGTTCAGTTCACTTTTATTTATATAGCACCAAATCACAACAAACAGTCGCCTGAAGGCGCTTTGTATTGTGGGTAAAGACCCTACAATAATACAGAGGAAACCCAGCAGTCAGCCGTATGAGCAGCACTTGGTGACACTGCTGAGCCGGCTGATCAAAGGAGCTTTGAGCCACTGCAGTGCAGTACCTTTAATATCTGTGGCATGCTCTAATCTCTTGGTTATGACCACACTGCCCATGATGGTTATCAATAATTTTTTCTCTAATGTCTAAAATGTTATTTGTAAAGAAATCCATGAAGTCACTACTAGTTAAAGTGTAAGGAATACTGGGCTCTACAGAGCTCTGACTCTTTGTCAGCCTGGCTGCAGCGCCCCCACCTGGGCTCAGTTCACACGATCCACTTTTGCTTCCTCACCTTTAGGCGGAGCTGAGGAGGAGCAGCAGGAGGGTTCGCAGCCTGATGTCGGCCCACAGCAGCAGCGACGAGTTCGATGAGGACCGTGGGAGGCCCAGGGAACCCGCGGGCAGGCAGGCGGAGGACGAGGAGGATGAAGAAGAGGACGAGGATGACGATGATGATGACGACGATGATGACTCTGAAGAGGATGAATCCGAGGAGGACGGAAAGTCCCACAAGGCGCCGGAAGGCCTGTACAATCCTGCCGACTACGCCAACCTGCCCGTCAGCACGGATATCAAAGAGCTGTTCCAGTACATCACACGGTGAGCGGGGATCTGTCCGTATACGGCCGGGAACCTGGTGATAGGTGGTAGTTTACACTGCAGCTGAGGCTGAAGGCTTTCTTTGGAGACCGCCCACCAAAACGCTGGATTTTATTTATGGCTTTGAGCGGCTGTGCAGCAGATTGGAGCGCTTGTGTCAGCAAACAGAAAAACAGGAAACAGGTGAAGGAAAACTGACAGGGATGAGGAAAAAAAATGTCTTTTTGTCCTATTATAAATAAAAACCCTTCATCAAAGGCGTCCTCCATGAGAAGAGCCCAGCCTCAGTGCAGAACCTCTGTGAGCATGAATGGAGTCAGAGCTGCCCTGTTGCAGCAGGGAGTCTGCTTCCAGAGCGGGCCCATAAACATGGAAACTAGGAAACTGCAGCGCTCTCTTTTTCACTTTTAATGCCAAACTCAGACGTGCCGACGCTCCCATTTTCCACACTTTTTCCAGCATTTTAAGACCGTCTCCCGGTGCCCGTTTCTCTGGGAAAGCTCCCTCCATTTGCATGACCCTCAAATCACAGCAGGCGTCTCAAAGCACTTCATACTGTTAATCTGGAAGGTTTCTGTCTGCTGCCAGGTTCTCTATGAAATACACAAACACACACACTAAATACAGTTACAGATGCACTAGGGCTGGGCAATATGGACCAAAAGTAATATCGATATGTTTCAGCTGAAGTTCAATATACGATATAGATCTCGATACATTTTCTTCCCAAAGGGTATAAAAAAAAGGCACTTCAGAGTCAAAGCTCCGTGTCCCAAATGTCACACAGACATTTTCATTAACATTCAGCTGTAGATGTACATGAGAAATTACTCAAAAATGTGAGTAGGTGGGTGTGGTCTCGAGTGTGCACGTGACTGTCTGCCTGCACTGCTGGGTGCAAGTGTGTGAAGTGGACCGGCTCGTAGTGGGTCATATAGGAGGCTGACCGGGCGGTCGCTGGAAATCGTCTGATGCCGCTGAGTGGCCAACAACTCGGTGCATCTCTGTTTTATCACACCTGGCAGCTCACAGAAACCCGCCCTGATAAGTTACTCATGGCTGACCTGGTCAGTCCAGCACAGCTGTCGTTTCTTGCAGTTTCATTTTTAATATGCATAATGTTCCTTTAATAAAGTCCTGGCATAAAGGAGGAAAGGCTTTGTGGGAGTCACATGATCATCTTCTGATTAGAGAAGTTTAAAGACCCTCCAGTAAAGCCCCCCCCCCCCCCCCCCCCCCCCCGACCCTCTGTCCTCTGTCCCACAGCTACACCCCCGAGTCCATCGAGCTGGACCACAACCTGAAGCCGTTCATCCCGGACTTCATCCCTGCGGTGGGAGACATCGACGCCTTCCTCAAGGTTCAAACACACCCATACTGATAGCACAGAAACCATGACCTCTGACCTAAGAGTGACCTCACGGTGTCACCCCACAGGTGCCGAGGCCCGACGGCAAAGCGGACAACCTGGGGCTGCTGGTTCTGGACGAGCCCAGCGTGAAGCAGTCGGACCCCACAGTGCTGTCGCTGTGGCTGTCGGAGGAGACCAAGCAGCACGGAGCCACTGAGGTGCACACACACCTGTACACACACACACACACATATGAATCAGTGTTACCATCAGGGAGTGATCTGTTGTCTTTTCCCTCCTGCAGCTGAAGAAGGTGACGAGTGTAGCCAATCCTCAGAGCAGCCCGCGGGTGTTGGACAGCTGGGTGGAGAGCATCAGCGCCCTGCACCGCTCCAAGCCTCCGGCCAGCGTCCAGTACGGCCGCCCGATGCCCGACATCGACAGCCTGATGCAGGAGTGGCCGGCCGAGCTGGAGGAGCAGCTGGGTCGCCTGCAGCTGCCGTCCGCCCGCCTCAACTGCGACCTCCCGCAGTACGTCGACATCATCTGCGGCCTGCTCGACATCCCCGTCTACAACAACCGCATCCAGTCGCTGCACCTGCTCTTCAGCCTCTACCTGGGGTTCAGAGACTCGCAGCACTTCATACGCAGAGCGTAGACAGGAAGCACGACGTCTGGCAGAGTCACTGAAGTCTGCTGAAGAAGTGAAAACTGGCTCCAGATGTGCCTGATGTTCTGCTCGTGTCTGACTCCTGTTAGAGGTTAAAACTTGTTTTATACCTGAGAAACTGTCGTTCTGGTCCTGTTCTTCACTCCCTCTGTTTGCTCTCCAAAATAAAAGTCTGTCTTCCAGGTGGGTTCACTCAGCTCCCATCTTGAAGCTTTATCTAAACTAAGTTTGCTTTCAGTGCTCACAGGGACAGAGAAACTACAGAGTCTGACTCAAACTCTTCAAGTTTGCCCCAGAATACCAATAAAAGCTTCTTTTTCTGCTGGAAGTTAAACTTGTGCCTCCATGTTTGGCTCTGATCATCCTCCTCCTGCTGTGTGAAATGTATCTTTAAATATCAGTGTCACGTCAGGTGTCAGTAAATATGTAATGTTAGGCAGTCTGAGCATTCAGAGATGATAGCTCAGGGATGGCTCTGAGCTGAGGCTGGGAGAACTCCCAGCAGCCACTGCAGGGTGACACAGACACATTTACTCCCCCGGCCCACAGGCAGAGTGGGCTGCTCAGCCTGTGTGAACATGAGGTCGAGGGTGGATGCAGAGATAACACGCTCAGATACACCTCACTGGATGCTGTGGGTGTTTGTTTTTGTCCACTGAACGCAGTGATCTTCACATCTGAAAATCCCTGAAGAACATCTGCAGAGGTGTCCACAGACTTCTGACAAAACCATCTGTTACACAGAGGTGGTGACGTCATAATGTGAAGGAAGCTTTATGGAGTCAAAGTTAGAAAGCTTCAAATATAAAGTTAACAGGCTGAAACCGAGTCTGTGTGTAGTGTTCTTCAGGTGTTTAGTCTCCTGCTCCACCTGCTGAACTCTCCACCTGTGTGCTAGCCAGCTGTTAAAGCTGGAGTTCATGCAGCTGTGTAGGAGCTTCTTTAACCTTAGAAATGCTGCTTTAGTGCTCTGACTGGGAACTTTGTGAGGTTTTAATCTCAGCTTAAATCTGCTGTAAAATGTTTAATTCATTTAAATCTAGGAACTGAAGCTTTTTAACACAATTTTCAAAATGCTGACTTTTGTGTTATTAATAATTAAAGTGATAAATATTAAAAAAAAAAAATCGTCTCCTCTCTTCTTCCCACAATGCACCGCACTGTTATTGTTTGGGCTTCCTCTCCAACATGGCGGGCGCGGGCTGCGTCTTCCACAGGACCCTGACGCGGTCCCGATCCGGTCCCAACAAGGTCTGGTCCATCAGCTTACCGCCGCCGGGATGACCCTGATCACTCTGATCGATCGATCGCTTCCCGCAGCTGCTTAAACCGCCGTTATGGCGCCTTTTTGCCGCCGCCTGAACGTCCAGCAGACTCCGTTCAAAGATCCGCAGTTTTGTGGAGCTCAGTCAGTCAGGAAGACGCGTTAGTTCTGCTGAAGGACATTAAACACGGAGACATGACACATTAAAGAGATCCGCTAAGTTTATTAAAGGCATGCCGAATTAACCATTAGATAGTAACGTTTTAAAAACATGCCCAAACTCTTTTATATATCTATGAACTTTTAGCCTAAATGAGCAGGTCTGATTTTAGCGGCCTGAAAACTACATTTCTAATTAATAGAAGGCCGTCAGGTGAATGGAAGTTATGCCGAAGTCACGTTAAAACCTCATGTGTTTAGAAAACGGCCAGTGTTGTTTTAGGTCTGTTAACTTTAAGCCTTGAAATACAAAAACCTTTAATTAGCATATTTTTTAAATTGGACTTGGCAGCAGGTGAGCTAGCTCTGCCTTCAGTGAGCTGTAACCAGATGATTGATACAGTATCATTTTTAACATGAATCCACTCGTTATTACAAACTTTGGCTCTATTTTATATGAACAGTGGATTCATTTTATTTCTGTCCTTTCGAGTTAGTGATCTGTTTGTCTTGTCTTTGTAAAATTAACCTGCATTCATTTTTTTGTCTTATTTTGTTGTTTTTGACCCTTGTGTTTGTCTTGCAGGCGTCTCCGTCCTCTGCGGTCGTCTGCAGGGAGTTCCTGTATGTGGTGGACCTGCAGCGTTACAGCAGAGACCAGGGCTTCCCGGTCTACTTCCCCCAGGCCGTCCTCAAAGGTCAGTCTCAGTTTGAATTTTAACGTTTGGTTCATTTCCATCTGATGGCTGTACTTCTTTGGGGTTTTTACCAGTTTGATGTCTCCAGGTGACGACTTGTACGACGCCACGCTGACTGATGGAGAGTGCCGGCTCCGGGTGACTCTGGATCCCAGTCTGAACCGGCTGGTGGAGAGGAATATCCTGCAGCCTGGGCTGGCAGTGATGAACGCCACCTTCAGCACTGCCATGACCGCGTGCCCTGCGGCCCCCGGAGAAAGAGACAGGTGAGTGAGGACAGGTGAGAGGATGAGTGAGACAATGATGCTGTCAGACCTTTCTTGACCTGTCCATGCTCCTGCAGCTACAGGCTGGTGAGCGTGGAGGTCAAGGATGAGGATGAAGATGGAGGGGTCAGGAGGTCAGATGTGGACTGGGACTCTCTGCCCTGGTTTGGATCCTCAGAACCTGAAGGTAAGAGAGTACGACCTTCTCACTTTCACCTGAACACGGGGAGTGTGACTCTATCCTGATTATCTTGGTCAGTATTTAAATGATTTAGCATAATTATTCATTAACAAAGTGGTTTTCAAACACTGAACACTGCAGAACAGCGCCTTCATCATTTGAGTCAGTGGAAATATCTGCAGTTCTGCGGTCGATCAAAGGCTCTTCTGCTTCACTGCACTTACAGTAATAATGACACACCACTGTGTCACACCGATTGGGAACCAATGATTTATTGCAGTTACTGAACCTAAAAAATGAAGTTTAACAATAATTCAAATGTCCCATGCAGTTTTAAAGCCACTGAATGTTGGCTGATGTACAGTGATGATGTAGAGTTTGGTCCTGCAGGGCCTTTGGTTCCTCTGAGAGCCAGCAGGAGCGTGTTTCTCCCTCTGTGGAACAATGTGGACTACAGTGGAGAGGTGTGGAGGGAAGCTGCGCTCGCTGACCAGGAGGCGGCGGATCAGGAAGAGGACGAAGAGCCAGAGGAAGGTAGACGGTCAGAGTATTAATTAATGGAAAGCTAGCCCTGAAGTCAGCCTGACTGTGGTTCCTCCGACAAGAAGCCAAAAGCAGTTTTAGAAAATACTCTGAATTATTTCTGAATAATCTCTGAATTAGGTTTCATGATGGTTCCTTGTTGGAGACCTTGTTTCTAACGGTCAGATTGACTGTGTGTGTGGACAGGACGGCGTCCTGCTGTGACCATATCGGAGCTGCGCGAGTCTTTCCTGTATGGTCGCCGGGCCGTTACCCGGGGCACCATCCAGCGCGAGCTGATTGTTCGCATCATCAACAAGTCTCACCTCATGTATTATGGGAAAACAGACAGGAACTGTGAGTGCCCTTATAAGGTCAGTGAGCACGCAAGTGAAATAAACAGCTCGTCCTTGTTCATTCATGAGTTTCTGTGATAAATGTTTGGTGTCAGATTGTTTTAAACTTAAAGACATTTGCACAGTTCAGCTAAACAAATACAAAGAGAGTAACAGCTGTGAGGATTATAATAGGACGAATCATGTCAATAACAGAGGACCCAAGATGGATCCCTGAGGAACCCCAAGCTTTGTGAACGCCCTTTCTCTCCCGTGTCTGTTCAGGCGGTGCTGGAGGTGCGCGACCGTACAGGAAGTGTGTGCGTGGTGTTGTGGAACAGCGTGTGTGTCAGCTGGTATCGCTGCCTCAAGCCTGGTGACATCATCAGCCTGAGACGCTATCGAGTTAAACAGCATTACCAGGCGGAGCTCGATGACATAGGTACACAGTGACGGGGTTTCTTTTAGTCAGTGCTGGTACTGTGGGCTAAAAACACTTTTATTTGATGTTACATTAATATAACAGGTTTCATTTGTTCTCATTACCTGGTGATTCTCTGCCTTTGTGCCCATCAGCCTCTCTGTGGCTTCACTCACCTGTCATTCACCGACGTCTATAATTAATGTATCATTTCAGCTTTTCTGTCACCTTTGTCCTTCCACAGGTTAGAAAAGCAGGTTTACTGTAGCTGAATGTTAGATACACGGAGGCCTGCGGCTCTGAGGGTTCCCTCTGCTTCTGCTTTCTGTGCAGAGATCAGTGTGAACAGCAGAAATCCTGCTGCACGGATTTCTGTTCTCCCAGAATCCTCTGTTTCCCCTGACTGTCTGCCCCCCGCGCCCACCTACAGCTTCTACAACAGGTACGCGCTCACACTTGTCCTTCAGTGCTCGTGAGGACCTTAGAGGCTGTGGTTTCTTTATCAAAGTAAGTTTTGAAATGGCTTTGATCACAAATCAGGAAAGCGGCATCTCTGTGTTCCCGTCTGGTTTAAGTCATGTATTCCTGGCTCCCGTCAGTAACCTCGGGCCTTGCAGCTGAGTGTCTCGCCCTCGCCCTGACCCTGAAAATAAATTTGACCTTTCAAACACGTCCTCGTAAACCAGAAATGTCCCCGTAGTTCAGAGGTGTCCTAAGTTTGACGGTTTAAAGCTAATACAAGCACACACTGACTCTGTTTGTCAGTAAGGAGCTCCTGGACCGTCCTAACGATGCTCTGTGTGATGTCATTGGCCTGCTGACGTTCTCGGGACGACCGGAGCGAATCAGGAGCAAGGGTGAGGGGTTACCACGGTGATAGCATAACTCTAATTTACATTCAGTTTTGCGTAAGCACACAAAACGTTACCTGTTTACTTTTTATTTGAACGTGTAGACAGCAGAGGGGCGGAGCTTCTGGAGTATCGCTGGCTGCGATTAGAGGACGGGACGAGCGATCAGCCAATCATGGTGAAGCTCTTCTCCACATCTCAACCTGAAACCCACCTTAGGCTCCACCCACGTGAGTCAGTAACTTTAACACACGAGCATCGGCATGTGTGTCTGTGGTAAAGCTCACAGACAGATCCTGTCTGCAGTGTCTGTGATTGTGTGCACGCGGCTGAAGACGATCAGGTCTTCAGATCACAGCTACCTGACGAATACCACATACACACAGGTGTACTGCACAGGTAACATGCAGCATTTCTCCCTCCCACTCCACCTGGTGGTGATCTGTGTGTGTCTTAACTCTGTTCTCTCTCTCGATTGGTCGACTGGTAGGACTGGGCCACCACTCAGAGATGAGTTACCGGAAGCTCCGCCCAGTGCGACAGTTCCTGCAGTGGCTGAAGAGCCAGGACGATGAAGAGGTGCTGAGGAGGGCTCTGATTGGAGGTTTCTTCATCTACCCGCCTCCTCCCGTCTCCTTGGAAACATACATGAAGGACAGGAGAGGTGATGCTGTGTGTGTGTGTGTGTGTGTGTGTGTGTGTGTGTGTGTGTGTGTGTGTGTGTGTGTGTGTGTGTGTGTGTGTGTGTGTGTGTGAAGTGCATTTCTCTGACGGTTGGAGCTGCGTGTCATCGTATTGCAGGATCATCTGAATCCACTGTTTCCACAGGTGAGCTGGGTTTCCTGCGAGGGGCGGAGCTTCAGAGGGAGGTGGAGCGACTCAGTTACAGGGAGCGACACACCTTCTGTATCCAGGCTACAGTCACCATGGTTACTTACAGCTGCAGAGGAGAGGTGACAGCTTAACCTGCGCACACGCATTTATGTTTTTATTTATAGTTTCAAAAAACTTTAGATGTTAGATTCAACTCATTGTCATTGTGCGCACAACGAAATGATTGTTCCAGAGACGAGCATCTGCAGTCACGCAGCCAGAGACCGGCGCTACCTTTAAGCAATGTGGTTTAAGTGTCTTGCCCAAGGACACAACGCAGCACAGGGACAGGGGCTTGAACCTGCAACCTTCTGGCTGCAAGGCGAGCGCCTACCCACTGTGCCAGTGCCACTAGATGGGTTACAGTAAAAAATAGCAGTAAAAAATAAGATATATTTTAGAAGACATGTATTTACATGTATACATGTGCACAAGCGTGCACTGACTCTACATGTCCGTGTATGGTAGGGTGCTGTCCAGAGGAACCAAGTCAGTTCATGCACAACAGGTCTGACAAGTAACCTGCGTTCTCTTTAATGGCCACTAGATGGAGCTAGCTGCAGTAGCACAAACACTGAAGACGTGTTTGGGCCTGCAGTCACTCTTTATTTAACCTTTAATTAACCACGATGCTTCCTCCTGAGATTAAAAGCTTTTCCAAGAGTGTCCTGCCCAATGTTCAGCAGCAGACCAGTTACACACAAAAATGCACAAAATAACACACAAGACCAAACATGAGACAAAAAAAGAACCTAAATTCGTGACCTTCGACACCATCAAAGCCCGAAACATCAGTGTGATTGTCTTGAGCCAGTATTCAGAGGTGGTGATGTTCAGGCTGAACACTGGCAGCCTCCAGGAGAACAGCTCCATCAGCTCCATCTGCAGCTGATGGAGGAGGAGGGGCTAATGCTACGGTCTTTTTCCAAATCACACCGAGGACAGACGGAGGGTTTGGAACCGAAGACCTCACACAGTTTGGTGATGAATACGAGTCAGTGAGAAGGAGCACCGCATGAATCTCCATAACGGTAGAACTGTGCTGGTGGCTGAGTCTGCTCAGTGGCAGCAGCCCATCTGACCTGGGTCACATCAGGTCACAGTGAGTGAAGCATGCAATAATCCGCTGAAATGAGGTCAGACTGCTGCACGGTGTTTGAGGGCACCTGCATTAACTTCATGAAAAAGACAAACACAAGTCATGGACACGTCAGACTCACGCTGCACTTTCCTCCTCTGAGGTTCAGGAAGCCGATCACCTGGAGCTCGCTGCAGCTGCGCTCACAATAATCCCACCTGTGGTGAACGTTTGAGGCGTCACCTCCTCCTGTTCCTGCTCTCACACCTCCTCTTCTCTCCCTCAGGAGGATCGCTGCTTGTTCTGGACAGACCGAGCTTCGTCTCTCTGCCCCTCCTCTTCATCCTCTTCGCCCTCTTCTCGCATCCCCTACCCTTCTCCCTCCCCCTCCCTCTCCTCCTCCTCCCTCCTCCCGCTTCCTTCCACCCCTCGTTCTTTCAGGCCTCCCCTCTCCTCCTCCTCCTCCTCGTCCCCCTCTTTCTCTCCGTCCTCTGCGGTCAGTAAGTCGACGCCTCGTACTCCGGAGCACAGAGCAGGGTGAGACTTTAAAAACCAGCTTTGCTTTGGACTCGACTCTGACTGCGATTCACTCACAGCCTTTGTTTCAGCAGGAAGAGGAAGCAGCTGCTGCAGGCGGAAACGCCGACCAAGAGGTCAGTCCTGAGGGAAGCAGCGCCTATACCCTATCAGTCAGTCATATACTCTGTCAGTCATATACTGTATGTACTTGTATACTGTGTCAGTCATGTACTGGATCAGTGTGTGTGTGCCTAATCAGAGCTCTGCATGTAACATAAGCTCTGAATGTTGGAGTAAACTAAAGAGGATGACCTGTTTCCCTTCAGGAGTCCCCGGGTCACCCTGCAGCCCGAACAGAATAACAAGACGGGTACGACCAACCTCTGCTTTTCATAACGTACATGCTGCTGCGGTTCTCTGCATGACCAAAGATATCATTAAAGGAGGCGTGTGTTAGAACTACGTTAGAAGGTGTGTGTTAGAACTACGTTAGAAGGCGTGTGTTAGAACTACGTTAGAAGGTGTGTGTTAGAACTACATTAGAAGGCGTGTGTTAGAACTACGTTAGAAGGTGTGTGTTAGAACTACATTAGAAGGCGTGTGTTAGAACTACATTAGAAGGCGTGTGTTAGAACTACATTAGAAGGCGTGTGTTAGAACTACATTAGAAGGAGTGTGTTAGAACTACATTAGAAGGCGTGTGTTAGAACTACGTTAGAAGGTGTGTGTTAGAACTACATTAGAAGGCGTGTGTTAGAACTACCTTAGAAGGCGTGTGTTAGAACTACATTAGAAGGCGTGTGTTAGAACTACGTTAGAAGGCGTGTGTTAGAACTACATTAGAAGGTGTGTGTTAGAACTACGTTAGAAGGTGTGTGTTAGAACTACATTAGAAGGTGTGTGTTAGAACTACGTTAGAAGGTGTGTGTTAGAACTACATTAGAAGGTGTGTGTTAGAACTACGTTAGAAGGCGTGTGTTAGAACTACGTTAGAAGGTGTGTGTTAGAACTACATTAGAAGGCGTGTGTTAGAACTACGTTAGAAGGTGTGTGTTAGAACTACATTAGAAGGCGTGTGTTAGAACTACATTAGAAGGCGTGTGTTAGAACTACATTAGAAGGTGTGTGTTAGAACTACATTAGAAGGCGTGTGTTAGAACTACGTTAGAAGGTGTGTGTTAGAACTACATTAGAAGGTGTGTGTTAGAACTACATTAGAAGGCGTGTGTTAGAACTACGTTAGAAGGTGTGTGTTAGAAGGTGTTAGAACTACATTAGAAGGCGTGTGTTAGAACTACATTAGAAGGTGTGTGTTAGAACTACATTAGAAGGTGTGTGTTAGAACTACATTAGAAGGTGTGTGTTAGAACTACATTAGAAGGCGTGTGTTAGAACTACATTAGAAGGTGTGTGTTAGAACTACATTAGAAGGCGTGTGTTAGAACTACATTAGAAGGCGTGTGTTAGAACTACATTAGAAGGTGTGTTAGAACTACATTAGAAGGCGTGTGTTAGAACTACATTAGAAGGCGTGTGTTAGAACTACATTAGAAGGTGTGTGTTAGAACTACATTAGAAGGCGTGTGTTAGAACTACATTAGAAGGTGTGTGTTAGAACTACGTTAGAAGGTGTGTGTTAGAACTACATTAGAAGGTGTGTGTTAGAACTACATTAGGTGTGTGGAGCCCACATTCAGGGTCCAGGACAGATAAAAGTGTGACAAACAGCCAGAAACACCGAGGTTCTCACGTCTGATCAGGAAAAAAATGATCCTCATGAAGGACAATAAAGAAACACGAAGTGCATCACGTGTGGTCCTCAGAGGGGACAAGAAATACCGATGTGGTCCTAACTCAGAGAAGAACCAGAAAAAAATAGTCCTCATTAGAACCAAAGCAGCTGAAGGTCCTCACACGTGACTAAAATGTGAGAAGCTCAGGGTCATAGTCAGCGGGCAGAGAACCTCCGGTCCTCATGTGGCACCAAGGTTCTCAGATGTTCCTCACAGATGTTGCATGATGTTCTTCTGTGTGCAGTGATTCTCTTTGAAGCCTCCATGGAGTTCCTAGAAAACACAAACGCTGATGACAACAATGATGAGGACGAGGACGATGAAGACGCCTTGTCTTTCGTCACGGCCCCCGCCTTACCGACCTTCCCGCCCGTCGCTGTGGAGACGTTGCCGATGCGTTACGACCACACCCGCAGGGAGGAGCAGGCAGCTGTGGTGGCGCTGGGTGGGAGCGTGATGCCTGGGAGGTTTGACTCCACCCTCGAGGACTACTACAACCTGAGACTGCGAGGTTAGCCCTGGTAACCGTGGTCACAGTCTGTGAACGGTGGTCAAATGTTCACCTAAACGAACCTCTCTGTCCCTCAGCTCTGTCAGACGGAGTGCTCATCGACACCATCTTCCTCCCTCATGCCTCGTCTTCCTCCACCTCTCCTCTCCTCCTTCCTCACTCCAACACCTGGACCTCCATCTTATCACATGGAGCCTTCTCTTCACACACACCTCCACCCTCACCAGGTCAGTGATGTCCTGATGCACCAAAAATGTCCTCGTAAAGCAAAGTCCAGCTGAAACGTCCTCCCTGTGCATAAATGTCCTCAGTGCACAAATCACTTCAGTGTAGAATGTCCTCATAAAGCAACGTCCTCCTTATTCAGAGCACAGAGCGTCCCACCAGTGTAAAAGTGTCTTCATAAAACAACGTCCTCCTTATTCAGAGCACAGAGCGTCCCACCAGTGTAAAAGTGTCCTCATAAAACAACGTCCTCCTTATTCAGAGCACAGAGCGTCCCACCAGTGTAAAAGTGTCTTCATAAAACAACGTCCTCCTTATTCAGAGCACAGAGCGTCCCACCAGTGTAAAAGTGTCCTCATAAAACAACGTCCTCCTTATTCAGAGCAGAGCGTCCCACCAGTGTAAAAGTGTCCTCATAAAACAACGTCCTCCTTATTCAGAGCACAGAGCGTCCCACCAGTGTAAAAGTGTCTTCATAAAACAACGTCCTCCTTATTCAGAGCACAGAGCGTCCCACCAGTGTAAAAGTGTCCTCATAAAGCAACGTCCTCCTTATTCAGAGCACAGAGCGTCCCACCAGTGTAAAAGTGTCTTCATAAAACAACGTCCTCCTTATTCAGAGCACAGAGCGTCCCACCAGTGTAAAAGTGTCCTCATAAAACAACGTCCTCCTTATTCAGAGCACAGAGCGTCCCACCAGTGTAAAAGTGTCCTCATAAAACAACGTCCTCCTTATTCAGAGCACAGAGCGTCCCACCAGTGTAAAAGTGTCCTCATAAAACAACGTCCTCCTTATTCAGAGCACAGAGCGTCCCACCAGTGTAAAAGTGTCCTCATAAAACAACGTCCTCCTTATTCAGAGCACAGAGCGTCCCACCAGTGTAAAAGTGTCCTCATAAAACAACGTCCTCCTTATTCAGAGCACAGAGCGTCCCACCAGTGTAAAAGTGTCCTCATAAAACAACGTCCTCCTTATTCAGAGCACAGAGCGTCCCACCAGTGTAAAAGTGTCCTCATAAAACAACATCCTCCTTATTCAGAGCACAGAGCGTCCCACCAGTGTAAAAGTGTCCTCATAAAACAACGTCCTCCTTATTCAGAGCAGAGCGTCCCACCAGTGTAAAAGTGTCCTCATAAACAGAAATGACCCCCTTATGCATAAAAGAGTCGTACTCTCCCACACACAGAAAATACATCTACTTCTCTTTGTCTCTCAGGTGACCTTATCGCCATGGCGTCCCAGCTGACCAATCAGAGGCTGGTGTGCGTCCTGGAGGCGTGTCACCTGGGCGGAGCCTTAACCGAACTGGTCCTGAGCCGAGCCTTTCAGCTGACCAGCTGATGCCTGACCAGAGCTGTGATTACATACTTAAATTCTGTAGTATTTATGAGTATTACACACTTTATTGGGAGTTGTAGTTTTAACACTCATTTTAACTACACTGTAATCTCTCCACTGACAAATTTAGACATTTTTATTGCACTTCTGTTTGTTCTTTGCTGGGTTTTTATTTACAGTGAGCCAGTGGGACGCTGGGAGTTGTAGTAACTCTTTGTAATAGTACTCATAACTTAGAGTAATGTTAGTAGTATGTGTAGTAGTAGTGTGCACAGGAGGGTCAAAGTATTATTGTTTAGGGTTGTTTCTACACCTGGTTGTGCTTTTATTGTGAAGAACACACTAACGTGTGTGTTGGTTCAGTTTGGACCGTGTTGTATTTACAGTGTAAAATGATCTCCAGCGCCCTCTACTGTTCAGATATATTCTTCCCTCTGATATTTTAAACTTGAACTTATTGAAGCTTCTTAAAGCTATAAAAAGAGAGAAGAGCTGATTTTCTTTGCTTCCCACAGCTGCTGCTTTTTACTGTGAAATTTCACTGTTTGTTTTTGTGCCCTAAAAATGAACCGTTTACACTTTAAACGATATTTAGTGCCAGAAAGTGCCGTCCTCATTAACTTAATTGTGATTGTTTTAGTCTTCCGTGATGCGCAGCATGTTAACATTTAATATGTAGTTTGCAGAAAGCTCGCCGTTGTTCACTGAATGTGCTTTGGTAAGGTTTTTATACTTGAGGCAGAAGTATTTAAGTCCCAATAAAATTTCCTCTCACCTGAATGTTTTAATGGCTGCATTGTCCCGCTGATGTGATCTCCAAGGCCATGATGGCCCACTGAAGATCTACATCTCTGGATAACCATCATGTGTAGTTCTGTTTCACAATTTGATTTTCGCAGATTTGAGACGTCTGCATCTATGAGTTACCTGCCTTCTCAAAGTGTAATAAATATTCTGGTATTCCTAAATGTAGCCCTGACAAACACATTCCTTATTATAATAATAATAATAATAATAATTAAAAACCTCAGCTGAAAACTGTATTGAAACTGAAATTAATTAGAAATTACAAACCTATAATCACAGATTACTTGTCAAAAAGGTCACTTTTGTGGTTTTACTCATAATGTCGGTTAACCGCATGAGGACATCTGATGGAGGCGAGCTGGGACACAATGAACAGCTGTATTCATTCATAGCAGAAGAAATAAAGGGAGGAGGTAGTAAAAACCAGTGTTTTGCCTTCATGAAGTTGTGAATGTTTAAACCATTTCACCAGTTGGGCAACACGGAGTACGTTTATTAAGGAGCTCCATCCACCGAGTTTCTCAAGGAGCTTATTCAAGAAATTCTTGAGCCTTTTAAACAGCTTGGAGTTTTAGGAAGTCAAAATCAACTTGAGAACATATTTCAATAAAAAAAAAAAATAATGATAATAGTACTGCTGCCTCACAATAAGAAGGTCCTGGGTTTGAATCCACCACCTGGCTGAGGCCTTCCTGTGTGATTTTAATCTTCTCCCTGGGTTTCTTTCAGGTACTCTGGTTAACTCCCACAGTCCACAGATGTGGGGTCAGGTTAACTGGTGATTCTAAATTGCCCACAGGTGTGAATGGGTGTCTGTCTCTCTGTGTTAGGCCTGTGATAGACAGGGAGTATCCAGGGTCGCCCTATAAGCCTCCACCCAAACAAAGGTAAAGCAGAAGAAAATGGATGAATGGGAAAGCAAATTAAGAATTTTTTAAGGAACACTTTATAGGAACTTATTTAGGGAACTGCTGAACTTGAAGGACTTTAAAAATTAAGAAAATCTTTCTAAGTAGCTTAAACCACAGAACTTTTTAAAGTTACTTGAGACCTTTTTAAGGAACTTTAAGGAGTTTTTTAAGGAAATGAAAAAATTATAGCAACTCAAACTTATTTAAGGAACTCTTGAGCTCTGAACTCTTTAAGCGCTTTGAGTGCTCTGACTGAGTAGAAAAGCACTATATAAGAGCTAGTCCATTTACCATTTGAGCTTTTTGGACTTTCAGAACTTTTTTTGAGCCACTTGAACTTAAATAAGAAACTGTCTTGAACTCAAAATCTTTTAAGGAAGTTGAGTTTTTTTAAGGAGCCTGAAAACCTTTTACAGCACTTTATGAGCTTATTTAAGAAAGCCTGTAACATTTCATTGTACTTGAAAAATTTTTAAGGCACTCTTGAACTTTTCTGAGTGACTTGAGATTATGAACTTTTTTAAATTAACTTAAGAACTTTTTTAAGAAACTCGAACTTTTTCCCAGAAACTGAATATTTCATGGCACGTGATGTTGAATACTTTTTTTAAGGAGCTTGAGTTAAACTTAGTTAATGGATTCTTAAACTTTTTAAAGCACTTAAACACTTTTTTGAGAAGCTCATTATCTTTTTAAGTTACTTGAACACGAAAACTGTTTTAAGGACTTTTTAAGTAGCTTGAGTTAATGAATTTTTAAGGAACTTGAGACCTTATTTAAGAAACCTGAACTTTAACAAATTTAAACTCAAACTTTTTTAAGGAATTTTAGAACTTTCTCAGGAACTCATTTTAAAGAACTTATTGAATAAACTCCCAAACCCTTTTTAATTTAGGCTAATGAAGAATAGTTTCATGAACTCAGTGATGTGTTTATTAGATTTTTGGACAGCAGCAGAGTTCAGGAGCATCAGGTACATCAGGATTTTGAAACAAGAACTAATCGACCTTCGCTCAGCACAGCAAAGAAGAAGCATTCTGATAGCTCGGATCAGACAGTTTGATGGTGTCAGCCGACAGTAAATCTGAGCACTGCTGCTGTTTAGCTCTGCGTGCTGTGCCTCTGACAGATGAAGCGCATTTTGGTGGAGCAGTGCAGGTCATTGAGGCGTCCATCATGGTGAAGGTGAGCGCAGTCTTCGTCCCCGGGACCAAGACCGTGATGGGTCCAGCTGTCAGGCTGCCCAGGTTTCCACCGCCTACAAAAAAACAAACGTATAAAATGAGTCTCAAGGTGAACTGCAACCTCCCTGCTGACAAATGGAGTCAGCATTAAATAACATAAAGATGCAGTTCCTCTAGTGTCCACTTGAGGCCAGCTCCAACGGTGAGTCAGTCGATACAAATAATGGCTTGTTACATTACCACACCTGCACATCACACAAGATAACAGTACACACAACAGTTATACATCCTCACACCATTGTGCAAGCATGTAGTTACACTGATTCCTGCACACATACAACACACACACCTCTGTTCAGTGATGACAAAGTATCAAGTCAGGCATTGTATAAATAGACTGATCTTGATGTCTCCATGTTACAGCACATGGATATGATATGAGAGAATTATGTCAGGCATTGTAAAATAAAGTACATAATACTGCATAGTTCATTGATGGCTTTTGGGAAGCCTGGAGGTGTGGAGTATGAAGGTCCTGTGGAGCCTTCCAGAAGGCAGCAGTAAGAGGAGCTGATGATGAGGCGGCACGTTGTGAAGATGTCACCCAGTGTGCTTCGATGTACGTTAAAACCAGTGATGATGGAGGTGAACGCCACTGGTCTGTCACACAGTTGTGAAAACCCATTTTATGGATTAATGAACGGCCTCTGTGTGACTGTGTGAAATGGTTGATACACTTATTCTAATATGGAACATTTTTGCTGTTAGCAACAAAGCACACAGCCCTTTTTTTTTTCTTCCTTTTTTGCAAGAATATCAGCGTTTCTTTAAGGTAACAGCTTACCTCCGGTTCATGATGTAGGGCGTCTGGTTGACCCACTCCCACTGATCATTCCTCTCATCAGTCAGGCCCACCCAGTAGAAGCTGCCCGTGGAACGCTGGGTCACGAAATTCTGTTCCAGAAACACAGACAGGCAGGAAATTCAAACTTTCCCGTGTCTCCTCTTTAGTCACACGTGTCTGTGTTTGTGCATTCAGTGCAGAGCAGGTGGTCTCCAGCTTACAGCGTGCTTAAACTGTATTGTGCTGAGATTTAGCTTCAGTGCAAACTGACGTGGGAAAGGGACGGGCGACTCACCCACTCCTCGTCGGTGAGGAGGATGACCAGGTGGGATTCGTGTCCGTTGCACCAGTCTCTGGCATCGTGCCACGATAAGGCTATAGTGCTGAATAAGTAGCAGCTGGTGCTGAAAGAATTCCAGTTCAGAGGACAGCAGCCGTGTGCTGTCGAGGCTGAGACACACACACAGACAGCCTTTCACATTTTATGAATCAGAGACATTTTCAGATAGCGAGGACCTTCTGAAAAAGAGGAATTTCTAGAATATACTAGACAATCTTTCAGTTGTGGGACTCAGTTTGATTTTCACATAAGCAGCATACACTGTATAGACAAAAGTACTCATTTAGCACATTTTTACCAAGTGAATTGGAACATCTTTTGGAAGGTTTTCAAACTGGATGTTATATAAAGTGATGATTTTTTTCAGTTAAGATGAGATTAGAGGGTAATTTCTCAGTGTATTAGATGTGTACCATTGTTGATCAAGTTTTCAAGGGAACATTTGAGCTCAGCGACTGTCCTGCGGATGGTATCCAGAGCTGCAAGCTGCTTCAGTGCCTCTGATACTGAAGGAGTACACACACACACAGAGGTATACCCAGTGTTAAAAACCAGCTACGATCAGTTGTGTTAACGTGAAGTGTTGCTCTGCAGAGTTTTCACCTGATGTCAGCTGGTCCTTGTTGTTCTCCACAGCAAACTTCAGTGACAAAACTTCTTTAGCTGCATCTGGAGCAGAAGAGGAGCAAATGAACCAGTGAAGAAGAAGAAAAAGCCATCAGCTGGTATTTTACACCCCTGTGTGAGTACAGCTGAGCTACCTTTGGTGAGCTGCTGCGCGTCCTTCAGTGATTCAGTCAGATTAGAAACACTTTTCTCTGCAGCCCACAGCCGGTTCCATGTTGACGTGTCTGTAAACAGACACGCAAAAACAAAATCACGCGCAGTCATTTTGTTTTTTAAGGAATATTTAATCTTGCTTCTCCAGGAGCCATGTCTATGTTCTCACCAGTAACTCAATTTTACTTTGAAACATTTTTCTTCTTCTTTAGTCGATTTAGTCACTTTTGATTAAAGTGTTGCAGTGTGCAGTGTTGTGCAAAAGTCTTAAGCTAGCCCTCATTTCTTTATATGGTTCTTCCATAAGGCAAGTTGGGTTTTTTTTTTGTTTGTTTTTTTTTTTTGTTTGTTTTTTTTTGTTTTTGGGGGGGGGGGGGGGGGTGTTAAAGTGTTCTTGAGCAGTTGTTCTCCAGGTTTTCCAAAGTTCTTTCAAAGGACAAGGGTCCAACTTCCAGCAACCACTTACCAAAAATATAAAGAAAATACACTTTTTTCCCAAAGGAACCGATGGATGCATCCATGTATGGTTGGATGCCTGCCTACACGTATGGTTGGATGATGGTTGGAGACCTTGGGATAACCAGTAGTGATGCATTCACTCATCTCAGTAAAAGTCCAGGCCCAGAAGGGCTAATAAGTCCTTCAGTACTTTGAAGCAATGTTTTAAAAGTGATCACTGTGAATTTAGAATCTCTCTATTTCTTGGTGCCAGCGGCGTCCTGAATCAGCTGGAGTCTCTGACTGATGCAGTTACTACTGCAGTTACTGAGGTTAGAAAACCTTATGTAACTCATTAACAGATAACAATGATCTAATACTGGAAAAGCTGAAGTCAAACTCTTTAGATTAATATCTGTTTTCTGGGGGAGCATTAGCCTAGCATCTTACTCTGACACACTACTTTGAATGGTGTTGGTCTTCACTGCAGAGGAAAAGCAGTCTGATAGTATCTGTCAGCTCAGTGAGAACAACGTTCCTGAGAGGAAAAGTCCCTCCGATGGAAAATTATCAGGGTCCTGGTTGGTGGATGTAGACGAGAGACAGAAAATAGTTCCTACATAACAATTACTCACGCTTAGAAAGATCCAGGAGGATAAGCGTCACTACAGACCAGAGGGAACATTTGTACATGTGTCCCTTTAGATAAGCAGTGACATTAAGGCCCCTGTTGTTTCCTGAGTGTACTCACTGCTGGCTCCCAGAGCTATGATCAGAATCACGAGGAGTGTAACTGTCAGAGCGGGAAGCAGCCAGCGTCTGAACCTGGAGACGCTGGAGAAAGCCGTGGGACGAGGCTCTGGAAGACAGAAAAGGCACGAGGTTACCATTTTACAGCAGGCACAGGCGGACAGGTGTACATACACACAGGTACCTTTGTTCCAGAAGGTGCTGCTGTCTTCCTCCACATCGTCATGGTATTCAGTCGTCATGGCGATTCTGGTCTCTCTGTCTGTCTCTGGGCGAAATGGCGCGTCTCCCTTCGTCCTGCTCCCAAAGAACAAACAGCTGCAGGTCATTGGCCACGAGCTGCACTTTGCACTGAAAAACACCACCTGTGTGTGTGTGTGTGTGTGTGTGTGTGAGAGAGTGTGCTGATGTGTACACTGAGATAACCTACATCAACAACTACAAAAAACTGAACTTGGACTGAAAGGAGGGCAAACTGAGGCTTTGGAAACATCTGAAAATAGCATGGAGGTAAATATGGAGACTAAAAACTAAACAAAAAGACCATTTTATTTATACAGCATATTTCATGACATGCAAACTCAATATGTTGAACACAGAAGACGAAACTATAAAAACGTGTGTAGGTCAAAGCAGCAAAATATAATAAAGCAAAACAAAATTTAAAAATGAAAAAGCCCTGAAAGATGAAAATGTAAATATTTGTAAGTGGCAATAAATTAATTATTAAATAATTATAGGCCAATCTCCAACCTTCCTTTTCTCTCAAAGATTCTTGAAAGAGTAGTTGTAAAACAGCTCACTGATCATCTGCAGAGGAACAGTTTATTTGAAGAGTTTCAGTCAGGTTTCAGAATTCATCACAGTACAGAAACAGCATTAGTGAAGGTTACCAATGATCTTCTTAGAGCCTCTGACAGTGGACTCATCTCTGTTCTTGTCCTGTTGGACCTCAGTGCAGCTTTGATACTGTTGACCATAACAGTCACTGCATGAAAAGTGGGTTTTCGACAGTTTCTTGTATGTAATATTGCCGCGCGCCTTGAGCTTTAGGGCTCTCAGCAGGAGGCTTTGGCCAGAACAGTAAACTGTAGGGAAACTGCCGTGGACTCTCTGTGTCAGTGCTCCCTCAGCTCCCCCCCTCTCCTCAGGTCTAGGGCAGGCTCTCATATGTAAAGAAGGTTTCTGTGAGTCATACAAATGCAAATCAAGTACTCACCAGTACTCACCAGAAGTCTACCCCTCTCAACAGTTGTAACCAACATATTTTTATTTTGAGATATATATAATCAAATTTACATTATCATCTTTTAAGCCTTTTTCCATTACAATGTAACTACACATAAATTATACAGCTAAACATTTAAACAAGACTAAACTCAGAAGAAGTCATTCTATTTTATAAATTAGTATTATCTAGTTAGAAATATACTTTTGGACGTTTTCAGCTTTTGTCCCTTTTTCCAATAAGGCTGTGAGCTTCTGTCTGTGAGCTTCTGTCTGTGAGCTTCTGTCTGTGAGCTTCTGTCTTGGAGTTTTCATTGAAAAACATACTCAGTTTTCAGTCTAATTCACTGTAACTAAAAGTCTGTCACACCATCATCCTCTCCTGTGCAGTGGCTTCCCAGCTAGCATTGAACATTCAGACAACATCCCATGAACGCTGCTATAAACGTTCAGTGAATGTTCACATGCATTAATGACATTAAAGACTACCAAGGCAGATGGAATAAGAAAACATATAAACATATAAAACATATAAACTTTTATTTTGCTATACATGGATGTACATAAGAGATATCAGCAAAACCTTCATGAGAAAAATGAAAAAAATAAATAAATAAATAAAGATTTTAATGCAACAGTCACCTTCTCAGTTGTCCTGCTTAAACAGACAGTGGATGTGTGTCTTCCAGCTCATAGGGGGTCGTTTTGACTGTTGGGTTTTGTCTGTATTATTGTCGGGTCTTTACCCACAATACCCAAAAATGCGCATCCCCGTATGCTGACAAAAGCTGTCGTTTACTAGCGGCGCTCACGTCAGTACACGGGGACGAATATGCTTCTTTTCGTGCAGTGATTTTATTACAGAGATTAGAGCATACTATAGGTATTAAAGGTACTGCACTGCAGTGGTTTGAATCATATTTATCTCATAGACTCCAATTTGTTCATGTAAATGGGGAGTCTTCTTCACACACTAAGGTTAATTATGGAGTTCCACAGGGTTCTGTGCTAGGACCAATTTTATTTACATTATACATGCTTCCCTTAGGCAGTATTATTTGAAAGCACTGCATCAATTTTCATTGTTATGCAGATGATACTCAGCTTTACCTATCAATGAAGCCAGATGACACACATCAATGAGTTAAACTGCAGGAATGTCTTAAAGACATTAAGGCCTGGATGACCTCTAATTTCCTGCTTCTAAATTCAGAACAAACTGAAATTCTTGTTCTCGGCCCCACAAATCTTAGAAACATGGTGTCTAACCAGATACTTACTCTGGATGGCATTACTTTGGCCTCCAGTAACACTGTGAGAAATCTTGGAGTCATTTTTGACCAGGATATGTCCTTCAATGCACATATTAACCCCTTAACTGGCAAGGGCCCGGTGACGGGCCGTTTGTAGTCCCTTTTATATGGCAGGCTAGACCCTCCCATTTTTATTGACACGTCATTCGGCCAATCATGTAACTGGCTGCACCAAATCACCTGACAAAGCTACGTGACGCCCTCTGAGTATTATTGGCTCTGGGAAACCCATTTCTTAACATTATTGGCCGAATGAGGTGTCAGTCAAAATGGGCGGGTCTAGCCTGCCATATAAATGCACTTCATTCGGCCCGCGGACCAGACGCAGCCGATTAATAGGCTATGAAATGGGTTGTTCAGAGCCAATAATAACCAGAGGGTGTTATGTAGTTGTTTCAGGTGATTTTATTTGCTGCCAGTTAAGGGGTTAAACAAATATGTAGGACCGCTTTTTTGCATTTGTGCAATATTTCTAAAATTAGAAACATCCTTTCTCAGAGTGATGCTGAAAAGCTCATTCATGCATTTATTACTTCTAGGCTGGATTATTGTAATTCATTATTATCAGGCTGTCCTAAAAGCTTCCTGAAAAGCCTTCAGCTGATCCAAAATGCTGCAGCTAGAGTACTGACAGGGACTAGAAAGAGAGAGCAGATTTCTCCCATATTGGCTTCTCTTCATTGGCTCCCTGTTAAATCTAGAATAGAATTTAAAATCCTTCTCCTCACATACAAGGTCTTGAATAATCAGGCCCCATCTTATCTCAAAGACCTCATAGTACCATATCACCCCAACAGAGCACTTCGCTCTCAGACTGCTGGCTTACTTGTGGTTCCTAGGATACTTAAGAGTAGAATGGGAGGCAGAGCCTTCAGCTTTCAGGCCCCTCTTCTGTGGAACCAGCTTCCAGCTTGGATTCAGGAGACAGACACCCTCTCTATTTTTAGGCTTAAAACTTTCCTTTTTGATCAAGCTTATAGTTAGGGCTGGATCAGGTGACCCTGAACCCTCCCTTAGTTATGCTGCTATAGGCCTAGGCTTCTGGGGGGTTCCCATGATGCACTGTTTCTTCTCATTCACCTTATTTACTTTGTTTATACTAAACTCTGCATTTAATCATTAGTTATTATTAATCTCTGTCTCTCCCCCCTCAGCAGATGACCCCCCCTCCCTGAGCCTGGTTCTGCTGGAGGTTTCTTCCTGTTAAAGGGAGTTTTTCCTTCCCACTGTCACCAAGTGCTGCTCATAAGGGGGTCGTTTTGACTGTTGTGTTTTCTCTGTATTATTGTAGGGTCTTTACCCACAATACAAAGCGCCTTGAGGTGACTGGTTATTGTGATTTGGCGCTATATAAATAAAATTGAAATTAAAGATGAGGAAGCAGTGATAGAAACAGATTTATGTCTGTCTGTATTTGCTGCTCCTATTTCCCAGCCAAATGTACAGAAATGAGGGGCGGCTCAAGACTTTTGAGCCACATTACAATGAAGTGCGTAAAAATGCAGTTTATTTTTCCAAAGATAATCCAGACTCACAAAAGGAAATGATCATTAGGTACAATCAGTAGCAGATATAACATGAAAGATCAATAGAATTTATTGGACACATGGAACCAAGTGTATACAAACACACACACACCTACACTGAGCATCTCTGTTATAAGTTTCCATTTAAAGTAACACACAGATGCATGTTTGCTAAAGAATGGGTCATAGTGTTAGTGGAGAAGAGTCAGCGCTTCATCTCTTCAGGTTTTCATCAGGTGTAACATTGTAACAAAATGGACTTGTACTCACAACTTTAATGTTTACAGTTTTTCTCCAACAATAATGTGTGGTGACAATGTGGAAGGAAAATACCTGTGTAACTGTTACGTGGGGAAAGCACATATTTCAAGCTACAGACACACAAATAACTACAGAACAATTTAAAATGTTTTCAGAAACTCTGGGAACAGGAACAGGATAATCACAGGCATTTAAAACTGGGAATCAAAGAATTCCAGGAGCCTGATGAGATGGGTTAGATGGATGCTTGTTTTCATTACTGGCCTCTTTTTTTATGCATAGATTAGTGATTCTACTGCATGTAGACTGATAGTGGTCTGAAGTTTGGGAAGAGTTGAAAATTAAATTGTGTGCATGTAACTATGTAAGTGCATTAGTGTGTATAGCAGTGACGTGCAGTCAGGGGAGGCAGGTGAGGCACGGCCTCACCTGTCATCGTGGAAATATAAAATTAAAAAATAAATTAAATGGTTATATTCATTCAGTGATTTGTATTTTAAAGTTCTTTTCCATTTAACTACACCATTTTTAGATTAGTTTTTTCAAAATCGCTGAATTTTTGCATTTGCCGGTCAAATACTAAGAGACGAACGGTGAGGCACCAGCCCGGCGAGCCGCACCACGGATTGCGCAATCCGTGGTGCGGCTCAGTATAGTCATTGCCAATGACTACTAACTGTGCTGGCATGCTATGCAGTGAGACCGGATTACTTTCCCTTTGCATGTGGCTATTAAAATGTTCTAACACTTTTACTATATGAACTAAATTTCTATATTTTAGCTGGTGTATATAATGCACAGTTTTTTTTTTTGTTTTTTTCATTAACAACTGTATGTGTGTGTAATGCATTCTTGTGTTGAGCGATCATGAAACTGCTGCGAAGAGACACTAGGTGAGGCACGCAGTTCTCGTGCCTCATGGTAGGGGGCGCTGGTGATCCCAGGGACTCTACGACTCCTCGGCGGCAAGCTACCATAAACAGTTAGCAAGGCCAGTTAGTTTTTCCTGTTGCTTGGCCTTATGTTCAACATGGAAGATTACATAACTCAAGTGAAAGAATTTTCTAAACTGGACTTTCAATCGAAGCAGAAGATAATAATTAAAGGAAGACCAACACCGGAGCTAAAAGGTTTGCTTCAGACTATGTTAATGTTAAACAAAACAACTGTTGCCAATCAAATGGTGAATAAGCTATATGTTTGTAAATCTGATGTGATGACGTCAGTGCCTCACCAGTCACGACCCTCACCGCACGTCACTGGTGTATAGGATATGTGGCTGAAAATGTTGGCACTTTCGGGTCGTGGTGCGGCTCTCTCCCGCTGCCCCTCTTTGTGGCGGAGGTGAGACCAATGGAAACAAGTGCACCTTGATAGTAATTCCACACTTTACAAAAACTCACTGGAGATGAGCAGGTTTCGTTTCCAGGATTTATTGAAGCACAAAGTTAAACAAAGCACAAGAAAGCGGGCTGTCATAAACAAACAACTTTTCCCACGTGAAAATACCTCCCATCAGAGCACTACCCCGCCCTTCTATCCACATTTTCACTAACTTGAAACACTTTTACACAAATTTACTCCCTTACATTATTACAGTAGCTCAGGGGGGGACTTCAACCCCCCCTTTTTCAGGACACACACTCCCTGCTACTCGACCTCCACACTGGCAATGCTGTGTCAAAAGTGCACTGTGTACAAAGGTGAGCCTCTAAATATGAATGAGTGCAGTTCTACTAGTGGAAAAAAAAAAAACCAAGGCCCTGGCTGAGCAGGCCTCAGTCCTTTCCACTCACCTAAAGCATGCAGTGTTCCAGTGTGTGAGGGACAATATAGGTGACAAATAATATATAATGTGACCATTAATCCAGTGTGTGTGATTAATATATGTAACAATACATGATATGAAAATATTGATTGTAAATACTGATGTCAAAATGATAAAAATACACCACAGCACGATACCACTTATTTATGTCCGATACTATACCAATATTTTACATTTGAATATCTGCTGATACGATACAAATCCGATCTTTTTTTTTAAAATAAAACAATTGTTTTTAAATGCCTGGATACATTTTACATAAGTCAACAGTCTCTCACACAACAATCGCTCTATCACCTGAATCCTGCTGCTCCTATGTGAGAAGGTGATGCACTGGCTTATGGTATGTTGCAAATTTCAGAAGGGGTGCAACTATCAATTATTTTAGTAATCAAGTATCGATTATTCCATCGATTACCTGAGTAACTGGATAAGAAATACTTTTTTTCACATTAACAGTTCATCTGCATATTTTAACTTCCGTACTGCAGTTTTTCCCTGTGTGAAACAAACAGGGTGGATGGAGCAGCTACAAAGTTCTCTTTTCTTCACTTACTGATCAGCTGGTTGATGAAGGACCTCCAGCTGTTTCCCAGTAAAGGTTTAATGGAGGTTACAGAGGGAAAAGCTTCATCTGGACACTAGAAAAACATTTCCTTCTGCTCCATCTGAGCTCACCGTCTCTATAATGGCTCCACCTCTTTGCGCTTGTGCAGACTGACTGCAGGTAAATCAGCTGACTGCTATTGTTGTGTTATCAGTGTTTATGTTGAAAAACTGGGGGCTGCGTGAGCGTAATCTTGTAATGCTTTATATTCACAGGCATTCTCCTAAATACGTTTCTACTGCAGGTCTATATTTAGTCACTAATCAGGGATTAAAGTATCAAAAATATTTTGATGGGGAAGGGGTCCTTCCAGTACTGGATGATCACTAGTACTAATGGCGGCACTCGCTAGCAAAATGCAGTTATAGCGATCAGATCTGGGAGCTGAAGTACGGAAAAAAATAACAGCTGAAATTCTCAGCACAGTGAGCACAACACACAAACACACAGAGAGCGGTGGAGGCGGAAAAACATGTCAGCGATGATCCACTCAGTGTTAAAGGGAATCCGTCGCAGCGACGGAGAACTTTTTAGTATCTGAGGCCTCTTTCCCACCAACAGGGTTCCGGGCCGGTGCCTTTATTTGAACCGTTAGGCGGGTTTTCCACCGCTGAAGCACTCGGTTCTCGGCCAAAAAAGGGTTCAATTCCGGCCCCACAAACTAGCTGGTCTGGAACCAGGAACACGTGCCGAAAGCGGCAGAAGGGCGTGACTCTGCCGTCTCAACATCAAGTTTTCTACCATATTACATGTGTATTACAGGAGAAAAGCGAAGCGATTTTCACGGCTGTGAATTAGGTTGGGCTCTAAGGCTGAACTTGCTGCTTTGTATCAGTTCATATCACAGATAAAAGGACACAAAGTGCGTACTTGTCGTCTTGCTCTAATCGCTGTCTGTGTTTCCCTCTGTGCTGCACACAGATGCTGCAGTAGTTTGGTTTGGACCCTAAAACGTATTTGCAGCACAACAAAGGGGAGCGTGTTCTCCCACGTTCTGGCAGTGTCCGGACGAGGACCCGCCCACACTCATACGTAAAGGAGCAGTTCACAGGAACGTGGCAGAGACGCAGGCCCGTTCTTAAGCGTTTCACCACTTCATTGGGAACAGCATGAGCACTGGCTGTCATGGTCCTGGGCCGGTGGCCCAGCGTTTTGAGTTTCTTTTGTGTAGCTTTCTTTTGTTTTACTTTTTCTGGTTGTTTTCTTAGTGTTTCTTTTAGTTTTTCTGTTTGTTGTTTGAGTGTGCGGGTTGGTTTCCTTTGTTTCGTTTTGTAAGGTTGCCTTGTTAAGTTTCTGTGTTTAGGTTAGTATCTGTTATGTTAGTCAGTTCCTGTTTTATTTTGACAGTCTTGTGTTCCTTGTGCTTTGTGTTTAGTTTTGCTTCCCCTTTGTCATTAGTCTCATTTGGTTCACCTGTCATCCCCTGTTGTTTCCACTTGCCCTAATCCCCTTGTGTGTATTTAAGCCCTGAGTCTTCCTTTGTTCATTGTTGCGTCGTCGTCATTGTTTTCCCCCAGTGTTCCCTTCCTAGCTGTGTGTTTTGGATTTTGCTTTTGCTTTCTCCCAGGCTTCTAGTTTGTTTATTGCCTTGGTTGAGATTTCTGGTTTTTGTATTTTGTATTTTTCGAGTCCCTGTAAATAAACAAGTTTTAGTTCACGTCTGCGTATGTCCTGCACTTGGGTCCTCTCCTTCCGCACACAGCCCCTCACCGTGACACTGGCACACGAACCGGCTCCTCGGCGGTGGGAAAGTAGCATGAGGGTTTTTTTTTTCTAACTTCTGATCCACTCCATTCCAGTAGGTGGTGGTAATGCAGCTCTAAGCTGGTTTGGTCAACCGCAAACCCACAAGAAGAAGAAGAGAACTGTAATTCAGCTAATGTGGGCAAAACGCTATTTAATGGATCAGGTTGCATTTTTTTTTCCTTACCAATATCCGATCCAGTAATTTAGGTCAGGATCGGACCGATACTGTTACTGAATATTAGATCGGTGCATCCCTAGTTGGCAACCCTGAAAATTTTCCAGATAATGAAGTATTTCTCCTAGAAAATCATTGCAATCACATGTTTTTATGCACATGTTCATTTCCTTTGTGTGTTTTGGAAAAAAAAACAAAATCCAAATAATTTCATACTAAACTCCAAAAATGGGCCGGACAGAATTTTTGGCACCTTTTGAAAATTGTGGGTAAAACACTTTGTTTCAAGCTCGTTTAAAGTCACCTGTGACAGTAACAGGTGAGGGCAATATAAAAATCACACCTGAAACCAGGTAAAAGGAGAGAAGCTGACTCAGTGTTTGCATTGTGTGTCTGTGTGTGTCACACTAAACATGGAGATCAGAAAGAGGAGAAGAGACCTGTCTGAGGACCTGAGAACCAACATTGTGTACAAATATCAACAATCTGAAGGTTCCACGTCCATCTGCAGAGATCTTGATGTTCCTTTGTCCACAGTGTCCAACATAATCTAGAAGTTTACAGCCCACAGCTCTGTAGCTGATCTCCCTGGACGTGGACAGAAGAGGAAAACTGATGAAAGGTTGCAGTGCAGGATAGTCCTGATGGTGGATAAGCAGCTCCAATCAAGTTCTAAAGAACTTCAAGCTGTCCTGCAGCCTCAGGCTGCATCAGTGTCAGCACCAATTATCCATCAACATTTGAATGAAAGGAAACGCTGTGGCAGGAGACCCAGGAGGACCCACTGCTGACACAGAGACATGAAAAAGCTGGACTGCTGTTTGCCAAAATCTACGTGAGTAAAATCCTTCTGGGACAATGTCCTGTGGACAGATGAGACCAAGATGGAGCTTCTTGGTAAAGCACGTCCTTCTACCATTTACCCAAAACAGAAGGAGGCCTATAGAGAAAAGATCTCAGTACCTGCAGTCAGATATGGAGGAGGTTCAAACATGTGATCCAAAATTGCAGCTGAGAGGTGGAAAGAGCTTGTTGATGGTTATAGGAAATGGTTGATTTCAGTTATTTTATTCAAAGGGTGAACAACCAGATATTACGTTGAGGGTGCCAGTAATTTTGTTCTGCCCATTTTTGGAGTTTTGTGTAGAATTTTATGAATGTTTGCTTTTTCTCTGTTTTTTTTTTTTTTTTGTGTTCTTCCAATACACACAAAGGAAATAAACATGCGCATAACAAAAGATGTGTAATTGCAATTTTCTGGAAAATTTCAGAGCCCCATTCATTCTTGACTATCGCAAAAGGACCCCGTGCAAAACAGAAAGTCCACAAAGTGGGACTTCTTCATTATATTAGAGATGATCTGATTTTTTTCCATCCAGGGTTTTATTGGAAGAGGGTCTTTAAAATGTAGACAGTGTGGAGCCTGGGCACCAGGTGTGTTTAGGCACCCAGGTAATTTTTCTGACAGATGAAGCGCTTCTTGACGGAGCAGTACTGGTCATTCAGGAGTCCATCATAGTTAATGTGAGCGCAATCTTCAGTACCAGGGCCTAAACCATGATCAGCCCAGTTGTCGGGCTGCCCTGGGCTCCACCACCTGGGAAACACACACAGACACACACACACGCACACAAACACACACACACGCACACACAAACACACACACACACACAAAGATGTTTATGTGTAGGTCCTGTGTGGCACTGACTGGTTCCTTACTTCATTCCTCTCATCTATTCTGGACACAAATTTCCCACTATGGCTTAGGGTATAAAACCAGCTTGGATAGGTTTAGGTAATATGAGATACAGGCCTCTTTTCCGCCTACGGGGTTCAGGTGCCGGTGCCAGCATTTGAACCATTCAGCAGTGTTTCCACGGCAAACGTACTCAGTGCTCGGCCAAAAAAAACGGGTTCAAATCCTGGCCCCGCAAACTAGCTGGTCTGGAACCAAGAACACGTGCCGAAAGCATCAGAGGGGCGAGACTCTGCCGTCTCACCATCAAGTTTTCTTCCATATTACATGTGTATTACAGAGAAAAGCGAAGCGATTTTCACGGCTGTGAATTAGGTTGGGCTCTAAGGCTGAACTTGCTGCTTTTTATCAGTTCATATCACAGATAAAAGGACACAAAGTGCGTACTTGTCGTCTTGCTCTAATCGCTGTCTGTGTTTCCCTCTGTGCTGCACACAGATGCTGCAGTAGTTTGGTTTGGACCCTAAAACGTATTTGCAGCGCAGAAAGGGGAGCGTGTTCTCCCACGTTTGTGCTCTTCAGCTTCCGTGTCCAGACGAGGACCCGCCCACACTCATACGTAAAGGAGCAGTTCACAGAAACGCGGTGGGAACGCGGGCCCGTTCTTAAGCTTTTCATTGGTTCATTGAAACCAGCGCCAGCACTGGCACCTCAGCGGTGGAAAAGTAGCAACAGACTGGACAGGAACTGACCTGGACTCCACAGTGTACGGCGTCTGGTCCACCCACTCCCAGCTTCCAGTTCTCCAGTCAGACAAACCGATCCAGAACTGCTGAGGGGCGGTTCGATGGATCACAAAGTCCTGGGCAGACAGAGTCACACATGCATCACTGATGCTTGATGATGGTGATGAGAAGCACTTAGGATATTTGATAGCTTGGTCAGTGGGTTTCATCTTGAAAGTATGTAAAATAAAGGGTGTACTGGTGACCCTGAACCCTCCCTTAGTTATGCTGCCATAGGCCTAGGCTGCTGGGGGGGTTCCCATGATGCACTGTTTCTTTTCATTCACCTCTTTTTACTCCACCCTGTATTTAATCATTAGTTATTATTATTAATCTCAGGCTCTTCCACAGGGTGTCATTTGTCCTCTCAGCTCCAACCAGATTTTCAAGCAGTTTGGTTTGTTATAAATGTCTCTAATGATAAAGTATTCTTATATGTAGGTTCTCAGTTCAAATAATTTATCTTATGTTTATAGCAGCTGTAATGGTTAAAATGTATCTGTCAGTTGTGCAGCTGCTCTTTTTTGACGTTCTCTGAGAAACAAGTCAAGTCAAGTCAAGTCAAGTTTATTTATAAAGCACATTTAAAACAACGACGTTGACCAAAGTGCTGTACAAGATCTGTAACCCCAAGGACTATACTAAATAAAAATAAAAATATATAAATAAATAAATAAAATAATAAAATAAAAATAAATAAATAAAAACATTAAGAACAATAAATAACATAAGAAAATTAAAAATTAAAACGTTTAAAACAAGTACCATAAAATACCATAAAACAATCATCTAAAAGGAGGTAGCACTGCAGCCAAATGCCAAGGAAAAGAAATGTGTTTTTAATAGAGATTTAAATGTGTGTATAAGCAATTAAACAAGCAATTTAATCTCTTTTGCTTCATGATGCATTTTGTTAAAACTTATAATGTGATCACGACTGTGCAGCTCTGCTGGGTTCAAGTTACCTGTTACTGTGTCACTGCCATTGGCCAAAGACTAATTGAGAGCTGGGGCTGGAAAAGCCATTCTGAAACAAACCATCTGGAAATGATTTTTGAAGCTCTTATTTTGAAGCATTATCTAAATTATGGCCCTCTGAATCTTAGATCTTCTTACAGAAGTATCACAAAATAAATGAAATCTCATTCAGTGACAGTTTCTGTTAAGCCTTTCATCTCAAAGTGGATCAGCTGGACTTCTCTTTAGGCTGTTGAAGATGTTTGACCTCTTCACCTCTAAACAATGATGGGGAGTCCCTCTAGCCTCTAGTGGGGTGGTCAACTCATCTTTTTCCAGCTGAAGAAACTTCTGATGAGAGGTGAAACATCTTCAACAACCTAAAAAGAAGTCCAGTGACCTTCAACCCAGGAACCTCAGCCTAAGATAAGGTAAGACCTGTCTTACCCACTCCTTGTCGGCACGCAGAATGACCAGGTGAGCTTGCCGTGTTTCACACCGGTCTCTGGAGTCGTTCCAGGAGAGAGACCCACGGCTGAAGTAGTAACAGCTGGATTCAAAAGCAGTCCAATCTGGAGGACAGCAGCCTTCTGTAGATGAACCTGATGGATACAGAGGTGTGAATGTGGACCCGTAGATGTGTATGTTCCCTGTATGGTAAAATGTGAATGAACATACTGTTGTTGATGATACGTTTGAGGGAACATTTGATGGTGGCAACACTCCTGCTGAGAGAGTCGATGACCTCCAGCTGCTTCAGCGCCCCCGACACTGAATACACAAACACCAGTTGGTATGATGAGGTAGGGCTGGGCAATGTATCAATTTTTTAAAAAATATCAATATTTTTTCATACATGATATCAGATGAGACAATATCGTTTATATCGATATAGTGTAGGTCACATTAAAATCATACTTGTAGCTCCACCAGTTCACCTTTCTCTTCTCCCAGATTGCCTCTGCACAGCTTCACCTGTTCATCATGCAGGAAGTGACTGCATGGCAGTGTTGCCAACTTAGTGACTTTGTTGCTAGATTTAGTGGTTTTTCAAACCCCGCTGGCAACTTTTTTTACCCCCTAAAGCGATTAGTGATAAATTTAGCGACTTTTTTCAGTGAGGTCGGAGAGTTCTGGAAACCTGAAATCCTCCACTGTCACCATGTTTTGTGTACATACAGGCTTCGTACTGCATCCGGTCGTACGCTTTGGCATCGCCCGGACCCACAAGAGTCCCTGTCTGCAGGTAAGAGAGCGCCGCCATACGCAGCAGAAGTTGGTCTGTACCGTCAGTCATGTGACCGTAATTGTGGGTCTTTTTCGTGTGCTTGCAGACGCTGCATTGAGCGGCTGGGCCCGTTGCTGTGATACATCAGTACATATGTCTATGGATTTACTGAGATGCTAAAATCCTGCAGATGGAGTTTTGTTCATGTACAGGAGCCTGTACCTGGATGTACAGCTTTGTAAAGAAAAGGTCAGCCTTTGGCTATTTTTGTTCTGGATCTTTTCTATTTACATTTTAATAGCACAGCAATAATTTATTTGAGGAGCATTATTATTTAAATAGTTTATTTTTGAGTAATTTCTCATGTACATCTACAGTTGAATGTTAATAAAAATGTCTGTGTGACATTTATATACCTTTGGGAAGAAAATATATCAAGATATATATCGTATATCGCCATTCAGCTGAAAAATATTGAGATATTACTCTTGGTCCATATCGCCCAGCCCTATGATGAGGTATGAACTATCACCAGCATTGGAAACTACAGGGAGGCAGACAGACCTGAGGTCAGCTGGTTCTTGTTGTTCTCAACAGCAAACAGCAGCTGCTTCACTTCTTTGGCTGTTTCTGGAAACCAAAGGATTTAGCATGTTACCGTATTTTCCGGAGTATAAGTCGCCCTTTTTTTCATAGTTTGGCTGGGGGTGCGACCTATACTCCGGAGCGACGTATATGTGACATTTATAACACATGAACCAAAATACTCCAGCCACTTGACATCTCCGTGAACTGCAGCTTTAAGGCAGTCTTGCGTAACCTGTGGGCGCAGTGGATGATGGATGGAGAGCACAGCTTAACGGCAACTGGGAGAATGCGCCACCCAACTTTCCTGGAAGTCATTGGATGGATCAAGAAAACATGGGCTTCAGTGACAAACCATCCTGTTGGGATTCAGAAAGGCTGGAATAACTGGAACTGCAGCTGACGACGAGTCTGACTAACGCGACACAGAAGAGGAAGCGGCGCTTCGTCTACGGAGTGTACGGAATTGTTTAGAAGTGACACCGAGGATGAAGAATTCAATGGATTGATGGTTTGGTTAACTTGTTAGTATGTTCTTTATGCTATGGTTATCTGAATAACTTAATGTTACGTTAACATACCGAACACGTGTTCGTTGTGCGTCATGTAGCTGAATGTGTTACGTTAGCATAATGTAGGCGTAACCGTGTTCGTCCTGTTCTTTAATCCATTATTATTTTAAATTGCCTTTCAAGATGGAATTTCTGCTCTGGGTCTCGGATTCTAGCAACCCCCCCCCCAAAAAAAGTGCGACTTATAGTCCAGTGCGACCTATATATGTTTTTTTCTTCTTTATTATGCATTTTTTGGCTGGTGCGACCTATACTCCGGAGCGACGTATAGTCCGAAAAATACGGTAGTATTTTACCATACCACTTTATTTATAGAGCACTTTTAAAAACAACAGGGCTAACCAAAGTGCTGTACAAAAACATCACACATAAAAAACCAAAAACAGGTCAGAAGGCAATGAGATACAGATATAAAACAAATGTGAAAGAGATTAAATTAATTAATTAATTAATTAAGAACTATAACAGTGTCTTAAGATTTAAGTCAGAGTCTCACACTGGGTCAAAGGCCAAGGAATAAAAATGTTAAACGAGATTTAAAAACAGCAAGTGAAGGAGCCTGTCTGACATACAGCGGTAAATTATTCCATAATTTTGGAGCTGCAACTGCAAAGGCTCGATCACCCCTGAGTTTTTGTTGCGACTTTGAAACAAGTAAAATCATCTGGTCTGCTGACCTAAGGGAACGAGATGGAACATATGGGTGCAGCAGTTCAGATAGATAAGATGGGGCAAAACCATTAACCACCTGGGAGTGGTGGCCTAGGGGAGAAGAAGAGGGTTCATCACTGAGAGGACCCTGGTTCAAATCCTCGGGCTGGCATCACTTCAGCTCCCTGAGCAAGCCCACCCCCCCAGGTTGCTCCCCGGGTGCCCCTTGGCTGCCCCCTGCTCCATGCTGTGCTGTGTGTACTACATACTCCGTGTGTGATGGGTTAAATGCAGAGAATGAACCTCACTGCTTGTATATGTATGTGACAAATAAAGCTTTCTCTCTTCTCTCTCTAAGAGACTTAAAAACAAACAAAAGAATTTTAAAATGGATTCGTAAATGAAGAGAAGCTAAAATTGGGGTGATGTGCTCTCGCTTGCTTGTACCAGATAAAAATCGTGCAGCAGCATTTTGCACCAGCTGTAGACGAGCAATGAAGGCCTGGCTAATTCCAGTCAGAAGTGCATTACAGTAATCAAGACGAGATGTTATAAAAGCATTTATTACTGTTTCTAGATTAGGTTTTGAAAGAAGAGGCTTGATTTTTGACAGTCTTCTCAGCTGAAAGAAGCAGGATTTCACCACTGTGTTCACCTGAGCATCGAGCCTTAAAGTCGGGTCCATTTTTACACCTAATTTAGTGATAATGGATTTCTCATATGGGGCCAGGGAGGAAAGGTCAACACAGGGGGTACTGCTGGTGCCACTGGGTCTGAACAACATGATTTCTGTCTTTTTCTCATTCAAACTCAGAAAATTTAATGACATCCATCCCCTGATGTCTCTAAGGCATTCAAGGAGAGGCTGCACAGAGCATGAACCAGTGTGTTTCAGTGGAAGATACACTTGACAATCATCTGCGTAACAGTGAAAAGAAATATCATGCTTCTGATGTCCTGATTGCAGCCCTACCCTGAGTGTGCTGATTACTCATTACCCTCACCTGCACTGTGCTGCTCCCTATTTAAACAGCTGCTCGTCACCAGCTCAGTGCGAGATCGTCTGTTGCTCCAGTTTCAGCTTTCAAGCCGTGTCTCGTGTTTCCTAGTTTTTTGGTTTTCTGATCCTGCCTGTTTTTGACCACAGATTTTGCCTTGTCCCTTGGCTGCTGGAGGATTTCTGACTTACTGCTGATGGACCCTGCCTGACTCTGACCTTGTCTCATGTTTTTCTGATTTCTGGATCTTCATTGCCTGCCTCCTGTGAATGGACCTGGATTGCCCCCCTGACTCAGCCTCTGGTTGGTGGAATTTGTCCCTGTCGTCTGTTTGTCCCCTGAGCCCTCTAGTTCTCCCTTTGCCCATCCACCTGACCCCTTCCTGGCTGGATCCCCGACCCCAGTGGACCTCCCCCTTCCTGACCCACTAGCCTGACTACTCCCTGCTAGCCCCTTACCTTTATTTTTGTAATAAAGACATTTTGTGAACCAACTCTGGTCTTGGCTGCGTTTTGGGTTCTGGCTGATTTTGCTTGTATGTTACATCTGAAAAATAGTTCCAAGTGGCAGCAGGTATAAGGAGAACAGGAGAGGTCCCAGAGTGGAGCCCTGAGGAACCCCCCAAGGGAGGGCAGCAGAGGCAGACTCGAAATCATCAATGTACACACAGAAACTTCTACCTGAGAGGTACGATTTAAACCACTGGAGCGCTGCACCTGTGATGCCCACACACTGCTCCAGCCTGGAAATGAGGATCTCATGGTCCACAGTGTCAAACGCAGCTGTTAAGTCTAATAACACAAGTACCACACAGTCACCAGACCGTGTACAGAGAGTTAGTTGGTTCACATCTCTCCACAGCTCTCAGTATTTAACACCGGATCTCCGCAAGGCTGTGTGCTGAGCCCACTCCTCTACACACTGTACATCTATGAGTGCATCAGCAGCCACTCAGACAACGTCACAATCAAGTTCACTGATGACACCACCCTGATCGGATTGATCTCTGATGGTGATGAAACAGCATACAGGGAAGAGGTTCAAAGGCTAGTGGAGTGGTGTTCAGAGAACAACTTGGTCATTAACACCTCCAAGACCAAAGAACTGATTGTAGACTTCAGAAGGAGGAAGTCCAACCTGCAGTCAATCTGCATCGATGGACAGTGTGTGGAGAGGGTGTCCAGCTTCAAGTTCCTGTGGGTGTATATGGATGCAGATCTCCAATGGGGTTCCAACATCTCAGCACCCAAAAATGTTAAAAAATGACACTCTGTAGCCTATATTAACAATATAGTCATTCTTATCAAAGTGTCTTGAATAGGAATCAAATAAACACAAAAAAGAACTTTATCATGTAACATATATCTTCTTTTAAATAAAAAGTGCACTTAACATGTCCACTTCAAAAACACAGCTTGAACATAAATGCCACAACAATGTGGTCTGATAGTAGAAAACTTCAGTGTTTTGCAAACTAATTCTGTCCAAAATCATTCTGTTACCAGGAATAACACAACACAACAATACATGAGAAAGAGGCAAGCTCACAGCTAATGCCAGTTTAATATCATCATCCTGCATAAGTCCCCATACAATGTTTTAATGGATGATGGTTATCATTGTAAACTATAACCCTATACCACCGAACATGTCATAATCGGCTCAGTGTACTTCAAAAGTTCTGCTGTTCGAGGAGTTACAGCAACAATTTGTGTAATAACACCGTAATAATACCCTATGTTGGTCTGTGCTAACCAGCTGTTCGGCTGGTAGCAGCGATCGCCCGGCAGTATAGGGTTATAATATGTATGCTGTGTGTGCGTTTCAGATGGCTCTCATGTTGCCAAACTACCGCTGCAAGCTGTCGGTCTGGGCATTCAACCGGTGCTTTGCATGCCTCCAGTTTCTTGCTGTGGGGTTTTAAAAATGAAGGAGTCGCTCTAGTGATGATATTCCCTGGCCAATCAGTGGCATGCTGTACTCCGCGTCATATTTTTGTATCGCCTCGGATTCAGGGCCGTATTACCGACCGGGCGAGTGGGGCTGGCGCCCCAGGGCCCATGGATCCAGGGGGCCCAGGGGGGGCCTGGGCTTATTGCGATAGAGCCCTCTATTCTAGGATCTTCTTTAGTTGTACTTCTTTAGTCTATAAGGGTTAACTGAAATGGGCTGGGGGGAGTGACAGCAGTCAGAGGGCCCTCGGCCACAGGACATAGGAACCAGAGGGCCCCTGGGCCATGTCGTACAGCAACCAGAGGGCCCCTAGGCCACGGAGGACGGCAATCAGAGGGCCCCTGGGCCACGGGATATGGCAACCAGAGGGCCCCTGGGCCACAGGGGACGGCAATCAGAGGGCCCCTGGGCCACGGGGGACGGCAATCAGAGGGCCCCTGGGCCACGGGGGACGGCTATCAGAGGGCCCCTGGGCCACGGGGGACGGCTATCAAAGGGCCCCTGAGCCACGGGATATGGCAACCATAGGGCCCCTGGGCCACAGGAAACGGCAATCAAAGGGCCCCTGGGCTATGCGGTACGGCGACTAGAGCGCCTAGGGGGACAGCAATCAAAGGGCCCCTGGGCTACAGGATATGGCAACCAGATGGTCCCTGGGCCATGCAGTACGAAAACCAGAGGGCCCCTGGGCCACAGAATATGGCAACCAGAGGGCCCCTGAGCCATGATGTATGGCAACCAGAGGGCCCCTGGGGCATGGGGGACGACAACCAGAGGATCCCTGGGCCATGAGGAACGGCAGCCATTGTAAGAGAAAAACCAATATGGATTTTCCAGTGGACTCAGTCCTGCTAAAAATCACAGAAAGTCGCAATTGGCTCTCTGAAAAGTCGCTTAAAGTCACCAGATGACGTCATGACATTACGTATGATGTCACAGCACCATGCACGCAATGCCAATCTCTAGAAAACGTGTGGGGACGGTTATGTCTGTAGTAGAAGAAGATAGTGCTAGCGGATTTTTACAGATCAGAGCTAATCTGCAGCACTGATTCACCGTTAGAAATGCTTCTGACAGCGGCGCAAAGCTACAGTTATGTTGAGAACAATGATTTTTGTCACTTTAAAGACGAGCAGCCAGATTCACCAAAAGGTTGCGAAAGTTGCTAAATGTTTTTTTGTCGCTAGGGACGCCCACAAGTGCGGACGTTTTTCCTTTCCAAAACCCCGCCACTCCAAACGGGGTTAGGGTTAGGGTAAGGGGGTAGGGATATGCACCCCCGGTTTCGGAGTAGCGGGGTTTCGTAATGGAGAGGTGTAACACCCACAAGTCACTAAATCTAACGGCAAAGTTTCTCAATTGACAACACCTGCTTCGTGACCACCGCATATCCTGGGCCTAACGCTGGCCCCAGTAGAGAGCTAGCAGAACTTGTATCTATATTCTGTGGGAAGTGATTTCGCTCCTGCACAATATTGTTTGCACACAAAATGACATGGTGATTCACTTGTCATTATAACCTATTAGTTCTCTTCGGGGAGAGTAATACACCAGTAGATATTCACCTTAAGAACACAAGGTTTTGTACCTCTCAACTTTGCAGATTTCGCTTGCATATGTCCATATGAACAAATTTGGATGCCCAATATGGATTTTCCTGTGGAAATTACAGAAAGTCACTATTGGCTCTCTGAAAAATCGCCAGATGACGTCATGACGTGACATATGACGGCAAAGCGTCATACACAACGCTCATCTCTAGAAAATGTGCATGCATGGCTGCGTTCATAATGCAAAAGGGCAATGCTAGCAATTTTTAAAGATTAGAGCTAATCTGCAGCACTATTTCACCATGAGAAACACTTCTGATAGCAGCACAGTTACACTTATGCTGAAAAACAATGACTATGCCGGGTGCATGTCGCTATTGCCATTGATTTCTATTGTCGGCATAGCGGTATGTTTTGGTTTTGTTTATTACTGACACACTGTTTAATTAAATGTGCCTAACCCAAAACTATTCCTAACCTTAACCGTCAATAAAGGCATATGCCTTACCCTAAAACTATTCCTAACCCTAACCGTCAGTAAAGGCAAATATTTATTACATTAGTAGTCGGAATAGCGGCATGTCGGGATAGCGAGAATCAACGGACAATGCCACTGAAAAGATGAGTTGAGTCATCAGCTGACCAAAAAGTTGCCAAAGGCGCTACACGACATTTTTAGTCGCCAGGGACCATCAAAAGTCGCTGAATTGGCCACAAGTAGTGGACTGAAAGAAGGAGCGGAGACTTTGGCTCTGTCTCTATATATATAACCCCCTGCATCACTTCTGTTCACTCAGAACTTGACCTTGGCTTACTGCTTGACAAATTGCTTTGCATTCAACCTGTGCAACATCACTTGTTTAGTTGTAATAATCAACAGCCTTTTTAAAGGCTTGCATTCATTTGTATCATATTATATTAAGCTATACTATATCATTATACGTATAGTTTAATATTCAACAGCCTTTTTAAAGGCTTGTATACATTTATATTATATTGTATTATATTATATCATACTATATCATCATATGTAGTTTAATATTCAACAGCCTTTTTAAAGGCTTGTATACATTTATATTTTATTATTGTGTACTATATCACATTATACTATATCACATTATACGCATATCACATTACACCTTTAAAGGTTAAAAGCCTACCTTAAAAGGCTAGTGTATTTCGTGTTTAAATATAACACCTTCCGAACTTTAAGGAGTGTTGTATTGTATTTGGCCATTCTCTGGCAACTTCATTTAGTGAATTTAGCGACATTGCCTATTAGTTTTGATATGTAAACAACAGCTACTTTCTGCCTTTAAGCTTCACACTGCAACTTTTGGCCATCTTTAATAACTAAAAAGCTGATAAGCGACTTTTTCCCATTTTAATCATTTCATCATATTCTGTTCTGTCTTAGGAAGTCTTACACGGTTGAGATATTACCTTTATCTAGCTTCTGCCCTTAATCATATATCGTGTTGTCATCAAGTGACTTTTCACAGAGGCAGTGGCGACTTGGTTTTTTGTTTGTCTTGTTTTTTTTTGCAACTGTCATTAATAGTAGGCCTATGGATTGCAAACAAAAAAGTGGCGCTTCAAAGCGAAGAGCCAAAAAAAACAGAGAGGCAAAACAGGCTGACTTCTTAAAAAATGTGCCTTCGATTTCTGGCTTTTTTGATAAGCCAAAGGATTCCAATGTTGATACCAATGTTGATAATGTCATCAGTGGTCCGAGTTGCAGCAGTGTAGAGAGCACCACTGATTTGATCATGCCGGAGCCCACACAGATCCAATCCGGTGTAGACCTGGCCTCTCAGGCTCAGGCTTCAGGGCCACACACAGAGTTCAGTTTCCACCCAGAAGCTGGGGACACCATCTCCAGTCATGGATCTTCTGCTTCATGCTCAAATACCACAGCCATTCCAGACTCGTGTACTCTTACAACAGCAGACTCACTGTCAGACCAGGAGGAGTACACTGAGACCAGTATCCCACTTGGGGTGGCTGTAGCTCAGTAGGTAGAGCAGGTCACCTACTGATCGGAAGGTCAGTGGTTCGATTCCTGGCTACTCCGGGCTGCATGCCAATGTATCCTTGGGCAAGATACTTAACCCCAAGTTGCTCTCCGACCGTCCCGTCGGAGTATGAATGTGTGTGAATGTTAGCTAATTAAAAGCACTTAGCTTAGTAAACATGGAAGTGCTTGTATGAATGGGAGTGCATGGGTGAATGTAAAACATGTTGTATAAGCGCTTTGAGTGCTCTGACTGAGTAGAAAAGCGCTATATAAGAACTAGTCCATTTACCATTAGCAGCTAGGACCTCAAACTCCTGGTGTGAAACCGTTAATGACCCTGCTTTGTGGCCAAATGCCATTACTGAACAGGCTAAGTCGATTCTGGTTAGTAGAGGAGCAGTTGCTTTTCAAAATCGGAGTGAAAAGTACCCTGCCTCAATTAGAGATATGACCATGGGGGGTGGCACTAGGAGTTTCACAAATTCCTTAGTCAAATGCTGTCTACCTAATGGTCAGTCTGTGGAAAGGCAGTGGCTCCTTTACTCACCTTCCTCTGGTTGCATTTATTGTTTTGCTTGCAAACTGTTCTCAAGTAAGTGCAATGCATTTGTCAATGGGTTTTCTGATTGGAAACATTCTGAGCGTATCGGTGAGCATGAGAGGAATGAGGAGCATAGGGCTTGCATGTTAGCATTACACAGTCGTTCCAAAGACACAGGAAGAATTGATTCTGATCTTATGAAACAAATTGATGCAGAAAGGCAATACTGGCGGGACGTTTTGAGAAGAGTTGTTGCTGTAATTCAGTTTTTGGGAGAGAGGGGCCTTGCGTTCAGGGGAGATGACGAGCAGTTTGGATCACCTCACAATGGTAATTTCTTAGGCATTATCGAACTGTTGGCCAAATTTGACCCTTTTCTAGCTGACCATCTCCAAATGTTTGGAGGCAAGGGCAAAGGCTCTGTGTCCTATCTCTCATCCACAATCTGTGGGGAATTTATCCACTTAATGGGAGAAAGAACAAAGGAAGCGATTATCAGTGAGATAAAAGAGGCCAAATACTTTTCTGTTATCGTTGACTCCACTCCCGATCTTGCACATGTGGACCAACTCACTTTTATTTTCAGATTTGTTGAAGCTGGGGGAGACGTTGTTGAGCGGTTTCTGGGTTTCGAGCCTATTGAGAATCATAGCGGGAGCAATTTGGCTGAGTGTGTTGTTGCAATGGTGGAGAACCTGGGCCTAGACATAAGTAACTGTCGTGGCCAGTCTTACGACAATGCAAGTAATATGTCAGGAAAGTACAATGGAGTTCAAGCTCATCTGAAACGCATAAACCCATTGATTTGTTATGTCCCCTGTGCTGCGCATTCATTGAATTTAGTTGGTGTCAATGCTGTTGACAGTAGCCCAGAAGATGGGCGTTTCTTTGACTTCCTGCAATCTTTGTACACATTTTGTGCCTCTTCAACACACAGGTGGGGAAAGGTTTTCAGAAATACAAATGTGAAACTCACACTGAAGTCCTTGTCAGGCACTCGCTGGAGTGCAAGAGCTGAATCAACAAATGCTCTGTGGAAATATTATGCACAACTGAGAGATTCACTGAACAATATTTCCAAAGATCCACAGGAGAAACGTGACACTAGAAGTGAGGCCTCTGCACTTTGTGGCAAGCTGGACACCCTAGAGATAGCTGTCATGGCATACTTTTGGGATACAATACTGCAGCGGTTCCAAGCCACAAGCCTGCAGTTACAGAAGCCTAACATCAACATAAATACGGCAACACAGCTTCTCAGTTCTCTTTGTGATTTTGTGGCAGCACAGAGAGACAATTTTGCCCATTTTGAAAGATCAGCCTTAAGTGTTACTGATTCAGTCTCCCAAGACTACAGACATGATCTCCAGTGCACAAAGAAGCGCAAACATATGGCTGATGAAAGTGCAGAGCCAGATGTTAAATTAGGTGGAAAAGAAAAGTTTCGAATTGAAACGTTCAATGTTCTAATTGACAAGCTTGTGTCCTGTCTTGACCATCGGTTAACTGCATACACACACTTGACCAATCTTTTTCATGTTCTTTTCATGCCTGATAATATGTCAATCAGTGAGCTCACTTCAAGGGCCGAAGCACTTGCTGCAGCATATCCCACTGATCTAACCATGAGCCTGGCAGATGAACTTGTTCAATTCAAATCATTCATTCCAAAAGAACAAAGATGCCCAAATACAATGCTAAAGACCGTGGTAAATTTGGATTTGCAGTCCACATTTCCAAGTCTTTACATCGCACTTCGACTGTTCTTGACTCTGCCAATTACGAACTGTGAAGGGGAACGGTCATTCTCCAGAATGGCTCGAATAAAAAATGAGCTCAGGATGAAAATGACCCAAAATCGTCTGAACTCCCTCTCACTTCTTGCAATTGAATCACAGTTTGTGCAACAGCTGAACTTTGATGAGTTGGTAGATGATTTTGCACGAAGGAAGAGCAGAAAGAGACTTTTGTAGGGGAGTGTGTGTCGGGGGGGGGGGGGGGAGGGGGGGGGGGGGGTTGGGTTGGTATGGGCTCGGAGCGGGAGGGGGGGGGGGGGCCCTTGCAATCTCCTTGCCCCGGGGCCCAGACCCACCTTAATCCGGGCCTGCTCGGATTGCTTAGAACCTCGGGTGAGTGAGTAAGGAAAAAGGACCGGCAAAGTGTTCCTGATTCTAATGGAGATGCCGTCAAATCGTGGTGAGTCGAGTCAACCCGCAGCGAGTTGTTCCGCATGGAAACGCAGCTTAATTCTCTTGTCTCTATGTACAATGCAATTCGGTACCTGCTGCTATCTAGTCTAGTGATATGGTAGAGTATTACATGATTATGCTCCCAGTCACTACTACAGGACAGACACTCGTGGCATATTACGTGAAACTGGATGATTTCCCACAGCACACCTGACGATCTCCCACGGCACACCAGTGTGCCGTGGCACACTGGTTGAAAAACACTGATTTAAACATCTCCTATCCCCTCTAATCCCATTGTACATTCTGTATAATTACAAATTAGGCATTCTATTCTATTCTATTCTATTCTATTCTATTCTATTCATCTTTGAAAATTCAAAGCAATAAAATAGATACAGAACTCCTCCCCTTTGATTAAATGTTACAGAACAGAAACAATATAAACCTTTGTCTCGACTTTTAGCTGTAAACAGCTGCTGTGTTTGACTAAAATTTGTACAAACTTTTTTAGAGTGCTTGCAGTTATCTACCAAAACCTGTCCTTGTTTCATTCACTTTTTGATGGTAACTAATAGGTGTGTTACCTTGGGCGTGCTGCAGTGAGGGATCTAGTGATCTGATGATGTCACTCAGGTTGGAAACGCTCTGCTCCACAGATAACAGATGATTTGACATGTCTGAACAGAAATTACAACTTTTAATAAACGGAGAGTTCAAAACTTTAACTCTGATCAAATTCTGCCAGTTGGTATGATGAGGTATGAATTATCACCAGCATTGGAAACTACAGGGAGGCAGACAGACCTGAGGTCAGCTGGTTCTTGTTGCTCTCAACAGCAGACTTCAGCTGCTTCAGCACCTCCGACACTGAACACACAAACACCAGTTGGTATGAAGAGGTAGGGCTGGGCGACAAATTGACTTTTTAAAAATATCGATATTTTTTCATGCATGATATCAGATGAGACAATATCGTTTATATTGATATAGTGTAGGTCACGGTAAAATCATACTTGTAGCTCCACCAGTTCACCTTTCTCTTCTCCCAGTTTGTCTCTGCACAGCTTTGTGCTGCCCTGCCTCTCTCCGCTTCACCCGTTCATCATGCAGGAAGTGACCGCATGGCAGTGTTGCCAACTTAGTGACTTTGTTGCTAGATTTAGCGGCTTTTCAGACCCCACTGGCAACTTTTTTCCCCCAAAAGCGACTAGTCACAAATTTAGCAACTTTTTCTGGTGAGGTCGGAGAGTTTTGGAAACCTGAAATCCTTTGCTGTTGCCGTTTTTTGTGTACATACAGCCTTCGTACTGCGTCCGTTCGTACGCTTTGGCATTGCCCAGACCCCCAAGAGTCCCTGGCTGCAGGTAAGAGAGCGCCGCCATATGCAGTAGAAGTTGGTCTGTACCGAAAGTCTCGTGACCTTAATAGCGGAAGTGGGTCTTTTTCGTGTGCTTGCAGATGCTGCATTAAGCAGCTGGGCCCGTTGCTGTGATACATCAGCACATATGTCTATAGATTTACTGAGCTGGCTAAAATCCTGCAGGTGGAATTTTGTTCAATCAGTCTGTCATGTACAGGAGCCTGTACCTGCACGTACAGCTCTGTAAAGAATCAGTCAGCCTTTGGTTATTTTTGTTCTGTATCTTTGCTATTTACATTTTAATAGCACAGCAATAATGTATTTGAGGAGCATTATTATTTAAATATACCAATAGTTGATTTTTGAGTAATTTCTCATGTACATCTACAGCTGAATGTTAATATAAATGTCTGTGTGACATTTGGGACATGTATAGTGCCTTGCGAAAGTATTCGGCCCCCTTGAACTTTTCAACCTTTTGCCACATTTCAGGCTTCAAACATAAAGATATAAAATTTTAATTTTTTGTGAAGAATCAACAAGTGGGACACAATCTTGAAGTGGAATGAAATTTATTGGATGTGTCAAACTTTTTTAACAAATAAAAAACTGAAAAGTGGGGCGTGCAAAACTGATAGAGACATACCCCAAGTGACTTGCAGCTGTAATTGCAGCAAAAGGTGGCGCTACAAAGTATTAACGCAAGGGGGCCGAATAATATTGCATGCCCCACTTTTCAGTTCACTTCACTTCACAAAAAATTAAAATTTTATATCTTTATGTTTGAAGCCTGAAATGTGGCAAAAGGTTGAAAAGTTCAAGGGGGCCGAATACTTTCGCAAGGCACTGTAGCTTTGACTCTGAAGGGCCTTTCTGTTTATACCTTTGGGAAGAAAATATATCGAGATATATATATCGTATATTGCCATTCAGCTGAAAAATATCGAAATATTACTTTTGGTCCATATCCCCCAGCCCTATGATGAGGTATGAATTATCACCAGCATTGGAAACTACAGGGAGGCAGACAGACCTGAGGTCAGCTGGTTCTTGTTGCTCTCAACAGCAAACTGCAGCTGCTTCACTTCTTTGGCTGTTTCTGGAAACCAAAGGATTTAGCATGTTAGTATTTTAACAGGATGAAGGACAGTTATACAAAAAGTCTTGCTGATGGGCAATATGGCGGCGCGCACAGACACAGCGGCTCACTGCTCTCCACTCTCTGTGCTTTATTTGTTCTATATTTGCATGTGTATGTTTGTTAGTGTTACAGTATGTTGGGCAAAAACAACATACAGCCGTCAGGATCTACTGGACCTGAGTTTACGCTGGAGAAGGACTATTTTCTTGGACTATTACAGCTCTCACGACATACCGGAGGACATAGCCAGAACTCCAAGGCCGTCAAAGATAGTCCTGCCCAGCGGTAAGCCCAAGAGGAAGTGCAGACAACGGAAGCAAAAATGAGGCGGCAGGGCCAGCCCACTAGCGCGGCTAAAGAAGCAACCCTTTAAAACACCACTTCCCAGCATTTTCCTCTCAAATGCCAGATCCATCCACAACAAAATCGATAAGCTGAGGTTACAGTTTGCCGCCAACAGCTGTCTTTGCAACAGCAGCATTGCAATAATAACAGAAACCTGGCTACAGCCAAGCATACTGGATACGGCTAACGAGTTAGCGTGCTACACAGCCCACTGCCATGACAGAAACGGCGACTCCAGTAAGAGCAGAGGAGGCTTATGCGTTTACACACACAACATCTGGTGCAACAACGCATGCATACTAGACAATCACTGCTCTCCAGACTTGGAATATGTGACTGTTAAAGCCAGGCCCATGTATTTACCATGCAAAATCAACGTTGTCATGGTAACGCTGGTATACATAGCTCCCGACGCTAATGCTAACCGAGCCCTGAGCAAGCTACATGAAGCCATTAGTAATAAGCAGAACTCTTACCCTGACACAGTGCACATAGTAGCGGGGGACTTCAACCACATGGACCTAAAAATGGTGTTTCTCAAGTTTGAGCAGTATATCCAGTGTGCAACGAGGGGAAATAACACTGGACAAAGTCTACAGCAACATCAGGAAAGCCTATAGAACAATTCCCTTACCACATCTAGGCTTCTCTGACCACATGTCCATGCTGCTGATTCCTGCATACACAACCTGCAGGAGGAGAATCCCCCCCATCCACAAGGACTGTTAAAACATGGCCTGAGGGAGCACTGCTTCAGCTACAAGCTGAGAGCACAGACTAGACTGTATTTGAGCATGAGGACCTGGAGGTGTATACCAATTCTGTGCTTTCCTACATCAACTTCTGTGTAGAAAACGTTACTGTGGACAGACTTTACCGGGTGTACTCCAACCAGAAACCCTGGATGAATGAACAAGTCCAGGTCCTTCTGAGGCAATGCGATACAGCTTTCAGGTCTGGGGATGAGGCGCAGTACAGTGTCGCAAGGGCTGACCTGAAGAAGGGGATTAGGAAAGCCAAATTGGAATACAAAAGATGGATAGAGGACCACTTCAGCACCAACAATGCAAGGCAAGTGTGGCAGGGGGTCCAGCATCTCACTCACTACAAGCCCAGCAACACAGCACAGGCAGATGATGACCCAATTCTGACAGAGAGGCTGAACCACCTCTTTGCACGTTTCGACATGGAATGATCAGAAACAGCAGCAGTTCCACCATCTAACTGCAACGGTTACAGCTTCAGGGTGGAGGAACACGAGGTGAGGAGCACACTGAAGGCAGTGAATCCCTGGAAGGCTGCTGGACTAGATGGAGTCACTGGACGGGTCCTCAGAGAATGTACAGACCAGCTGGCTTGAGTCTTCACCACGATCTTCAATGCATCTCTATCCCAGTCCTTCATCCCACCATGTCTGAAGTCAGCCACAATTGTGCCAATACCAAAAAACCAGCATCGGCAGCCTAAATGACTTCAGACCAGTCGCCCTGACTGCAGTCATCATGAAGTGTTTTGAGAAACTTGTGAGACACCACATCAGGTCTTGCCTCCCAGCTACCCTCAACCCATTTCGGTTTGCATACAGAACGAACAGATCAACAGAAGATGCCATAGCAACAGCGCTCCATGCCACCGTCTCCCACCTGGAACTGCAGGGGCGATATGCCAGGCTCCTCTTCGTTGATTTTAGCTCTGCTTTCAACACTATACTCCCAGACAGACTGACTGTGAAGCTAATGGACATTGGTCTTCCATACACCATCTGCAGTTGGCTAAGAAACTTCCTCTCAGACCGTGTACAGAGAGTTAGAGTTGGTTCACATCTCTCCACAGCTCTCAGCATTAATACTGGATCTCCGCAAGGCTGTGTGCTGAGCCCACTCCTCTACACACTCTATACCTATGACTCCGTCAGCAGCCACTTAGACAATGTCACAATCAAGTTTGCTGATGACACCACCCTGATCGGACTGATCTCTGATGGTGATGAAACGGCATACAGGGAAGAGGTTCAAAGGCTGGTGGAGTGGTGCTCAGAGAACAACTTGGTCATTAACACCTCCAAGACCAAAGAATTGATTGTAGACTTCAGAAGGAGGAAGTCCAACCTGCAGTCAATCTGCATCGATGGACAGTGTGTTGAGAGGGTGTCCAGCTTCAAGTTCCTGGGGTTGTATATGGATGCAGATCTCCAATGGGGTTCCAACACCTCAGCGGTGGTGAAGAAGGCCCAGCAGCGTCTCTATTTCCTGAGGATTCTTAAGAGGCTGAATCTGGAAAAGAAACTGCTGACCATCTTCTACCGCTGCTCCGTGGAGAGTGTTCTGACGTACTGCATCTCTGTGTGGTTCTCCAGCTGTACCACAGCACACAAAAAGGCCATACAGAGGGTCATCAACACGGCCCAAAAGATCATTGGACACTCTCTCCCCTCCCTGGAGGACCTTTACAGCACTCGTCTCAAAAGGGTCTACACTATCATCAAGGACAGCACACATCCAGGACACCAGATGTTTGAACTGCTGCCCTCGTGCAAACGCTACAGACAACTAAAAACAAAAACAAACCGCTTGAGAGACAGTTTTTATAACAGGGCCATATCCCTGTTAAACAGCAACAAAATAGTTCACCTGTAGGCAGATCTGATTTCCGTTCAAGTGCAATAACTTAGGCTGCAAAAGCACCATGTGCAATAACTGATGATGCAGTTGTACATCTGTATGTAGGATATCTTATAGTTAATTTATGTTTATGCTCTTTAAAATTGTTTATTGCTCTTTTAAATTCGGTAATGTTTACATATGCTTTTCTTTTAATTGCACTGGGGGGTGGGGCTGTAATCCAATTTTGTTGTGCAAATGTGCAAGTACATTGTGCAATAATAGTAAAGGTTTATTTCATATTTTCATATTCGTTGATAGATAAAAACCTATAATACCTGTAAAACCAGCAAAGCATCCAGAAAGATTGGCATTATTTAAACATCTCCTATCCCTTCTATTCCCATTGTACATTCTGTATAATGACAAATAAGACATTCTATTCTATTCTATTCTATTTATCTTTGAAAATTAAAAGCAATAAAATAGATACAGAACTCCTCCTCTTTGATTAACCTCTTTGCACCGGCGAGCCCGTCTGTGGGCCCGTCGGTGGGCCCGTCGGTGGGCCCGTCGGTGTCCTCATTTGAATGCGCATTTTGAAATGACGCATGAACTGCAACCAAATAAGAGAGAGCAGTAATTCTTTTTGTATATAAAACCAGAGAATTTACACTTACATATCATGCATTCAACATGTCCCCAGAGCGCTATATCCTTCCTCCAACAGGTTCACAGAAATCGTTTTAAAAACGCATATAAAGCGCAAACAACAAAACATTATAATCCTTGCGGTCATTGTTTTCATTAGCTGCTAACAGCACTTCCTATGTTGGAAAGTCCGTCATCACGTTGTCACATGAACTATCAGATGATTTCATGCAAGCCACTACCTGCAGCAACAGGAAGTGACGTCATTTTCCCGCGAATCGCTCATATTCTTGCCGGGAAATGTAATTTTATTCTCCTAGGCCTGGCACACCAGAAACCACTGCATGTTTGACTTTATACCTTCCTGTATACGTTCCAGAGACACTTGATTCTTACTGACCACATCAGGATCACAGAGGTTTACTGACTGATGCTAAACTCTGGTTATAATCTGCTCCTGTACATACACACAATTGAGAACATTTTGCCCAAATAAATATTTGGAGCAACAAAACCTTTATAAAACTTTTTAATGAAGGTGACAGCATATACTATGAAATGGTGTATCATAAAAGAGCATATCAGCATCTCTAACACATGTAAAAGCTGCTTTCAGCTCACTCAGAACAACAAAACCTCCTTCTAGGAAGTTGATGTAAAACAGGGCATAAAAATATAACTAACAGGAAGTGCTGACTGTAGATAATCCACCCATGTTAGTAGGAAACATTCAGCTTACTCAGAAGTGTGAACTCAGAGTAAACACTGAGGCTCATTTTCAGTTAAAACTCATTTTTAGAGAAGATCTCAAAGTTCTGTGAACTCAATCAGGCCAGTATGAAAACTGTTCTCCCTCACTTCCAGCAGTATATGAAAATTGCAACTGGGGGTAAGAACACACTGGAGCAGGCTTACTGCAACATCAAAGAGGCATTCAGAGCTGCACCCCGCCCCCACCTGGGCTCCTCTGACCATCTCTCTGTGGCCTCTTTCCCACCAACAGGGTTTTGGAGCCCGTGCCTTTACCATTTACCTTAACCGTTAGGCAGGTTTTCCACCCTGGAAGCACTCGGTGCTCGGCCGAAAAACAGGTTCATCTCCAGCCCCGCAAGCTAGCCGTCTCGAACCAAGAACGCGTACTGAAAGCGGCAGAAGGGCGTGACTCTGCCGTCTCAACATCAAGTTTTCTACCATATTACATGTGTATTACATGAGAAAAGCGAAGCAATTTTCCCGGCTGTGAATTAGGTTGGGCTCTAAGGCTGAACTTGCTGCTTGGTATCAGTTCATATCACAGAGAAAAGGACACAAAGTGCATACTTGTCGTCTTGCTTGAAGTAAATGAGTTTTTATGAAGTTAACAACAGGTGCGACCAATTACAGGGTCTCAGTGAAGAACCAGAGCATATTAGAGGGTCAAAGGTCAAAGAACTCCCAGGTAGAAAGCAATTGATTTCAATGTTTTAATTTCAGTTATGCCATATTCAGTAGTATGACTCATAACTACTATTTTACCAGTACAGACAAACTTATTTATCCAAGAGCTGTTTAAAACTAAAGAACTTTAAAATGATTATTTTTTAGATATTTTGGAGATTCATCCCTGTTTTGTTTTTGTTTTCTTGTGTTCTGTTTGTTCCACTCTAGCGCACATAGAAGGGTGTCAAATTTTAATTTAAGGACATTAATTTGTGTTTTAAATTTCTGATGAGTTTGAGACCAAATGAGACAGAGCTGACACTGACCTTGTAAAAAAAACACAAACACTTGCAATGAAGAAGCAGCTTACACTCACTCACCCACACATCACTCACACACACACACAAGCACTCCCCACCACACACACAACACAGCACTCCTCACACCACACCCACACACTCACTCACACCACTCACCAAGCACTCACTCACACCCACTCACTCACTCACTCACATGCCACTCACCACACTCAAACTACTCCACACACACTCACACACACTCACGTCACACTCACACACACCACTCACATCACACTCACTCCACACACACACACTCACATCACGCACCCACTACACACACACTCAACACCACTCCCTCACACATCACACCACACTCACCACACACCACCTCACTCACCCACACGCACACACACTCACTCGCACGCACTCACCCACGCACACACGCACGCTCACACACACGCACACACACACCACACGCACCGCACACACACGCACACACACACGCACGCACGCACCCACACACACTCACCACACACGCACACACACACACACACACACGCACCACACACCACACACACTCACTCACACAACACTCACTCACTCACCCACTCACACACATCACTCAACACACTCACACACACTCACTCACACACACAACTCACTCACTCACTCACTCACCCACCCACACACACACACACACACACTCACACACACTCACACACACACTCACTCACTCACCCACACACCACACACACCACACCTCACTCACACACACTCACACACACTCACTCACACACTCACTCACCCACTCACACACACACACACACTCACTCAACTCACTCACACACTCACTCACTCACTCACCCACACACACACACACACAACACACTCACCACACACACTCACTCACTCACTCACCCACACACACACACACACACACACTCACTCACACACACTCACACACACTCACTCACACACACTCACTCACACACACACTCACTCACTCACCCACTCACACACACACACACATACACTCACTCACACTCACTCACACACTAATTAGTAAATTAGTGTTATATTAAATTGTAGGATCATTTTCTCAGCCTGATAAACAAAAGATTTATAACTAAAAGCCACTGAATAAATATATCTTTAGAATATTTATGGGCATTTTGATGTCCTGTCAAATTAGGAAAATTATCAGATAGTGACTGTTTCATGTTACTGTTTGTCATGTGGGCCAATTTATATGCAGAATTTACTTTGGACTGATTCAATTTAAATGCTAATCCACTTCACTGAACAACATTGACATATGAAAGACTAATGCTTGTTTTCTTTTTGCTTTTCAGGCCATAAGAAAGTATAGAAAGTAGGTGCAGCCATTATAAATATGATATTATTAAACCCTGTCAACATTGTTTGTTAAATTCACAATCACAATAGTATGAGATTAGTTTTCTTCTGAATCACTCCACCCTCAATAACTATTTTATGGCAATAAAAACATCTTTTTATGCAGAAATGCAGTAGAAAGAGCTGTTGCACCGCAGATTGAGAGCTCATGTAGCCAGAATAAAAGCATTTACCGAAGAAACAAACCCAAGGTGCACAAGTCTGCTTTCACTGCAGCTACAGCTGCGACACATATAAAAATGCATTGATAACAACCTCATAAAATTATTATTAAGAGAGAAACATTTTAGTCATCGTGACCCCGAAATGAAAGTTCCTGCTTGCCCCCCCCCCCCCCCCCCCCCGCCCCAAAAAAAAGCCAATCTAACAGTCTCTTTAAGATTTCCCTATTATTCTTCACCTTTACGTCGTGGAGCTCCGCTTCCCTGCGCACTTGCTCGCTCAGCTGATCCGCTCTGGTGTCCCCGAATGTTTTGCTTGTAAGTGTCCGGCAGTGCTTTGGTGTCTCGTTGCTGCCTCGGTTAGGCAAGTCAAATTTACAAACCCAGTGTGGCTCCAAACACCATGTCGATCAGTGGCAAACAACAAGCACTCCCAGCAAAACAATTTGCAGTGTTCCTCGGGGCCTGTGAGCCAGTGGTACCGCTCGTAATTAGTGGACTGAAAGTGGTGGACACATCCTTTTCCCGGTTGTGACAGGCTTGCTAGCTTCGGAGTTGCCCAACTTTTCTTAATGATGTCCAGCTTTTCTTGAAAAGTCCGTCTTGGCTTTGACAATAAATCTGCAACCAAATCCATTTCTTCTCCTCCTTCAGCCATTGTGGGTCGACAAAACAGCTATAAAATCAACACAACTAGGGCTGCATAAAATGATTATTTTAGTAATCGAGTATTCTATCGATTATTCCATCGATTAATCGAGTAATCGGATGAGAAATACTTTTTTTATTAACAGTTTATCTGCATATTTTAACTTCAGTTTTTCACCTGTGAACAAACAGCGGTGGATGGAGCAGCTACAAAGTTCTCTTTTCTTCACCTTAACACTTGCTGATCAGGTGCTTGATGAAGGACCTCCAGCTGTTTCACAGATTTAATGGTGGTTACTAAAAGAAAAAGCTGCTGTTTTGGACGCTGGAAAAACGTTTCCTTTTTCACTACTTGAGCTCACCGTCACAGCTTCGCCTCTTTGCACTTGCGCAGTTAAAACCGCTGCCTACTATGAGTGTTTTGATAAACTAGTTGCTGCAGGAGCGCATGTGTGAGTAATGGTGTAATGCTTTGTATTCACAAATACGTTTCTACTGCAGGTCTATATTTAGTCACTAATAAGGGATTAAAATATAAAAAATATTTTGACTGAGCCCCTTGGTCCTGGGGGGCGGGCCTTCCGGTACCGAACCATCGCTAGTGCTAATGGCCCGCGCTCACTAGCAAACCAGTTCTGGTAGCTACAGCTGAAGTAAAGACAAAAATAACAGCTGAAATTCTCAGCGAGCACAACACACACAGACACACAGAGAGCAGTGGAGGCGTGGAAATGCATGTCAGCGATAGTTGCTACCCGTCCCGTAAAGTATGGAACCCCGCATGTTACGGAACCGCCACAGAGTCCCGTAACATACAGGGTTCTGTATTTTACGAGACAGGTGGGAACTCTAGATGATCCACTCTGTGTTAAAGGAAATCCATCGCAGCGACGGAGAGCTTTTTAGAATCTGTGTGTTGGTTTGCCAGCCACCAATAAACCCACAAAAAAGACGACGGAGCACTAATGCTGCTAATGCTAGTGAGGAGCGGCGCTTACACCGAGACAGCTGAGAGCTGCAGAGTTTAAACGAAGCATCGACACAGTAAATTTGTGTCGATAATTTTTTAGAATCGATTTAATCGAGCTAATCGATGAATCGTTGCAGCCCTAAACACAGCTATATTTTTGCTTGTGCAGCTGGCTACAGGTGCAGTTTGCTAGCTCTGGCTAGTACACTGACTATCCAATCAAAGTGTATGAATATGCTGACGTTACCGTATGCCTGCTAGAGGGCCTCGGTGTTGCCAACTGTGAGGGTGTGCTGGGAACGCCTGGCAGAAGCCCCAGTCCGGGAGATCTTCAACTCCCCCCTCCGGCAGAACTTCGACAGCATTCCGAGGGAGGTTGAGGTCATTGAGTCCGAATGGACCATGTTCCGCACCTCCATTGTTGAGGCTGCTGCTCAGAGCTGTGGCTGCAAGGTGGTTGGTGCCTGTCATGGTGGTAACCCCCGAACCAGATGGTGGTCACCGGAGGTGAAGGGAGCCATCAAGCTGAAGAAAGAGTCCTATCAGGCTTGGTTAGCCTGTGGGACTCCAGAGGCAGCTGACAGGTATCTGCAGGCCAAGCGGAATGCAGCTCGGGCAGTGGCCGAAGCAAAAACTCAGGTGAGGTGAGGCTATGGAAAAAGACTTTCGGACGGCATCGAAGCAATTCTGGCAAACCGTCAGGTGACTCAGGAGGGGACAGCAGTGCTCCACTCACACGGTTTATAGTGCGGGTGGGGTGCTGCTGACTTCAACTGAGGCTATAGTCGGACGGTGGAAGGAATACTTCGAGGACGTCCTGGATCCCACTGACACGCCTTCTGTAGTGGAAGCAGAGTCTGGGGACGAGGGAGATGACTTGACCATCACTGGGGGTGAGGTCACTGAGGCAGTTAAAAATACCTGGGTCTCTCCACCTTTTGGTTGAGAACTGAAGAAGCCTTTCGGATGAGAGGTGAAACGACTTCAAGAAACAAAAAGAAGTCCAGTCGCCTTTTTTAAGCTCCAGAGACTGAGGCAGTTAAACAACTCCTTGGTGGCAGGGCCCCTGGGGTGGACGAGATTCGCCCTGAGTTCCTGAAGGCTCTGGATGTTTTAGGGCTGTCTTGGTTGACACGCCTCTGCAACATCGCGTGGAGATCTGGGGCAGTGCCAGTGGATTGGCAGACCGGGGCGGTGGTCCCCATCTTTAAGAAGGGAGACCGGAGGGTGTGCTTCAACTTTCGGGGGATCACACTCCTCAGCCTCCCCGGTAAGGTCTATGCCAGGGTGCTGGAAAGGAGGGTTCGTCCGTTAGTTGAACCTCGGATCCAGGAGGAACAATGCAGTTTTCGTCCTGGTCGCGGAACACTGGACCAGCTCTTTATCCTCTCAAGGATATTCAAGTGTGCGTGGGAGTTTGCCCAACCAGTCTACATGTGCTTTGTGGACTTGGAGAAGGCATTCGACCGTGTCCCTCGGGGTGTCCTTTGGGAGGTCCTGCGGGAGTATGGGGTGTCTGGCCCATTGTTGCGGGCCATTCAGTCTTTGTACAACCGCAGTGAGAGCTTGGTCCGTATAGCCGATAATAAGTCGGATTTGTTTCCTGTGGGTGTTGGACTCCTTCAAGGCTGCCCTTTGTCACCGATTCTGTTCATAATTTTTATGGACAGAATTTCTAGGCGTAGCCAGGTGGCGGAAGGCTTCTTCTTTGGTGGCCTCAGAGTCTCATCTCTGCTTTTTGCAGATGATGCGGTCCTGTTGGCTTCATCAGGGGGTGGCCTCCAGCTCGCAGTGGAACGGTTCGCAGCCGAGTGTGAAGCGGCCGGCATGAGAATCAGCACCTCTAAGTCTGAGGCCATGGTCCTCAGCCGGAAAAAGGTGGAGTGCCCTCTCCGGCTCAGGAACAAGTTCTTGCCCCAAGTGGAGGAGTTCAAGTATCTCGGGGTCTTGTTCACGAGTGATGGGAGAAGGGAGCGGGAGATCGACAGACGAATCGGGGCTGCTTCTTCAGTGATGCGGACGCTGCACCAGTCTGTCGTGGTGAAGAGGGAGCTTGGTGTAAAAGCAAAGCTCTCGATTTACCGGTCGATCTACGTTCCTACCCTCACCTATGGTCACGAGCTTTGGGTAGTGACCGAAAAAATAAGATTGCGAATACAAGCGGCAGAAATGAGTTTCCTTCGAAGGGTAGCTGGCCTCTCCCTTAGAGATAGGGTGAGGAGTGCAGTCATCCGGGAGGGTCTCAGAGTAAAGCCGCTGCTCCTCCACTTTGAAAGGAGCCAGTTTGCTTAGGCTCCTGACCCCGCGACACGGCCCCAGATAAGCGGGAGAGAATGGATGGATGGAGGCTGGACTATTGTAATTCATTATTATCAGGCTGTCCTAAAAGCTCCCTGAAAAGCCTTCAGCTGATCCAAAATGCTGCAGCTAGAGTACTGACAGGGACTAGAAAGAGATAGCAGATTTCTCCCATATTGGCTTCTCTTCATTGGCTCCCTGTTAAATCTAGAATAGAATTTAAAATCCTTCTCCTCACATACAAGGTCTTGAATAATCAGTCCCCATCTTATCTCAAAGACCTCATAGTACCGCATCACCCCAACAGAGTACTTCACTCTCAGACTGCTGGCTTACTTGTGGTTCCTAGGATATTTAAGAGTAGAATGGGAGGCAGAGCCTTCAGCTTTCAGGCCCCTCTTCTGTGGAACCAGCTCCCAGCTTGGATTCAGGAGACAGACACCCTCTCTATTTTTAAGATTAGGCTTAAAACTTTCCTTTATGATCAAGCTTATAGTTAGGGCTGGATCAGGTGACCCTGAACTCTCCCTTAGTTATGCTGCTATAAGCCTAGGCTGCTGGGGGGTTCCCATGATGCACTGTTTCTTTTCATTCACCTCTTTTTACTCTGTTTATACTCCACTCTGCATTTAATCAGTAATTGATTTTAATCTCTGGCTCTCTTCCACAGCATGTCACCCCTACATGGCTGTGAAGTACAATTTCTGAGCTTCCAGGAACCGTTTTTCCGATAGGACAAACGGTCACGGAATTGTGGGAAAAAGGCCAACTCCGCACTGATACACTACATCTTAACCAGCTGTTCGTCGCTGGGAAGGGCAAGTAACCAGCACTTCAGTGGCAATGGCCTGGCGTTAAAGGTTTAAAATGTAGCTGTCAATTGTGCAGCTGCTCTTTTTTGACGTTCTCTGACAAACAAGCAATTTAATCTCTTTTGCTTCATAATGCATTTTGTCAGAACTTATAATGTGACCAAGACTGTGCAGCTCTACCGGGTTCAAGTTACCTGTTACTGTGTTTGTGCCATTGGCCAAAGACTAATTTATAGCTGGGGCTGGCAAAGCCATTCTGAAATGAGCCATCTGGAAACGATTTTTGAAGCTCTTATTTTGAAACATTATCTAAATTTTGACCCTCTGAATTTTAGATCATCTTACAAAAACATTACAAAACAAATGAAATCTCATGTCATTGACAGCTTCTGTTAAATTCCCACTACACAGCCTTTCATCTCAGAGTGGATCAACTGGACTTCTCTTTAGGCTGTTGAAGATGTTTGACTCTTGAGGAGAGGTGAAACATCTTCAAGAACAACCCAGACGTTACAAAGCCCAGAAATTGTACGTCACAGCCATATACGGGTAATACGGTATTTGTCGCTGGAAGTCCGCGAACGGCGGCACTTTTGCAGTATGTTGTGTCACAGTGGACACATTCGGTGTCAACCTAAAAAGAAGTCCAGTGACTTTCAACCCAGGAACCTCAGCCTAAGATAAGGTAAGACCTGTCTTACCCACTCCTTGTCGGCACGCAGAATGACCAGGTGAGCTTGCCGAGTTTCACACCAGTCTCTGGAGTCGTTCCAGGAGAGAGACCCACGGCTGAAGTAGTAACAGCTGGATTCAAAAGCAGTCCACTCTGGAGGACGGCAGCCTTCTGTAGATGAACCTGATGAATACAGAGGTGTGAATGTAGACCTGTAGATGTGTATCTTCCCTGTATGGTAAAATGTGAATGAACATACTGTTGTTGATGATACGTTTGATGGTGGCGACATTCCTGCTGAGAGAGTCGATGACCTCCAGCTACTTCAGCGCCTCCGACACTGAACACGCAAACACCAGTTGGTATGATGAGGTATGAATTATCACCAGCATTGGAAACTACAGGGAGGCAGACAGACCTGAGGTCAGCTGGTTCTTGTTGCTCTCAACAGCAAACTGCAGCTGCTTCACTTCTTTGGCTGTTTCTGGAAACCAAAAGATTTAGCATCTTAGTATTTTAGCAGTATTAAGAACAGTCATACAATAATTTGTTGATAGATAAACACTTATAATACCTATAAATCCAGCAAAGCATCCGGCTGTTCTATTCTACAAGTCATGTATATTACTCTACCAAGAGCAATTTTAAAATAATCTTTAAATTAACCTTCATGATGTTAAAATTAATTTTTGAAAAATTTAAGGCAAGCAAACACATAGAACCCCTCCAAAAAAGTATAATCTTTGATTAAATCTTTACCAGAACAGAAACATTATAAACCTGTGCCTCTACTCTTAACTTTGATGAACTCAACATCTTCTTTGCGCGCTTTGAGTCGGGAAGCCAACAGCCCGCTGCGCTCCCGGCCGGAGGGGCGGAGACACTCACTGTGACGGAGCGCGACGTGAGGAGGGCGTTTAGATGTGTAAACACCAGGAAAGCGGCTGGACCAGACGGTATTAGTGGACGTGTCCTTAAGACCTGCGCTGACCAGCTGGCACCTGTGTTTACACTGATATTCAACCTCTCACTGAAACTGTGTGTGATTCCCACCTGCTTTAAAAAGTCCATCATAGTCCCTGTCCCAAAGAAACCACACCCCAGCAGCCCCAATGACTTCAGGCCCATAGCACTCACCTCTGTGGTGATGAAGTGTTTTGAGAGACTCATCAAGACATTCATCACCTCCTCACTGCCCACCACCCTCGACCCACTACAGTTTGCATACCGGCCAGACAGATCCACAGATGACGCCATATCCTTCCTCCTCCACAAGACCCTTTCACACAAAGACACTGGTAAGGGGAACTATGTGAGAGTGCTGTTTGTAGATTACAGCTCAGCATTCAACACCATAGTTCCCTCCAGGCTGGTCTCTAAGCTGCTGGACCTGGGCCTGGGCCCATCCCTGTGCAGGTGGGTTCACAGCTTCCTGACCAGCAGACCACAGGTGGTACGAGTGGGTCACCTCACCTCATCCTCCCTCACCCTCAACACTGGATCCCCCCAAGGCTGTGTGCTCAGCCCTCTGCTGTACTCACTGTACACCCATGACTGCGAGGCCACGTCAGAGTCCAACGTCATCATCAAGTTTGCTGACGACACTGCTGTTGTGGGACTAATCTCTCACAATGAGGAGACAGCCTACAGGAGAGAGGCCTCCCGCCTGGAGAACTGGTGCCAGGAGAACCACCTCCTGCTCAACGTCAGCAAAACGAAGGAACTGATCGTGGACTTCAGCAGGAAGCAGCAGAGGGACTACCATCCACTTGTCATCAGTGGTGCTGAGGTGGAAAGAGTGGACACTTTCAAATACCTGGGAGTGACCATCTCACAGGACCTGTCCTGGACTCATCACATAAACATCACTGTGAAGAAGGCCAGACAGCGTCTCTACCTCCTCAGGCGGCTGAGAGACTTCAAGCTCCCACTCAAGGTGCTCAGGAACTTTTACACCTGCACCATCGAGAGCATCATGCGTGGGAGCATCACCACCTGGATGGGAAACTGCACCAAGCAGGACTTCATGGCCCTAAAAAGGGTGGTTCGTTCAGCTGAACGGACCATCAGAACCACCCTCCCCAACTTGCAGGACATTTACACCAAGCACTGCAGGCTGAGGGCCATGAAGATCCTAAAACAGCCCAGCCACCCCGGACACTCTCTCTTCTCCCTGCTCCCATCAGGCCGGCGTTACCGCTGCCTGAGGGCTAAGACTGAAAGGTTGAAGAAGAGTTTTTACCCACAAGCCATCCGTCTGCTCAACTCTGAGCCCTAACTGGACCATTATTGCACAATGTAAATATTATAATTTATAAAAGTGTGTAAAGTGTATAGTATATAGAGTATAGTGTATAGTGTGAATTACTTTTTTTTTTTTTTTTTTTTTTTTATTGTTTTTTATATGTGTGTGTATATATAGTTGCAGGTACAAAATACATTTCACTGTGCATTGTACTGTGTATAACTGTGCATGTGACAAATAAACACTATCTTAATCTTAATCTTAATCTTAATCTTAATCTTTAAACAACTGCTCTGTTTGAGTAAAAATTTGAACAAGCTTTTTTTAGTTTGCAGTTATCTACCAAAACATGTCCTGGTCATGTTCATTTTTTGATGTTAACTAATAAGTGTGTTACCTTGGGCGTGCTGCAGTGAGGTATCTAGTGATTTGATGAAGTCACTCAGGTTGGAAACTCTCTGCTCCACAGATAACAGCTGATTTGACGTGTCTGAAAAAACAGAAATTAAAACTTTTAATAAACAGACAGTTCACAACTTTAAGTCTGATCAAATCCTGCCCTTTGTAATGTTGCCTGTGAAGTCACCAAATTTCGGGCCTCACAACTGCCCAGGAAACAGTAGTCCTCATATTTACCATAAAAGAGAATCTGTGTGTGTGTGTGTGTGTGTGTGAGCTCTGATCGGAATCTGTTTGACCCATATAAATATCTACAGATAAACACAGATAGTTAGTTAGGAAAGCTTAGGTTTGGCTGTGGCTCAGGAGGTAGAGCAGGTCACCTACTAATCAGAAGTTTGATTCCTGGCTGCTCCAGGCTATGTGCCAAAATATGCCTGGGCAAGACACTGAACCCCAAGTTGCTGTATGAGCATGAATGTGTGTGAATGGTAAACAGAAAGCACTTAGCTTAGTTTCACATGGAAGGGTTTGTATGAATGGGTGAATGCAAACGTGTTGTATGAGCACTTTGAGTCGTCAGCTAGAGTAGAAAAGCCCTTTATAATAATGAGTCCATTTACTGTTAATGTTGTGATCCCAGAAAGTTGATTCGATTCATCTGTATTTCGTCATTAATTCAAGTAAAAAAAACATCAACTTTCTTTGATTTGTTTACCTGGATGATTGAGCATGCATCAAGACTTAACTCTGGGACTTTTTACTTTATTTATGCAAATGACAAATCAGTAACCTTTGTTGTCTGAGTTAAATATCTTGTAGTAGGATGTTATTTTCTTCATTAGAATTAGCATCCAGTAGCATCACAAATAGTAATTTAAATTTATGATAAAAGATGTATAAAATTAGCCTTTGCTAAATTTTGCTCTAACTGAAATGTTGCTAACCCTAATTACCATTCATGTAATTTATAGGTTAAATAAACAACCACTGTGACCACACTTTAAGCTACCTATTGCATACATGGCTAAAGCAAGACTACAGACTTTTTCTTATGATTGATCATTTTTGAACAGCTGAGCATTTATTTCTAGTTTTTAAACAATAAAAAGTAGCTTTTAAACATTGGAAAATGTAAATATTAATTGCAGATTCAGTTTGAAAAAGTTACATTTTTATTATGACAGTATGAACTAGCATATAGTAATAAGCAGCACTACCCTTCTAGTGCAATCGTGACCCAGTGTAAGACATTTAATCCTTGTTAGCACTGTGATCAGCCTCAGGAGAAGCACAGCTCTCAAGGCTTTTGATTTTCTCTCCATCCATCCATCCATCCATTTTCTTCCGCTTATCCGGGGCCGGGTCGCGGGGGCAGAAGCCTAAGCAGAGAAGCCCAAGCTTCCCTCTCCCCAGCCACCTCCTCCAGCTCATCCGGAGGGACCCCAAGGCGTTCCCAGGCCAGCCGAGATACACAATCTCTCCAGCGTGTCCTGGGTCTACCACGGGGCCTCCTCCCGGTGGGACATGCCCGGAACACCTCACCCAGGAGGCGGCCAGGAGGCATCCTAATCAGATGCCCGAGCCACCTCAACTGGCTCCTTTCGATGTGGAGGAGCAGCGGCTCTACTCCGAGCCCCTCCCGGATGGCCGCACTCCTCACCCTATCTCTAAGGGAGAGGCCAGCCACCCTTCGAAGGAAACTCATTTCTGCCGCTTGTATTCGCGATCTTATTCTTTCGGTCACTACCCAAAGCTCGTGACCATAGGTGAGGGTAGGAACGTAGATCGACCGGTAAATCGAGAGCTTCGCTTTTACGCTAAGCTCCCTCTTCACCACGACGGACCGGTGCAGCGTCCGCATCACTGCAGAAGCAGCCCCGATCCGCCTGTCGATCTCCCGTTCCCTTCTCCCATCACTCGTGAACAAGACCCCGAGATACTTAAACTCCTCCACTTGAGGCAAGAACTCGTTCCTGAGCCGGAGATGGCACTCCACCCTTTTCCGGCTGAGGACCATGGCCTCAGACTTAGAGGTGCTGATTCTCATGCCAGCCGCTTCACACTCGGCTGCGAACCGTTCCACTGCGAGCTGGAGGCCCCCCCGTGATGAAGCCAACAGAACCGCATCATCTGCAAAAAGCAGAGATGAGACTCTGAGGCCACCAAGGAAGAAGCCTTCCGCCACCTGGCTACGCCTAGAAATTCTGTCCATAAAAATTATGAACAGAATCGGTGACAAAGGGCAGCCCTGACGGAGTCCAACACCCACAGGAAACAAATCCGACTTATTACCGGCTATACGGACCAAGCTCTCACTGTGGTTGTACAAGGACTGAATGGCCCGCAACAATGGGCCAGACACCCCATACTCCCGCAGAACCTCCCAAAGAACACCCCGAGGAACACGGTCGAATGCCTTCTCCAAGTCCACAAAGCACATGTAGACTGGTTGGGCAAACTCCCACGCACACTCGAATATCCTTGAGAGGGTAAAGAGCTGGTCCAGCGTTCCACGACCAGGACGAAAACCGCATTGTTCCTCCTGAATCCGAGGTTCGACTAACGGACGCACCCTCCTTTCCAGCACCCTGGCATAGACCTTACCGGGGAGGCTGAGGAGTGTGATCCCCCGAAAGTTGGAGCACACCCTCCGGTCTCCCTTCTTAAAGATGGGGACCACCACCCCGGTCTGCCAATCCAATGGCACTGCCCCAGATCTCCACGCGATGTTGCAGAGGCGTATCAACCAAGACAGCCCTACAACATCCAGAGCCTTCAGGAACTCAGGGCGAATCTCGTCCACCCCAGGGGCTCTGCCACCAAGGAGTTGTTTAACTACCTCAGTGACCTCACCCCCAGTGATGGTCAAGTCATCCCCCTCATCCCCAGACTCTGCTTCCACTACAGAAGGCGTGTCAGTGGGATTCAGAAGGTCCTCGAAGTATTCCTTCCACCGTCCGACTATAGCCTCAGTTGAAGTCAGCAGCACCCCCCCCGCACTATAAACAGTGTGAGTGAAGCACTGCTTTCCCCTCCTGAGTCGCCTGACGGTTTGCCAGAATCGCTTCGATGCCGTCCGAAAGTCTTTTTCCATAGCCTCACCGAACTCCTCCCACACCCGAGTTTTTGCTTCGGCCACTGCCCGAGCTGCATTCCGCTTGGCCTGTCGATACCTGTCAGCTGCCTCCGGAGTCCCACAGGCTAACCAAGCCCGATAGGACTCTTTCTTCAGCTTGATGGCTCCCTTCACCTCCGGTGACCACCATCTGGTTCGGGGGTTACCACCACGACAGGCACCAACCACCTTGCAGCCACAGCTCTGAGCAGCCGCCTCAACAATGGAGGTGCGGAACATGGTCCATTCGGACTCAATGTCCTCAGCCTCCCTCGGAATGCTGTCGAAGTTCTGCCGGAGGTGGGAGTTGAAGATCTCCCGGACTGGGGCTTCTGCCAGGCGTTCCCAGCGCACCCTCACAATACGTTTAGGTGTGCCAGGTCTGTCCAGCATCTTCCCCCGCCACCTGATCCAACTCACCACCAGGTGGTGATCAGTTGACAGCTCAGCTCCTCTCTTCACCCGAGTGTCCAGAACATACGGCCGCAGATCTGATGATACGATTACAAAATCGATCATCGACCTGCGACCTAGGGTGTCCTGGTTCCATGTGCACTTATGGACATCCTTGTGTTCGAACACGGTGTTTGTTATGGACAAACTGTGGTTTGCACAGAAGTCCAATAACAAAACACCATTCGGGTTCAGATCGGGCAGGCCGTTCCTCCCAATCACGCCCCTCCAGGTCTCACTGTCATTGCCCACGTGAGCGTTGAAGTCTCCCAGCAAGACTATGGAGTCACCAGATGGAGCACTCTCCAGCACCCCACCCAGCAACTCCAAAAAGGGTGGGTACCCTGAACTGTCATTCGGCGCATAAGCGCAAACAACAGTCAGGACCCGTTCCCCAGCCCGAAGGCGCAGGGAAACTACCCTCTCGTCCACCGGTGAAAACTCCGACGTACAGGCAGCAAGCCGGGGGGATACAAGAATACCCACCCCAGCTCGCCGCCTCTCACCGAGGGCAACTCCAGACTGGAACAGAGTCCAGCCCTTCTCCAGGAGACTGGTTCCAGAGCCCAGGCCATGCGTTGAGGTGAGCCCAACTATATCTAGCTGGTATCTCTCAACCTCACGCACTAGCTCAGGCTCCTTCCCCACCAGAGAGGTGACATTCCATGTCCCAACAGCCAGTTTCGATAGCCGGGGATCGGTCCGCCAGGGCCTCCGCCCTCGGCCACCGCCCGACACACATTGCACCCGACCCCTACGACACCTCCTGCGGGTGGTGGGCCTGCAGGAGGGCGGGCCCATGTAACCTCTTCGGGCTGCGCCCGGCCAAGCACCACGGGCTAATGCCTGGCCACCAGACGCTCTCCCTCGAGCTCCCTCCCCAGGCCTGGCTCCAGGGTGGGGCCCCGGTAACCCTATCCCGGGCAGGGTAAACTGTTCCCTTGTTTTTTCACTCATAAGGGTCTTCTGAACCGCTCTTTGTCTGGACCCTCACCCAGGACCAGTTTGCCATGGGAGACCCTGCCAGGGGGACAAGCCCCCAGACAACATAGCTCCTGGGATCACTGGGACACACAAACCCCTCCACCACGATAAGGTGGCGATTCACGGAGGAGTTGATTTTCTCTCCCACAGGTATATTACCTTGAGCCTGCTGCACTGAGGTTTGTAGTGACTGGATGTCACTCTGGTTGGATAATCACTGCTCCAAAGACTGCAGGTGATTTGACATTTTCATGTCTGAAAAAAGTGACAGCAGAAAATTATAACAAAGTGTGTAGTAGCTTATACTTAATGTAGCTGAAATTATATTAAGAATATAAGATATTAAAATATCTAGGGCTGCAACGATTCATCGATTAACTCGATTAAATCGATTCTAAAAATTTATCGACACAAATTTACTGTGTCGATGCTTCGTTTAAACTCTGCAGCGCTCAGCTGTCTCGGTGTAAGCGGCGCTCCTCACTAGCATTAGCAGCATTAGTGCTGACGTTTTTTTGGGGGTTTATTGGGGGCTGGCAAACCAACATAGAACTGCATTACCGCCACCTACTGGACTGGAGTGTGAATCACTCACGTATACACAAGCACACATTCTAAAAAGCTCTCCGTCGCTGCGATGGATTTCATTTAACACAGAGTGGATCATCACTAGAGTTGCCAGCTGTCTCGTAAAATACAGAACCCCGTATGTTACGGGACTCCGTGGAATATGGCTCCGTAACATGCCGTGTTCCATACTTTACGGGACGGGTGGCAACTGTCGCTGACATGCATTTCCACGCCTCCACTGCTCTCTGTGTGTCTGTGTGTGTTGTGCTCACTGAGAATTTCAGCTGCTATTTTTGTCTTTACTTCAGCTGTAGCTACCAGAACTGGTTTGCTAGCGAGTGCGGGCCATTAGCACTAGCGATGGTTCGGTACTGGAAGGCCCGCCCCCCCCAGGACCGAGGGGCTCCTTCAAAATATTTTTTATACTTTAATCCCTTATTAGTGACTAAATATAGACCTGCAGTAGAAACGTATTTTCAAGAATGCTTGTGAATACAAAGCATTACACCATTACTCACACATGCGCCATGGCTCCCGCAGCCACTAGTTTTTCAAAACACTCATAGCAGGCAGCGGTTTTAACTGCGCAAGTGCAAAGATGCGAAGCTGTGACGGTGAGCTCAAGTAGTGCAAAAGGAAACGTTTTTCCAGCGTCCAAAACAGCAGCTTTTTCTTTTAGTAACCACCATTAAATCTGTGAAACAGCTGGAGGTCCTTCATCAAGCACCTGATCAGCAAGTGTTAAGGTGAAGAAAAGAGAACTTTGTAGCTGCTCCATCCACCGCTGTTTGTTCACAGGTGAAAAACTGAAGTTAAAATATGCAGATAAACTGTTAATAAAAAAAGTATTTCTTATCTGATTACTCGATTAATCGATGGAATAATCGATAGAATACTCGATTACTAAAATAATCGTTTTATGCAGCCCTAAAAATATCTTATTTTTATCCTAATTTATTTTGAATACTTGTACTTACTATAAAGAAGCTCAATATAATACAATAAAATAAAGCAGAATAAAAATAACATAATAATGTTGTAGAAAACAAGCACATAACATGCCTAATGACAAACTAATAATTACAACACCAACTGCGCCCTGCCTCTTTCTTCTTAGAATAATGAATAGATGAGTAATAACAATAATAATAATAATATAATAATAATAATAATAATAATAATAATAATAATAATAATAATAATAATATAATAATAATAATAATAGCCAATACTAATAACAATGTTAACATTTTATCCACTATTATATTTTAACATGTAAAGCCATGAATGATCTTCAAGTACGCTACAAGATGAAGTGTAAGTTGGCTTTAACTTAATTTTATTGACGCCACTTTATGTGCAGTCTATTTATTTTCCCTGTTTTCTATAGACTGAAAAATGTAAACATCAATATGGAAGATTAGGTCTGGAAAAAAATCCAGCTTTGGGGCACCTGGCTGGCTTAGTGGTGAAGCTGGTGACCACATACATATACCGCATTGTGGTGCGGGAGGCGCAGATTTGCATCCCGGCCCATTGGCAATTTGCCTGCGTGTATTCCCCTGTATCTTTCCCCCATTTCCTGTCTCTCTCTACTGTCCATAACAGCCGCTGTGGCCAAAAATGCGAAAAAAAAAAAAAAAAAAAAAAAATCCAGCTTTGATTGTGAATGTGATGCTGCATCTATTTATACTAGCATGCTCCAGTGTGCTGCAAGGATCCAGTGTAAAATGGAACTTTAGGGATCAGGTCGACACATGATGATTATTTTGTGCTTGTCGTTGTGAAGCTGCCAAAGGCAGGACCTCACTGGTGGCCCCAAAGCAGTAGTCCCCACATTGTACATAAACACGAATGCATGTGCCTACTTACAGGTCGTTCCCAGCAGTATGATCAGAATCAGCAGGATCACACCTGTCAGAGCAGGAAATAACCAGCGTCTAAACCTAGAGGCAGGTGAGTGGGGTGTGGGTGGAGTCTCTGACAAATAGAATTTAATAAATCAGAAAGGTTTTCCTAAAACAAAGATCTCACCAACTCAGTCACAAACAGATACCTTTGATGCAGAGGGCACTTTCACCCTCCTCGTCCTTCACATAATTGATTATCATCTCTGGGGACTTCAACCATGCCTCACCTTCTTCCACTCTCCCTAACTTCACCCAATATGTTGACTGCCACACAAGGGACAATAAAACTCTAGACCTGCTGTTTGCTAACACAAAGGAGGCTTACAGCTCATCACCTCTACCCCCGCTTGGCCACTCAGACCACAACCTGGTCATTCTTCACCCCACCTACACCCCCATTGTGAAGAAGAAACCCCCCACCAAGAAGATAATAAGACTGTGGTCTGAGGACTGCAGTGAGGCACTGAGAGACTGTTTTGAATCTACAGACTGGCAGGAACTCTGCAGGCCTCACGGTGAGGACATTGACGCCCTCACCCACTGCATCACAGACTACATGAACTTCTGTGTGGAGAACACTGTGCCAACCAAGAAGGTACGGTGCTTCTCCAACAATAAACCGTGGGTGACCCCAGAGCTGAAGGCCCTGCTGAACGAGAAGAAGAGGGCCTTCAGATCTGGAGACAAGGAGGAACTGAGGAGAGTGCAAAAGGATGTGAAATACAAGATCCGGAGAGGCAAAGAGAGCTTCAGGAGGAAGATGGAGGAACAGCTCCAACATAACAAAGTCCGAGAAGTCTGGAGAAACATGAAAAAAATCTCTGGCCACTTCGAGGACAATGGAGGAGCCACAGTGTCTGCTGACCGGGGGTGGGCTAACGACCTAAACCTGTTTTTCAATAGATTTGACTCTGGGTAGTTGACCACCTCCCCCACCCCTCAGCTCCCATCTGCCCCCCTCCGTATGCTGACCCCCCTCTCTCCTGGTGTAGTGCTATCATTGCCTGCACTCTCCTCACCCTCACCTACAGCGGAGCCAGCCCCATCACCCACCCCAACCCAGCCTCACATCCACCTCACATCTGATCAGGTGAGAAGTCAGCTCAGGAAGACGAAGATCAGGAAGGCAGCGGGTCAAGTCAAGTCAAGTCAAGTTTATTTATAAAGCACATTTAAAACAACGACGTTGACCAAAGTGCTGTACAAGATCTGTAACCCCAAGGACTATACTAAATAAAAATAAAAATATATAAATAAATAAATAAAATAATAAAATAAAAATAAATAAATAAAAACATTAAGAACAATAAATAACATAAGAAAATTAAAAATTAAAACGTTTAAAACGAGTACCATAAAATACCATAAAACAATCATCTAAAAGGAGGTAGCACTGCAGCCAAATGCCAAGGAAAAGAAATGTGTTTTTAATAGAGATTTAAATGTGTGTATCGTCTGAGCTGTGCGGATATGGAGAGGTAGATCGTTCCATAGCTTTGGTGCTGCTGCTGCAAAAGCTCGATCACCTCTCTGTTTTAGTCTGGTTTTAGGCCTCTGTAAGAGCAGCTGGTTCGATGACCTCAGAGCTCTTACAGGGGTGTGACAGTGAAGCAGCTCAGACAGATACAAAGGTGCCAGTCCGTTTAAGGCTTTAAAAGTAAGCAATAAAATCTTAAAATCGATTCTAAAACGGACAGGGAGCCAGTGAAGGGATGACAGGACTGGGGTAATGTGTTCATGCTTTTTTAAACCGGTTAAAAGACGAGCTGCCGCATTCTGGACTACCTGCAGGCGGCGCACAGATGATTGATCTATGCCAAAGTACAGAGAATTACAGTAGTCCAGGCGGGAAGTAATAAAAGCATGAATAACTTTTTCCAGGTCCTGCTGCGGGAGATAAGGTTTTACCTTGGCAATAACTCTGAGTTGGTAAAAACTGATTTTGGTAACAGCACTTACTTGCTTCTCCATTTTAAAACTACTATCTAAAATGACACCCAGATTTTTCACAGCATCACGACAGTGAGGAGCCAAATGACTCGGAGTGCCAGAGGAGTAGCTTGAGGGGTCAAATTTACCAAAGCATATGACCTCGGTTTTGCTTTCATTAAGATTTAGGAAATTGTTTCTCATCCAGGACTTGATGTCACTTAGACAGTTCAGCAGGGGTTCCCATGGATCTCTGCTGTTCAGTTTGATGGGCATATATACCTGGATGTCGTCAGCAAAACAGTGGAAACAAATATTATGTTTCCTAAAAATCGACCCTAGAGGCAACATATACAATGAGAAAAGAATTGGGCCCAGAATGGACCCCTGAGGCACTCCACAAGAAAGCTTTGCTGTGGTAGAAAAACAGTTTCCTAGATGGACAGAGAAACTGCTATCAGTAAGATAAGAGCTGAACCAAGTCAGAACCGTGCCTTTAATGCCAATTTCATGTTCTAGGCGGGATAGAAGGATCTCGTGGTCCACAGTGTCAAAGGCAGCTGACAGATCTAGAAGTACTAAAACTGCAGGACTACCAGAGTCCACAGTTAAAAGCAGATCGTTAAAAACTCTTAAAAGAGCCGTCTCTGTGCTGTGACGCATTCTAAAACCTGACTGAAACTTTTCCCACATTCCATGTTCACTTAAAAATGCTTGAAGTTGCTTAAAAACAACTTTTTCAAGAACCTTGGATAAAAATGGTAATTTAGAAATTGGTCTGTAATTTGAAAGAACATCAGGGTCAAGGTTCTTCTTCTTGATTAGAAGCGGTACAACTGCATGTTTAAAGGCAGCTGGAACACAACCAGATGCAAGCGCACTGTTAATCAGAGCGAGGATAGTTGGTCCCACTGAATCAAAAGCCTCTTTAAAAAGGCGAGACAGAACACAGTCTGTGGGAGAGTTTACAGGTCTCATATTGTGAATCACCTCCTTTAGTGTGGAGAGTGTGACAGGCTCAAACTGCTCAAAGACAGCTCTGCTGGGAGGAGGTGCAGATGAGTCTGTTTCAGCCTGAGGTGATGAAGGCCTGAGGGCAGAAATTTTTTCCACAAAAAATTTCTTAAAGTTTTCGCACAGTGCAGGACAGACCTTCGCTTGGTTTACATTACAGCGAGGATCAGCGAGTGAATTAAAAACACTAAAAAGAAAATGAGGCCTGTGACTGTTACTTGAAACAATGTTAGAGAAATAAGCAGACTTTGCATATTTTACTGCTTTCTGGTATTTCAATATACAGTTACGCAGGATCTCTAAGGAGACATGGAGCTTATCCTTTTTCCACCTTCTCTCAGCACGTCTGCACTCACGTCTGAGAGCGCGGGTTGTCTCATCCAGCCAGGGCTGGGAGGAAGGTTTGGTGCGTTTGGTTGTAAAAGGGGCAATACAGTCCAGTACAGCAGTGCAAGCAGATATAAAAGAGTTAGTGAAGTCCTCGGTATTCAGGCTCAAGCAAAAATCCAAATTGCTTAAGTCAGAGTTTTTAAAAGCAGCTGCAAAATCAGCAGCGCATGAAGAGTTAACCAAGCGCACACGACGTGTAGAGGATACTCTATTTATCCCAGAGCTGGGGAGCGCTGCTGTAAATAAAACAGGAAAATGGTCCGATATACCACAGTCACGTATCCCTGTGATGCAGACTCTAAGTCCATAAGACAGCACCAGATCCAGTGTGTGACCTTTTTCATGAGTGGGACCACACACGAGTTGTGTTAAGTTAAAAGAGTCAATAAGCGAGGCAAATTCTTTAACCAGTGGACCACTCTCACAACACACATGAATATTAAAGTCGCCAACAATTAAAATACGGTCATATTTTAGTATGAGACCCGTCAGCAAGTCAGCAAAGTCACCGATGAAGTCCTTCGTGCACTTCGGTGGTCGGTAAATCACCGCGCAGAGCACCGAGGGGGAAGAGTTTATCTCCAACAGCTGCAGTTCAAAGCTGGCGTACAGGTCTGCCGAGACCTGACGACAGCGAAAACTGCATTTAAATATTGAAGCAAGTCCTCCACCTTTTCCAGAGATCCGCGGGGAGCTGAAGAAAGAACAGCCGGGAGGTAAAAGTTCGGAAAAAGGTGCAGACTCACCAGCATGAAGCCACGTCTCAGTCACAAACATAAAATCCAACTGCTGTGCGATGAAAAAGTCATTGAGAAGGAAAGTTTTGTTGGCTAACGATCTAGCATTTAGTAGGGCCATTCGGATGTCCAGATCCTTGTTAGCTGAGGCCGGGGCCCGCTTCAACAGGCGAAGGTTAGCATGGTTTACGCCGCCTCCACGATCCCGCATCCTGCGCCAGGACGAGGGACGCCGAGTCTCCAGGATGACAGGTGGGACAATCGGCCTGATCCAGCGACGCCCGAAATCCACAGGCAGCCCAACAGCCTTGAGGCGGCAAAGACCACCATCCAGGGGGTAATGAACAGACAAACCTAGGAGTCTCAGGTAAGTTTTGACCCGCACCGCGATACCTCCCCGCTTTCCGCGTCTCCTCTGGCATTTGTTGGGGACCGGAGCACTGGGCAGCCGGCGCAAATTCTCAGGTACATCCGATAGGTGTGGAGGAAAAATCGTTGAGTTTTTCTTTACAGTATATGCTGGTACCAAAACAAACTGGAGGTTTAGAAGTGTCTGCCGATCGTAGGTGATCAAAGCGGAGACATCTGGGCAGATGACTACCAGGAACAGAGCGACAGCAAACAATACACAGAACAGCTGACGGCAGGCCGTACACAGTGGCGCCATCTGGGTCCAGATGGAATCAGCCCCAGACTGCTCAGGGATTGTGCAGACCAGCTCTGTCAGGTGGTACTGCATATCTTCAACCTGAGCCTGAATCTGGAGAGGGTTCCTGAACTGTGGAAGACTTCCTGCATAGTTCCAGTGCCAAAGATCGCACAGCCCAGGGAGTCCAACCACTACAGACCTGTGGCCCTGACTTCTCACCTGATGAAGACCATGGAGAGGCTCATCCTTCATCACCTCCGCCCACTGGTGAGCTCAGCGCTGGACCCCCTGCAGTTCGCCTACCAGCCCGGCATTGGGGTGGACGATGCCATCATCTACCTGCTGCACAGATCCCTCTCTCACCTAGAGCAGGCGGGGAACACTGTGAGGGTCATGTTCTTTGACTTCTCCAGTGCTTTCAACACCATCCAGCCTGCACTACTGAGAGGGAAGATGGAGGGAGCCGGAGTAGACAGTCACCTGACGGCATGGACCATCGACTACCTCACCAACAGACCACAGTATGTGAGGTGCCATGACTGTATGTCTGATGTGGTAGTCTGCAGCACGGGGGCGCCACAGGGCACTGTCCTCTCACCCTTTCTGTTCAGTCTGTACACCTCAGACTTCAGGTACAACTCGGACCACTGCCACCTACAGAAGTTCTCAGATGATACGGCCATCATTGGATGTGTATCAGATGGGAACGACCAGGAATACAGGGGTGTCATCAGTGACTTTGTCGGCTGGTGTGAGAACAACGCACTCCAAATCAACGCCAGCAAGACGAAGGAGATGATCATAGACTTCAGGAGGAAGCCACCCCCTACAGCACCGGTGAACATCCAGGGAAAGCATATTGAGACAGTGGTCTCCTACAAATACCTGGGTGTTCATCTCAATAACAAGTTGGACTGGAGTACAAACACAGATGTCCTGTATAAGAAGGGCCAGAGTCGACTCCACCTGCTGAGGAGACTGAGGTCCTTTGGTGTCTGCAGGACTCTGTTAAAGACCTTTTATGACACAGTGGTAGCATCTGCCCTTTTCTATGCAGTGGCCTGCTGGGGGGGTGCACCAAAGGGACAGGAGCAGGATCGACAAACTGGTGCGGAGGTCTAGCTCTGTGTTGGGATGTCCTCTGGAGTCTATGATGGTGGTGGGTGAGAGGAGGATGTTAGCAAAGCTGACATCCATCATGAACAACCCCCATCACCCTCTGCATGAGACCGTGGGTGAACTGAGCAGCTCCTTCAGTCAGAGACTGAAACATCCTCGCTGCAGGAAGGAGCGCTTTCGCAGGTCATTCATCCCAACAGCAGTTAGACTGTATAACACATCATGATGTCATGAGTCACTTGGACACTTTACCTCCTCTGCCATCACTTTATCCTTACAGTCCAGATACATTTTATTTATTACACTCACCCATATAATGCATACCGTGTATGCTGTGTACCTTACCGGCTACAATGTATATAATATTTTGATATCTGTATATAGTGTTTTGATGTGTGTGTATATGTGTGTATATGTACATGTGTGTATTGACTATATATTTTCTGTATATAGTGCTTATGTATATGTGTATAGTGTTTTTCTATTTTATTCTATTCTATTTTTAGTTTTCTGTACTGAGCTGCTGTAATGCGCAAATTTCCCCGTCGTGGGATCATTAAAGTTTTATCTTATCTTATCTTATCTTAACAGTAGTCGGCCATCATCATCTGCTGGTTCTGTTTACTGGACAATAAAACCAGAGTAATGCTGAATGAACAACATGTTTGGTCTTAATAATCATCATAAAAGCAAAATATGGTCTGAAAAAATAAAATAATCAACAAATAAATTATGTTGGAAAAATAAACCACATTTGGCCCCACTCTTTGAGGGTCTGTAACAATTCATACTATACTCATACTAATATTCATGCTATGAAGGTTTGACTTTAATATTTTATAAAGTTAGCTGCTGTACAAAAACAAATATGTTAAAGTAAACAAATATGTTAAAGTAAACAAATATGTTAAAGTAAACAAATATGTTAAATTAAGTCTACATTGAATGGTCCTCACCTCTTCTCTGTGTCTGGAGAATGAGCCGAGAAGAAGAAACTATCTTCTGTTTCATGTCTGAACATTAATATTTACGTTGGCCGTCCCAGGGTTCAGTCAGCTCCACCCCACCCTGATTATCAGCTCTCTGATAATCAGGGTGATCTTTATTCTGATTCCTGTGAGTCCACTTGAGAAACATTTTTCCAGAGAGGGAACTGATGCTCAGCTGGTACTTCCCTTGATCACTCGAAGCTCCAACTCTGTCATGGTCTTTGGCCGTTGGCTCAGTGTGTTAGTTCCTCTTTGGATAGTTCTGTTTTTGTAATATTTTTTAGGTTTTGTTTCTTAGATTTTCTCACTGTTTCGACTCTCAGTTTGTTGTAGTTTTTTTTCCAGCTTCAGGTTTAGTTATTGCTTTTCATTTTTGTCTTCCCTGTGTCTTGACCACTTTTTATGTTTAGTCTTCCTTCCCATGGTTTCCCTGTGTTTTGTGTTTACTTTTGCTTCCTCTGTGTTATTAGTTTAATTGGTTTCCCTGTTGTTTCCTCTTGCCCTGATTACCTAGCCCTCAGTATTTCTCTGTTTTTTGTTACAGTATTGGGTCCATCCCTTCCTGCCACAGAGCCCACATAATCCATTAACTCAAAATAAGCATCATTACTCACCTTAAACACAGAGCTCAACCTAACGCTGACCTTCAGGAGCATCATTGAGGACAAAGTGTGCGTCCTAATGAGGGGTTGGCTAATTTTTAAAAATTAAGTTTACTTTCCTTAAAACACCAGACATTTATAAGTGAAACAATAAACAGATAAGTCACATACAAAATGACAATGAGTCCTAAAGGTATTGTTACCACCATCCTTTGAGCTGGGTGTACCACCTCAATGTGGGTGGAGTCAATGTAGTAACGCAGGCAGAAGTCCATCCATCCATCCATCCATCCATCCTTATCCTGTTCAGGGTTGTGGGGGGGCTGGAGCCTATCTCAGCTGTCATAGGGTGAGAGGCAGGGTACACCCTGTACAGGTCGCCAGCCTGTCGCAGGGCCAACACAGAGAGACAGACAACACTCACACTCAGACCTATTTAGAGTGACCAAGTAACCTAACCCCAGTAACTGCTTGTCTTTGGACTGTGGGAGGAAACCCACACAGACACAGGGAGAACATGCAAACTCCACACAGACACAGAGGGGTCTGATTGTGAGAGGAGATACCTCAAAGTGTCAGTTATACCTGCACCACGAACCAGTCAGGTGATTCATTCTGGGAATCATAGCGTGGTCCAGTATGAGGAGGGTCAGCCATGTCTCCGTGAGACAGATGATGTTGCAGTCCCTTATGTCCCTCTGAAACTGTATCCTGGCCCTGAGTTCGTCCAGCTTGTTATCCAGTGACTGGACATTAGCCAACAGGATGCTCGGCAGTGGTGTTTGGTGCGCTCTACGCCTCAGCCTCTCTCTTACGCTGGCTCTTTTCCCTCGGAGCCTTGTCCATGACCTGGGTGCTCCGCGCCCTCCTTTGTTTGAGCTGGCCCACTGGCGCAGGATCTCCTGGGGCCAAGCCGGGTCGGGAGAAAAAGGTGTCAGAATACAGCCAGAATACAGCCAGAGTGCTGTATTCTGATATTAAAAAGAGTCTGTCTACATGATATGACACGGAGCAGGCGTAATTATAAAGTCGAAAATTAAAGCTAAAGCTAATATATACAAACAAAGCGTAGGAGCAGGTGTGACGGCTGCTGACCTCACCGGCGCCATCTTGATTATTTTTGTGGTTAAGTAGTTTCTGAAGCTTGCTAAAAAAGTATTTTAACCAAACAAAGCTCATGCAGTAGTTTTGAAGTTCACCTTGTTTGTCAAAATTGACGGAGTAGACTACACCAGGATCTGCCTCATACAGGGCCCTTATATTTTGTAGATGATAACCTAAGAAGGGTATCAAGGGGGGAATGTTGGGAAATATTTTTATCACCTAATGCTGATATTTAAAGTTATTATTCCTACTTCTGTTTATTTGCAACTGCTTTCTACACTGTAATAAATGCATATTGTGTGCCTAAAAGTATTGGGAAGATTTGAGGTCTGTTTGAGTTGCTCTTATTTGTGTTCAGGCACCCGAACTCTGCTACCCCTCCCTAACAGTCTGCTGTGGCCCAGCAGGCCCTCTCAGATCATCCTCAAAGCATACTCATCTTCTGCTCTGGCCCATGATGAACCTGTTGCTCATTCAAATTCATGCTTAGGGGTCTCAGCTCATAAAACTGCCCTTTTTGGGTTCATGTATAGGACACCAGTGATCCTGTTTGCCCATTATTCAATTTATACTGGTAATAGGGATAAATCTGTCCAGTGGACCTAGCCATAGGTTACCTTGCTTATGTAGCACAACCAAAGATTTTGGAAATGCAAATCAAGAAAGTGTAAATCTGTCTAAGAAACAAGTCTAGGGGCAAACTTGGCCCCACTTTCTCCCTCATATCTGGTCTGTGTAAGTATGGGCAGTTGTAAATCCTTCTCCAAGAGTACAATAGGATGGCCACAAGGAGGTTGTTTATGACAATTATTGTGATGAATTTTTCTTACTGTCTTGTTGATGTATTGAAGATGCTCCAGGATGTTTGTACCTTTTCAGATAATGTCAGTAGAATTAATGACAGTTTCTAATGTATGCTTACAAAGTGCAGACTCAGCACAAATCTTAGACAAAGAAAGGGAAAGAGTATAAATACCACGGTTAGAAGAGGAGAGAAGAGAAGATGTAGCGACTGTCTTTGTCCGTGTTGTCCATTTTTCCAGCAACTACTAAGGCACAACCTCCCAGGAGGGCTTCTTGTTTTACTTTTTACTTTTTTCCTCTGTTTTTTGTGTTTGTATATTTCTAAGTACTAGTAACTTTTTGCAACAGAGCTTGCTCATCGCCATGGATCATTTGGACAGTTTGATTTTATTTGGACTCATACTTAATCTCAGCACGGGCTCTCCTCGGTCGGAGGGAGTGATGAGGAAGCCGGACCATGATCAACAGGATCTTTCTTCCTTTCTGTTTCTCTGTATGTGTAACTCAGTCTTCATATGCTACTGTCTGTGTCTTTATAACTATTTGTGTGCTATTAAGATGTCTAATAAACAGCCTGCATCAGAACCTGCTCAACCCTGTGATTTGTTGGTAACTATGGTTTTAATTGGGTTTTAATTTGCAGTCAAAAAGGAACATGGAGACCCCTAAAATGTATCCTACAGTGGTTGTTTTTTTGTTTGTTTTTTCTTTATTATGTGGAAAATTAAGTAATCAATGAAAATATTATAGAGAAAAAAAACTCAAATAAATAAAATAAAGGATCAAACATCAACAAGTAGAGCCTATTGAGAACCTATAGAGCTCATTTTGAAATAGCAAATATGTTGGGCACAACAACGCATTCAGATCACAGATCTGCTTGCAAGACCTGCCAGACATGACAGGCTTAAAAAAATAAATTAAAAAAATAAATAAATAAAATAAAAGGGAGTTTTTCCTTTCCACTGTCACCAAGTGCTGCTCATAGGGGGTCGTTTTGACTGTTGGGTTTTCTCTGTATTATTGTAGGGTCTTTACCTACAATACAAAGGCACCTTGAGGCAGCTGCTTGTTTAAATTTGACGATATAAAAAATCAATAAATAAAATTGAATTGAATTGAATTTGGCTAGTTCTTTTAAACATGCAGTTCTTATGTCCATGTGACCACTGAAATCAAAGTTCGGGATCATTTAGATCAAAATAACTGATCAGATGATTCTGTACCAAGTGACAAATCTTCCTTACAGGAGGTTGATGCAAGAAAGGGCATAAAAACAAAACTATCAGGAAATGTTGACTGTAGATAATCCACTCATGTGAGCAGGAAACATTCAGATTACTCAACAGCATGAATTCAAAGTAAATGCTGAGACTCACTTTTTGATTAAAAATCATTTTTCAGAGCAGCTCCCAAAGTTCTGTGAACTTAAGAGCATTGTTAGAGTTCATGAGCAGAGGTCAGAGGTCACTCTTTAAAGAGCCCATACAGGACAGAGATGTAATTTCCACACTTGTGTCAAAGAGCAACTTGGGGTTCAGTTTCTTGCTCAAGGATACTTTGGCACGCAGCCTGTAATTGAACCATTAACCTTCCGATTATTATCAGGTGACCTGCTCTCCCTCCTGAGACACAGCCACCCTGTTGTTTCAATTTTAAGTGATATTTAAACATCTGCGAACATCATTTCCTCCTCATATAAAGCAACTAAATATCTTTGTGCATCATAAAGTCACACAGCAGCAGTGAGCTTTCTTTCTCCTTTCAGTAGCTTTAAGATGGCACCCAAAATATTTTCATCAAACTGCTCCCCAGGGGCTAAAAAAGCACATTTTAATGACTTTTTATACAGCTGTATATATTTATTTATAATACCATGCATGTTTTTTTTTAGTAGATGTATATTATCTTCTTGTTTTTGTAGGTTATTATGGATTGATGACTAATATACAACACTGATAATTTGGCTGCATCTGTCTTTATCATGCATGTCTCCACTCCCCTCCTTTTGGAGTTACAGGTACAAGAACAGGGAGGAAATTAATCTTCTGCCATGACAGATGTGGTGAGGTGCAAACCTTTGTGTTGTTGGCTCTGAAATTCAGATGATGGGAAGTTTTTCTAAGGTGTTGCATAAATGCCAAACTGGCTCATTGTAGCCCATTGCTAGGTGGTTGCAACAGTGAGAAATGAGCTTACTGTAATAACCTCTAATTTAGAGAATCTAGCAGCAGGCTAGTTTAGTTTTTCATGAAAGGATTTATGAACTTGTCAGGATGTTGCAGGAGAGATGACCCAAATACACTGAAAACTCTGGATGCAAAAGCAACTTTATTACTAACAAGGAAACGTAAACAAAAAGCACAGATAATGCTACATAAAAACTACACTCAAGAATCCAAACAGGAAAAAAACAGGTTGGCAAACTACAAGTTACTAAGAAGGCAGGACCATATATAAGGTCTATGTAGCAATGAGACGGGCACAGGTAAAAGCCTACAAAGGTGAAGACAGTGAGGGCGGGGCATAAAAGAGGGAAACAAATCAAAAACAGAGTCTCATTCTCTGTTGGCTGATTGTTTGGTCAGTGTCTGTCTCTGTGCTCTGATTGGTGGATTCCTACTGAGTGCATATATAGCCTTAACCTGAAAGGCTGGATGACTTTCACACCAGATGAGCACAGTGGATACATTTTAGCCACAGGGAAACCATATTTCCACACCAGACACATAAACAAAAGGTTTATGGATACAGTTATGAGTACAGACTCTCCTCCACCTCCTTTCACACTTTGACTGTAATTCATTCATAAAAAGAACCAAAACATGGTGATGTTCTAAATCACACACAGGGTTAGTTTAAGAACAAACTGAAGCTGCTGCTGTGGACTCCATAATGCTCACAAAGGTGTTTCACTCCAGGACAATAGAAGCTGTGAACCCACAGAATCCATACAGTCCCATTCATTACATTAGATTAAACTTTATTACGTTTAATCTAATCTAACTTTATTTATTCCTTCTGGAGAAGCTCAACAGTGCCCCCCAATGGAACAAGAAGTCCACAGAAGGAGAGCTCTACATTATATTAGAACTTCTCAGTGATTTCTTTTCTTTTACTGATCTTTTACTTTAATTGGGATGTTTTAGAGAGCAGCTAGTGGGCGGAGCCAGGAGAGCAGGTGTGTTCAAAAATCCAGGCTGTGTTTCTGACAGATGAAGCGCCTCTTGATGGAGCAGTGCTGGTCATTCAGGCGTCCATCATAGTAAAAGAGAGCGCAGTCTTCAGTGCCAGGGCCAACACCATGACCAGCATAGTTATCAGGCTGCCCTGGGCGCCACCACCTGGAAACACACACACACACACACACACACACACACACACACACACACACACACACACACACACACACACACACACACACACACACCACACACACACACACACACACAAAGATGTTTCCTGACTTAATTCTTCTCATCTTTTCTGGACACACTAAGGCTTTGAGTATAAAACCAGCTTGGATAGGTTTCAGTAATATGAGATACAGAGTGGACAGGAACTGACCTGGACTCCACAGTGTATGGTGTCTGGTCCACCCACTCCCAGCTTCCAGTTCTCCAGTCAGACAAACCGATCCAGAAATGCAGAGGGATGGTTCGATTGGTCACAAAGTCCTGGGCGATTAGTTATTATTATTAATCTCAGGCTCTTCCACAGGGTGTCATTTGTCCTCTCAGCTCCAACCAGATTTTCAAGCAGTTTGGTTTGTTATAAATGTCTCTAATGATAAAGTATTCTTATATGTAGGTTCTCAGTTCAAAATATTTATCTTATGTTTATAGTAGCTATAATGGTTAAAATGTATCTGTCAATTGTGCAGCTGCTCTTTTTTGACGTTCTCTGAGAGACAAGCAATTTAATCTCTTTTGCTTCATGATGCATTTTGTTAAAACTCCAATCTCATTGTACATCCTGTATAACGACAATAAAGGCATTCTATTCTATTCTGTTCTCTATAATGTAGAATAGAATAGAATAGAATAGAATAGAATGCCTTTATTGTCATTATACAGGATGTACAATGAGATTGGAGGGCCACTCCTGTTCAGTGCCATGTAACAGAAAATCAAACTCTCTAAATGGAAATAAAAATATTACAAAAGTATTATAATCTAGTATAATCAATATGATCAAGAGATATACAGAAAATAAACAATGTGTAAAATATACAAAAAAATAGAATGTATAAAAATATATACATACATTGGTGCATCTGTACATTGTAAGAAAGTAAATGCGTGTATACATATAATAATGAAGATGATGAATATTGCACTTGGTGAATGAATATTGCACTAGTGAATGAATACTGGATATTACACAATATAGGAATGTCAGATATTGTTCAGTATGAATAATATAATATTGCACAGTTACAGTGGGTGAGTGTGTGAGTTCAGGGTGGTGATTGCTCTGGCGAAGAAACTGTTCCTGAGTCTGTTTGTTCTGGCTTTGATGCACCTGTAGCGCCTGCCAGAGGGCAGCAGGTCAAACAGGTCAAAGCCAGGGTGTGAGCTGTCCTTGATGATGTTCCTGGCTCTGCTGACGCAGCGGGAGGTGTAGATGTCCATCAGGGAGGGGAGAGGGCAGCCAACGATTCTTTGTGCTGTCTTGACTACCCTCTGAAGCCTGACCCTGTCTGCCTCAGTGCAGCTGCCGTACCATACTGTGATACAGTACGTCAGCAGGCTCTCAATGGATGAGCGGTAGAAGGTCAGCAGCAGGTTTGAGTTCAAGTTGTTCTTCCTGAGGACCCTCAGGAAGTGAAGTCGCTGCTGAGCCTTCTTGATAACAGCTGTGATGTTATCTGACCAAGAGAGATCAGCAGAGATGAGGACACCGAGAAACCTGAAGGTGTGGACCCTCTCCACACGCTCGCCGTTGATGTAGAGGGGAGCTGGGTCAGTCCTGTGCTTCCTGAAGTCGATGATGATCTCTTTGGTTTTCATGGTGTTCAGTACCACGTTGTTCTCTGAACACCAGGCTGTCAACTTCAGGACCTCCTCTCTGTAAGCTGACTTGTCTCCCTTTGAGATGAATCCGACCACTGTGGTGTCGTCAGCAAATTTGACGATGAGGTTGTTATTGTGGGCCGGACTGCAGTCATGGGTGTAAAGGCAGTACAGGCGGGGGCTCAGCACACAGCCCTGTGGGGAGCCAGTGCTCAGTGTGCGGGTGGAGGAGAGATGGGGGCCAAGTCTCACAGTCTGGGGCCGGTTGGCTAAGAAGTCCTTGATCCAGGAATATGTGAGAGGGGGGAGGCCCAGGGTGTGCAGTTTGGTGGTGAGAATGTCCGGGATGATTGTGTTGAACGCTGAGCTGTAATCCACAAAGAGCATGCGAGCGTAGCTCTGCTGCTGCTCCAAGTGGCTCAACACAGAGTGGAGAGCTACAGCGATGGCGTCCTCTGTGGATCTGTTTGCACGATATGCAAACTGATGGGTGTCGAAAGTGGGGGGCAGATGGTCTTTGATGTGCTGGAGAACCAGCCTCTCAAAGCACTTCATGATTACCAGTGTGAGGGCCACAGGGCGGTAATCATTTAGGCTGGTGACAGATGACCTTTTGGGCACGGGGATGATTGTGGCTGTTTTTAGGCAGGGGGGGATGACTGCTTGGGCCAGGGAGAGGTTGAAAATCCTGGTGAGAATCAGGGTGAGCTGGTGGGCACACGCTCTGATCACCTTGCCAGGTACTCCGTCTGGTCCGGCAGCCTTCCTGGGGTTCACTGCCAGGAGCACGCGCCGTAATGTGATCATGACTGTGCAGCTCTGCTGGGTTCAAGTTACCTGTTACTGTGTCGGTGCCATTGGGCAAAGACTAATTTAGAGCTGGGGCTGGCAAATGATTTTGAAGCTCTTATTTTGAAGCATTATCTAAATTATGGCCCTCTGAATCTTAGATCATCTTACAGAAGTATCACAAAATTAATTAAATCTCATTCAGTGACAGTTTCTATTCAGCCTTTCATCTCAGAGTGGATCAGCTGGACGTCTCTTTAGGCTGTTGAAGATGTTTGACCTCTTCACCTCTAAACAATGATGGGGAGTCCCTCTAACCTCTAGTGGGGTGGTCAACTCATCTTTTTCCAGCTGAAGAAACTTCTGATGAGAGGTGAAACATCTTCAACAACTTAAAAAGATGTCCAGTGACCTTCAACCAAGGAACCTCAGCCTAAGATAAGGTAAGACCTGTCTTACCCACTCCTTGTCAGCACGCAGAATGACCAGGTGAGCTTGCTGTGTTTCACACCGGTCTCTGGAGTCGTTCCAGGAGAGAGACACATTGCTGAAGTAGTAACAGCTGGATTCAAAAGCAGTCCACTCTGGAGGACAGCAGCCTTCTGTAGATGAACCTGATGGATACAGAGGTGTGAATGTGGACCTGTAGATGTGTATCTTCCCTGTATGGTAAAATGTGAATAAACATACTGTTGTTGATGATACGTTTGAGGGAACATTTGATGGTGGTGACATTCCTGCTGAGAGAGTCGATGACCTCCAGCTGCTTCAGCGCCTGGTTCTTGTTGCTCTCAACAGCAAACTGCAGCTGCTTCACTTCTTTGACTGTTTCTCAAAACCGAAGGATTTAGCATGTTAGCATTTTAGCAGTATTAAGGACAGTCACACAATAATTCGTTGATAGATAAACACATAATTTAAACAGCTCCTGTCCCCTCAAATCTCATTGTACATTCTGTATAATGACAAATTAGGCATTCTATTCTATTATGTTCAATTCTATAAGTCTTGCTAGTGCAATCATGAACCAGTGTAAGACATTTAATCCTTGTTAGCACTGTGATCAGCCTCAGGAGAAGCACAGCTCTCAAGGCTTTTGATTTTCTCTCCCACAGGTGTATTACCTTGAGCCTGCTGCACTGAGGTTTGTAGTGACTGGATGTCACTCTGGTTGGATAATCTCTGCTCCAAAGACTGCAGGTGATTTGACATTTTCATATCTGAAAAAAAGAGACAGCAGCACCCTCAGATAAATATAACAAAGTGTGTAGTACCTTATACTTAATATAGCTGAAATGATATTAAGTATATAAGATATTAAAATATCTTATTTTTGTCCTAATTTATTTTGAATACTTGTACTTAATATAAAGAAGCAAGATATAATACAATAAAAAAAGCAGAATAAAAATAACATAATAATGTTGTAGAAAACAAGCACATCACATGCCTAATGACAAACTAACGCGCTCGACTTTGACAACGGACCCTCAAACAAGGTAGGTCAGGTCGAACGCTTCTCGAAAACGTATATATGGGGGTGAATGGAGCAGCCCATAATTGAAATCGTTAGCGTCATGAGCTAGCTTGCGCGATGAAATTGGGTCAATGACGAGCGCAACGCGCTCGTCATTGACCATGGACCTCACGACAACGTGGGTCGTGTCGAGACGTTTCCAAAAACGTATATATGAAGGTGACTGGAATGGCGCATTATTGGAATCGTTGGCGTTCTCCATTATTATTATTAGGCCCGAGCCTCACGAAGTGATCGGCGAGGAGCCTATTGTATTCGCTCGCGCAAAAAACGAAAAAAGGTCAAAGTCGACTTTGACAACGGACCCTCAAACAAGGTAGGTCAGGTCGAACGCTTCTCGAAAACGTATATATGGGGGTGAATGGAGCAGCCCATAATTGAAATCGTTAGCGTCATGAGCTAGCTTGCGCGACGAAAGTGGGTCAATGACGAGCGCAACGCGCTCGTCATTGACAATGGACCTCATGACAACGTGCGTCGGGTCGAGACATTTCCGAAAACGTATATATGAAGGTGACTGGATTGGCGCATTATTGGAATCGTTAGAATTGTTCATTAGGCCCGAGCCTCACGAAGTGATCGGCGAGGAGCCTATTGTATTCGCTCGCGCGAAAAACGAAAAAAGGTCAAAGTCGAGCGCGAAGCGCTCGACATTGACAACGGACCCTCAAACAAGGTAAGTCAGGTCGAACGCTTCTCGAAAACGTATATATGGGGGTGAATGGAGCAGCCCATAATTGAAATCGTTAGCGTCATGAGCTAGCTTGCGCGATGAAATTGGGTCAATGACGAGCGCAACGCGCTCGTCATTGACCATGGACCTCACGACAACGTGGGTCGTGTCGAGACGTTTCCGAAAACGTATATATGAAGGTGACTGGAATGGCGCATTATTGGAATCGTTGGCGTTCTCCATTATTATTATTATTATTATTTTTCTTTTCCGCAAATGATCGCAAATTTGACCCCCTGAACATTTACGAAAACGCACCAATTTTTGCACAAAATTCAGGACCGGTGAAAAATTTTGTTTTTTAATATCGCCATTAAAAAACTCAAAAAACCAGTCCAACTGCGCCCCCTGTCAAAATCAAAATACATTGCGCCTATGGGAGGCCTTGCCATGTAAAGTTAGCCCAAGAGTCATGAAATTCGGATCAAACGGAGATCTTGTGAAACCCAACAAAAAAATATATTACACCAACTCCGGACAACAAACAGGAAGTCGGCCATCTTGAATTGAAGTTTGTGAAGCGCAGAGTCAGCATTTTTGCACACCTCGTACTTGAATTAACTTGTCCTAGGGCATTAAACCGACTGGCACCAAAATCGCTCAGGAACATCTTCACAAGTTGGGCATCAAAAGATGTGCGAGGTTTTATAGAATATTCAACGGTGTTGGCATGGCAACCGCGTGAATTTGGTCTTCGTTTTTGTCTCTCGCCGCAATTTTGTTTGTGCATTCGTTCGCACAATCTTTGGCCGATCAGCCTCAAAATTTAATAACTTGTTTACTGAACCGGCCTGAACCCACAATTAGGGAATCAAGTTTCTAGGTGCAATAGCGCCCCCTACAGAAGCAAACAAAAGTTTGTATGGAGGTCCACAATTTTAGTTTCACTGAAATGCATGAAAATTTGTGTCAACATTCTTGACGTCATCCTCATCAAAAAAGCCAATCACACCCATGCTCTATTTTGTAACACGTTGCCATGGCGGAGCCCGAAATGCCCCATTTTATTCTAATGGGAAAAAGCCAAAAATCCCCCATATTAAAGTTTCTGCTTACTTTGCCCGAAATACATGAAATTTGGTAAACAGATTGCTGATGTCAGCCTGATCAAAAAAGTCAATTACACCTATGTCATATTTTGGACGCTGTTCCCATGACGATGCCAAAACTGCCCCATTTTATCCCTATGGGAAAAAATGTGAAATTTCTGCGATGGAAAAATGACCCTTGCTTTCTCAAAAATGCATACACATGCCTGAAATTTGGTACACGCATTGTCCACATCTCCCTGAACATAAAACCTACAGGTGAAAATACTGTAATGTGTAAGGTGTTGCCATGGCGATGCCCAGAATATGGCATCTTTTTCTTTGAGAAAGTCAATACATCCATTGCAGTTTTTCATATGTGGCAGCAAAAAAAACCCCAGCTAAAATAGGCACGGCTGGAAAAGCTGGGTTCAAATCGGCACCAGCACCTGGCCGGCGGCCGGCGAGGGCCTATTATCGCCGCTTGCGGCTTTAATTAGGGCCCGAGCACGAACTGTGCGAAGGCCCTATTGTAATTGCTTCGTTTATTATTTTTTTTTTTTTTATTATTATTATTATTATTTTTATTATTCAGGCAAATGAATTGGCTTTTTGGGGGCTTTATCATATTCAAAAACTCATGAAACTTTGCACATGCGTCACACCTGGTGAAAATTTAAGTATTTTAATGGGCTCGGGCAAGGGCGCGCCCAAATGGCTCGCTAGCGCCCCCTAAACTGGAGCCCCACCGCTGTGTTTCACGTACATGAATGAAACTTCATACACATGTATATCATGTCCAGGCGCACAAAAAATCCTCTTGGAGCCATGCCCTAAACCCAACAGGAAGTCCGCCATTTTGAATTAATTATGCAAATTTGGCGATTTGCAGCCCTCACACTTTTTCTAATAACTCAGAGGTTTTAGACGTTATCATCTTCATATTTGGTTTGTCTAACCTACACCCCCAGAGGAATCTAAATCTCGAAAATGGTGAGTTTTCGCCAAGGGGGAGGGGTCCTTATGCCCCTTTGAACTTTGATCATTCGCCATGAAATTTTGATTGCCTCTCATTCATACCTACATGATCCAATGTGCATCAAACTTCTCCAGTAGGATGAGGGTGCCCCCCTGAACACATACATATGACAATATTTAATATCAGTCGCAGCGCCACCTAGTGGGAACAGGAAATGTCATATTTTACACTTGGAGGTCCAGCTCCAAGGTGGTTTAGCAGAACCATCTCAAATTTCACCTGGAAAGCCTTAAGAAGTTGGACTTACTGTGTTTTCAAAACTGTGACTTTTTGACAAAAGGGCGTGACCCTTATGGGACGGCAAAGTTCGATGATTCGCCATGAACACAAAAATGGCTGTAACTCAAAGCCAACTTGCCCAATCTGGCTCAAACTTCAGTGGTGTGATAAGCATGCTGCCCTGAACACATTCATATGCATAAAGTCCATAAACGTTAGAGCGCCGCCTAGTGGCAGCTCGGAATATCTTAAAATAGCAAGTTTTTTGAGTAGCCCCGGAGCTACGTTTTATCTACATGTATGAAAATGTACAGGCTCATGTAACATACTAAGACGTACAAAAAAGTCTCTTGGACCCATACCCCAAACCCTACAGGAAGTCGGCCATCTTCAATTGAAGGTGTCAATTTTTGCCATTTCCACGCCTGCTATTTGAACGAACTTGTCCTAGGGCATTTGACCCAGTGAGACCAAATTTGCTCCACATCATCTACACAAGTAGCCCATCAAATATTGTGGAAATCTTTACAAAATATTAAATGGCCTTATCACACCAGGCCATTGAAGTTGGCCTTCGTTTTTCTCCCTCACCACCAAAATTGTTTGTGCACTTGTTCGCACATGCTTTGTCTGATCAGGCTGAAAATTTAATCACTCATGTACACACCCAGGCTGAATCCATAACTACAGATTCAAGACTGTAGGCGCAATAGCGCCCCCTACAGAAGCAAATGAAAATTTGTATGACATCCACATAATTAGTTTTGCTCTGAAATGCATGAAACTATCTTTCACCATTCCTTACGAAATCCTCATCAATTTGATAAGCCTCCTGCCCTGAACACATTGATATGCATAAAGTCCATAAATGTTACAGCGCCACCTACTGGCAGCTTGAAATATCATAAAATAGCATGTTTTTTAGCTAGCCCCAGAGCTACATTATATCTACAGCTCTGAAATTCTGCACACTCATGTAACATCCTAAGACGTACAAAAAAGTCTCTTGGAGCCATACTGGAAACCCTACAGGAAGTCCAGCATCTTCAATTGAAAGTGTCAATTTTTGTCAATTTTTGCCATTTTCAGGCCTGCTATTTGAATGAACTCCTCCTAGGGCATTTGAGCCAGTGAGACCAAATTGGCTCCAGATCATCTAGACAAACAGCCCATCAAATATTGTGGAAATCTTGACAAAATATTAAATGGTGTTGTCACACCAGGCCATTGAAGTTGGCTTTCATTTTTCTCAATGGCGACCAAAATTGTTTGGGCACGTGTTCGTACATGCTTTGCCCGATCTGCCTGAAAATGTAATCACTCATGTACACAGCCACTCTGAACCCATAACTATGGATTCAAGGCTATACGTAGCTGCAAGAGCGCCCCCTACAGAAGCAAATGAAATTTTGTATAGCATCCACAAACTTAGTTTCTCGGAAATGTATGAAAATGTGTTTCAACATTCTTGACATCATCCTGATCAAAACAGTCTATCAGACCCATGCCCTATTTTGCATGCTGGAGCCGTGACCCCACCCCCAAATATTCCATTGCGTCTATGCCGAGAGCAAAAGATATCTTTTCCTATAAAAGAATTCAACTTTCTACAGACCTTCTGTACACCATCACGATCACAAGACCTCCGAGTGCGGCACGGGTCGACGAGCGCCACGGGGCGACGCGCAGGGAGTGCGAGGGCCCGATATCACCGCTTGCGGTTTTAATTAGGCCCGAGCCGACGAAGTCTCGGCGAGGAGCCTATTGGATTCACTATGCCACATACCCCAAAATGCGTTAAAATCCCCACGGTCGCATGGGACGCGGTCGCCAGTGAGCCCTGACCTCATAGGGACGTGGGTCAGGTCGAGACGTTTCCGAAAAGGTATGCGTTGGGGTGACTGGGAAAACGCCTAATTGTTTTTGCTCGAATTCTCCATTATTCTTTATTATTATTATTTTTCTTTATTATTAGGCCCGAGCCGACGAAGTCTCGGCGAGGAGCCTATTGGATTCACTATGCCACATACCCCAAAATGCGTTAAAATCCCCACGGTCGCATGGGACGCGGTCGCCAGTGACCCCTGACCTCATAGGGACGTGGGTCAGGACGAGACGTTTCCGAAAAGGTATGCGTCGGGGTGACTGGGAAAACGCCTAATTGTTTTTGCTCGAATTCTCCATTATTCTTTATTATTATTATTAGGCCCGAGCCGACGAAGTCTCGGCGAGGAGCCTATTGGATTCACTATGCAACATACCCCAAAATGCGTTAAAATCCCCACGGTCGCATGGGACGCGGTCGCCAGTGACCCCTGACCTCATAGGGACGTGGGTCAGGTCGAGACGTTTCCGAAAAGGTATGCGTCGGGGTGACTGGGAAAACGCCTAATTGTTTTTGCTCGAATTCTCCATTATTCTTTATTATTATTATTATTAGGCCCGAGCCGACGAAGTCTCGGCGAGGAGCCTATTGGATTCACTATGCCACATACCCCAAAATGCGTTAAAATCCCCACGGTCGCATGGGACGCGGTCGCCAGTGACCCCTGACCTCATAGGGACGTGGGTCAGGTCGAGACGTTTCCGAAAAGGTATGCGTCGGGGTGACTGGGAAAACGCCTAATTGTTTTTGCTCGAATTCTCCATTATTCTTTATTATTATTATTTTTCTTTATTATTATTATACTTTCTCTCTCTTTGAACCCAAATTTGACCCCCTGAATGTGCACGAAAAGTCACCATTTTTTGCATGGTGGTCAGGTCTGGCGAAAAATTACGTATTTTAATGTCGCCACAAACTAACTCCAAACCACGGCTCCACAGCGCCCCCTGGAAATTTCATTTTTCGGTGCCCTTATGGGAGAGGCCAAATTCAAGTTTGCCCTAGAGTCATGAAATTCTCGTCACACATAGAGCATGTCTGGACAAACAATAAATCCTCTTGAGGCACCCCTCCATGACCCACAGGAAATCCACCAGGTTGACTTGAAATTTGGCTTTCGCCGAGTCAGCAATTTCGCTCACCTTGTATTTGCGCGAACTTCTCCTACAGCATTTGACCCACAAACACCAAAACGGCTCAGCATCATTTAGAGACATAGGGCATCTAAAGTTATCGAAGGCTTCGTATTCAATTCAATGGTCTTGTCACACTAGGCCCCTGAAGTTGGCCTTCGTTTGACCAAAAATTCCGGTCTTCTTTCCTGCCATCAATCGCACATGCTTTGCCCGATCTGCCCCAAAATGGAATCATTTATGAACACACCTACACTGAATCCATAAGTGCAGAAACCACGTCGATTGATGCCATAGCGCCCCCTACAGAACAAAATGAAAATTTGTATGGGGGTCCACAAAATTAGTTTCTCTGGTATGCATGAAAATTTTTTTACACAATCTTCTGATCCTCCTGGTCAGAAAAGGCAATCAGACCTATGCCCAATTTTGCACGCCACAGGCGCCACCACACCGCAAATGTGCATTGCGTTTATATGGGGAGCCAACAATTTACTTTCTCAGACATGCATGCAATTCGAGACAAACATTCTGTACCCCAGCACGATCAAAAAAGTCAATGAGACCCATGCCCACATTCCCACAGGAAATCCGCTAGCTTGGCTTGAAATTCTGTTTTTGCCAATTTTGCACTGTTGGACACCTCATATTTGCTCGAACTTCTCCTAGGGCATTTGACGCGCTAACACCAAAATGCCTCTGCATCATCTAGAGACATAGGGCATCCAAAGTTATCGAAGGCTTCGTATTCAATTCAACGGGCTTGTCACATGAGGCCCCTGAATTTGGCGTTCGTTTGACCAAACATTCCCGTCCTCTTTCCTGCCATCAATCGCACGTGCTTTGCCCGATCTGCCCCAAAATAGAATAATTTATGAACACACCTACACTGGATCCATACGTGGAGAAACAATGGCGATTGCTGCAATAGCGCCCCCTGCAGAAGAAACTGAAATTTTGTATGGAGGTCCACCGCATTGGTTTCTTTGAAATGCATGAAAATTTTTTTACATGTTCGTCAGATACTCCTGATCAGAAAACTCAATCAGACCTATGCCCTATTTTGCACGCTGCAGCCGTGACCACCACCCCAATGTCAAGATGACATCATTATGGAGAAACCACAACCTTCTCACACGTATTGCGCAATCACTCACGCACTCTTTCTGCACTTTGCTTGCATTTTCCTTTCCCTTATGTACTGTACAAGACTTCATTTAGATTTGTGGATTCAGAGCAACAAGTGCACTAGTGCCCCCTACAGATGGAACAAAAGCATTAGATAGTGGGAATCACATTTAGGTTTTCTGAAATGCATGAAAAAAGGTAGAAAACTTCGCCACAGTCAAATAGATAGATTCAACGGTGTTATCATGTCCATCCTTGCCAAGATTTTCATCTTTTGCCAGTGGGGATTACATTTGGCAGAACAGTTGGCTCTCTGACAGCTTGAAGGGGGATCTCAGGTGGCTCGCAGGTGGGTTGCAGGCTGTTTGCAGGGCACGTTGTTCGCAGGGAAGGCAGGTCGCCGGTTGCAGGAGCAGCGGCTCTCAGGCGGCATGCAGTGGGGTTTGCGGGGCTCGCAGGTGGCTGGCTGGAGATTTGCGGAGCTCGTAGGTGGCTCGCTGGGGGTTCGCGGGGGCTCACTTGCGGCTCGCGCTGGGTTTGGCGGTCGCGCACGCAGCGAGGGCCGTAAAACGCCGCTTGCGGCTTTAATTAGGCCCGAGCCGACGAAGTCTCGGCGAGGAGCCTATTGGATTCACTATGCCACATACCCCAAAATGCGTTAAAATCCCCACGGTCGCATGGGACGCGGTCGCCAGTGACCCCTGACCTCATAGGGACGTGGGTCAGGTCGAGACGTTTCCGAAAAGGTATGCGTCGGGGTGACTGGGAAAACGCCTAATTGTTTTTGCTCGAATTCTCCATTATTCTTTATTATTATTTTTCTTTATTATTATTATACTTTCTCTCTCTTTGAACCCAAATTTGACCCCCTGAATGTGCACGAAAAGTCACCATTTTTTGCATGGTGGTCAGGTCTGGCGAAAAATTACGTATTTTAATGTCGCCACAAACAAACTCCAAAACACGGCTCCACAGCGCCCCCTGGAAATTTCATTTTTCGGTGCCCTTATGGGAGAGGCCAAATTCAAGTTTGCCCTAGAGTCATGAAATTCTCGTCACACATAGAGCATGTCTGGGCAAACAATAAATCCTCTTGAGGCACCCCTCCATGACCCACAGGAAATCCACCAGGTTGACTTGAAATTTGGCTTTCGCCGAGTCAGCAATTTCGCTCACCTTGTATTTGCGCGAACTTCTCCTACAGCATTTGACCCACAAACACCAAAACGGCTCAGCATCATTTAGAGACATAGGGCATCTAAAGTTATCGAAGGCTTCGTATTCAATTCAATGGTCTTGTCACACTACGCCCCTGAAGTTGCCCTTCGTTTGACCAAAAATTCCGGTCTTCTTTCCTGCCATCAATCGCACATGCTTTGCCCGATCTGCCCCAAAATGGAATCATTTATGAACACACCTACACTGAATCCATAAGTGCAGAAACCACGTCGATTGATGCCATAGCGCCCCCTACAGAACAAAATGAAAATTTGTATGGGGGTCCACAAAATTAGTTTCTCTGGTATGCATGAAAATTTTTTACACAATCTTCTGATCCTCCTGGTCAGAAAAGGCAATCAGACCTATGCCCAATTTTGCACGCCACAGGCGCCACCACACCGCAAATGTGCGTTGCGTTTATATGGGGAGCCAACAATTTACTTTCTCAGACATGCATGCAATTCGAGACAAACATTCTGTACCCCAGCACGATCAAAAAAGTCAATGAGACCCATGCCCACATTCCCACAGGAAATCCGCTAGCTTGGCTTGAAATTCTGTTTTTGCCAATTTTGCACTGTTGGACACCTCATATTTGCTCGAACTTCTCCTAGGGCATTTGACGCGCTAACACCAAAATGCCTCTGCATCATCTAGAGACATAGGGCATCCAAAGTTATCGAAGGCTTCGTATTCAATTCAACGGGCTTGTCACATGAGGCCCCTGAATTTGGCGTTCGTTTGACCAAACATTCCCGTCCTCTTTCCTGCCATCAATCGCACGTGCTTTGCCCGATCTGCCCCAAAATAGAATAATTTATGAACACACCTACACTGAATCCATACGTGGAGAAACAATGGCGATTGCTGCAATAGCGCCCCCTGCAGACGAAACTGAAATTTTGTATGGAGGTCCACCGCATTGGTTTCTTTGAAATGCATGAAAATTTTTTTACATGTTCGTCAGATACTCCTGATCAGAAAAGTCAATCAGACCTATGCCCTATTTTGCACGCTGCAGCCGTGACCACCACCCCAATGTCAAGATGACATCATTATGGAGAAACCACAACCTTCTCACACGTATTGCGCAATCACTCACGCACTCTTTCTGCACTTTGCTTGCATTTTCCTTTCCCTTATGTACTGTACAAGACTTAATTTAGATTTGTGGATTCAGAGCAACAAGTGCACTAGTGCCCCCTACAGATGGAACAAAAGCATTAGATAGTGGGAATCACATTTAGGTTTTCTGAAATGCATGAAAAAAGGTAGAAAACTTCGCCACAGTCAAATAGATAGATTCAACGGTGTTATCATGTCCATCCTTGCCAAGATTTTCATCTTTTGCCAGTGGGGATTACATTTGGCAGAACAGTTGGCTCTCTGACAGCTTGAAGGGGGATCTCAGGTGGCTCGCAGGTGGGTTGCAGGCTGTTTGCAGGGCACGTTGTTCGCAGGGAAGGCAGGTCGCAGGTTGCAGGAGCAGCGGCTCTCAGGCGGCATGCAGTGGGGTTTGCGGGGCTCGCAGGTGGCTGGCTGGAGATTTGCGGAGCTCGTAGGTGGCTCGCTGGGGGTTCGCGGGGGCTCACTGGTTGCTCTCGCTGGGTTTGGCGGTCGCGCACGCAGCGAGGGCCGTAAAACGCCGCTTGCGGCTTTAATTAGGCCCGAGCCGACGAAGTCTCGGCGAGGAGCCTATTGGATTCACTATGCCACATACCCCAAAATGCGTTAAAATCCCCACGGTCGCATGGGACGCAGTCGCCAGTGACCCCTGACCTCATAGGGACGTGGGTCAGGTCGAGACGTTTCCGAAAAGGTATGCGTCGGGGTGACTGGGAAAACGCCTAATTGTTTTTGCTCGAATTCTCCATTATTCTTTATTATTATTATTTTTCTTTATTATTATTATACTTTCTCTCTCTTTGAACCCAAATTTGACCCCCTGAATGTGCACGAAAAGTCACCATTTTTTGCATGGTGGTCAGGTCTGGCGAAAAATTACGTATTTTAATGTCGCCACAAACTAACTCCAAAACACGGCTCCACAGCGCCCCCTGGAAATTTCATTTTTCGGTGCCCTTATGGGAGAGGCCAAATTCAAGTTTGCCCTAGAGTCATGAAATTCTCGTCACACATAGAGCATGTCTGGGCAAACAATAAATCCTCTTGAGGCACCCCTCCATGACCCACAGGAAATCCACCAGGTTGACTTGAAATTTGGCTTTCGCCGAGTCAGCAATTTCGCTCACCTTGTATTTGCGCGAACTTCTCCTAGAGCATTTGACCCACAAACACCAAAACGGCTCAGCATCATTTAGAGACATAGGGCATCTAAAGTTATCGAAGGCTTCGTATTCAATTCAATGGTCTTGTCACACTAGGCCCCTGAAGTTGGCCTTCGTTTGACCAAAAATTCCGGTCTTCTTTCCTGCCATCAATCGCACATGCTTTGCCCGATCTGCCCCAAAATGGAATCATTTATGAACACACCTACACTGAATCCATAAGTGCAGAAACCACGTCGATTGATGCCATAGCGCCCCCTACAGAACAAAATGAAAATTTGTATGGGGGTCCACAAAATTAGTTTCTCTGGTATGCATGAAAATTTTTTTACACAATCTTCTGATCCTCCTGGTCAGAAAAGGCAATCAGACCTATGCCCAATTTTGCACGCCACAGGCGCCACCACACCGCAAATGTGCGTTGCGTTTATATGGGGAGCCAACAATTTACTTTCTCAGACATGCATGCAATTCGAGACAAACATTCTGTACCCCAGCACGATCAAAAAAGTCAATGAGCCCCATGCCCACATTCCCACAGGAAATCCGCTAGCTTGGCTTGAAATTCTGTTTTTGCCAATTTTGCACTGTTGGACACCTCATATTTGCTCGAACTTCTCCTAGGGCATTTGACGCGCTAACACCAAAATGGCTCTGCATCATCTAGAGACATAGGGCATCCAAAGTTATCGAAGGCTTCGTATTCAATTCAACGGGCTTGTCACATGAGGCCCCTGACTTTGGCGTTCGTTTGACCAAACATTCCCGTCCTCTTTCCTGCCATCAATCGCACGTGCTTTGCCCGATCTGCCCCAAAATAGAATAATTTATGAACACACCTACACTGAATCCATACGTGGAGAAACAATGGCGATTGCTGCAATAGCGCCCCCTGCAGAAGAAACATGAAATTTTGTATGGAGGTCCACCGCATTGGTTTCTTTGAAATGCATGAAAATTTTTTTACATGTTCGTCAGATACTCCTGATCAGAAAAGTCAATCAGACCTATGCCCTATTTTGCACGCTGCAGCCGTGACCACCACCCCAATGTCAAGATGACATCATTATGGAGAAACCACAACCTTCTCACACGTATTGCGCAATCACTCACGCACTCTTTCTGCACTTTCCTTGCATTTTCCTTTCCCTTATGTACTGTACAAGACTTCATTTAGACTTGTGGATTCAGAGCAACAAGTGCACTAGTGCCCCCTACAGATGGAACAAAAGCATTAGATAGTGGGAATCACATTTAGGTTTTCTGAAATGCATGAAAAAAGGTAGAAAACTTCGCCACAGTCAAATAGATAGATTCAACGGTGTTATCATGTCCATCCTTGCCAAGATTTTCATCTTTTGCCAGTGGGGATTACATTTGGCAGAACAGTTGGCTCTCTGACAGCTTGAAGGGGGATCTCAGGTGGCTCGCAGGTGGGTTGCAGGCTGTTTGCAGGGCACGTTGTTCGCAGGGAAGGCAGGTCGCAGGTTGCAGGAGCAGCGGCTCTCAGGCGGCATGCAGTGGGGTTTGCGGGGCTCGCAGGTGGCTGGCTGGAGATTTGCGGAGCTCGTAGGTGGCTCGCTGGGGGTTCGCGGGGGCTCACTTGCGGCTCGCGCTGGGTTTGGCGGTCGCGCAGGCAGCGAGGGCCGTAAAACGCCGCTTGCGGCTTTAATTATTATTATTTTTCTTTATTATTATTATTATACTTTCTCTCTCTTTGAACCCAATTTTGACCCCCTGAACATGCGCGAAAAGTCACCATTTTTTGCATGGTGGTCAGGTCTGGCGAAAAATTACGTATTTTAATGTCGCCACAAACTAACTCAAAAACACGGCTACACTGCGCCCCCTGGAAATTTCATTTTTCGGGCCCCTATGGGAGATGCCAAATTCAAGTTTGCCCTAGATTCATGAAATTCTCGTCACACATAGATCATGTCAGGACAAACAAAAAATCCTCTTGAGGCACCCCTGCATGACCCACAGGAAATCCACCAGGTTCACTTGAAATTTGGCTTTTGCCGAGTCAGCAATTTCGCTCACCTTGTATTTGCGCGAACTTCTCCTACAGCATTTGACCCACAAACACCAAAATGGCTCAGCATCATTTAGAGACATAGGGCATCTAAAGTTATCGAAGGCTTCGTATTCATATCAATTGTCTTGTCACACTAGGCCCCTGAAGTTGGCCTTCGTTTGACCAATAATTCCGGTCCTCTTTCCTGCCATCAATCGCACATGCTTTGCCCGATCTGCCCCAAAATGGAATCATTTATGAACACACCTACACTGAATCCATAAGTGCAGAAACCACGTCGATTGATGCCATAGCGCCCCCTACAGAACAAAATGAAAATTTGTATGGGGGTCCACAAAATTAGTTTCTCTGGTATGCATGAAAATTTTTGTACACAATCCTCAGATCCTCCTGGTCAGAAAAGGCAATCAGACCTATGCCCAATTTTGCACGCCACACGCGCCACCACACCGCAAATGTGCGTTGCGTTTATATGGGGAGCCAACAATTTACTTTCTCAGACATGCATGCAATTCGAGACAAACATTCTTTACCCCAGCACGATCAAAAAAGTCAATGACACCCATGTCCACATTCCCACAGGAAATCCGCTAGCTTGGCTTGAAATTCTGTTTTTGCCAATTTTGCACTGTTGGACACCTCGTATTTGCGCGAACTTCTCCTAGGGCATTTGACCCACTAAACCCAAAATGGCTCAGCATTATCTAGAGACATGGGGCATCCAAAGTTATCGAAGGCTTCGTATTCAATTCAACGGGCTTGTCACACGAGGCCCCTGAATTTGGCGTTCGTTTGACCAAAAATTTCTGTCCTCTTTCCTGCCATCAATCGCACGTGCTTTGCCCGATCTGCCCCAAAATGGAATCATTTATGAACACACCTACACTGAATCCATAAGTGGAGAAACAATGGCGATTGCTGCAATACCGCCCCCTACAGAACAAAATGCAATTTTGTATGGAGGTCCACCGCATTACTTTCTTTGAAATGCATGAAAATTTTTTTACATGTTCTTCAGATACTCCTGATCAGAAAAGTCAATCAGACCTATGCCCTTTTTTGCACGCTGCAGCCGTGACCACCACCCCAATGTCAACATGACGTCACTATGGACAAACCACAACCTTGTCACACGTATTGCGCAATCACTCACGCACTCTTTCTGCACTTTCCTTGCAATTTCCTTTCCCTTCTGTACTGGACAAGACTTAATTTAGATTTGTGGATTCAGAGCAACAAGTGCACTAGTGCCCCCTACAGATGGAACAAAAGCATTAGATGGTGGGAATCACATTTAGGTTTTCTGAAATGCATGAAAAAAGGTAGACAACTTCGCGACAGTCAAATAGATAGATTCAACAGTGTTATCATGTCCATCCTTGCCAAGATTTTCATCTTTTGCCAGTGGGGATTCCATTTGGCAGAACAGGTGGCTCTCTGACAGCTTGAAGGGGGATCTCTGGTGGCTTGCAGTTGGGTTGCAGGCTGTTTGCAGGGCAGGTTGTTCGCAGGGAAGGCAGGTCGCAGGTTGCAGGAGCAGCGGCTCTCAGGCGGCATGCAGTGGGGTTTGCGGGGCTCGCAGGTGGCTGGCTGGAGATTTGCGGAGCTCGTAGGTGGCTCGCTGGGGGTTCGCGGGGGCTCACTTGCGGCTCGCGCTGGGTTTGGCGGTCGCGCAGGCAGCGAGGGCCGTAAAACGCCGCTTGCGGCTTTAATTATTATTATTATTTTTCTTTATTATTATTATACTTTCTCTCTCTTTGAACCCAATTTTGACCCCCTGAACATGCGCGAAAAGTCACCATTTTTTGCATGGTGGTCAGGTCTGGCGAAAAATTACGTATTTTAATGTCGCCACAAACTAACTCCAAAACACGGCTCCACAGCGCCCCCTGGAAATTTCATTTTTCGGGGCCCTTATGGGAGAGGCCAAATTCAAGTTTGCCCTAGAGTCATGAAATTCTCGTCACACATAGAGCATGTCTGGACAAACAATAAATCCTCTTGAGGCACCCCTCCATGACCCACAGGAAATCCACCAGGTTGACTTGAAATTTGGCTTTCGCCGAGTCAGCAATTTCGCTCACCTTGTATTTGCGCGAACTTCTCCTAGAGCATTTGACCCACAAACACCAAAATGGCTCAGCATCATTTAGAGACATAGGGCATCTAAAGTTATCGAAGGCTTCGTATTCAATTCAATTGTCTTGTCACACTAGGCCCCTGAATTTGGCCTTCGTTTGACCAAAAATTCCGGTCCTCTTTCCTGCCATCAATCGCACATGTTTTGCCCGATCTGCCCCAAAATGGAATCATTTATGAACACACCTACACTGAATCCATAAGTGCAGAAACCATGTCGATTGATGCAATAGCGCCCCCTACAGAACAACATGAAAATTTGTATGGGGGTCCACAAAATTAGTTTCTCTGGTATGCATGAAAATTTTTTTACACCATCTTCAGATCCTCCTGGTCAGAAAAGGCAATCAGACCTATGCCCAATTTTGCACGCCACACGCGCCACCACACCGCAAATGTGCGTTGCGTTTATATGGGGAGCCAACAATTTACTTTCTCAGAAATGCATGCAATTCGAGACAAACATTCTGTACCCCAGCACGATCAAAAAAGTCAATGAGACCCATGCCCACATTCCCACAGGAAATCCGCTAGCTTGGCTTGAAATTCTGTTTTTGCCAATTTTGCACTGTTGGACACCTCATATTTGCTCAAACTTCTCCTAGGGCATTTGACGCGCTAACACCAAAATGGCTCTGCATCATCTAGAGACATAGGGCATCCAAAGTTATCGAAGGCTTCGTATTCAATTCAACGGGCTTGTCACATGAGGCCCCTGAATTTGGCGTTCGTTTGACCAAAAATTCCGGTCCTCTTTCCTGCCATCAATCGCACGTGCTTTGCCCGATCTGCCCCAACATGGAATCATTTATGAACACACCTACACTGAATCCATAAGTGGAGAAACAATGGCGATTGCTGCAATAGCGCCCCCTACAGAAGACACTGCAATTTTGTATGGAGGTCCACCGCATTACTTTCTTTGACTTTTCTGATCAGGAGTATCTGAAGAACATGTAAAAAAATTTTCATGCATTTCAATCAGACCTATGCCCTATTTTGCACGCTGCAGCCGTGACCACCACCCCAATGTCAAGATGACGTCACTATGGAGAAACCACAACCTTGTCACACGTATTGCGCAATCACTCACGCACTCTTTCTGCACTTTGCTTGCAATTTCCTTTCCCTTATGTACTGGACAAGACTTAATTTAGATTTGTGGATTCAGACCAACAAGTGCACTAGTGCCCCCTACAGATGGAACAAAATCATTAGATGGTGGGAATCACATTTAGGTTTTCTGAAATGCATGAAAAAAGGTAGAAAACTTCGCAACAGTCAAATAGATAGATTCAACAGTGTTATCATGTCCGTCCTTGCCAAGATTTTCATCTTTTGCCAGTGGGGATTACATTTGGCAGAACAGGTGGCTCTCTGACAGCTTGAAGGGGGATCTCAGGTGGCTCGCAGGTGGGTTGCAGACTGTTTGCAGGGCAGGTTGTTCGCAGGGAAGGCAGGTCGCCGGTTGCAGGAGCAGCGGCTCTCAGGCGGCATGGAGTGGGGTTTGCGGGGCTCGCAGGTGGCTCGCTGGGGGTTCGTGGGGGCTCACTGGTGGCTCTCGCTGGGTTTGGCGGTCGCGCAGGCAGCGAGGGCCGTAAAACGCCGCTTGCGGCTTTAATTATTATTATACTTTCTCTCTCTTTGAACCCAATTTTGACCCCCTGAACATGCGCGAAAAGTCACCATTTTTTGCATGGTGGTCAGGTCTGGCGAAAAATTACGTATTTTAATGTCGCCACAAACTAACTCCAAAACACGGCTACACTGCGCCCCCTGGAAATTTCATTTTTCGGGCCCCTATGGGAGAGGCCAAATTCAAGTTTGCCCTAGATTCATGAAATTCTCGTCACACATAGATCATGTCAGGACAAACAAAAAATCCTCTTGAGGCACCCCTGCATGACCCACAGGAAATCCACCAGGTTCACTTGAAATTTGGCTTTTGCCGAGTCAGCAATTTCGCTCACCTTGTATTTGCGCGAACTTCTCCTACAGCATTTGACCCACAAACACCAAAATGGCTCAGCATCATTTAGAGACATAGGGCATCTAAAGTTATCGAAGGCTTTGTATTCATTTCAATTGTCTTGTCACACTAGGCCCCTGAAGTTGGCCTTCGTTTGACCAATAATTCCGGTCCTCTTTCCTGCCATCAATCGCACATGCTTTGCCCGATCTGCCCCAAAATGGAATCATTTATGAACACACCTACACTGAATCCATAAGTGCAGAAACCACGTCGATTGATGCCATAGCGCCCCCTACAGAACAAAATGAAAATTTGTATGGGGGTCCACAAAATTAGTTTCTCTGGTATGCATGAAAATTTTTGTACACAATCCTCAGATCCTCCTGGTCAGAAAAGGCAATCAGACCTATGCCCAATTTTGCACGCCACACGCGCCACCACACCGCAAATGTGCGTTGCGTTTATATGGGGAGCCAACAATTTACTTTCTCAGACATGCATGCAATTCGAGATAAACATTCTTTACCCCAGCACGATCAAAAAAGTCAATGACACCCATGCCCACATTCCCACAGGAAATCCGCTAGCTTGGCTTGAAATTCTGTTTTTGCCCATTTTGCACTGTTGGACACCTCGTATTTGCGCGAACTTCTCCTAGGGCATTTGACGCGCTAACACCAAAATGCCTCTGCATCATCTAGAGACATAGGGCATCCAAAGTTATCGAAGGCTTCGTATTCAATTCAACGGGCTTGTCACATGAGGCCCCTGAATTTGGCGTTCGTTTGACCAAACATTCCCGTCCTCTTTCCTGCCATCAATCGCACGTGCTTTGCCTGATCTGCCCCAAAATAGAATAATTTATGAACACACCTACACTGAATCCATACGTGGAGAAACAATGGCGATTGCTGCAATAGCGCCCCCTGCAGAAGAAACTGAAATTTTGTATGGAGGTCCACCGCATTGGTTTCTTTGAAATGCATGAAAATTTTTTTACATGTTCGTCAGATACTCCTGATCAGAAAAGTCAATCAGACCTATGCCCTATTTTGCACGCTGCAGCCGTGACCACCACCCCAATGTCAAGATGACATCATTATGGAGAAACCACAACCTTCTCACACGTATTGCGCAATCACTCACGCACTCTTTCTGCACTTTGCTTGCATTTTCCTTTCCCTTATGTACTGTACAAGACTTCATTTAGATTTGTGGATTCAGAGCAACAAGTGCACTAGTGCCCCCTACAGATGGAACAAAAGCATTAGATAGTGGGAATCACATTTAGGTTTTCTGAAATGCATGAAAAAAGGTAGAAAACTTCGCAACAGTCAAATAGATAGATTCAACGGTGTTATCATGTCCATCCTTGCCAAGATTTTCATCTTTTGCCAGTGGGGATTACATTTGGCAGAACAGTTGGCTCTCTGACAGCTTGAAGGGGGATCTCAGGTGGCTCGCAGGTGGGTTGCAGGCTGTTTGCAGGGCACGTTGTTCGCAGGGAAGGCAGGTCGCAGGTTGCAGGAGCAGCGGCTCTCAGGCGGCATGCAGTGGGGTTTGCGGGGCTCGCAGGTGGCTGGCTGGAGATTTGCGGAGCTCGTAGGTGGCTCGCTGGGGGTTCGCGGGGGCTCACTTGCGGCTCGCGCTGGGTTTGGTGGTCGCGCACGCAGCGAGGGCCGTAAAACGCCGCTTGCGGCTTTAATTATTATTATTCTTATTCTTTCTGAGTAAACGATCGCTAATTTGACCCCCTGAACATATACGAAAACTCACCAATTTTTCCATGCAAGCCAGGTCTGGTGAAACATTTTGTTTTTTTTTGGCGCCATTAAAAAACTCAAAAAAGTGGCGAAACAGCGCCCCCTAGAAAATTGAAATTTTGCATTTCTATGGGAGGGACGAAAAAAAAGTTGTCCACAGAACCACCAAATTCGCGTCACAAAAAGACCATATGAAGACTGACAAAAAATTACATTATGAAGTTGCCGCCTGACAAACAGGAAGTCGGCCATTGTGGATTGAACTTTGACCTTTGCCGAGTCACCATTTTTGCACACCTCGTATTTGAATCAACTTGTCCTAAGGCGTTTAACCGACTGTAACGAAAATCGCTCAGGATCATCTACACAAGTGGGGCATCAAAAGTTATTCGGGGTTTTATAGAATATTTAACGGTGTTGCCATGGCAACCGCATAAATTTGCCCTTCGTTTTTGTGTCTCGCCGCAATTTTCTTTGTGCATTCGTTCGCACAATCTTTGGCCGATCAGCCTCAAAATTTAATAACTTGTTTACTGAACCAGCCTGAACCCACAATTAGGGAATCAAGTTTCTAGTTGCAATAGCGCCACCTACAGAAGCAAACAAAAATTTGTATGGAGGTCCAGAATTTCAGTTTGTCTGAAATGCATCAAAATTTGTCACAACATTCCTGACATCATCCCGATCAAAAAAGCCAATCACACCCATACTCTACTTTCTACCGTGTTGTCATGGCGGCGCCCGAAATGCCCCATTTTATCCCTATAGGAAAAAGCGAAAAATCCCCCATACTAAGGTTTCTGCTTAGTTTGTCCGAAATACATGAAATTTGGTACACAGATTGCTGATGTCAGCCTGATCAAAAAAGTCAATCACACCTATGTCATATTTTGGACGCTGTTCCCATGACGATGCCAAAACTGTCCCATTTTATCCCTATGGGAAAAAATGTGAAATTTCTGCGATGGAAAAATGACCCTTGCTTTCTCAAAAATGCATACAAATGCCTGAAATTTGGTACACGCATTCTCCACATCTCCCTGAACATAAAACCTACAGGTGAAAAAGATGTAATATGTAAGACGTTGCCATGGCAAAGTCCGGAAAATGGCATCTTTTTCGTTGAGTTAGCCAATTCATCCATTTCAAAATTTCACATGTAGCAGCCAAAAAAACGGCTAAAACTGGCACGGCCGGAAAAGCACGGTTCAAATCGGCACCAGCGCTTGGGCGGCGGCCGGCGAGGGCCTATTATCGCCGCTTGCGGCTTTAATTATTATTATTATTCTTTATTATTATTATTCTTTCTGAGTAAACGATCGCTAATTTGACCCCCTGAACATATACGAAAACTCACCAATTTTTGCATACAAGCCAGGTCTGGTGAAAAAATTTGTTTTTTAATGGCGCCATAAAAAAACTCAAAAAACTGGTGAAGCCCTGCCCCCTGGAAAATTCAAAATTTATATTCCTATGGGCGGGGGTAAAATTTACTTTCTCATAGAATCACAAAATTCGAGTCAGACACAGACCACATGAAGACCAACAAAAAATTACATTATGAAGTTGCTGCCTGACAAACAGGAAGTCGGCCATTTTGGATTGAACTTTGACCTTTGCCGATTCCACATTTTTGTACACCTCGTACTTTAATTAACTTGTCCTAGAGCGTTAAACCGACTGCCACGAAAATCGCTCAGGATCATCTACGAAAGTGGGGCATCAAAAGTTATTCGGGGTTTTATAGAATATTCAACGGTGTTGCCATGGCAACCCCATAAATTTGGCCTTCGTTTTTGTCTCTCGCCGCAATTTTCTTTGTGCATTCATTCGCACAATCTTTGGCCGATCAGCCTCAAAATTTAATAACTTGTTTACTGAACCGGCCTGAACCCACAATTAGGGAATCAAGTTTCTAGGTGCAATAGCGCCCCCTACAGAAGCAAACAAATATTTGTATGGAGGTCCAGAATTTTAGTTTGTCTGAAACGCATGAACATTGGTGTCAACATTCATGACATCATCCTGATCAAAAAAGCCAATAACACCCATACTCTATTTTCTACCACGTTGCCATGGCGAAGGCAGAAATGCCCCATTTTATCCCTATGGGAAAATGTGAAATTTCTCCAATACTAAAATTTCAGCTTACTTTGCCCAAAATACATGAAATTTGGTACACACATTCTGTATGTCAGGCTGATCAAAAAAGTCAATCACACCTATGTCACATTTTGGACGCTGTTCCCATGACGATGCCAAAACTGCCCCATTTTATCCCTATGGGAAAAAATGTGAAATTTCTGCGATTGAAAAATGCCCCTTGCTTTCTCAAAAATACATACAAATGCCTGAAATTTGGTACACGCATTCTCCACATCTCCCTGAACATAAAACCTACAGGTGAAAATACTGTAATGTGTAAGGCGATGCCCAGAATATGGCATCTTTTTCCTTGAGTTAGCCAATTCATCCATTTCAAAATTTCACATGTAGCATGCAAAAAAAATGCTAAAACTGGCACGGCCGGAAAAGCACAGTTCAAATCGGCACCAGCGCTTGGGCGGCGGCCGGCGAGGGCCTATTATCGCTGCTTGCAGCTTTAATTTTTATTGACTCCACTTTATGTGCAGTCTATTTATTTTACCTGTTTTCTATAAACTGAAAAATGTAAACATCAATATGGAAGATTCGGTTGGAAAAAAAAATCCAGCTTTGATTGTGAATCTGATACTGCATCTATTTATACTAGCATGCTCCCGTGTGCTGCAAGAATCCAGTATAAAATGTAACTTTAGGGATCAGGTCGACACATGATGATTATTTTGTTCTTGTCGTTTGTCTGTGAAGCTGCCAAAGGCAGGACCTCACTGGTGGCCCCAAAGCACTAGTCCCCACATTGTACATAAACAAGAATGCATGTGCATACTTACAGGTTGCTCCCAGCAGTATGATCAGAATCAGCAGGATCACAGCTGTCAGAGCAGGAAATAACCAGCGTCTGAACCTAGAGGTAGGTGAGTGGGGTGTGGGTGGAGTCTCTGACAAATAGAATTTAATAAATCAGAAAGGTTTTCCTAAAACAAAGATCTCACCAACTCAGTCACAAATAGATACCTGTGATGCAGAGGGCACTTTCACCCTCCTCGTCCATCACATAACGGCAGTTGGCCACCATCATCTGCTGGTTCAGCTTACCGGACAGTAAAACCAGAGTAATGCTGAACAACTGAACAACATGTTTGGTCTTAATAATCATCATAAAACCAAAATATGGTCTGAAAAAGTAAAATAATCAACAAATAAAATATGTTGGAAAAATAAACCACATTTGGCCCCACTCTTTGAGGGTCTGTAACAATTCATACTATACTCATACTAATATTCATACTATGAAGGTAAAAGTCTGCATGACTTTAATATTTTATAAAGTTAGCTGCTGTACAAAAAAAAATATGTTAAAGTAAACAAATATGTTAAATTAAGTCTACATTGAATGGTCCTCACCTCTTCTCTGTGTCTGGAGAATGAGCCGAGAAGAAGAAACTATCTTCTGTTTCATGTCTGAACATTAATATTTACGTTGTCCATCCCAGGGTTCAGTCAGCTCCACCCCACCCTGATTATCAGCTCTCTGCTGAGAATGATCTTTATTCTGATTCCTGTGAATCCACTTGAGAAACATTTTTCCAGAGAGGGAACTGATGCTCAGCTGGTACTTCCCTAGATCACCCGAAGCTGAAACTCTGTTTTGATCTTTGGGCGTTGGCTCAGTGTGTTAGTTCCTCTTTGTATAGTTCTGTAGTATTTTTTAGGTTTTGTTTCTTAGATTTTCTCACTGTTTAGATTCTCAGTTTGTTGTAGTTTTTTTTTTTTTCCAGCTTCAGGTTTAGTTATTGCTTTTCATTGTTGTCTTCCCTGTGTCTTGACCACTTTTTATGTTTAGTCTTCCTTCCCATGGTTTCCCTGTGTTTTGTGTTTACTTTTGCTTCCTCTGTGTTATTAGTTTAATTGGTTTCCCCATTGTTTCCTCTTGCCCTGATTACCTAGCCCTCAGTATTTCTCTGTTTTTTGTTACAGTATTGGGTCCATCCCTTCCTGCCACAGAGCCCACATAATCCATTAACTCAAAATTCAATTTCACTTCAATTCAATTCAATTCAATTTTATTTATATAGCGCCAAATCACAACAAACAGTCGCCTCAAGGCGCTTTGTATTGTGGGTAAAGACCCTACAATAATACAGAGAAAACCCAACAGTCAAAACGACCCCCTATGAGCAGCACTTGGTGACAGTGGGAAGGAAAAACTCCCTTTTAACAGGAAGAAACCTCCAACAGAACAAGGCTCAGAGAGGGGGGTCATCTGCCGCAACCGGTTGGGCTGAAGGGAGAGAAAAGACATGCTGTGGAAGAGAGCCAGAGATTAATATCAATTAATGATTAAATGCAGAGTGGAGTATAAACAAAGTAAATAAGGTGAATGAGAAGAAACAGTGCATCATGGGAACCCCCCAGCAGACTAGGCCTATAGCAGCATAACTAAGGGAGGGTTCAGGGTCATCTGATCCAGCCCTAACTATAAGCTTTATCAAAAAGGAAAGTTTTAAGCCTAATCTTAAAAATAGAGAGGGTGTCTGTCTCCTGAATCCAAGCTGGAAGCTGGTTCCACAGAAGAGGGGCCTGAAAGCTGAAGGCTCTGCCTCCCATTCTACTCTTAAGTATCCGAGGAACCACAAGTAAGCCAGCAGTCTGAGAGTGAAGTGCTCTGTTGGGGTGATATGGTACTATGAGGTCTTTGAGATAAGATGGTGCCTGATTATTCAAGACCTTGTAGGTGAGGAGAAGGATTTTAAATTCTATTCTAGATTTAACAGGGAGCCAATGAAGAGAAGCCAATATGGGAGAAATCTGCTCTCTCTTTCTAGTCCCTGTCAGTACTCTAGCTGCAGCATTTTGGATCAGCTGAAGGCTTTTTAGGGAGCTTTGAGGACAGCCTGATAATAATGAATTACAATAGTCCAGCCTAGAAGTAATAAATGCATGGATTACCTTTTCAGCATCACTCTGAGAAAGGATGTTTCTAATTTTAGAAATATTGCGCAAATGCAAAAAAGCGGTCCTACATATTTTTTTAATATGTGCTTTGAAGGACATATCCTGGTCAAAAATGACTCCAAGATTTCTCACAGTGTTACTGGAGGCCAAAGTAATGCCATTCATAGTAAGTATCTGGTTTGACACCATGTTTCTAAGATTTGTGGGGCCGAGAACAAGAATTTCAGTTTTATCTGAATTTAGATGCAGGAAATTAGAGGTCATCCAGGCCTTAATGTAATTCCTGCAGTTCATTGACAGGTAAAGCTGAGCATCATCTGCATAACAATGAAAATTGATGCAATGCTTTCTAATAATACTGCCTAAGGGAAGCATGTATAATGTAAATAAAATTGGTCCTAGCACAGAACCCTGTGGAACTCCATAATTAACCTTAGTGTGTGAAGAAGACTCCCCATTTACATGAACAAATTGGAGTCTATTAGATAAATATGATTCAAACCACTGCAGTGCAGTACCTTTAATACCTATAGTATGCTCTAATCTCTGTAATAAAATGTTATGGTCAACAGTATCAAAGCTGCACTGAGGTCCAACAGGACAAGAACAGAGATGAGTCCACTGTCAGAGGCTCTAAGAAGATCATTGGTAACCTTCACTAATGCTGTTTCTGTACTGTGATGAATTCTGAAACCTGACTGAAACTCTTCAAATAAACCGTTCCTCTGCAGATGATCAGTTAGCTGTTTTACAACTACTCTTTCAAGAATCTTTGAGAGAAAAGGAAGGTTGGAGATTGGCCTATAATTAGCTAAGACAGCTGGGTCAAGTGATGGCTTTTTAAGTAGAGGTTAAATTACAGCCACCTTGAAGGCCTGTGGTACATAGCCAACTAATAAAGACAGATTGATCATTTTTAAGATTGAAGCATCAATAATTGGAAAGACTTCTTTGAACAGTCTAGTAGGAATGGGATCTAACAAACATGTTGTTGGTTTGGAGGAAGTAACTATTGAAGTTAACTCTGAAAGATCAACTGGAGCCAAACAGTCTAAACAAATACCAGCAGTGCTGAAAGCAGCCGAACATGAAGAATAATCTTTGAGATGGTTATGAATAATTTTTTCTCTAATGTCTAAAATTTTATTTGTAAAGAAATCCATGAAGTCACTACTAGTTAAAGTGAAAGGAATACTCGGCTCTACAGAGCTCTGACTCTTTGTCAGCCTGGCTACAGTGCTGAAAAGAAACCTGGGGTTGTTCTTATTTTCTTCAATTAATGATGAGTAGTAAGATGTCCTAGCTTTACGGAGGGCTTTTTTATAGAGCAACAAACTCTTTTTCCAGGCTAAATGAGCATCTTCTAATTTAGTGAGACGCCATTCCCTCTCCAGCTTTCGGGTTAACTGCTTTAAGCTGTGCGTTTGTGAATTATACCACGGAGTCAGGCACTTCTGATTTGAAGCTTTCCTTTTCAGAGGAGCCACAGTATCCAAAGTTATACGCAGTGAGGATGTAAAACTATTGACGAGATAATCAACCTCACTGGGAGCAGAGTTTAGGTAGCTGCTCTGCACTGTGTTGGCACTGAAGAGCATAACAATGAAGGAATTAGATCCTTAAACTTAGTTACAGCACTTTCAGAAAGACTTCTACTGTAATAAAACTTATTCCCCACTGCTGTGTAATCCATTAAAGTAAATGTAAATGTTACTAAGAAATGATCAGACAGGAGGGGGCTTTCAGGAAATACTGTTAAGTCTTCAGTTTCTATGCCATATGTCAGGACAAGATCCAGAGTATGATTAAAGTGGTGGGTGGGCTCCTTTACATTTTGAGAGAAGCCAATTGAATCTAACAATAGATTAAATGCAGTGTTGAGGCTGTCATTCTCAGCATCTACATGGATGTTAAAATCACCCACTATAATTATTTTATCTGAACTGAGCACTAAATCAGATAAAAAGTCTGAGAAATCAGACAGAAACTCTGAGTAAGGACCAGGTGGACGATAGATAATAACAAATAAAACAGGTTTTTGATTTTCCCAATTAGGATGGACAAGACTAAGAGTCAGGCTTTCAAAAGAATGAAAACTTTGTCTGGGTCTGTGATTAATTAATAAGCTGGAAATAAGCTGAAAGTAAGCATCATTACTCACCTCAAACACAGAGCTCAACCTAATGCTGACCTTCAGGACCATCCTTGAGGACAAAGTGTGCGTCCTAATCAGGGACTGGCTAATTTTTAAAAGTTAAGTTTACTTTCCTTAAAACACCAGACATTTATAAGTCAAACAATAAACAGATAAGTCACATACAAAATGACAGTGAGTCCTAAAGGTATTGTTACCACCGTCCTTTGAGTTGGGTGTACCACCTCAATGTGGGTGGAGTCAATATAGAAATGCAGGTAGAAGTCCATCCATCCATCCATCCAATCACGAGAGTGTCAAAAGGTGATGGATTATTACCTAGATGAAGAAGTGAGGTGGAAACCTTGGCTCACCCCTGATCGTGTCTCTTCGTCTCTTCGCCCCCACCGCGGATTGTGCCGTCAGCCTCACCGTTCCCTTCACCAACTTCCAGAAGAAGAAAGCAGGGCTCACGTCGGGGGAATCGGCAGCTTTCGCTTGCCGCAACGGTGAGCTCTGTAAAGCAGAGCCAGTCAACTCAGCCTTCTCGCCTGTGTATGCCGGCACCGGGCAGTTAGTGAGTAACTCCACCGTTTTTCCTGCTAAGTCTGAGCCTGAGTTTTCAGTGACCGTGCCTAATAAATCGGCAAGGAGTTTTCTGAGAATTTAGACTTTATCTTTTCTACGCTGGCCAAAGAAAAAGACATTTCACATACTGCCCGGTGACAGGAAAAAGCCATTTTCCGCAGCCTACATGACCTTATGTCTTATTTTCCATGGATTTCAGACTATTTGCCTGAGTTAAGGACTTTGTAATGGAGATTATTCAGTTGGAGGCACCAGTGCATAGTCATGTGGATATTGCTACCAGGACTGTTTCTGAGACTGTTAATGAACCAGCCTCAGAGTCTTCAGCTTTGCCCCCAGCCTCTGCTCTCTCTGCTCCCTCAGCACCCGCTCCGAGTTTTTCCTTCCCACTGTCACCAAGTGCTGCTCATAGGGGGTCATTTTGACTGTTTGGTTTTCTCTGTAGTATTGTAGGGTCTTTACCCACAATGCAAAGGCACCTTGAGGCAGCTGCTTGTTTAAATTTGACGATATAAAAATCAATAAATAAAATTGAATTGAATTGAATTTGGCTAGTTCTTTTAAACATGCAGTTCTTATGTCCATGTGACCACTGAAATCAAAGTTCGGGATCATTTAGATCAAAATAACTGATCAGATGATTCTGTACCAAGTAACAAATCTTCCTTACAGGAGGTTGATGCAAGAAAGGGCATAAAAACAAAACTATCAGGAAATGTTGACTGTAGATAATCCACTCATGTGAGCAGGAAACATTCAGATTACTCAACAGCATGAATTCAAAGTAAATGCTGAGACTCACTTTTTGATTAAAAATCATTTTTCAGAGCAGCTCCCAAAGTTCTGTGAACTTAAGAGCATTGTTAGAGCTCATGAGCAGAGGTCAGAGGTCACTCTTTAAAGAGCCCATACAGGACAGAGATGTAATTTCCACACTTGTGTCAAAGAGCAACTTGGGGTTCAGTTTCTTGCTCAAGGATACTTTGGCACGCAGCCTGTAATTGAACCATTAACCTTCCGATTATTATCAGGTGACCTGCTCTCCCTCCTGAGACACAGCCACCCTGTTGTTTCAATTTTAAGTGATATTTAAACATCTGCGAACATTATTTCCTCCTCATATAAAGCAACTAAATATCTTTGTGCATCATAAAGTCACACAGCAGCAGTGAGCTTTCTTTCTCCTTTCAGTAGCTTTAAGATGGCACCCAAAATATTTTCATCAAACTGCTCCCCAGGGGCTAAAAAAGCACATTTTAATGACTTTGTATACAGCTGTATATATTTATTTATAATACCATGCATGATTTTTTAGTAGATGTATATTATCTTCTTGTTTTTGTAGGTTATTATGGATTGATGACTAATATACAACACTGATAATTTGGCTGCATCTGTCTTTATCATGCATGTCTCCACTCCCCTCCTTTTGGAGTTACAGGTACAAGAACAGGGAGGAAATTAATCTTCTGCCATGACAGATGTGGTGAGGTGCAAACCTTTGTGTTGTTGGCTCTGAAATTCAGATGATGGGAAGTTTTTCTAAGGTCTTGCATAAATGCCAAACTGGCTCATTGTAGCCCATTGCTAGGTGGTTGCAACAGTGAGAAATGAGCTTACTGTAATAACCTCTAATTTAGAGAATCTAGCAGCAGGCTAGTTTAGTTTTTCATGAAAGGATTTATGAACTTGTCAGGATGTTGCAGGAGAGATGACCCAAATACACTGAAAACTCTGGATGCAAAAGCAACTTTATTACTAACAAGGAAACGTAAACAAAAAGCAAAGATAATGCTACATAAAAACTACACTCAAGAATCCAAACAGGAAAAAACAGGTTGGCAAACTACAAGTTACTAAGAAGGCAGGACCATATATAAGGTCTATGTAGCAAAGAGACGGGCACAGGTAAAAGCCTACAAAGGTGAAGACAGTGAGGGCGGGGCATAAAAGAGGGAAACAAATCAAAAACAGAGTCTCATTCTCTGTTGGCTGATTGTTTGGTCAGTGTCTGTCTATGTGCTCTGATTGGTGGATTCCTACTGAGTGCATATATAGCCTTAACCTGAAAGGCTGGATGACTTTCACACCAGATGAGCACAGTGGATACATTTTAGCCACAGGGAAATCATATTTCCACACCAGACACATAAACAAAAGGTTTATGGATACAGTTATGAGTACAGACTCTCCTCCACCTCCTTTCACACTTTGACTGTAATTCATTCATAAAAAGAACCAAAACATGGTGATGTTCTAAATCACACACAGGGTTAGTTTAAGAACAAACTGAAGCTGCTGCTGTGGACTCCATAATGCTCACAAAGGTGTTTCACTCCAGGACAATAGAAGCTGTGAACCCACAGAATCCATACTAATCTAACTTTATTTATTCCTTCTGGAGAAGCTCAACAGCGCCCCCCAATGGAACAAGAAGTCCACAGAAGGAGAGCTCTACATTATATTAGAACTTCTCAGTGATTTCTTTTCTTTTACTGATCTTTTACTTTAATTGGGATGTTTTAGAGAGCAGCTAGTGGGCGGAGCCAGGAGAGCAGGTGTGTTCAAATATTCATGCTGTGTTTCTGACAGATGAAGTGCAGCTTAATGGAGCAGTGCTGGTCATTCAGGCTTCCATCATCATGAAGGTGAGCGCAGTCTTCAGTGCCAGGGCCTAGACCATGACCAGCCCAGTTATCAGGCTGCCCTGGGCGCCACCGCCTGGAAACACACACACACACACACACACACACACACACACACACACACACACACACACACACACACACACACACACACAAAGATGTTTCCTGACTTCATTCTTCTCATCTTTTCTGGACACACTAAGGCTTTGAGTATAAAACCAGCTTGGATAGGTTTCAGTAATATGAGATACAGAGTGGACAGGAACTGACCTGGACTCCACAGTGTATGGTGTCTGGTCCACCCACTCCCAGCTTCCAGTTCTCCAGTCAGACAAACCGATCCAAAAATACTCAGGGATGGTTCGATTGGTCACAAAGTCCTGGGCAGACAGAGTCACACATGCATCACTGATGCTTGATGATGGTGATGAGAAGCACTTAGGATATTTGATAGCTTGGTCAGAGGGTTTCATCTGCGGGCAGCATGAAAGTATGTAAAGTAAAGGGTGTACTGGTGACCCTGAACCCTCCCTTAGTTATGCTGCCATAGGCCTAGACTGCTGGGGGGGTTCCCATAATGCACTGTTTCTTTTTATTCACCTCTTTTTACTCCACTCTGTATTTAATCATTAGTTATTATTAATCTCAGGCTCTTCTACAGGGTGTCATTTGTCCTCTCAGCTCCAACCATATTTTCAAGCAGTTTGGTTTGTTATAAATGTCTCTAATGATAAAGTATTCTTATATGTAGGTTCTCAGTTCAAATAGTTTATCTTATGTTTATAGTCTTTCTGAAAGTGCTGTAACTAAGTTTAAGGATCTAATTCCTTCATTGTTATGCTCTTCAGTGCCAACACAGTACAGAGCAGCTACCTAAACTCTGCTCCCAGTGAGGTCGATTATCTCGTCAATAGTTTTACATCCTCACTGCGTATAACTTTGGATACTGTGGCTCCTCTGAAAAGGAAAGCTTCAAATCAGAAGTGCCTGACTCCGTGGTATAATTCACAAACGCACAGCTTAAAGCAGATAACCCGAAAGCTGGAGAGGGAATGGCGTCTCACTAAATTAGAAGATGCTCATTTAGCCTGGAAAAAGAGTTTGTTGCTCTATAAAAAAGCCCTCCGTAAACCTAGGACATCTTACTATTCATCATTAATTGAAGAAAATAAGAACAACCCCAGGTTTGTTTTCAGCACTGTAGCCAGGCTGACAAAGAGTCAGAGCTCTGTAGAGCCGAGTATTCCTTTCACTTTAACTAGTAGTGACTTCATGGATTTCTTTACAAATAAAATTTTAGACATTAGAGAAAAAATTATTCATAACCATCTCAAAGATTATTCTTCATGTTCGGCTGCTTTCAGCACTGCTGGTATTTGTTTAGACTCTTTTGCTCCCATTGATCTTTCAGAGTTAACTTCAATAGTTACTTCCTCCAAACCAGCAACATGTTTGTTAGATCCCATTCCTACTAGACTGTTCAAAGAAGTCTTTCCAATTATTGATGCTTCAATCTTAAAAATGATCAATCAGTCTTTATTAGTTGGCTATGTACCACAGACCTTCAAGGTGGCTGTAATTAAACCTCTACTTAAAAAGCCATCACTGACCCAGCTGTCTTAGCTAATTATAGGCCAATCTCCAACCTTCCTTTTCTCTCAAAGATTCTTGAAAGAGTAGTTGTAAAACAGCTAACTGATCATCTGCAGAGGAACGGTTTATTTGAAGAGTTTCAGTCAGGTTTCAGAATTCATCACAGTACAGAAACAGCATTAGTGAAGGTTACAAATGATCTTCTTAGAGCCTCTGACAGTGGACTCATCTCTGTTCTTGTCCTGTTGGACCTCAGTGCAGCTTTTGATACTGTTGACCATAACATTTTATTACAGAGATTAGAGCTTGCTATAGGTATTAAAGGTACTGCACTGCAGTGGTTTGAATCATATTTATCTCATAGACTCCAATTTATTCATGTAAATGGGGAGTCTTCTTCACACACTAAGGTTAATTATGGAGTTCCACAGGGTTCTGTGCTAGGACCAATTTTATTTACATTATACATGCTTCCCTTAGGCAGTATTATTAGAAAGCATTGCAACAATTTACATTGTTATGCAGATGATACTCAGCTTTACCTATCAATGAAGCCAGATGACACACATCAATTAGTTAAACTGCAGGAATGTCTTAAAGATATTAAGGCCTGGATGACCTCTAATTTCCTGCTTCTAAATTCATATAAAACTGAAATTCTTGTTCTCGGCCCCACAAATCTTAGAAACATGGTGTCTAACCAGATACTTACTCTGGATGGCATTACTTTGGCCTCCAGTAACACTGTGAGAAATCTTGGAGTCATTTTTGACCAGGATATGTCCTTCAATGAACATATTAAACAAATATGCAGGACCGCTTTTTTGCATTTGCGCAATATTTCTAAAATTAGAAACATCCTGTCTCAGAGTGATGCTATAAATGCTAATTCATGCATTTATTACTTCTAGGCTGGACTATTGTAATTCATTATTATCAGGCTGTCCTCAAAGCTCCCTGAAAAGCCTTCAGCTGATCCAAAATGCTGCAGCTACAGTACTGACAGGGACTAGAAAGAGAGAGCAGATTTCTCCCATATTGGCTTCTCTTCATTGGCTCCCTGTTAAATCTAGAATAGAATTTAAAATCCTTCTCCTCACATACAAGGTCTTGAATAATCAGGCACCATCTTATCTCAAAGACCTCATAGTACCATATCACCCCAATAGAGCACTTCACTCTCAGACTGCTGGCTTACTTGTGGTTCCTAGGATACTTAAGAGTAGAATGGGAGGCAGAGCCTTCAGCTTTCAGGCGCCTCTTCTGTGGAACCAGCTCCCAGCTTGGATTCGGGAGACAGACACCCTCTCTATTTTTAAGATTAGGCTTAAAACTTTCCTTTATGATAAAGCTTATAGTTAGGGCTGGATCAGGTGACCCTGAACCATCCCTTAGTTATGCTGCTATAGGCCTAGTCTGCTGGGGGGTTCACATAATGCACTGTTTCTTCTCATTCACCTTATTTACTTTGTTTATACTCCACTCTGCATTTAATCATTAATTGATATTAATCTCTGGCTCTCTTCCACAGCATGTCTTTCTCTCCCCTCAGCCCAACCGGTCACGGCAGATGACCCCCCCCTCCCTGAGCCTGGTTCTGCTGGAGGTTTCTTCCTGTTAAAGGGAGTTTTTCCTTCCCACTGTCAACAAGTGCTGCTCATAGGGGGTCGTTTTGACTGTTGGGTTTTCTCTGTATTATTGTAGGGTCTTTACCCACAATACAAAGCGCCTTGAGGCGACAGTTTGTTGTGATTTGGTGCTATATAAATAAAATTGAATTGAATTGAATTTAATAGCAGCTGTAATGGTTAAAATGTATCTGTCGATTGTGCAGCTGCTCTTTTTTGACATTCTCTGAGAAACAAGCAATTTAATCTCTTTTGCTTCATGATGCATTTTGTTAAAACTTATAATGTGATCATGACTGTGCAGCTCTGCTGGGTTCAAGTTACCTGTTACTGTGTTGGTGCCATCATCTTACAGAAGTATCACAAAATAAATGAAATCTCATTCAGTGACAGTTTCTGTTCAGCCTTTCATCTCAGAGTGGATCACCTGGACGTCTCTTTAGGCTGTTGAAGATGTTTGACCTCTTCACCTCTAAACAATGATGGGGAGTCCCTCTAGCCTCTAGTGAGGTGGTCAACTCATCTTTTTCCAGCTGAAGAAACTTCTGATGAGAGGTGAAACATCTTCAACAACCTAAAAAGAAGTCCAGTGACCTTCAACCCAGGAACCTCAGCCTAAGATAAGGTAAGACCTGTCTTACCCACTCCTTGTCAGCACGCAGAATGACCAGGTGAGCTTGCCGTGTTTCACACCGGTCTCTGGAGTCGTTCCAGGAGAGAGACCCACGGCTGAAGTAGTAACAGCTGGATTCAAAAGCAGTCCAATCTGGAGGACAGCAGCCTTCTGTAGATGAACCTGATGGATACAGAGGTGTGAATGTGGACCTGTAGATGTGTATGTTCCCTGTATGGTAAAATGTGAATGAACATACTGTTGTTGATACTTTTGAGGGAACATTTGATGGCAGTGATACTCCTGCTGAGAGAGTCTATGACCTCCAGCTGCTTCAGCACCTCCGACACTGAACACACAAACACCAGTTGGTATGATGAGGTATGAATTATCACCAGCATTGGAAACTACAGGGAGGCAGACAGACCTGAGGTCAGCTGGTTCTTGTTGCTCTCAACAGCAGACTTCAGCTGCTTCAGCACCTCCGACACTGAACACACAAACACCAGTTGGTATGATGAGGTAGGGCTGGGCAATATATCAATTTTTTAAAAATATTGATATATTTTCATACATGGTATCAAATGAGACAATATCATTTATATTGATATAGTGTAGGTCACATTAAAATCATACTTGTAGCTCCACCAGTTCACCTTTCTCTTCTCCCAGTTTGCCTCTGCACAGCTTCACCCGTTAATCATGCAGGAAGTGACTGCATGGCAGTGTTGCCAACTTAGTGACTTTGTTGCTAGATTTAGTGGTTTTTCAAACCCCGCTGGCAACTTTTTCCCCCCAAAGCGATTAGTGATAAATTTAGCAAGTTTTCCCAGTGAGGTCGGAGAGTTCTGGAAACCTGAAATCCTCCGCTGTCACCATGTTTTGTGTACATACAGCCTTCGTACTGCATCCGGTCGTACGCTTTGGCATCGCCCGGACCCCCAAGAGTCCCTGTCTGCAGGTAAGAGAGTGCCACCATACGCAATAGAAGTTGGTCTGTACTGTAAGTCACGTGACCTTAATAGAGGAAGTGGGTCTTTTTCGAGCCTCTAACTAGATGTACAGCTTTGTAAAGAATAAGTCAACCTTTGGCTATTTTTATTCTGGATCTTTTCTATTTACATTTTAATAGCACAGCAATAATTTATTTGAGGAGCATTATTATTTAAATATGCCAGTAGTTTATTTTTGAGTAATTTCCATGTACATCTACAGCTGAATGTCAATAAAAATGTCTGTGTGACATTTAGGACATGTAGCTTTGACTCTGAAGGGCCTTTCTGTTTATACCTTTGGGAAGAAAATATATCGAGATATATATCGTACATTGCCATTCAGCTAAAAAATATGGAGATATTACTCTTGGTCGATATCGCCCAGCCCTATGATGAGGTATGAATTATCACCAGCATTGGAAACTACAGGGAGGCAGACAGACCTGAGGTCAGCTGGTTCTTGTTGCTCTCAACAGCAAACAGCAGTTGCTTCACTTCTTTGGCTGTTTCTGGAAACCAAAGGATTTAGCATGTTAGTATTTTAGCAGTATTATGAACATCCATCCATTCGCTTCCGCACATCCTGTTAAGGGTCGCGGGGGGGCTGGAGCCTATTCAATTCAATTCAATTCAATTCAATTTTATTTATATAGCGCCAAATCACAACAAACTGTCGCCTCAAGGCGCTTTGTATTGTGGGTAAAGACCCTACAATAATACAGAGAAAACCCAACAGTCAAAACGACCCCCTATGAGCAAGCACTTGGCGACAGTGGGAAGGAAAAACTCCCTTTAACAGGAAGAAACCTCCATCAGAACCAGGCTCAGGGAGGGGCAGTCATCTGCCGCGACCGGTTGGGCTGAGGGGAGAGAAAGACATGCTGTGGAAGAGAGCCAGAGATTAATATCAATTAATGATTAAATGCAGAGTGGAGTATAAACAAAGTAAATAAGGTGAATGAGAAACAGTGCATTATGTGAACCCCCCCAGCAGACTAGGCCTATAACAGCATAACTAAGGGATGGTTCAGGGTCACCTGATCCAGCCCTAACTATAAGCTTGATCATAAAGGAAAGTTTTAAGCCTAATCTTAAAAATAGAGAGGGTGTCTGTCTCCCGAATCCAAGCTGGAAGCTGGTTCCACAGAAGAGGCGCCTGAAAGCTGAAGGCTCTGCCTCCCATTCTACTCTTAAGTATCCTAGGAACCACAAGTAAGCCAGCAGTCTGAGAGAGAAGTGCTCTATTGGGGTGATATGGTACTATGAGGTCTTTGAGATAAGATGGTGCCTGATTATTCAAGACCTTGTATGTGAGGAGAAGAATTTTAAATTCTATTCTAGATTTAACAGGGAGCCAATGAAGAGAAGCCAATATGGGAGAAATATGCTCTCTCTTTCTAGTCCCTGTCAGTACTCTAGCTGCAGCATTTTGGATCAGCTGAAGGCTTTTCAGGGAGCTTTTAGGACAGCCTGATAATAATGAATTACAATAATCCAGCCTAGAAGTAATAAATGCATGAATGAGCTTTTCAGCATCACTCTGAGAAAGGATGTTTCTAATTTTAGAAATATTGCGCAAATGCAAAAAAGCGGTCCTACATATTTGTTTAATATGTGCATTGAAGGACATATCCTGGTCAAAAATGACTCCAAGATTTCTCACAGTGTTACTGGAGGCCAAAGTAATGCCATCCAGAGTAAGTATCTGGTTAGACACCATGTTTCTAAGATTTGTGGGGCCGAGAACAAGAATTTCAGTTTTATCTGAATTTAGAAGCAGGAAATTAGAGGTCATCCAGGCCTTAATGTCTTTAAGACATTCCTGCAGTTTAACTAATTGATGTGTGTCATCTGGCTTCATTGATAGGTAAAGCTGAGTATCATCTGCATAACAATGAAAATTGATGCAGTGCTTTCTAATAATACTGCCTAAGGGAAGCATGTATAATGTAAATAAAATTGGTCCTAGCACAGAACCCTGTGGAACTCCATAATTAACCTTAGTGTGTGAAGAAGACTCCCCATTTACATGAATAAATTGGAGTCTATGAGATAAATATGATTCAAACCACTGCAGTGCAGTACCTTTAATACCTATAGCAAGCTCTAATCTCTGTAATAAAATGTTATGGTCAACAGTATCAAAAGCTGCACTGAGGTCCAACAGGACAAGAACAGAGATGAGTCCACTGTCAGAGGCTCTAAAAAGATCATTGGTAACCTTCACTAATGCTGTTTCTGTACTGTGATGAATTCTGAAACCTGACTGAAACTCTTCAAATAAACCGTTCCTCTGCAGATGATCAGTTAGCTGTTTTACAACTACTCTTTCAAGAATCTTTGAGAGAAAAGGAAGGTTGGAGATTGGCCTATAATTAGCTAAGACAGCTGGGTCAAGTGATGGCTTTTTAAGTAGAGGTTTAATTACAGCCACCTTGAAGGTCTGTGGTACATAGCCAACTAATAAAGACTGATTGATCATTTTTAAGATTGAAGCATCAATAATTGGAAAGACTTCTTTGAACAGTCTAGTAGGAATGGGATCTAACAAACATGTTGCTGGTTTGGAGGAAGTAACTATTGAAGTTAACTCTGAAAGATCAACGGGAGCAAAAGAGTCTAAACAAATACCAGCAGTGCTGAAAGCAGCCGAACATGAAGAATAATCTTTGAGATGGTTATGAATAATTTTTTCTCTAATGTCTAAAATTTTATTTGTAAAGAAATCCATGAAGTCACTACTAGTTAACGTGAAAGGAATACTCGGCTCTACAGAGCTCTGACTCTTTGTCAGCCTGGCTACAGTGCTGAAAAGAAACCTGGGGTTGTTCTTATTTTCTTCAATTAATGATGAATAGTAAGATCTCCTAGCTTTACGTAGGGCTTTTTTATAGAGCAACAAACTCTTTTTCCAGGCTAAATGAGCATCTTCTAATTTAGTGAGACGCCATTCCCTCTCCAGCTTTCGGGTTATCTGCTTTAAGCTGTGCGTTTGTGAATTATACCACGGAGTCAGGCACTTCTGATTTGAAGCTTTCCTTTTCAGAGGAGCCACAGTATCCAAAGTTATACGCAGTGAGGATGTAAAACTATTGACGAGATAATCGACCTCACTGGGAGCAGAGTTTAGGTAGCTGCACTGCACTGTGTTGGCACTGAAGAGCATAACAATGAAGGAATTAGATCCTTAAACTTAGTTACAGCACTTTCAGAAAGACTTCTACTGTAATAAAACTTATTCCCCACTGCTGTGTAATCCATTAAAGTAAATGTAAATGTTACTAAGAAATGATCAGACAGGAGGGGGCTTTCAGGGAATACTGTTAAGTCTTCAGTTTCTATGCCATATGTTAGGACAAGATCCAGAGTATGATTAAAGTGGTGGGTGGGCTCCTTTACATTTTCAGAGAAGCCAATTGAATCTAACAATAGATTAAATGCAGTGTTGAGGCTGTCATTCTCAGCATCTACATGGATGTTAAAATCACCCACTATAATTATTTTATCTGAACTGAGCACTAAATCAGATAAAAAGTCTGAGAAATCAGACAGAAACTCTGAGTAAGGACCAGGTGGACGATAGATAATAACAAATAAAACAGGTTTTTGATTTTCCCAATTAGGATGGACAAGACTAAGAGTCAGGCTTTCAAAAGAATGAAAACTTTGTCTGGGTCTTTGATTAATTAATAAGCTGGATTTGAAGATTGCAGCTAATCCTCCTCCTCGACCTGTGCTTCGAGCATTCTGACAGTTACTGTGACTCGGGGGTGTTGATTCATTTAAACTAACATATTCATCCTGCTGTAACCAGGTTTCTGTAAGGCAGAATAAATCAATACATTGATCAATTATTAAATCATTTACTAATAGGGACTTGGAAGAGAGAGACCTAATGTTTAACAATCCACATTTAATTGTTTTATTCTTTGGTGCAGTTGATGAAGCTGTATTATTTATTGTTTTTGAATTTTTATGCTTAATAGTTTTTTGCTGATTTTAGCTTTGGTTTTTGGTGGTCTGGGAGCAGGCACCGACTCTATGGGGATGGGGTTTTGGGGGCATGGCAGGAGGGGAGAAGCGGCAGAGAGGCGTGTAAGACTGCAACTCTGCTTCCTGGTCTCAACCCTGGGTAGTCAGTTTTTAGGAGGGTTAATAAATTTGGCCAGATTTCTAGAAATGAGAGCTGCTCCATCCAAAGTGGGATGGATGCCGTCTCTCCTAACAAGACCAGGTTTTCCCCAGAAACTTTGCCAATTATCTATGAAGCCCACGTCGTTTTTTGGACACCACTCAGACAGCCAGCGATTCAAGGAGAACATGCGGCTAAACATGTCGCTCCTGGTCTGATTGGGGAGGGGCCCAGAGAAAACTACAGAGTCCGACATCGTTTTTGCAAAGTTACACACCGAGTCAATATTAATTTTAGTGACCTCCGATTGGCGTAACCGGGTGTCATTACTGCCAACGTGAATAACGATCTTACCAAATCTACGATTAGCCTTAGCCAGCAGTTTCAAATTTCCATGAATGTTGCCTGCTCTGGCCCCTGGAAGACATTTGACTATCCCAGCTGTCATAGGGCGACAGGCAGGGTACACCCTGAACAGGTCGCCAGCCTGTTGCAGGGCCAACACGGAGTGACAGACAACCTTTCACACTAACATTCACGCACTCAGTCACACCTATGGGCAATTTAGATTAGCCAATTAACCTAACCCCAGTAAGTGCATGTCTTTGGAATGTGGGAGGAAACCGGAGTACCCAGAGGAAACCCACGCAAGCACAGGGAGAACATGCAAACTCCACACAGAGAGAGGGAGAGGCCTGGGCCAAGGTTGAATCGAACCCAGGCCTTCCAGATGGTATTTTAACTGTGAGGCAGCAGTGCTAACCACTGCACCACCGTGCTGCCCAGTATTACGAACAGTTATACAATAATTTGTTGATAGATAAAAACTTATAATACCTGTAAAACCAGCAAAGCATCCGGAAAGATTGGCATCTCCTATCCCTTCTAATCCCATTGTACATTCTGTATAATGACAAATTAGGCATTCTATTCTATTCCATTCTATTCTATTCTATTCTATTCTATTCATCTTTGAAAATTAAAAGCAATAAAATAGATACAGAACTCCTCCCCTTTGATTAAATGTTACCAGAACAGAAACAATATAAACCTGTCTCTACTTTTAGCTCTAAACAGCTGCTGTGTTTGACTAAAATTTGTACAAACTTTTTTTAGTGTGCTTGCAGTTATCTACCAAAACCTGTCCTTGTTTCATTCACTTTTTGATGGTAACTAATAGGTGTGTTACCTTGGGTGTGCTGCAGTGAGGGATCTAGTGATCTGATGATGTCACTCAGGTTGGAAACGCTCTGCTCCACAGATAACAGATGATTTGACATGTCTGAACAAACAGAAATTAAAACTTTTAATAAACGAGAGTTCAAATGTGATGGAGCGCCACGGTCACTGATGAGCAGCAGACATGGAGAGGTGTCCACTAGCATTCACACATTTCACAGAAAACTTTTGTCTGATGAAGACTTGTGTCAAGTCAGGTTTTCAAGATGACGCCAGTGTCTGTGGAATGCCTTCTGTCTCTACGAACTGTGGTCGTTTTCCTGCTGTTTTGGTTGCTTATTACACTGAACGTCAGCGCTCTACTGGTTTATAATTGCCAAACACTCCTAAATATATATCAGTCATGCGTATGTTGGGAACATTTCAGTCAAGATGGGCAGAGGACCTTCTACCTTCCACCTCCTTTGGGTATACCGGCTTACCTCTGCCATTTTCCGGTTCTGTCTGCACACAGAAGGCACAGACATCGTGGGAAATGCAGCGGCAGGTTGATCAAACTTAAAACCAGTTTGGCGTGCTCTCCTGTCACTTTCTCTGGAGATACTGGGTCCGCTTCTCTTCGTTTTATTTCATGGTGCTTCCTGGATCTGATTGCCTCCTCTCTGGTTCCTGTGGTCGGCTCAGATGAGGAGCAACCGACAGGTCTCTCCTTTCCCTACCTCTGAGGCCATGGGGTGAACCTACACAATCTGCGGCCTCTCGCTCAGGCCCGACAGTCGGCTAATGCTCCGGCTCCTGTCACGATGGCGCTGGTAAATGCTAGATTGCTAGCCAACAAGATAAGATAGTGTTTATTTGTCACATGCACAGTTATACACAGTACAATGCACAGTGAAATGTATTAAAGCTCTATCGCCCAACGTGGGGCTCGAACCCACGACCCTGAGATTAAGAGTCTCATGCTCTGCCGCCTGAGCTAGCCGGGCGTGGGCTAACCTTTATCTTGAGAGATTTCTTTACTTCCCACAGACTGGACTTTCTCTGTGTTACTGAGACATGGATGACTGTTGGTGAGTCCAGTGCTTTCTGTGAACTTTTGCTACCTGACGGCACTTATTTTAATTCTCCGAGGACGTCAGGATGCGGTGGAGGCACAGCGACTGTTTACAAAGAATGATATAAGTGTAAACAGGTCAATCTGACGACATCTTATTCCAGCCTCGAAATGAACTTTGCTCTGCCTCCCCAGTGTTGTGCGCTGTTGTATACAGACTACCCAAGTGTAACAAAGATTTCATTGGTGACTTTGCTGACTTCTTGGCAGAAATAATGCCAAACTATGATCGGATTTTAATAGTTGGTGATTTTAATATTCATGTATGCTGTCCCTTGAAGCCATTGGCCAATGATTTCCTACATCTTATTGACTCTTTTAATTTTGTACAGTCTGTGTCAGGTACAACAGAATAAGGTGGGCACACTCTCGACCTTGTTTTAACATATGGTTTTACTGTCTCTAACTTAGAGGTTTGTGATGCTGCCTTTTCTGACAATATGCCCGTTGTTTTTGACATGCCTTTATTTTGTCATATGGTGAAATCTCGCACTGCTACACAGTGCTGTTGTGTTTTTATTTCCTCCACTGCCGCTCAGTTCTCCGCAGCCTTTAAAGCTGTGATCAGCCCTTCTGAGTCTCTCGGCTTTAATTCAGATGTTGAGGCATTTACCTCTCGATTCAACTCGACCTGCCAGACTGTCTTAGATACCGTGGCTCCGCTGAAAACTAGATTTTCCAAACCTCGATCTGAGCCTTGGATGAATGATGTTACGCACACTGCCAGGCACAATTGCAGGAGAGCTGAGTGAAAGTGGAAGGAGGACAGGTTAGTTTAGTTAGTTCTCCTTCTTATGACCCCTTTATCTCTGTGACATGCCCGGCTGTTTTTGACCAGTTTGAGCCTGTCACTCTGTCGTCTCTGAGAGATATCATTGGTCATATAAGGACTGCTGGTTCTCCAAATGACCCCATTCCACCTCGTCTTTTTAAAGAGGTCCTTCCCACCTTAGCACCATATGTACTTAATATTATTAATGTGAGCTTAGCTAATGGTACAGTGCCTGCCAACTTTAAGAAGACAGTAGTGTCCCCACTGCTTAAAAAACCTGGTTTAGACTCCTCTAAACTTTTCAAGTTTAGGCTGATATCCAAACTTCCTTTTCTTTATAAAATTTAAGAGAAAGTTGTCTACTGCCAGCTGAGCTCATTTTTAAATAATCATGACACCCTGGAGGTGTTCCAGTCTGGTTTTAAATCCCGTCACAGTACTGAGTCAGCACTGTTGTTGGTTTTTACTGACATTCTTTTATCCACTGATTCTGGTCACTGTGTTGCTTTGGTCCTGTTGGATCTAACAGCGGCCTTTGACACAGTGGACCATCAGTTCCTCCTGTCTCATCTGGAAAACTGGGTGGGCATTAAGAGTGCTGTTTTAGATTGGTTCAGGTCCTGCCTTTCAGAGAGAAGCTTTTGTGTCCATATTGGAGCTGCTGAATCCTGTGCAGCGTCCCTTACATGTGGGGTGCCTCAAGGCTCTGTACTTGACCCTCTTCTTTTCTCTCTTTAGCTACTTCCAATGGGATTAATTTTTAGGAGACATGACATTGCATTCCACTTTTTATGCTGATGATTGTCAAATTTATATGTCACTGAAGCAGCAAAATGCATATTCTGCAAACCACCTTTTAGAGTGCATTGGAGATATTAAGGCATGGCTGTCCACAAATTTTCTGCACCTGAATGAAAAAAAGACTGAGGTCATGTTGTTTGGGCCTAGTGACACCTCCAAAATTAATGTTGATCTGGGTCCTATGAGTCAACATCTGACAGTGACCGCAACAAACCTGGGTGTAAAACTGGACAGTGACCTTAAACTTGATGCTCAAATTAAGTCAGTAGTCAAATCCAGCTTTTATCAATTAAGACAACTGGCCAAGGTGAAGCGATTTCTTTCACGACACCAATTTGAGATTTGAATCCAAGCTTTTATCACTACTTGCTTACACTATTGCAATGCACTTTATGTTCGGCTGAACCAGACACTACTCACCTGACTACAGATGGTGCAAAATGCTGCTGCTTGACTTTTAGTTGGTGTTAAAAAATGTGAACACATTACACCGATTTTAGCCTCACTTCACTGGCTCCCAGTTCATTTTAGGACCGATTTTGAAATTCTTTTATTTGTTTTTAAATGTCTTCATGGCCTTGCCCCACCATATCTGTCTGACATACACCCCTTCACACTCACTCAGGTGAGCTGATCTGTCCCTGTTGGTAATCCCAAAGACAAAGAGGAAGATAAGAGGTGACCGTGCTTTTTCAGTCGCTGCCCCAAAACTGTGGAATGATCTCCCTCTGCACATCAGGCAGGCTGACTCACTCTCTGCTTTTGAATGCTCTATTAAAACACATTTCTTCTCTTTGGCTTTTAACTCAGCCAGAGATGTTGGTCCTTATTGTTTATTGTTTTAATTGTGGTTTTACTTTTTTATATATGTATTTTAAATCTGTTTGCTCTTACTTGTGTACAGCACTTTGGCCAATGGCATTGATTTTAAAGTGCTTTATAAATTTTTTTTTTTTTTTTTTTTTTTTTTTTTTTTTTAGCCTGTCATGTCTGGCATCTTTCACAATCGGAATGATGATCCGAATGCACTGATGTACCAAACATATTTGCTTTGACAAGAACAGCTCTATATGTTTTCTATAGGCTCTTCTTGTTAATGTTTGCAATTTTATTTTTATTTATTTATCTTTTTGTTTAGTTATTCATGCCAAGTCTGACAGGCAACAAGGAAGGGGCAAGAACAAGAGGTGGGGGGGAGAAAAGGGGGGGGAGAAAAGGAAGAAAGGAGATAGAAAAAAAATAAAAAAAATAAAAAAATAAAAGGGGTTGATATACTCACACACACACACACACACACACACATCCATACACACACCCATATGCACCTACATATACACACACACACACACACACACACACAAGTTTATTGTTTGTGGTAATGTGTGTGTATGCGCCTTTGTCATGCAATGTATTCGATAATGAGGGCGAAAAACTGCAACCATGCCCCCCGCGATCCAGAGGCAGATAGGGAAGGATGTGATGTTAAACTGAGTGGGAGGAGGGGAGGGGCCAGGATAAATATGACCGGGAGGCAGAGGTCTTGCTCCAGCCTCTGACGGGGACGGTCGCATTCTATCTCTCTCCCTGCCCTCCCTATCTTTCCTGCTTGCTGCTTGCTGTGAGAGCGTCTCTTGCACACTGTTCGAATAAGAATAAGATTGAGAGCAATATGGATTTGGCAAACTGGGCCTTCAAGACCATGGATCGAATTTTTTCCACTATGAGATCTGGGAAAGGGGAGCCTGCGTGTCCGAGTGGAACAGACCCGGTTGGATACGTCATCGACTCTTGGAGCTCGTGGAGACCTGTGTGCTTCTCGGCCCTCGAGGTGGAAGACGTGGAAGACGCTTACATATTTGGCTATCTGGTAGCGGTATCTTTTCTGTTTGGGCTTGGAGGATACCTGATTTACCGTGAAATCAAGAAAACCTGGACGGCAGTTCGACATCTGCAGAGGCTGCCGACCCAGGTGGATGGGCTGACCAGAATGGTACAGACTCAGACTCAAAGCCTGATGAACCTGAGCCGTAGACTTGGGGAGTAGCAGGTGAGAGGGGTTCGATCTGGAGATAAGGTACGGTTCTGCTCAGTGAGGACGGTAACTAATGAATTTGGATTATTGGATTTATTGAATGGTTTCCCAGTGAGACTGAAGGCTGTTGAAAAAACAAGCAGCCTGTTCCAAAACAACACCTGCATTATCAGAATTCGGCTCCCTAGCCGGCCTTGGCTGGCAATCATATCTCTCCAGAACTATGTGTGAAGGCCGCTATCCCCCTCAGCCCTCTCTGTGATTTGTGAAGCTGGATCTGGTGTACCAAGGCTGCTGATGAACTTCCATCACTATCAGCAAACTGTTTGCCTGGGAGCTGGCATCTGGGCTCCACAATGCCCCCACCCTCTCGTCTCCGTCTGCATCCCCTCCTGACCCTGACCCTACCCACCATACTGCTATCCCGGCTTTATATGTGCAATATGCTTTTTGCTGAGGTGTTTTTTGTAACCTCGTAAGGTGTTCTTTATGAACACAGTATGAGATGATTTTTTTGAACCTAACTATCCCAATGTATCTCTTTCTGTCTCTCTGCTAAAGGTAGCGCCGTTGAGAAACGGTTGCATGACCTCAGACATCTGTCCCCCCCTGTCTGTGTTATGTTTTTGTTTTGGATGGATGTTCTGTTAACTGCAATTTCCCCATTTGTGGGACTAATAAAGGCATTCTTGATCTTGATCTTGAGGACTACCCCCCCGGAGGAAGAGAGCCAGCTAGCTACTGGCTCACTAGGCACCCCAGTTCCCTACACCCCCCCGCAGCCCAGGGAAGGCAGGTCCAGGGCCTGAAGTGACCGCACCCCCAGGACGCCACCGTACTCCAGGCCGGCACCCACTGCCCCCACTGCAAACAGGACACAACACACACCCCACATGCATACAAAGGACAACAAATATCGCACACACACACACACGCACGTACGCACACATACACACGCACGCACACACGCGCACACACACACAGACACACACCCCCACATACATACTCACACATACACACACACGCACACAGTGGTCCTGAGTCAGAACCAACCGGCCCCGTGTGGGGCAACTGCTGCTCCCTCACCTGAGCGCCCCACCACCCCATGGGGGAGGGCACCCAGAATCCCGGAATGCCAGCCAGACACCCCGACACAGCCAACCCACCCCACACGGCAGCGCGCCCAAGGGGGCACAGACCCCTCCAGCGCAGGGAGGGGCCCAGCCAGGAAACGGGCAACCCCGGGCACCAGGGCCCCGACCCCCGCACCCCGGCCCCCACAGAGGAAGCCGGCCACCCGGACGGGGCCAGCACCGCCACCACGGGACCCCGAGCCCCACAAGTGCTTTATAAATAAAGTTGAGTTGAGTTGAGTTCATTTATGCCGGCAGCTAGAGATCGCTGTTATCATTGTGGTAGGTTGCTAGGGAAGTGTAAGAGTAAGAACGTCTAGGTTCCATGCTGTTGGGATACAGATTCCCCCCAAAAAATAAAAAAAATAAAAAATTTTTATTAAATGTTATCAGAACAGAAACAGTATAAACCTTTGCCTCTACTTTTAACTCTAAACAACTGCCCTGTTTGACTAAAATTTGTACAACCATTTTTAGTGTGCTTGCAGTTATCTACCAAAACCTGTCCAGGCTTCATTCATTTTGATGTTAACTAATAGGTGCGTTACCTTGGGCATGCTGCGGTGAGGTATCTATCGATTTGATGATGTCACTCAGGATAGAAATTTTCTGCTCCACAGATAACAGCTGATTTGACATGTCTAAACAAATAGAAATTGAACTTTTAATAAGCAGACAGTTCAAATGTGACGGAGCACCGCAGTCACTGATGGGCAGCAGACATGGAGGCTTGTCCACTAACATTCACACATTTCACACAGCTAGAGATCTCCGCTATCATTGTGATAGGTTGCTACGGAAGTGTAAGAGCAAGAACGTCTACATTGCGTGCTACAGAAGCCTACAGTGAGTGTCCTTTTTCTTTTGCTCTCAACAGCAAACTGCAGCTGCTTCACTTCTTTGGCTGTTTCTGGAAACAAAAGGATTTAGCATGTTAGTATTTTAGCAGTAGCATTTTGGCTACTGTGATGACACTTGAAATGATAAAATTTTGTTCATCCATCCATTACCCCACTCAGGGTTATGGTGGGGTCAGCTTTAAGCTGTCTGTTTTAATAAACAGACAGCTTAAAGTTTGATCAAATTCTGTCTTTTGTAATTACTGTTGTCTGTGAAGCCACCAAACGTTGGGCCTCACAACTGCCTGGAAACAGTAGTCCCCATATTTACCATAAAAAAGAATGTGTGTGTGTTTTATCCATACACATAAACAAAGACTGTTAGTTGTGAAATCTTAATTTTGTGATTCCAGAAAGTTCATGTGCATTTTCAGTGGAAAAAAAACATTGTCTCACTCATTTAAGTGACAAAATCAACTTTCTGTGATTTCCTTATCTGGATGATTGTTCGTGCATCAAAACTTAACACTGGGACTTTTTACTCTATTTACTCAAATTACAAATAAAGTAACATAACCTTTGTTGTCTAAACTGAATATCTTGTAGTAGGACTTTATTTTCTCCATTAGGATTAGCATCCAGTAGCATCACAAGTAGTAATTTTAATTTTCAAGGAAAAGTGTATAAATTAGCCTTAGCTAAATCTTGCTGTAACTATAATGCTGCTAACCCTAATTACCAGTCATTCTTTAAACCTTCATTATGAATTTATAGCTACTCTGTTACAGTGATTTAGCTACTGGCTTATTTTCCATTATGTTCATGGTTAAACAAACAATCATAAACCAGTGTAAAATATTTAAGCCTTGTTAGCACTGTGATCATCCTCAGGAGAAGCACAGCTCTCAAGGCTTTTGATTTTCTCTCCCACAGGTGTATTACCTTGAGCCTTCTGCACTGAGGTTTGCAGTGACTGGATGTCACTCTGGTTGGATAATCTCTGCTCCAAAGACTGCAGGTGATTTGACATTTTTATACCTGAAAAAAGAGACAGCAGCACCCTCAGATAAATATAATAATGTGTAGTACCTTATACGTAATATACCCTAAATGATATATCTTAAGTAATCTTATTATATTTTAAAAACTTGGTATATACTCAATATAAGGAAGCTTAATATAATACCATAAAATAAAGCAGAATAAAAGTAACATAATAATGTTGTGGAAAACAAGCACATCACATGCCAAATGACAAACTAATAATTACAACACCAACTGCACCCTGACTCTTTCTTGCTAGAATATTGAATAGACGAATAATAATAATAATAATAGCCACAAACAATACCAATGTTAACATTGTATCCACTATGATAAGATTTAATACATCATCAAAAACTATCTTCAGGTACCCCTACAAGCTGAGTGTAAGTTGGCTTTAACTTATTTTTATTGACTCCACTTTATTTAGCTTTATGTGCAGTCTGTTTTTTATTTTTCCTGTTTTCTATAAACAAAAATGCAAACATCAATATGGAATATTAGGTCCGGAAAAACAGGTCTGGTGGCCCCAAAGCAGTAGTCCCCACATTGTACATAAACAAGAATGCATGTGCATACTTACAGGTTGCTCCCAGCAGTATGATCAGAATCAGCAGGATCACAGCTGTCAGAGCAGGAAATAACCAGCGTCTGAACCTAGAGGCAGGTGAGCGGGGTGTGGGTGGAGTCTCTGACAAATAGAATTTAATAAATCAGAAAGGTTTTCCTAAAACAAAGATCTCACCAACTCAGTCACAAACAGATACCTTTGATGCAGAGGGCACTTTCACCCTCCTCGTCCTTCACATAACAGTAGTCGGCCATCATCATCTGCTGGTTCTGTTTACTGGACAATAAAACCAGAGTAATGCTGAATGAACAACATGTTTGGTCTTAATAATCATCATAAAAGCAAAATATGGTCTGAAAAAATAAAATAATCAACAAATAAATTATGTTGGAAAAATAAACCACATTTGGCCCCACTCTTTGAGGGTCTGTAACAATTCATACTATACTCATACTAATATTCATACTATGAAGGTTTGACTTTAATATTTTATAAAGTTAGCTGCTGTACAAAAACAAATATGTTAAAGTAAACAAATATGTTAAATTAAGTCTACATTGAATGGTCCTCACCTCTTCTCTGTGTCTGGAGAATGAGCCAAGAAGAAGAAACTGCCCTCTGTTTTATGTCTGAACATTAATATTTATGTTGTCTGTCCCAGTGTTCAGTCAGCTCCACCCCACCCTGATTATCAGCTCTCTGCTGCGCATGCTTTTTATTCTGATTCCTGTGAATTCACGTGAGAAACATATTTTTGCTCAACTGGTACTTCCCTAAATCACCCAAAGCCCAAACTTCAACTCAAAATAAGCATCATTACTCACCTCAAACACAGAGCTCAACCTAAGGCTGAGCTCTGTGTCCTAATCAGGGGTTGGCTACTTTTTCAAATTAAATTTACTTTCCTTAAAACAACAAAAACAGACATTTATAAGTGAAACAATAAACAGATCATTCACATACAGTACAGACAAAGACAAATCAAAGCTTTTTGTTTTGGATCGCTTGGAACCCCAGCTGAGTGGGTACTAAGAAATCACCTGGTACCACGTACTAGCACCTAATGGAAAACCCTACAAACCGAGCCGAGTCGAGTCAAGTTAAACTGAGTAGGTACTAGTGGAGATGGGTGAGCGCCTTGAGGCGCCTTGAGGCGACTGTTTGTTGTGATTTGGAGCTATGTAAATAAAATTGAATTGAATTGAATTGAATTGAATTGAATTAAATACGAGCAGGAAGATCAGGATCAGAAAACAATGATGGCTCTACTCAAAGGTGGAGCCCTGTCTGACCCACCTAACCTAGAACTGAGAGTGGAAAACAGCAGAGTCCAAAGACACAAGCAGACCAGTGCCAATCATGACAGCATGCTGCTGAGTCTGTGCTGGGAGACACAGCAAACCTTCTGGTAGTGATGGGTAAATGATGCTTTTGTGAAGCACTCAACCAGCCAAATGATTTGTGTTCATTACTCAAAGTGTCAGTTATAAACCAGTCAGGTGACTCATTCTGGGAATGAAGCAGCTGCTGGTTTGGACATCATGTCACATGACCCCAAAGTGAGCTTTGAAGCAGTGGTTCTGAGGATTTGTAACCCCAGGCTTCGAAGCACGAAACAAAGATTCACTGACACACTGCCATCACTGTCTTCTGCCAATGGCACATATTGATGTGCCATCCTGGAGAAGCTGGACTACCTGTGCAGCCTCTGTAGGGTCCAAGTATGGTCTCATGCTCCCAGCAGTGACTCTGACCGTAGCCAAATGCACAACTAGTGAAAACCAGTCAGAAAAGATGAGGAGGGGAAAATGTGAGTGTCCTCCACCTGTAAACCCTTCCTGTTTGGGGGTGTCTCATTGTTGCCCCTCTAGTGCACCTGTTGGTAATTTGATGAACACCAAAGCAGCTGAAACTGATGAACACCCCCCCCCCCCAACCCCCCAATAGTTGCTGACCACATCAGGATCACAGAGGTTTACTGACTGATGTTGAACTCTGATTATAAACTGCTCCTGTACATACACACAATTGAGAAAATTTTGCCTAAATAAATATTTGGAGCAACAAAACCTTCATAAAAGTTCATAATGAAGGTGACAGCATATACTATGAAATGGTGTATCATAAAAGAGCATATCAGCATCTCTAACACATGTAAAAGCTGCTTTCAGCTCATTCAGAATGACAAAACTTTCCTCTCGGAGGTCTGTACAAAACAGGGCACAAAAACATAACAGGAAGTGCTGACTGTAGATAATCCACCCATGTTAGCAGGAAACATTCAGCTTACTCAGCAGGGGTGAACTCAGAGTAAACGCTGAGGCTCATTTTTCAGTTAAAATTCAGTCAAATTTTTCATTTTTAGAGAAGGTCTCAAAGTTCTGTGATCTTAAGAGATTTAATTAAATATTTGACAGGTTGGCATGCACAGAGCATTAGTTAGAGTTCAGGAGAAGAGGTCAGAGGTCACACTTTAAAGAGACTGTACAGGACTAGATGTAATTTTTGTTGTTTAGATGTTAAGTGAAATATAAAAGTCTGGGAACATAATTTCTTCATCATATAAACCAACTAAATATCTTTGAGCTCACACAGCAGCAGTGAGTTTTCTTTCTCCTTTAAGTAGCTTTAAGATGACACCCAAAATATTTTCATCAAACTGCTCCCCTGGGTGTAAAAAAACAAGAGCACATTTTAATGACTTTGTATACAGCTGGATATATTTATGTCACGGTTTGGTACTGAGGACTGAAGCAGACGCAGGGTGGCGGGTTTAGTGCAAGGTTTATTTACAGTGAATCAAAAGCACAGAGCAGGCAGGCCAGGCACAGGGGGGAGAACGGGACTCCGGAGGCAAAGGTGGAGAAAGGAGCTTCGGGTGCGGTGTGGCGGACAAGCAGAGAGGTGGACACAGAGGAGAGGGATCCGGTGGTGAGCTTCCGAGGAGAGCTCTGCTCGACGGGCAAAATCTGAATACAAGAAAAACACAGGTAAGTTACGGGGTTTAACGCAAGGAGCTGTGCACATCAAGGAGCCGAAACTAACTGTTTCACAGTCAACGATCCAGAAACAAATGACAGCTTACTGCCAGTATCGCAGGAGGATGAGCTGATCGGCAACAGGTGTGGAGATTGCTGCTCCAAAAGCCGGCCCACGAGGGAGGAGACCTCCCCACAACTCCAGAGGGACGCGCCATGTTCATGTAAATGGGGAGTCTTCTTCACACACTAAGGTTAATTATGGAGTTCCACAGGGTTCTGTGCTAGGACCAATTCTATTTACATTATACATGCTTCCCTTTTTCTCTATCACGTGTGTCAGACTCAAGGCCTGCGGGCCACTTCCAGCCCACGATCTAATTTTATGTGGCCAGCGAGATGATTTCATATAGTTATTATTAATAGCCCACGGGTAAATGTGCTCCCACCACTTATACTAAAAATCCCACAATGCACTGCAGCAGCTGCCGGCAGGCCAACAACTGTGCGCTAACCCGTTTTCCGTGCTGCTGATTGATCAGTGATCAGCGGATAAAACATCGGTCAGCACTTTTTACAGTGACATTTAAGCTGCCTGACTCCCCAAAAAGGACCAAAGGAAAAGTGGAAAACAGGGATTTTCCAAACAGGTGGGAGGCAGAGGACCTGAACGCTGACATCAGAGGTAAACCATCTGTCTCTTTTCCTCACTTGCGCTGTGGGGGAAAGAGCGGATTGGTGGGACAGATACGGAGAAGATGAAGAGGAGACCTGCACAGGTGAGCTGACAGTGCATCACTGCGTCACACAGCAGGAAACGCTGCAGTGAAGTCCTGAAGACAGAACACATCATAAACACCGAAACACAGACAGGAAACTTTATAAGAGGCAGTTTCAGTCTTTTCTGGAGTAAATAGTTTCTGAATCTGGTGACGTGCCTTATTACACAGCTGCGATGAGCTGCCTGAGGAAATCTGTCAGTTCATAGAAAGTGAAGGAAACGGCACCAAACAATCGCACAAACCAAACCACAATAGTGTGATTATCACCAGATTGTTCTGGTGGCTTCAGCTGATGTAAGGAAAAAATAACAGCTGACATTCTCTGCACAGACAGTGGAGACGTGGAAAAAACGTGTCAGCGGTGATCCACTCGTGTTAAATCATGCCTGAAATTTTCATTTGGTCTTCATTTTTCTTCTTACTTCTCCTCATTCATGCTGGTTGTCATTTCGATTTCTGTAGCTGCGAAATCAAGTGCGCGCATGACCTTAGGGACACCAAACGTGCACATTGTGAACTTTCCCTGCGCTGTGGTAGATTGTAAATTGTAATGAAATAATACAGGAGCAAGCAGCGATAAAAGCAGCGATCTAGTCGGTGAGGAGTCCGCGGGGCTCCTGTTTGCTAAATGCAGAGACAGCAGAGCTCCGAAAGTGAAGCGGTGAAATCCTCAGCCCGACACGAGGGCGTCTCAGACCGGCGCGGCGCCTTGTGATCAACCGCTAGCTAGAACACTACACACACACACACACACACACACACAAAAAAAAACGCACCATCCGCAGCCTCTCATTACTGTGTTCATGTGTGCAGATCACTTATTCATGGACTCATAAAATACAAGACTTCTATGACATCACTTAAACGGGACAGGAGGAGGGGAGGTGAGGGAGCAGGGGCGCCTAATCAGCGCTGGGCCTCTGTTATTGATCGTGTCATAAGCACAGCTGTTAAATACAGAAAATGCAACTACAGAAATATTTTCCCACATCGTTTTGGTGCCCCCCTCTTGTGCGGCGCCCCTATGCATTGCGTATGGTGCATACCCCCTTTTTGCGCCACTGCTCATGGAGGTCAGTTTTATGTCAGGATCTGTGTTCATAGTTATTTTGTGTCAAAGGATAAGTGTATGTGCTTGTGTTTGTGACCTTGTATTCACAAAGGGTTTGAGTCTGTGTGTGCTGTGTTTGGTTTTAGGAATGTGTTGCCTGAGGAACGCTTCCTCTGCTTGGAGAAAATGTTTCTGAATAAAAGGGAAGTTCTGAGAGTGACCTCTGCTGATTTACTTAGAATCTCAGGTTGATTTCACTGAAAATACAAAAACAGGATGTGAGACAGGGAGCTTGTTAAAATGACTGGTGGGTGTTTTCATGCAGCTTGTTACTGGATGTGTGGGAAGGAGGAGGAAATGTAAATCTTTATATCTGACACTTTGCCAGCTGGATCTTCAGAGGCAGAACTTCATTTGTCATCAGTGTGAATTAGATTTCACATGTGAGTCAGTGTAGTCACTTTAAAAGATGCAGTTTGTTTTTATCGGGAGGTTCTGAGGTGAGATGAACACAGCTTCACTGATAAATAATATCTGCATGAAGTTATACATTTGAACTGCACTGGTGGGATTTGTACTTTGTAAGCTTAAAACAAAGTTTAACAGTGAAGGGGGCCATCACTGGCTAATTCTCTTTGTCCCCATTTATTCCCTTTGGTCACCACATACACAATTGTGTATATCTCTTTCTATAGTTAAATATTTTACTGTGTTCATTTTCTGACATCTTCTACCTTTAAATATTACGTAGGCAGAAGACTAATTCTTCTTCATCGTGACTGAAGGGGTTATGAAGGAATTGTAGTTTTACTGATTCTAATTTAAACACAGTAGAAGGTGACCACAATGACCCACTCACATTATGAGAAAGAATGGGTCAGCACCACCTTGGGGTCTTCAGAATGACTCATTTATTCTTAAAGGCTGAGAAACCGTTTTCTGCTTCTTGATTATAAGAGACTGAAGAAAAATGAAGTACAAACATGTTTAAAAGCAGCTTGAATGAGGATTCTCAAACTATACATGTGAACATGGACTGATCTTAGCAAACATTAGTAAACTACAATACTGATGTGTACCGGGTGGGTGGTGGGGGTGAGAGTGGAATACTGCTTACATTGCAGTTAATTACACAAACAAGCTCCACTAGTGGTCAGTGGAATCCTAGTATTTTATTTGGATGTTACTAATTAGCAGGTATTCATGCCTGTGTGATGCACCCGTACACTCTTTGGATCTAACTGAGCTCACTAACAGTAACTCATAACTCAGCACTCCAAACACCCAACATGGCAGAGTCTCATTATCTGTTGGCTGATTGTTTGGTCAGTGTCTGTCTCTGTGCTCTGATTGGTGGATTCCTACTGAGTGCATATATAGCCTTAACCTGAGAGGTTGGATAACTTTCACACCAGATGAACAGAGTGGATACATTTTAGCCACAGGGAAGTCATATTTTAACATTTAGAGATCAGACACATTAAAAAGGTTTATGGATACAGTTATGAGTACAGACTCTCCTCCACCTCCTTTCACACTTTGGTTGTACTTCATTTTATAAAAAGAACCAAAACATGGAGCTGACTGGTGAATCCTCCAAGAACATCATTGAAGTGACTTCTGTTAGTCACCTGGAGATGGTGATGTTCTGAATCACACACAGGGTTAGTTTAAGAACAAACTGAAGCTGCTGCTGTGGACTCCCTAATGCTCACAAAGGTGTTTCACTCCAGGACAATAGAAGCTGTGAACCCACAGAATCCATACAGTCCCATTCATTACATTAGATTAAACTTTATTAAGTTTAATCTAATCTAACTTTATTTATTCCTTCTGGAGAAGCTCAACAGCGCCCCCCAATGGAACAAGAAGTCCACAGAAGGAGAGCTCTACGTTATATTAGAACTTCTCAGTGATTCCTTTACTGATCTTTTACTTTAATGGGGAAGTTTCAGAGAGCAGCTAGTGGGCGGAGCCAGGACAGCAGGTGTGTTCAAATATTCATGCTGTGTTTCTGACAGATGAAGCGCAGCTTAATGGAGCAGTGCTGGTCATTCAGGCGTCCATCATCATGAAGGTGAGCGCAGTCTTCGTCCCCCTGAAGACCGTGTCCAGTCCAGCTGTCGGGCTGCCCTGGGCGCCACCGCCTGGAAAAATGCATTAACGGGAAAACAGGTGAGATGGAGGAAACCACAGAAGGCTTACTGATTTCAAACTGGGCCTTAAGTTTTGAATGATAAGTTTAGAGAATCTGTCATTAATGCAAGAAACAGTGATATTTGTCCTGTGAGCTTGAGGTACTTGATGTTAGATGGTTGCATTATTCATGCAGCATGATAGAAAACACAGAATTGAAATTCATTTTTTTCTACTGAAACAGACCTGCGCTCAATCCTGTAGGGAGTCCGGTTCACCCACTCCCACCTTCCAGTCCTCCAGTCAGACAGACCGATCCAGTAATGCTGAGGCCTGCTCGTACTGGTCACAAAGTCCTGGACAGAGACAGACACTCATTCATTGCATCGAACGGGGCCAAATCATGCTACATATCTCAAATCATCAAAAAGCTGTGTGAGCTACAAAGTAACATTCATAATTTAGACATTTTCCTTTTGAAAAAAACTTAAACCTTCACCACCAGGGGGCACTGTTTGACCCCTGCTTTTTAGATGTAATTTCATCAGGAGGGTTTGCCTGTTCCTGCTCCACCGTTGTAAACAGACGTGTTTCATAACTTACCTGATTACATGAATATTACTCTGACTCATTATATCATCTTGTGAGACAAAACATCATTACATGATGAATACCCTGGTTAAACTCGATGAATACACCAATATTTTGAAATTTCCAAAGTTCCTTTAATAGTCTTATATTGTCTTTTAAAGATATCAGAGGTGTGTTACAAACACACACTGAAGCTAATGTGGGCTTTAAAAAGTCTTCAAGAATTACCAGCAGCATCTGAGAGGCGCCGTTAACCTTTCACAAGGTGCATTTTCATCTCCATTCAAATGAAGCTCAACGTTCACTAACAGTTTTCTGTGCAGCGTGACCTCACATCATGTGACACCTGGACGAACGGTCTTACCCACTCCTTGTTGGTGAGCAGGATGACCAGGTGAGCTTCCTGTTTTTCACACCAGTCTCTGGACTGGTTCCAGGACAGAGACTCCCTGCTGAAGTAGTAACAGCTGGATTCAAACACAGTCCAACCCAGAGGACAACAAGCACCTGTAGCTGAACCTGGCAGACAGAAGCAGGTACACAGGTGTGAGCATCAGTCTGCAGCTATGATATGATCGAATCTGAGTGACCGTACTGTTGTTGATGATGCGATCGAGGGAACATTTGATGGCATCGAAGTTCTTGCGGAGTGAGTCGATGACCGACAGCTGCTTCAGCGCCTCCGACACTGAACACACAAACAGCACAGACACCAGTTGGTATGATGAGGTATGAAGTTAGCACCAGCAGGACAAGCTACAGGGAGGAAGGCTGACCTGAGATCAGCTGGTCCTTGTTGTTCTCAACAGCAAACTGCAGCTGCTTCACTTCTTTGGCTGTTTCTGGAAACCAGAGGATTTAGCACGTTAGCAGCATGGCTACTTAAAATGATAAAATGTGAATCAGATGGTTTGTTAAAGTAGATCTTAATTAGAACAAAATGTTTGGGTTTTTTTGTTTGTTTTGTTTGTTGTTGTTTTGCAATCGGAACGATGATCCGAATGCAATGATGTACCAAACATATTTGCTTTTACAAGAACAGCTCTGTAAGTTTTCTATAGGCTATTCTTGTTAATGTTTGTATTTTTATTTTTTATTTAGTTATTTATGCCAGGCCTGACAGGCAATAAGGAAAGGGATAGAGAAGAGGGGGAAAAAAGCAAACAAAACAACAACAACAAAAAACGGGGGGGGGGGGGGGGGGTACTCAAAGATATGTATTTGTTAATTTCATAAAAAGTTTATTACATATACTCTGTACCTGTAGATGTAAATTAGCTAATAGCTAGATCTTTACAAGGCATCTTTTCTCTTATGATATCAATATTTTACTGCACGGTGCTTGACAAATACAGACTAAATATATTTTTAAATTAGAATATCTCACAAACCCTTTAAATCAGGTGCTGCTAAGGAAAACAAGGGTAACAAGAAAATCCCCCAAATGTCCTTATTTGACATATAAAGGAAGTTATAGTTGTTCTCTGTCACATATAATCCTGTAATGTTAGAATATCTGATATCTAAAAGCTCCAGTGGACCAGAAAACTCAGAACTAGATAACCTCACCTGGAAGTTAGAAACAGGGGCCCCCTCCTGAAGACAGACCCAGGAGGGGGGCTTGTACAGTTGGGTGGCCAGGCCTGGATTCATGGGGTTTTGCTGGGAAAAGCCCAAAGAAATGACATGGATCCACTGTGCTGTGAGCCCACCACCCACAGGGAGAGGTGCTGGGGTCAGGTGCATTATGGATGGGGGCCTGGGTGTGTGGGGACTTCCTAGGAAACTTCAAAGCTCACAATGGTGACACCTGGAGAGTGGTGATTGCTATAAATGGCCTGCCTGATATGAACCAGTTTGGTATTTTCTTATTGGACTTCTGTTTCAGGTATGGCTTGGCCGTAACGGTTGGAAACAAAGAGTCAGAATAAGCCATGTTCAGGACCTCCGGGGTGTCTGGCACATGCTGTGCCTCATGTGGTGGCAAAATAAGGACCCACTTGTGAGCACAGCCATGAAGAAAGTCATCTTTGTTGTTTGGCTGAATGAGTCATATTTATTTAGAATTACCCAACAGTTTGATGCAAGTTGAGACATTATACCACCAATAAAACTGCTGTGCATGAGGACTTAAAGGCTGCCAAAGACCGCCGCTACAGACCGCAGATCGAAGTCAAGTCTGATTCGAAGTGAACATCAAACCCATGAAGAACACTTTTGATTAAACAATACCAGAACTGAACAACGATAAAATCCTGAGCGTTACTGAGAGTTTTATTGTGAGTCTATAAACATCTGTTAAGGCTGACTTTATCTTCATACATTAGCTAACCACATCTAGTTTTCTTAAAAAAAAAAAGAAAGAAATGTGTGCTAAAGATGCTAACTAACAGTTTTGCTACCTTGAGCGTGATGCAGTGAAGTGTTCAGTGATTGGACGATATTGCTCAGGTTGGAAATTCTCTGCTCCGCTGACCACAGATGTTTCGACATCTTCGTGTCTGGAAAAACAAAAATACAACTTCAGATGCAAATTTAACTTAACACAACCTACACTACACTGTAAAAAAAAATCCGTAAAAATACAGTACAATTTACTGTTTTTAAATGACGGAATTGTCCGTTTTAATTTTTCACAGGCCCTTTTCTGTAGTTTTTAAATCACGCATTGCATTCTGGGACAATCGACAAGAAACGGGAATTTTTAAGACACAAAGCAGCCATCTTCTTCGACATTCAGAGTTGGATGTGATTTTGCACGCTTTTTCAGGTAAATATCTTTTTAATTAAAAAATGACTATCTTAAAATGTTTAATTACAAATGTGCTATGTTGAAAACATTATTTTGTTGTAAGAATGGCCAGTTATAATTTGCAGAGTAATGTGGTGACTTAAGTCTAACTATTACACAGCCACACCTAACATACTTTAAAAAATGAAGTACAAATAATGTCAGCTTTTATTTTTTTTTTGACAAGGACTGGTATAAAGAAATGCTAACGGCAGATGTCTGTTTCCCCATATCTAATAGTCTACGCCTTTGCTAAATACGTGTCCACCAGCTAATGAACTAATGAGTATTATCAAGATATTTGGCCCGTAGCGGATTCCAGTTCATGACGAATTCACAGAAGAGCCAGAAGGAGCCTGTGACTGTGACTTAGACTAAGTTTTTCTGTCTGCTAGTTACGTTCAACAATTGCATTTAGATTCGACTCTTTATTGCTAATCCCACTTTTATCATCAGGCATACACGGTTGTTTGACAGAGCTCGGTAAAATCTTGTAATGCCAATATAATATCTATATTTTGTGTTTTATAACTGACTTTAGCTAATGTTGTAGTACAGAGCTGACCACTGCATTTGTGATTCTTATTTATTTTATTTAAGGGATTACAAATGCTAACGTTAGCTTTGTTGGCCCGTCATTCTGTGAAGGACTGCCTGCCTGGTGTGGAATGGTTTGTTTTAAACATGTACGAAAATGCGCATTCTTCGTGTCACTGTTTTAGGGTACTGTCAGAAAAAACTTTCAGCCCACATGTGTGTGTTGGGAAGTGGGGGCTAATTAGTGCCAGTTTGCTAATTCAGGGACGCTGAACAGTTAGATAATATGTATGTAATATTCTATGATAATGGTTGGTCCTACGGGTCATTGAAGGCACCTGAATCTGATTGGACCATGTGACTTGATGCCGTATTGTGGCTTCCTCTAGTCTGTGTTACGATCATAGACTATATATGTCTGTGGTTATGATCCTCTGAAAGTAAAGCTGGTCGCTATTTTGCTCCGCAAAATCTAGTGTAAACAGGACCGCTGGGAGATGGCGTTTGCACATTTTACGCTTTTATTTTGAAACTAATCAAATGAATCAAATCAAATTGTTGCAGACCTAACTGACTTACTACTTTTGTTAATAAAACAGTTTCTTTAGTATGTATGCTGTTTAACTTGGTTTGTCTATATATATTTTTTTTTTCTTTTTTTTTTTTTAGAGCAAACTCAGGGTTGCACCTCCATCTGGTGGCAGATGGCTGCATAACATTTAGCACAGCCCTGAATGGCACTGGGTGTTTGTCAAAATCTTAACAATTATTAAATAAATAAACAGCATACTGCATTTGGACATGACAATTATCTTTTGTGATACTGGTGTTTTTATGATTTAAGGAGACCAACGATTCAAGATAGCTGTTGACCAAGAAATTGTAAATGACCACATCAGTTCCTCCATCGTGGCCCTGGCCTACGCTTTTGCTTTATTTTATGTCTTGAACATAAAATACCCGAAGGAAATGTCACTCACTCTGGAATTCATCCAAAGGTAGGCACTTAAAATGTTGATGTCAAATGTAGGATTGTGATGTATTAATTTTTTCATACCTTTGAGACATTTCACTGGTGGCACCATATATGACACTGCAAGGCTGGCAGGTCCACTACTGACTCTTTGTTCTCTTAACTAATGAGAGCAGGCTCACACTGAGCCCATTTGACAGACATTAAAGAGTCTCTAGACATCGTGGCAGATTTTTTTTTCCCCTACATTTACAACGTAGGGAAAGGAAAAAATTAAATGTAAATTAATACTAAATTCATCCAAGCTATTAATAAATATAGACTTATTTTGTAAACAAAGTGTTAAGCAAAGCAGAATATGTTTTACAGTTTCAGATTCTTTGAAGTAGGCACCTCTTGCTAAGATGACAGCTTTGCACATCTTTGCATTTTTCTCAGTCAGCATTATGAGGTAGTCACCTGGAATGGCTTTCAGTTAACAGCTCACACCTCAAGAGTTAATTTCTTGGCTACCATAGCATTTTACAGCGACATGCCATCTGATTTGCCTCCACAATCACCTGATCTAAACCCACCTGTGATGGATTGGGATGAGTTGGACCGCAGAGTGAAGGCAAAGCAGCCAATAAGTGCTCAGCACCTCTGGGAACTTCTTCAAGATTATTGGATGCCACGAGTGTGCAAAGCTGTAATCAAAGCAAGAGGTGCCCACTTAAAAGAATCTGAAACTGTAAAAAATATTTTGGTTTGTTTAACACTTTAAAGTTTACTGCATGATTCCTTATGTGTTCCTTCATAGTCTGGATGAGTTCAATATTAATTCACAATGTAGAAAAAAACACTGAATGAGAATGTGTGTTCAAACTTTTGACTGGTACCGTACAACTTGAACTTTTATGCTGTGTGATAACAGAGTGGATCAAGGTGATTAGAATTTCTCTTTACTTTCCTCCTGTTTTGTGAGATAAATATTATTGAACACGCTGACTGCTTTTTTTTTTATTTTAAATTCTTCAGTATTCTGGGTTAACATAGAGGCTCTGCCTCTTATTCATTCATCATGGTAATACATGGCATTGGAGCTCTATCGCTGGTGGCTTTCTTTATCTACTGATATGCCTTTATCTCAAGGTGAATATAGTCTGAGTTGATTGAACTTTCTCTCATCAGCCTTTATAGCAAATTCAGTTAATAAACTCAGGTTATTTTTTAACTCAGTTTGTTGAACTTGTTTCCTGAAATTGGGCAGGAGATGCATGAGTTCAGTTCTAGCATTTCCAATTTGGCTTAGCTTTTTTTTTTTTATTGTATTTTTAACAATATATCAATTTACCAGTATTGCAGTTAAAAAACAGAACCATGCATACACACACATAGGTCTCTCTTCCAAATGAGACACTGAGTCTCAGTAGGACTACCTGTATAAATAAAGGTTAAATTAAAAAATAAATAATAAATAACAGTGCACCAAATGTGGAAGACCTTTCAATTGCATGTATGTCAATGTGGAGCACTTTGGTGGGAGTTTCCCTTTTATCTTGATAAATAATTCCCAAATATACTCCAAGTCTCTAGAATACTTTTGATATACTTTTTTTCCTTCAGTCTCATCTCATTCTACGCATTACTCTGTAGTTGTCATTCATTTTTTTAATGACTTGTTTAACAAAAATATTATATATTCCACAGAGTGTTCCTGGGAATAAATCCTGAACGAGGGTCAAAGGCTGAGATGAAAGGAAAAAAGCAGCCACACATTCCACCAAGACTGCTCAAGTTCCTGACTGAAATCTACAACGTTGAAAATCCCAGGAAAATTTGAAATGAAACTGGAAATCAAAATGGAACTCTTTGGGCTGCTTTTAATAGCTTCTTCAAATGGACAAAGGTTCACTTGCATACACATGGACAGCTTCCCTGCGCTTTTCCTTTAAAACTCCAGTTTTATCATGACTATTTGGACTTTTTGACATAGAGTACAAAATGGAATCCAGTAATTTTGCAGAAGCATGCCAATTGATATTGTAAAATGCCACAGTTTGCATTTAGGTCAAACAACAAGATCTTTATCCTTAACAAGAAATGTTCATGATGAAAAACACTGTAGCATTTGTATTGCAGCTGTGGTTTAGTGCTGCCAGAAAACACCTTTTTTTGAAAGTTTTTGCTTGAAGTTTAAAGGGTTGTTTCCATTTTCTATTTTGTATGTGTGGTGGTTAACGTTTTAGAAAGTAGCACTTTAATGTTGATTTGTTCATTGTTGCAAATGAATTAACATTTCAAATGTTTATGTTAATCTGTTTAAACTCACTGATTGGACTTTTATCAGTAGCAGGGCATTGATCACAGTAGGTTTTATGCAGTTTACAGAAATAATTTCCCATTTCAGTTATTTATTCATACATGTTACTGGGGAAGAAAGAAATAACAATGCTAGACTGGTTTTGAAGTAGTATAGTTTTAGTAGTATAGAATTTGTATAACAAATTCTGTTTCTGAAGTATTATACAGCTCTGACAGCTCTGTTGTTTAATGGATATGCATCTTTGTATAATGTTCTTTTAAACAAAACTCTTGCTTACAGTGTTTTATCCAGTTACCTTTGTTAAAGGAAAGAATACCAATTAAAGGCATTTATGAATACATTGTTGTTACAAAAGGAAAAATAAATTTGTTCAATTTATGTTTACATAATGGTTGTTAGTCTTTTGTTTATGTTGCTTTATTGGCACTTTTTAAAATCATCACGCCTATCTGTATTTTAGCATAATGGTGCAGGTTTAGTTAACAGAATTTTCAGTGGTAAAGACATTTTCAGAACACTTAGCAAATTGCCAGTTAAGGTTAGCGAATATATGTAAATTTACTGAATGATTTGTGGTGGAATTAACAGAAGTGTCCATAAAATGGTACAGAAAATGTACTGTAAATTTACAGAATTATCCGTATTGAATTAACAGAAATATCCGTGAATGATACAGAAAAGGTACTGTAAATTTACAGAATTATCTGTATTAAATTAACAGAAATATCCGTGAATGTCACAGAAAAGGTACTGTAAATTTACGGAATTATTTGTATTTCATTTAACGGAAATGACCGTAGAAAAACAGGACAGTGTCCTGGCAGAAAATTACCAGGACATTGTCCTGTTTTTTAACGGAATTTTTTTTTACTGTGTAGAGGAAACATTCAATTCAATTCAATTCAATTCAATTTTATTTATATAGCACCAAATCATAACAAACTGTCGCCTCAAGGCGCTTTGTATTGTGGGTAAAGACCCTACAACATGACCAAGCAGGAACAAAATCACACAGAGAAAGTGTGTGTGTGTGTGTGTGTGTGTGTGTGTGTGTGTGTGTGTGTGTGTGTGTGTGTGTGTGTGTGTGTGTGTGTGTGTGTGTGTGTGTACTCACTGGTAGCTCCCAGCACTATGATCAGAATCAGCAGGATCACAGCTGTCAGACCAGGAAATAACCAGCGTCTGAACCTGATGATGGGTGAGGAGAACGGTGGACGATCTGAGAGACAGACAGACAGGCAGACAGACAGACAGGCAGACAGACAGACAGTTAGTACATCACAGGCAGATTTTAAAGTAGAAACAAAATCCCCATTCAAGCAGCTACCTTTGGTCCAGAGGGCAGTCGTGTCCCATTCATTGTCATAATGGATGTCAGCCATCGCAGTCACCTAGTGTGGTTAAATAATGATATTAATAACATTTTAAAAATTAAAATATCTTCATAAATGTGCACAAAAACATTCTTAAACTCTAGCCATCATTGCCGTATCAGCCCTTTTCTTGCTTCCACTCTGGTCTGATTACACTTTTATTTTGGGGGTTTTGTGATGTACACCGTCTGCCCATGTGGTCGAGTTTGGCAGTGTTTGGCTTCATTGTCATGCTGCTCCCATTCAAATGTGTTCCACATGGGACTGCATGGTGGATCAAAATCTGATGGTGCTTCTCTGCATTCATAATTCCATCAATTCTGACATGCCCTCCAACACCACTGACCGAAATGCAGCCCAAACCATGACAGCGCCTCCACCATGTTTTCCAGAGGCTTGTAGACACTTGCTGCTGTAGCTTTCCTGACCTCCTTTGGAACCATCAGACCTGCTGACACTGATTTCCTGTCCAGATCTAGTGTACTGTGTCAGACCTCAGTCTTTCCTCCCTGCTTCCCGCCCTGATGAATGCCTTATTGACCGTTGCCCTCCCACTCAGACCATTTCTGATGAGGCTCCATGAACAGTAGATGGATCAACTGAAGGTCCAGATGATCTCTCAGGTCCTGTGTCAGGTCCTGAGAGATCTGGATTGTTTCCCATTTCTTCAAATCCATGACTTTCAGATATGATCTAATACAGAGCTTTTTAGTCCTGACACATGGTCCTCCGTCCTCCATGTTGTCCAGTTTCCTCATTTTTTTCGAGGATATACTGCACACCATGCTGGGAGAGGCCAAGTGTTCAGCTTATAGCTCTTTGGGAATCACCGTGTTGGTGCAGAAGTATTATTGTATGCTGCCAAACTAAAATTGGTCCTTTGATTAGTTGTCATGTGTAGACACAACACTGGTTCATCCTTTGAGTACGGTACCTTTTTGTGCTTGAATGATTCAGAATCTCTTAATAAAAATCAAGCCACACATTTTAACTGCAAACTGACTCAAATCTCAAACCTAATTAACATTTACAGCAAATAGATGAAAAAGAACGAAGTGCCCTCACCTCTGCTCTGCCTCAGAAGCATCAGCTGGGAAGTGTAAGACAGAAAGATTTAGATCTCCTCCTCTTTCCCGTGCATCACGCAACGAGCTGTGCAAAAATGTCAGCTCATCATTTTTACAAGTGTGTCACAATATTTTTTAGAGGACTGCTCCCTGTTGAACATCCTATCCGTTATGTTTCTGATGAATCATCGTCAGTTTAACAGAAGTTGCTTTCAGAACTTCCCTTTTATTCAGAAACATCTTCTCCCAGTGCGGGAGCCGTTCTTCCGTCAACACTTCCCTAAAATCAGCCACAGTGCACACAAACTCAGACTCTGTGTGAATACAGGATCACAGACACAAACATATTGCTTAACTTTTAACACAAAATAACTTTAAGCATAGCGCTCAACCTAAAAATGGGCTTGAATGTTAGCATTTTGATGCTGCTGTAAGTGAGTGAACAAAAAATTTCAGCCACAAAAACTGGAGCTCACACTTCCCAGATAGTCTGTTAGTACAATTAACTGCACAGTAACCACATTATTTATCAGACAGTTCTATTAAAGATGTTCAGAAAGGCTCCAACAGCACAAACGTGGTTCAGAGGTCCAGTTCAGGAACTCCAGTTAACTGAGGTGAAGCCTAGCAGACAGGTAGCAGCTACAGCTAGCAGCTACAGCTGCTACCTGTCAGCCAAAGAGGCCACGCCCCTTATAATGCAAACTCTAAGCCTTAGTACAATTTAAGCAGGTGAGCTGCAACACAATTAACCTCCTGTTCAGTTGTCCCAAAGAGGCAAACAATGTGTGCTTTTACACACAAGAATATCATTTAAATCTGAATAAAAAGTAGAGGCTCAGTAATAGAGCCCTGTGGAACTCCGCGACCTGTAAGAAAACATTGTAATTCTGGTTTATGTTACAATGTCTCTGTTGTGTACTGCACCCAAGCAGTTGTTGTGAAAAGGGACATAGCTACAGAGACAAAATTATTTTTTTCTCAGGCTGTAAACATGTTTATTTCTGCTGTAAAGTTGGACATTTTAACACAGGAGTCTGTGAGGACTGACTCACTGCTGGAGCTTCAAGTGGACATTGGAGAAACTGCAGGTTTCAAGTTTTGTTTTCAGAGGTTCATACTGACTTTGATAAAGTCAGAACAGCACCACACATCAATCAAAACATGCTTAAAGGTCACAATGAAAATACTACTGCTATTATTCAATGGTGTGAATTATTTGGTGTAGAAAACTGCTGAAATACATTTTACCAGAATCATGTTACATAGCAGCTCAGTCTCAACATGAGATTGTGCAGCATTGCGATGCCTCTTGTGTTGTTTTGCTGTTGTTTGATTTGGTCCAAAAACCTCGAGAAAAAAACGTCTGAAGAAGGGCACAACTGCCCTTCTTCAGACGTAACAATCACAGGACCAAAGAGCACACACAGGCGCATTTTCTTACAATCCATGAAGTGTCCTAGCATGAAGCAGAGACTGACCCCAAGTGCAGCCTTACAGACAGGAAGGTAACACTCGAGAGACATTTTTGGTCTCATGAGAACAGTTGTCAGGGAAAAAGTTCTAAAGTTCCTGTGAACACAGCCTACAGGTAGCACAGCTACAGCAGAGGTCAGCCCCCCGACACTGCAGGGTGAACACGTCTCTGTGCAGCACCGTTAGCTCGAGGTTCCTGTTGGAGATGTTACTCTCACTCAGCATCTTCTCCATGTCCAGAACAGTGGCGGCGTATTTCCAGGTGTAGCTTCAGGCATGAGAGTCAGCTGTCCATATTCTAATCAATTCCTATTAAGCTCAATTCGATTTTATTCATATGGCTCCAAATCTCATCAACAGCCACCTCAAGCTGTAAGGTAAAGACCTCATGAAATCTACATTTGTGTTCTGCAGCTCCA